>NC_083714.1:54877451-56077451 GCF_033118175.1 Dama dama
ATCATTTTATCCGCTCATCAGTTGGTGGACATTTGGGCTGTTTTCATTTTGGGGCTGTGGTAAAGAAAGCTACTATGAACATTTGTATACAAGATTTTGTGGAGCCATGTTTTCAGGTCTTTGGGGTATACACCTAGGAGTGAATTTCTAGATCATATGGTGATTCTATGTTTAACTTGCTGAAGAACCACCAAATTGTTTTCCATAGTGGCTGCATCATTTTTACATTCTCATCAGCAGTGTATGAGGGTTCCAATTTCTCCACGTCCTTGCCAATGCTTGTTATTCTCTGCCTTTTTTTATTATAGTCATCCTAGTAGGTGGGAAGTGGCATCTCTTTCTGGTTTTGATTTGCATTTCCCTAATGACTAATGATATGGAACTTCTTTTCATGTGCTTATTGGCAAGGATTGTTAACTCCATTTTCCTTGATGCGGAAATCGAGTCTCAGTGAGGTCAGATGAAGCACCCCACATCATGCAGTCCAAGGCTCCTTTTTCCTTCCAGCATACTCCTGCATGTCCATGGAAGGTAGGATCTCTCAGCAGGTCAGCCCTGGTGCTTCTTAGGAGCATGCCCTAAAAGCATGCTGAGGCCTTTGATTTGTGTGGGTCACTTTCTGTTGTTGCCACCAGCCCCCTGAAATCTTACTGGGTCCTCTGGCATCACCTGACAGCACTTGCCTTCTGCCTGCTCCATCTGAAACCATCCTTTTGTTGTGCAGGACTTTCCTGACCAGTTACTCAAACATCCCAGCTTAGCAAACAGAGAATCCCAGGATGCCAGGGCTGGTAGGACCTGTGTGGGCCTCCAGTTCAAACCCTTGTCATCCAGAGGGGGAAACTGAAGTGCTCAGAATGTGGGGAAGTGTCTGAGGTCTCACAGGATGCTGCTGGTGGAGCTGTGGACAGGGCAGAACTCTTCCTGGCATGGATGTGGTGGAAAAACTAGGAGGATTTTCTTCCCTTTACCCTCTTGTCATGCAAGGGAGCATGCAGCAAGGCTGTCTGGAGGGGGAAGGGCAAACACCTGCTGGTTGGGTCTCAGCATAGGAAAGAAGCCAGAGCTTGGTGTTGATGGACAAGCGGGCAGCCGCTGAAAGCTGGATTTGACCTGCACTAGCGGGCGCCCGGATCTGGTAGAGCAAGGTCTTCTGCCCTGGTGACAGGTTAACCACAGTCACTTGAGGAAAATAAAGATAAATGGTTTCTCCTCCAAACCCTCTGACCTCTGCAAACCAGGTGCAAAGTATGCTTAGCCCCAGCGGAGCTTAACCTCTGGGGGAGGGAGGGAATAACAGGTCTTTTCTTTTTCAATTTTACAAGCGTTGACCTTTAGCCAGTTCATTAGTTTCCTCAAACCCTCAATCTTGTTGTGGCCAGTGGGAGTGTCTGCTGGGACCTGTGTCCCCACTCCCCCTGGGATGTTGTTCATGATCTCCTTACAGGAATGGGCTGTTGGGGCTAAGATTCAACCTTCAGGTCAAAGGCTCATGAAGGTCATCTCCTCTAGAAGTCCATGGTCTTGAGGAAGTGCCCTGGGCTGGAAGATAGAAGCCTGGATTCCACCTTCAGCTTCTTTTCTGAACCTCAGTTTCCTCATCTATACAATGGAGTTAAGAATAACCCTATCGAACCCTCCTATATTGTTGGTGGGAATGTAAATTGGTCCAGCACTATGGAGAACAGTATGGAGCTTCCTTTAAAAACTAAAAATAGAGCTACCATATGACCCTGCAATCCCATTCCTGGGCATGAAAGTGAAAGTAAAGTCACTCAGTTGTGTCTGACTCTTTGCGACCCCATGGACTGTAGCCTACCAAGCTCCTCCATCCATGGGATTTTCCAGGCAAGAGTACTGGAGTGGGTTGCCATTTCCTTCTTCATATGTCCAGAGAAAAACATGATCTGAAAAGATACATGCACCCCAATGTTCATTGCAGCACCGTTTACAATAGCCATGACATGGAAGCAAACTAAATGTCCATCAACAGACAAATGGATAAAGATGTGGTACATACATACAATGGAATATTACTCAGCCATTAAAAAGCAAGAAATAATGCCACTTGCAGCAACATGGATGGAGTTAGAGAGTGTCATACTGAGTGAAATAAGTCAGAGAAGGAGAAATATAGTATAATATTCCTTATATGTGGAATCTAAAAAGAAATGATACAAATGAACTTACTTACAAAACAGAGACACACAGACTTAGAGAATGAGCATATGGTTGCCCGGGGTGGGGGAAAGGGTGTGGGGAAGAGGTAGTTAGCGAGTTTGGGATGGACATGTCCATACCAATATACTTAAAATAGATAACCAACAAGGACCTACTATATAGCACATGGAACTCTGCTTAATATTATGTAGTATCCTGGATGGGAGGGGAATCTGGGGGAGAATGGATACGTATATATGTATGGCTGAGTCCCTTCACTGTCCACCTGAAATTATCACAACATTGTTTGTTAATCAGCTATACCCCAATACAAAATAAAAAGTTTAAAGAAAGAGAGCAAAAAGAATCTTGTTTGGGGGAAAAAAATAAAGAATAATCCTATCATATGTTCCTCATCAGAGCCTTATGAAAAGAAAATCAGACCATGCATGTTGACATACTTTGTAAGTTCTGAATGGACAGATAACCAGTTAATACCTTTTATCTAAAAAGAGCCACTGATAGCCATAGAAAAAAGAGAAATCCCACATTTAACATTGGAAAAAAGTTATGAAAAGAATGTAGCAACCTGTGGAACGTTTTTGAAAAGTGCACATTCTTTACTCTTGGGATGTACTCTAAAAGCAACTGAGATACATCAAAAATGTAAGTACATACCATCATATTATTCTTTTAAATGTTTTAAATAACTCAGATTTTTATTAAAAGCAAACTTCTGTAGTGCTTTAAAAATATAGCCCATTCAAAAGATACTTATATTAAGCTAAACAACATTTTTATTCTAATTTCTCTTCCAACTACTTATCCAAGTTAAAAAATTCAGAACATTAATAGATTTTTCCATTTGTATTGCTTCATCATAGAATCCCCAAATTCCCACATGATATATTAAATATATTTAAGTAACAGACATAAAAGCTACAATTGCAAAGGAAAAGTCTTAAACATAGGTTTAAGAGTACACATCCTTAAACCTGGTACACCTACTGCTTTTTGTGTTATTTTCATGTTTTGATATGTAGGGAATATTTCACAGCACATCTTAAAAAGAAAATGCATTATAAATGAAACTTCAAATAAGGTTGATTACCATGGCCTTGCTTATAATGGTTAAAAAAATACAGAAGAATTTTTGCTAGTATGTGGTTACAATAATGCCCTTGATGAAGTCCACCTCCCCATGTCCATCCTCCTTTGCAGTGTTTCTCCACTGCTCCTTCCATCAAGAGGAAAAATGGACTTTCTCACCCTTTTGACTCTGGGCTAGACTTGTAACTTGCTCCTACCAATACAATGCATAAGAAGTGATCACTATCAAGGGTGAAACAGACCGCCAGTCCAGGTTGGATGCATGAGACAAGTGCTCAGGGCTGGTGCACTGGGAAGACCCAGAGGGATGGGATGGGGAGGGAGGCGGGAGGGGGGATCAGGATGGGGAACACATGTAAATCCATGGCTGATTCATGACAATGTATGGCAAAAACCACTACAATATTGTAAAGTAATTAGCCTCCAACTAATAAAAATAAATGAAAAAAAAAGAAGTGATCCTGTGTGACTTCTAACTTCAGCCTTAAGAAGCCTTGCAGTTTCCATTTGCACCCTCTTGGTTCTCAGACCACCATGGTATTCTGCAGTCCAGGAGGATTAGAGGTGTGCAGTAATGGGGGACCCCGCAGGCTCTGGGTGCTCAGTGCTCAGAATCTGCATCTCCAGAAAGGGCTAGCCGTCCCCTAGCTCCTGGCTCCCAGTCCTTGACCTCTCCTGCCTGTGAGTATTTAGGTATGCCTGTGGCTTTGGCCCGCTGTATTAGTTTGCCCTCTGGGGAACTGGGGTCTGGGTGCCAAGGCCAGTCATACTGGTGCCGCAATGAAGACCTGGGACACCAAGACTCGGTGAGCTTGCCTAGTTGGCAATGCATTGCATGTGTTGTCACTCATCATTGCTGGAAGAATTCAGCATGTCCCCATGAGATTCCACTGGGAGGAGATGCTTGGAAGCTTGTGGCTGGTTTCTGCTGGACTTTGTCCCACGTGCCTTTTCCCTTTGCCCATTTCAGTCAGTTTCCTTTCACTGTTATAAAGTATAACTGTAACAACTTCTCTGAGTCCTGTGAGTCTTTCTAGGGAGCCAGCAAGGCTGAGGGTGGTCTTGGGGGCCCCTTGTCACAGAGGCTAGGTGGAGAACTGAGGAGCTCTGGTCTACAGCCAACACTAACCAGCAGGCATCTGACTGAGAACATCTGGGGTCTTGGAGCCCCCATCAAGTTGTTGGGTGTCTATAACTGCACAAGTGATCCCAGGAGAGCCCAGCAAAAGGACTGTCAGCCTACCGGCCAAATCATGGCAATGAACACATCACTGTTATTTTAATCCACTGAGGTTTGCAGTGATTCATTAGTGCCTATAGGTAGCTGACATGGTAAATGACGGAAAACAGGCAAATGATTAAAGATATAATGATATATTTATATCTCAAAATACTAAGATGTCTTAAAACTGCTGATATAGATTCCATATTAACATGGAACTGTGTGCACTATATATTTCAAGTAATGAAATGCTATAAATAACTATATATAATAAAATCCCACTTTGAAATATATATATATGTATGTATGTATTTATAGCTAAATGTGTAATCAGGATGAGCCATATGCATTTGCTGATATTCAACCATTGTTGACCTACCCAAACAATGCTTTCCCATGATCAATTGATACACATAGACAGAATCAAGGCTGGAAGGCCCCGAAGCAAAGTGTTACCTGTGGCTGTGTTTGGGTGGTGAGTAATGGGCACCAGTTTCTTTTTGTTCATCTGCATTTTTTTTTTTTGAGTCTGGTACATTGCACATAAATTTCTTATGGCAATGTTAAGAAAAAAACAAAAGGGAATTCTTTTTATAAAGTGCTAAATAGGCACTTGAACAACGAGGACTGGATGAGGACAGCAAGCTGAGAAGACGAAAGGGCTGAGCTGGGGCCCGAGATTCGGGTCTGCGCTGTGGATGAGAGAGCAAGTTCACACAGGCTTGGGGTAAGGCGAAAGGAGGTTGAGGCCAAGGGCGGAGGCTTCTCTGTGCAGTGACTGGCTGGAGCTGGGCTTGTGCGTTGGGTCAGCTTGCCCTGAGCCTCGTTAATCATTGCCTTTTGTTCCCCACAGCACCGTGGGCCTCAGCCCTCCCCAGGCAGAGGATGGAGGCGGGGAGGGCCAGCCGGCCCCTTGGTGGCTTGAGCCAGTGTGGGAAGAGAAGGCTGCTACCCAGATGGTGGGGCTGGGGGCCAGGTGGGGGGATGTCTGAGCTCTGTAGGGAACCTTGGGGATCATCTGGGGCCTTCAGGGTGGGATGTGGGACTCTCCCGGCCGGAGCTCCCTCCTCACTCTGCCAAGGTCACCACCCTCTCTGCCTGTCAGACCACAGCCCTCCGCTGCTCTCAGAAGCATCTAGCCTAGGGAGCAGTGCCCAGAGAAAATCCATCCTCATTGGAGTGAGGTTTGAGAAACGGATTCTTTCCTGCCATATCAGTAAACAAGGGATGTCACAATTCATCAGCCATTGCAGCCACAGCCCGTGGGGAGTCAGAGAGCCCTGAGGGAATGAACTCAGGAAGCAAAGAAGACCTGCCATTTAGCAGCCCTCAAAAGGCAACCACTCTAGGAAGCAGTGGATATAAAAACAGGATACTGGCCCCAGATAGCTGAGGTGCACATCAAAGGAATGATTTCAGTAAGCCCAGAGTCTTGCACCTTTCCATATACAGAAAAGCGCTAAATTCCTTGACATACCTGGTTTTCTTTAATTCACAATGATCTTTTGATGTTTGGACTACCTGCTCTTTGTCTCGAGAAATTCCTGCATATCTTGGCTGCCCCCTCACCTCCTCCGAGCAGTTCTCTCAGGATTCCTTGAGATGCTGCCTCCTGGGCTTGAAGTCCTAAAAATTCCTGCCACATAAAATATAACTCTCAACTTTTAGGTTGTGAATAATTTTTTTAATCAACACAGGGACTCCCAAGTCGGCTCAAACTTTTCCCCACCAAAATCCTCTCTCTTTACTTGTTCCCTCTAAGGCAGGGGTCCCCAACCTCTGGGATTCAATGCCTGATGATCTGAAGTGGAGCTGATGTAATAATAATAGAAATAAAGTGTACGATAAATGTAATATGCTTGAATCATCTAAAAATCATCTCCCCCTCCACCTACCCCCACCCCTTCTGTGGAAAAATTGTCTGCCATGAAACCAGCCCCTGGTGCCAAAAAGGTTGGGGACCACTGCTCCAAGTAAAACACCCATCTCTAAGAAAGTGCAAATCTTTATTGACCATGTGGTACGTTCCAGGCTTGGGGCTTGAGGTTGTGACGTATATATGTTCTTTTCTTTAATTATCCAAATGACCCTGTGAAAGAGATATTACCATCTACATTTTACAGATGGAGGAATTGAGGCCTAGTGGGGGACCATGAGTGCCCAAAATGTCATACTCTGAAGTGGCAAAGCTGGAGTTTGACCCTGGTCTATCCATTTGAACTGCTGTAGTGTACAGCTGCCTCCATTTCATTGATTGACATCTGACTTCATTCGATAATGAATTTGAGATAGCTTATAATATTCACAGTTTAATAAAATAGAAATAGAGATGCAAGCCTAGAGGAAGCACAAAAAGCAGTAGAAAATCAAAACAAGGTAAAGAAATGCATGAATATGTAGCACACCTGGACTACAGTTGCCAGGAAGGGTTACCATGGGCTGTCAGGCTGCCCAACTGAAAAGAGAAAGCCAATTATCTTTATAATTCTCATCACCAGCAAGAAGTTCTTTAGAGAAAATGTAGCAAGCAAAGAATTCTAAAAGCCATTTATGAATACCATCTATGATATTGTCAACTGTCGGCATTGGGCACCTGCCCAGAGACCACTGGGCACCTTTGGGTCCTGATGTCAGTGAAGGGGCAGAAGTATAATACATCTAGACCTCATCTGTGTCTCTATCCATACCTGCATTGATGTCACTACCTGGATCTGTGCCTTTACCTGTCCGTGGGTCTGTATCCCTGTCTCTGTTTATACCTCTATCTGTGTGGCTTTAAGTATCTGTATCTATGTTTCTATTTGTACCTGTATTTGTATCTCTAGAAATATTTTCTTCTCTGTCTCAGCCTATTTCTGTAACTGCGTTTCTCTCTGTGCCTGTATCTTTCTTTTTATTTATACTTGTATCTACTTCAATATCTGTATCTTTATTGGCGTTTCTGTAACAATTTGTATCTGCATCTCTATTTGTATCTCTTTGTGAGTCTCTCTGTAACTGTCAGCGTCTGTATCTCTATGGATCCCTCTATCTGGGTCTAAGTCTCTGTGTGCAATCGGATCTGTGTCTCTATCTGTTCCTCCAACTGTGTCTCTCTCCCTAACTGTGCCTGGTCTCTACCTGCATATGTATTGACGTCTCTCCCTGTATCTGGGTTGCTACCCATAGATCCATGTGTGTCTCTATCTGTACATATGTTTCTGGATCATACCCATATCTGGTTCTCTGTTTGTACCTGTATGGTGTCTTCTACCTGTAACTGTCTCTGTCTCTGCGTCTCTAACTGTACTTGTGTCTGCGTCTCTGTGCCTGTATCAGTACCTGTATTTTTGTTATTACGTGTATCAGTACTTGCATCTGCATCTATAATGGTATCTGTAACTATGTCCCTATTGGTGCTTGTATCTGTGTGTCTGGTTATAATTCAATCTTTGTCTCTGTCTGTACTTGTACCTGTTTATCTATCCATACCTGTTTCTCTCTATAAGCACCTATCACTATGTCTTTATCTGTACCAGTATGAGTGTCTCCACAAGCAACTCTATCTGATTCTCAGTAAGTACTTGTAGCAATGTATCTGTATCTGCATACTGGTCTTTATCTATACATGTATCTGGTTGTCCACCTGTATGTTTATCTGTGTTTCTTTAAGAGCCAATATCTATGTCTCTATTTGTGACTGTAAATTTGTCTCTTTCTGTATAGTACCTGGGTCAACATCTTTATCTGTTCCTAACTTGGCCCTCTATCTGCATCTATATCCATGTTTCTGTCTGTTACAATATCTGGGTCTCTATAGGTACCTATCAGTGTCTAATTAGATCTATCCATGGATCAATATCTTTCCCTATATCTGGGTCTCTAGCAGCCTGTTCCAGCATCTTCAGCTGTCCTTCTATCTGGGTCTCTATCTGAAAATTTATCTGTATACTGTAGCCTTTCATGCTTTCTTGGTCTGTATCCAAGTTTCTGTCTGTGTCTATACCTTGGACTCTCCCTGAAGCTTTATCTGGTTTTCTATAAGTATCTCTATGTTTGTCTCTATATCTACCCGTATCTGGGTCTCTATCTGTATTATTTATCTGTCTTTACCTCTATTAGGCCTATATTAGTTTCTGTATCTGTCCAGCTATTTGCACTTCTTTTCTGTGTCTCTACATCTATCCTTTTTTTAATCTGACTTATATATTTACCTGTTTCTTTCTCTCAGTGTATTCCCATGTCCGGGTGTGTCTGTCTATGTACTTCTCCCTGTGTGTGTGTGTGTGTACCTGTATCTACATCTTGGTGTGTACTCAAATCTCTTTGTCGATCTTTACACGTATCCATGTCTTTATCTGTCCCTGTGTCTAGGTCTGTACCATACCTATATGTGTCGAGGGAACTTGGAGATGCTCTGAGACTTTCAGGAAGGGTTACAAGACTTGCCTTGTTAGCTCTGCTGCTAGTTCTGCCATTGCTTCTCATTATGTCAGTTTCCTGAGACTACTGTAGGAAATGACCACAAACTGGATGGCTTAAAAAAGTGACATTTATTGCCTTAATGTTCTGATGGCTAAAAATCTGAGGTCAATGTTTCGGCTGGGATCGTTCCTTCTGAGGGCTGTGATGGAGAATCTGTTCCAGGCCTCTCTTCTAACTTCTAGCTGTTTGTTGGAAAGCATTGTCATTTCTTTGCTTGTAGAATCATTACTGATGTCTGTCTTCATCTTCGTGTGGTGTTCTCCCTGTGAAAGTGACTCTGTGTCCAAATTTCTCCTCTTTGCAAAGACATCAGTCATATTAGAATCTATCCTAATGACCTCATCTTTCCCAATGACATCTCCATTGACCCCGTTTCCAAATAAGATCACATTTTGGAGTCTGGTGGCTAGGACTTCATATGAATTTGGGGGGATACAAATCAACACATAATACTTATTTTGCTCCTTCATGTCACTGCCAAGCTCTTACCTCAACAAGCTCCTGACTCCATCCTTCAGACTGGCTTTGCTCTGGGCTCTCCTTTGGGTCTGGGACAGCTAATTGAGAAGGACACTGGCATTATTTGGGGAAGATTGCTCCAGGGCAACCCAGGACACAGTCCTGTGGGGCAGAGGTATGTGGAAGGGTGGATTCTCAGACCTAGAACTGGAACTTGGGAGGAGAGTCAGTCAGGTTGGGTTAGGTGATGCTGCAGTGACAACCAACCACAAGATCTCAGTGCTTAAGGAGCATATCCTATGGTATACTGACATATATATATATATGTTTCTGCCCAGAAGGGAGATGCCACACTTGTATTCATACTCCATTGGCCAGAGCAGCTCACATGTTCACATCTAATCTCAAGGCACCAGGGATACAGGACTACCATGTGCCTAGAAAATGAACTGGAAATATTTGGAGAACAACAGGCCTTAGGAAGCCTGGGAGGGGCTTCTGTTTCTTTCTTTCCCTGGCGTTGCTCTTTGGGAGGGCTAACATGTGTCCTGGTTGGCCAAAGTGATTTATACAATAGTGCTTTCTTTCAGTCTTAAAAGAGTCTGTCTTTGGCCACAGATTCCATGCCCTCTGCTTCTCTATTGTGGCAGGAGATAAAGGCCGTCAGCATGCAGGGAAGCAGATGCTGTTAGAAAGGAGACACCCTGGTGGACCACATGCTGAAGTGATAAAGCCACTTCTGGTTACACGTTATTCTCTGTGTTTCTTAACTTTTTCTTACCCTTCAGCCCTCAGGTGAATCTTCTTTAGATACCTAACCTCCTCTCAGTTGTGTCCTAGGGCTGAGGGAAAGGAGAACAGAAGAAGAGCAGTGTCCTCCAGAGACTGGCAATGGTGATAAGCAAGAAGCATACAGGGGAAGGCCAATGATCACAGTGAGTGTCCAGGGCCCATGTTGCCTCTCTCACCCAAGAGTTTTCAGGATTTCCTTTTTAAGGAAGGTGGCACTTTCTCAAAGATACCTCCACAAGTAACACTCCATTTGACCTTTCCAGCCTAGTGAGGAAGCTGCTTCTGTCTCAGAGCTGGCATCCCAGTACAGCAGGCAGAGTTGGCAGGGAGCCCAGTACCATCTTGTGCCAGGAAGGGCAGGGGTGCCAGCATAACCTTCTGGTCACTAGCGGGTTGCATCATCCTTTTTCTCCTCACACCTTCATGCCTCAGGGCCTTTGTACCTACTTTTCCTTCTACCTGAAATGTCCTTCCACTATTATTTTTATGTCAGGCTTCTCATCCTTAGAGACATAGCCTGTGAGTACCCTCTCTCCTTAAATAACCCTTTCCGTCCATCCTCTGTCATGGCCTCCCATTCATTTCTTTAGTGACGTCTGTCATGGGTTTTGGGTAATTATTTCTATGTTAATTTCTGGTCTCCTGCCTAGACTATAAGCTCCATTATTATGTCCCACAGCCTAGCACAGCACTTGGCATGTAGCAGGTCCTCAGCACATGTTTGCTGAATGAACAAATGAATGCTTAAACAGATGAGTGAAGGTATGCACTTGAACTCAGTTTCTGACTATTTGCTGACCCTGGACCACAAGGTGGGAAAGTGAGGGACATCCTGAAAAACCAAAATTGAATTTGAGTTCAAAAGGCCATTCCTAGCAGGTCAGACACACAAAACTGAAAATGATCTCAGTGTCAGAGTGGAACTCGATGCATATACAGAAGCATCACATTGGAATGTATCCAAGAGCAGTGTCTGTCTGAGAAGGGCAGCCGGCCTTTTGGAATATTGATTGATTTTATCAGTAATACCATTCACCCTTGCTGGCATGTTCTGTGGCCTTGAAGGTGGTGCCAACACAAGGGTGACATGTGTGAGGCCGACCAGAGATGAGGCTATAGAGAAGGAAGGGTACCTGTCCGTGGGACTGTGATAGTTCAGTGGAGAGACAGGAAGTGCTGGGAACTGGTCTCAGCTGGATAGAGATACCATCTGTGTGACTCCATTCGCTGTGCACACGTGCGTGCTCACATCCTAGCATGCAGAGATGAGACTATTTTCAGGTGGCTTTGTGGCAAACAGTCATCCTTCCTGCAAGCAGAAAATATTCGGAGGCACTCAGTGCAGGGATTACTAGCCCCATTTTACAGAATAGGAAAGTGTGGCTCACAGATGTTACCCTTGCCTAAGGTCCTCCCGTGAGTGTGTGGAGAGCAGGCAGGCTGATTTTGCCACCCTCCTGCACAGTGTTGGACTCTCAGCCAGGGACGGGTGGAGACTGGAGCCCAGAGCTTGTGCCTTGTAGATACTAGTGTTGGTGATGCAGATATAAATGTGCCTTGTGGTCCATCATGCAAGGGTCTGAATCTCTGGCTGTGATGAGTGAGGGTGTGTGCTCAATTGCTCAGTCGTGTTCAACTCTTTGCAATCCCATGGACTATAGCCTGCCAGGCTCCTTTGTCCATGGGATTCTCCAGGAAAGAATACCCAGAGTGGTTTGTCATGCCCTCCTCCAGGGGATCTTGTGACCCAGGGACCAAACCTGTGTCTCCAGTGTCTCCTGCATTGGTAGGCAGGTTCTTTACCACTAGTGCCACCTGGGAAGCCCTAGTGAGGGTATTCACACTGAAAAGAGAGGTTGCCAGATAATTTGGAGACCATCCTCCTCCTAGGAGGGCTTCTCCCACCCCCCCTCACCCTCTGAGAACCGTTGTACTGGGAGATATATGGGCAACAAGTTCTTAAGGAACTAGCTTTCATTTCATGAGTTCGTTATAAGGGACATGGCACACGTTCCCAACTAAATGTCAGGCACACCCACATTCCTCAAACTCACAAGATGACTGTGAGGCTTGCAAGATGCTTGTACTGACCAGAACATACCATCCTGTTTCCCAGGCCACGGCAGAGATTTTATTGAAAATATGTTCACTATCTTTCCCAGACCTTTCTCACACAGAGGTAACTCAGATAGGACACTATGCTTGAATTCTACCCGTCACACAAAGGCCTTGCGGGCTGTGAAGAAGGCTGCCTCAAAAAATGTCCAAGACAAAGATTTCTGTTTACTGTAAAACCTGTTTAGAGAATGCTTTTTCCATATACGTGTGGGCCAAGGAACCAGGCCCCAGGGCCCCCCCTGCCTCCACCCACATTCCCCAGGTGCTCACACTTGTAAAAAAAAAAATGAGAAAAATGTTTTTTTTCTTTTTTTGGTGGGGCTGTAAAATAAACTAAATGGAAAAACCTAGCCTTAAAATAGTCAGAAATCTAAGATGGAAAACTCACAAGTTAAACGCTTGTGCATTGCTTCCTGGAGACACTTCAGAAAAACAATGCCCTAAGGTCATGATTAGCTTTCACACTCAGCTTAGCTGAAACTTCCTTCAGGAACTCTTTCAGCACCCCCACCCCTGTTTGCCCTCATTCCCCTATGGGTTGATTAATCATTCATCCATCCTTTCATTCAATAAGTATTTCCTGAGAACACTGTATGTCAGGCATGAATCAAGGTGCTGGGTAAACAGAGAGACAAAAACAGACAAAGCTCCCTGACTTTGTGGAGCTGATGTTCTAGTTGGGGGATACTGACAACACACAAGATGAAGAATTGTATTCCATAGTGCATTAGAAGGTGGCAGGTGCTGTGAATAAAAATCAAGCATGGGAGGTCAGCTTGATTGGCCTTGAAATGGTAAAGGTGATGCTGTCATTTTGGACTTGAAGGAGGGGAGGGAGTATGCCACATGACTGAGAGAAGTATGTTCCAGGCACGGTGAACAGCATGTGCAAAGGCCCTGAGGAGAAGTGTTCTTGGTGTGTATAAGGAACACAAGGAGGCCTGTGGGTCTGGAGTGGAAGTGGAGCTAGAGGGAAAGAGATCACACAGGGGCTCCCCTCACTGAGCCATGGAAATGCTCCTCTTGCAGTGGGACCACTATAAGTGTCCTTATTGGCTTTCCTGTTAGTTGGGTTCCCTGGGACACAGGCTTTGGGTTGCAGCTTAGCATGCTCTCAGGATAGATACTTGGGCAAGGGAAGGGCAGGAAGCAGTGGGAAGAGAGAACAAGGACTCCACTAACCTGATGGGGAACTTTGGAGCTGGGATGATCCGTTAGCATCATTCTACATTATGGAGGCCATTATTAATGCCCAGGCCATTATTCCCCTCTCAGTATATCCACCAGTCACTGGATGGGGCTGCCCTTCACAGAGCATGTGATCTGAGGCCATTTCTGCAGGAGTGGACTCTCAGGAAAACTGACACCTGAGAATCTACATGCCCAGCAGCTGGGGAAAGAAGTGCTTTAGCCCTGAAGGGAGATTTGAGTGATGCACCATGGCATTCACTATGTTGCCTAGCTCTGAGGACTCATGTTAACTCAGGTACCCTGCTAAGCAGTTTATAAGAATGGTCTGATTTAGTCCTCACACAAAACCTGTTAGTTAAGTATTATATTTAGTTTCACTTTTTAGAAGAGACCCAAAGAGACTGAGGGGGCTTCCCAGGTAGCTCAGTGGTAAAGAATCCTCCTGCCTAAAAATAAATGGGAAAAAAAAAAGAATCCTCCTGCCAGTAAAGGAGATGTGGGCTTCAATCTCTGGGTCCAGATGATCCCCTGGAGAAGGAAATGGCAACCCATTCCAGTATTCTTGCCTGGAGAATCCCATGGACAGAGGAGCCTGGCGGGCTACAGTTCATGGGGTTGCAAAGAGTTGGACATGACTGAGCCACTGAGTATGCACACAGAGATCTGACTACTAGACAGCTAAATGGGGTTCCAATGCAGATGTATCTTACTCTAAGGAGGGAGCTCCTAACCACTGGATTCACCTCCCTTGTTCTGAACTCCTTGCCTCTGTTGATACAGCCCAAGGGCAGGGCCTCCACTTGACTATACTGACTCAAATCAAGCAGTCAACTACTCCTCCCATCTTCCTGGCCCACCTCTCTGTCCTGCCCTGGTTCTGTGGGGTTTATGGGCCCTGATACAGGGTCCCTAGTCCTTTCTGCTCAGATTCCCTCCTAAGAGTCATCCTCTATGCCAGCAATACAGGCATCCCTTGGAAATTTCCCCAAACTTAGACCTCTTATGAGAGGGTTTACGGCCTGGAGGATACCAAGGTTGCATAGAGCCTTAGAGGCCTGGGCCAGCTGTCTTCATAGGGGGCACAGTTGAGGTCTTGGACCTGCCTGAGGCTGACAGCCAGGAGGGGCGGGATGGAATCAGACTGAGCTGTATCCCTCAAAAATGATATGTTGAAGTCTTAACACCTGGTATGTCAAAATGTGACTATATTTGGAGATAAGGTCTTAAAAGATGTAATGAAGATAAAATGAGGCTGTTAGAGTGGGCTCTCGTCCCATCTGACTAGCATCCTTTTAAGAAGAGAAGATTAGGACATAGACATATACAAAGGGAAGATCACATGACCTTAGTGTTGGGCTTCAAACCTCCAGAATCATGAGAAAATAAGTGTCCGTTGTTGAAGCCAGCCAGTCTGTTGTATGTTGTTATGGTGGCCCAAGCAGACCTAGACGCCAGGCCTGTGCTCCTCCTTCAGGCTCAATCACTGTGACTCCATGGAACCTAGCTTGGTGTAGGGCCAAGAGCACTAGTCTTGGAGTCTGACAATCTGAGGACTTTCTCCTTCTCTGTCCATTCTGTGTGAACTTGATGAAGTCCCTTCACCTCCCTGAGCTTCTATTTCCCCATCTGGGAGTTGGGAGGAATGCAGGCAACTTCAAGGGCCTGATGGAAATGCTGGAGGATCTGAGGACAGACAGCCTTTTGTCATCATAATCCCAAACACTTGACTAGAGCATTACATTACATGAAAAAAGCCTGGCCTGTAATGGATGCTACCACATGCTTAAATCACTTCCAGGGAAAAGAGTAAAGCACACATGAGTGGGTCCATTAGGGGCCTGGATGACTGCCCTGGGCAACTGGCACCTGCTGAAGGTCACAACTTGCAGGTGCCAGGGGCAATTATGCCAGAGGGGTGCAGAGGAGCCTGAGGTGAATGGGCCTTGTGCCAGGTGGTGGTGTCTGGAATGGCCTGACTCACCCCCTGCTGCCGTCATACCAGGGCACCTCCACCTCCTGCAGTGAAGAGAGAGCAGCAAGACCGTGAACAAGAAGGAGGGGAAGGGGGAGGAGGAGGAGGAGGAGGAGAGGAGAGCAAGCTGTCCCTACTTCTGAGGGGAGGGTACTGCCCCAGGGCTCAACAGGAGTGGGGATCATCCACCCTTTGAAACTACACGGAATGAGCAGAAGTGCTATAGAGTAATCATGACACTAATAATATCAGTTATTACAGGGGAGATAGTCCATCCCCCAAACCCGTGATTTCTTGCCTTCAGATTTGCAGAAGCAAAATATGTCTCTGGTCAGTTCAAGCTAAACTTGGGGGTTCAGAGTTGGAGTGGGAGAGACAGCCACTCACTGTATGTAAATTCTCAAGTGATCGGTGGTTCATCTCTCTGCGGAAGAGAGCTGTGCAGTGATGGGAGCCTGCTGGTCAGGGAGTCTCTGTCTCACTCTCAGGGCACTTGGAAAAGTGAGCTAGTTAGTACAGATTTCTCAGGAACCAAGGGAGCTGGTCGATCTTGAAGGATATTTTGCCTCTGGCTCATCTTGACTCATCTTGATAAATTATCCCAGTTCCATAACAGAGTTTGAAAATTGACCTTACTGGGAGTTGGAGCCCTGGGTCCTCATACTCAAAGCTCCAGCAGAATTCACATTAACACAGTTTGACTGACCATAGTGAATACATGCCTTTGTGTTGGTCCTACAGCCCCTCCTCTTCAATCTACCACCTACTCGGTGCATAGCCTTAGGCAAGTTACTTAACCTCTCTGAGTTTCGCTTTCCCCATCTTAAAAGTGAGGCTAGTAATAATACCTCCCCCATAGGATTTCTCAAGAAATAATACATTACTCAAATAATACAACACACACCGAATGTATTAAAGTGTTTAGAAGAGTGCTTGAAGCATGCCAAGCATTTGGTAGGTGGTATTATTATTAGAAGTGTCACGACTGGTATATTATAGTATCCCCATCTGTTCTGTGTGATTCAGAGGGCTGAATGGTCCCCAAGCCCTTCAACCTTAGGAGTGATATTGCATGACTCAGTTCTGGTCCATAAGAGTACTCTATCTCAGTGAACGGGGAAGTCAAAGTGAAAGAGTTGGGATCATAATGTTATTCTTAGAGAAGGTTGAATCAAGAAACAAAGGAAGGTATTAGAGCCACTGTGATCTAATAGTTCTGAAAAACCATGAACCAAATAATAGAATATCAAAGTTCACATAGAAAATGCAAGGAGAAACAGAAACCCATTTGTAGTAAAGACATTTATCTCTCTCAGCACATATGCAAACAAGTGGACAAAAGATAAGCAAATATATAGAATATCCAAAGATATGATAAAGTCTATCTACAGTTATCATCTTTTAGTAGATTATCCTGTGGTAAGAAACAACTTCCAAGGTTCAGTGGTTTGCTGAATAGCAAATGTTCATTTCTTGATCACATTACGTGTTGGTGGGGGTAGCCTTTTTGACTCGCCTCCATCGTTTTTCTTTATTCTGAAATCCAAACTGAAAGAGAAGCCCTTTTCCAGGACATACCAGCATTAAGGCAGAGGCAAAAGAGAGCAATGGCACAGCCAGTGATGGCTCAAAGCTTCTGCTCCTTGTGGCTCAGATCATTTCTATTCATATTCCCCTGGCCAGACTAAGCCACATGGCCAAGCCTGATGTCATTGAGATGAGGAATTATACTCCATCCACAGGATGGCACTGCAAGCCATGTGGCAGCGAGCAGGAATCGTATAGTCTTCTTACATAGATGGCAGCAAATAGTTGGTAATGATAATACAGTCACAATATCTTATTGATATATATCATATTCTGTACTATGCAATGCAGTTTGCAAGTACCACTGCACATTCACAAAAATTGAACATATATTGGCCCACAAATAAATTGTCCATACATTTTAAAATGTAGAAATAAATTTTTGCTTTCAGAAACAGCAGACTAGGTTATTTCAGCTCAATTCCTCAGCTGAGAACAACTAGAAAAAACTAGAAAAGTATTAAGATAATCTGCCTGAGAGCATCAATTCTTCTCACTAGAGAGATGGATCACCTTCATTGGCTAGTCTGAGCTATAGTTAACAGCCCCCTCCCTCTCAGTTCAGTTCAGTTCAGTCCCTCAGTCGTGTCTGACTCTTTGTGACCCCGTGAATCGCAGCACGCCAGGCATCCCTGTCCATCACAAACTCCCGGAGTTTACTCAAACTCATGTCCATTGAGTCGGTGATGCCATCCAGCCATCTCATCCTCTGTCGTCCCCTTCTCCTCCTGCCCCCAATCCTTCCCAGCATCAGGGTCTTTTCCAATGAGTCAACTCTTTGCATGAGGTGGCCAAAGTATTGGAGTTTCAGCTTCAGCATCAGTCCTTCCAATGAACACCCAGGACTTATCTCCTTCAGGATGGACTGGTTGGATCTCCTTGCAGTCCAAGGGACTCTCAAGAGTCTTCTCCAACACCACAGTTCAAAAGCATCAATTTTTCGGCGCTCAGCTTTCTTCACAGTCCAACTCTCACATCCATACATGACTACTGGAAAAACCATAGCCTTGACTAGACGGACCTTTGTTGGCAAAGTAATGTCTCTGCTTTTTAATATGCTATTCTATTCAGCCTTCCTAACTTCCTATAATTCTTATTATCCTACCTTGAAACTCCTCTTCTTATTGATGCTGATTAAAGCCAATTTTTTTTAGATACTTCAGTCTAACCAAACGGTCAGTCTTTTCTATTTTCTTCTCCAAACACTTCTGCTATCCAAGATGGCATCTGGCATGGGGAGATTCTTATGTATCCTTAGGGAGAGAAGATCCCATATCCACATGGGGGTCTCTGTGCTGCCCTCTGGGTTCTCAATGACTGATGTGGCCATGCCCTTTATCCTACCAGGTCACTGATGTCACTGGCATCTTCTCCTGAAAGGGGCATTAATGAAACTCAGGAGGTGGGCTACCAAGCCCTGATCATGCCACCACTGCCACACTCAGCCCCATCTTGGGTTCTACTGGTGCCAAAGATCTTCCCCAGTCCCTAATGTGTGCAAAGTGCCATGGCACCACAATTTCAAGAGAATGGATAATATTACAGTTTAACACTCTGTATCATCGAATTTAAGAAGCACCATTATTTTGCGTACCCCTAACACAGTGAACACATTGCCAGCTAAACCAGGAAATACCATTGCTCATAAGATGCATCTCAGTTTCAGAGATGAAAAAAGTACATCTCAGAATCACTAAAATATGGTATTTTGTAATTTGTGTAATGGTTTAGAGCTCTGATATGAGAGCCAGGTTGCATGGGTTTGAATCCCAGCTCCACCATGTCCAAGTGTTGGGGTCTTCGGCCAGTCACTCACTATCACTGTGCCTTCATTTCTATGACGATATAACAGGGATAGATCAATGTCCTGGTGTTGTGAGGATTGAATATATGTGTAAAGCATTTCAAATAGTGCCTGGCACATAGTAAGCATTATATGTATTTGCTGTTTCTTTTTTTAAAAAATATGATCTCCATCACATCTGCAAATAAGGCCTTTGCCACCACCCTGGTCACCTTGTCGCCACTCCTCTCTCTAGGTAAGCGGGACTCTTGCCAGCCCTCCACAAACCTCTTGGCAGCCCTTGCCAAGAGCAGATTCCTTGCTGCCTCATCGCCATTTGGGATTGTTAGGTGCAAGTGGGATCGTAAGCCAACCTGGGCCTGTCCGAGGCTAATCATTTCCAACCAGATCTCTCATCTTGGTAATCCTCAGACACTTCAGGAGAGACAAGCCCCTCCCCCACCCAGTGTCCCCATCCCAGTGGCTATGACCATTCTGGCTTCTCCCAGGGTTTCCCCTTCCCCATCAAGCTCTTTCCAAGGACTTCCATTCCTCTGCAAACAAATGCCACTCCAGTCTCAATCTCTTCCCAGAGGGCTTTCTTCACTGTCTTGCAGCCTTTACTGGAGAAGCCCCCTCACCCCTGTTAGGGTGCAGTCTCCTCTTACCACATCCCATCTCAGGGAGAGAGGAGGCAGGTTCTTCTGGATCATTTAGGCTGGGTCTAGACGAGAGCATGATTCTTCTACTGTCAAAGCTGACCCTTCCATGAGCCTTAGACTATCAAGCTGAACATTTTGTCTTAAAAAACAAAGGAGTTTTAAGTTATGCAATTAATACATGATAAATCCTCCTTTTAAAAATGTCATCCTTCCCAGATAAAGGCAGCCCTTGGCCCCATCCTTAGTTGCTCTTGGGTGAATCTCATTTATCTGGTTGGTGCATCTCTCGCCTGACCTTGTCCTCTGCAATAATCCATATACAGAAATGTAGAGTTTTGCATACTCACAGGCTTAGAGAACAAACTTATGGTTGGGGAAGGATGGGGTGGAGGGATAGTTACAGAGTGTGGAATGGACATGCACACACTGCTATATTTAAAATGGATAACCAACAAGGATCTAGTCTATAGCACAGCAAACTCCCATCAATGTTACATGGCAGCCTGGATGGAAGGGGAGTTTAGAGGAGAATGGCTACATGTGTATGTATGGCTGAGTCCCTCTGCTGTCCACCTGAAACTATCACAATGTTAATCTTCTATACTCCACTACAAAATAAAAAGTAAAAAAAAAAAAAAAAGCAATGTGGAGCTTTGGTGTGTGTTAAAAAAAGAAAAACAACCCCAAACTTCAAATGACATCTTACTAAAAAAATCATTCTGTAACTTGGTCTTTTTCACTTATCTGTCCTGGTAATCTTTCCAAGGACAATTCTTTTTAATTTCTTAAAGTTGGTGCATTGTACCCCTTTTTGTGAGTATCACATGTTTTTAAGTCATTCCTCCATTTATGTTGTTTTTGTTATTCCCTGTTATAAAAAACAGTAATAAACAGCTTTCTATGTGTTGGCTTGCACACATGGAGAATGCCTCTTCACTCTTACTAGTTTTAAAAGAATAATCAATTTGTTGTTTTTATAAAGTAGGTAATGCATATTACAATTCTGAAGCAATTTAAGAATTACAATGAATCACCAATGGTTTCATTATCCAGAAAATAAAGAAATATGGTTACTATTTGGGGAATAGCTTCCCAATCATCTCTCTGTTTTTAGAAAATTAATTTAATTTTTTATATTTATTATTGTCTGTGCTGGGTCTTCATTGCTGCGTGGGTTTTTCTTTGGTTGCGGTGAGCAGGGGCTACTATCTAGTGGCGGTGCATGAGTTTCTCAATCCAGTAACTTCTTTTGTTGCAGAGCACTGGTTCTAGGGCATGGGGGCTTCAGTAGTTGCGGCATGTGGGCTCAATAGTTGTGGTTCCCAATCTCTAGAACACAGGCTCAATAGTTGCGATGCACAGGCTTATTTGCTCCATTGCATCTGGGATCTTCCCAGATCAGGGATCGAACCTGTGTCTCCTACATCGGCAGGCGGATTCTTCATCACTGAGCCATCAGGGAAGCCCCACCCCCCCACCCCCCGCAACTATCTCTTTATACATATGTCTGGTAGAAGATGGAAGGCTATCCGGAAAGAATTTTGCAATACTAGGATCATACCAGTCATGTTATTTTTAATAACAAGTGTGAAATTTGATTTTGTGTGTGTGCTTAGCCACTCAGTCATGTCTGACTCGTTGAGACCCCATGGACTGTAGCCCACCAGGCTCCTCTGTCTATGGGGACTCTCCAGGCAAGAATACTGGAGTGGGTTGCCATGCTCTACTCCAGGGGATCTTCTTGACCCAGGGATTGAACTCTTAAGTCTCTTGCATTGGCAGGTGGGTTCTTTGTAAATGTTTCTTCCCCCAACGGTTTATTAGCTCCAGAGAGGCTCCTCTGGGGGTCAAAAAGATTTTCAAGAGGGTTAAGTGATTGGAAACATTCTTTTCTTTTCCTCTTTTCCCCTCTTCTTTCCTTCTTCTCTGCCCCTCCCCTTCCCTATCTTTTGAAGTTTACATAGCTCCTATCAATTGACTCTCCACAATGGAAATGAGGCTTGGTCTCATCTTTCCCATCTCATTTTCTTGTTCTCTCACTTTCCAATTTTCATTGGTTATATTGGCTTCACTTTGTTAATGGTTATAATGCACTTCATTCTGTAAGGGAGTGACCCCTCTGGTCACTTAGTGGAGATTCTATAGTTAGTTTCATATTTTAATGGATTCAATGCTCATAGCTATCTATTTCTGAATTCTGGTCTACCCCTTGGTTGGCAAGATTTTTTTCACTGGGTATGTTTTTCAAGAAGGACTAATGAACACTCAATTCCCTGAGTCTTTCCTGACTGTGAAAAGCGTTTAGCCTTGAATAATGAATTGGCTGGGTGTAATATTCTTGAGTCATACATTCTTTCCCTCAGAACTTGGTAGAACATAACCCCACTGTCTTTTGGCACAGAAAGTTTGTATGGAGAAGTACAGGGAAGCCTGGTTTTTATTCCCTTTGGTGATTTGCTTTTTCTGCTTGAATATGTGAAGAACTCTGTCTTTCTACTTCAAGTTAAATAATTTAATCAGAACATGCTTCCAAGTAAATGATTCTGTATCCATTTTTTTTCATATGTGATATGGTTTTATGACCTGATGATTCAGTTCTTGCTTTATTTTGAGAAAATTTATTCACGATAGACCTGTGAAGATTTTCTCCCATTTTATTTATTAAGTTCTCTTTGGGCTCTTGTTTTATTATATCCATTTATCCACTCAGTCAACAAATATTTATTAAGAGTTTACCAAGTGCCAGGCATTGTGCCAGATAAAAATCTCTGCCTTACTGTAGCTGGCATTTTAGTGGGATGAAGATAACAGGAAATAAACTAAATAAACACATATAGTAGAATAGTGTATTAGATGGTGATAAGTGCTATATAAATCAGTGAATATATGGGGCTAAAAACCTAAATAGGGTGGCCAGGAAAGGCTTCCTGCAGAAGATGACATTTGAGAAAGGCTTCAGCTTCTCTTGATTTGCATTTCCATGATCAATAATGGGGCTTCCCTGGTGGCTCAGTCAGTAAAGAATTTGCCTGCAATGCAGGAGCTTGTTAGCTGTTTGATCCCTGGGTCTGAATGAGGTGGACCCCCCTCTCTCTCCTCCCTCCACAGTGTGTGTGTGTGTGTGTGTGTGTGTGTGTGTGTGTGTGTGTGTGTGTGTGTGTATGTGCAGAGAGAGAGACAGAGACAGGCAGACAGAGACACGGAGACTATATATATTTCTTTTCCTGTGAAATACCTACTCATGTCCTCTGCCTGTTTGCATTGCAAAGCTTATCCACTTTTAAATGATTTCTAGTTCTTTGCCCTGGATGTATTTTGTTCTTATATATGCTGCAAAAATCTCCCAATCTCAGACTTATTGTTTCATTTTGATTATGATGTCTTTTGAGGAAGAGAATTTCCTACTTATTGATGTTTTCTTAGTGCATTTTGAATCTTGGTTAAGAAATTCTTCCCCACCCCAAAGTCAGAAAGCTATGGTCCACAAAAAGGTTTTAAGTTTTACTTTTGAGATTTAAGCATTTTATCCATCTGGAGTTGATTTTTGTGTGTGGTGTGAGATGGGACAAAACATCTGGAAGACTATATACTCAGCAGTTAACAGCGGTGACCTCTGGGCGTGCAGAACTTTCAGTTTGTTTTTTTTAATCTTTTATCAAAGTAATATACAAATGTAATTAAAAAATCATAGCACTATGTATAAGTGATCTAATCTTGAAAAACACCAGTCCCCACCCTCCTCTCCATTTCTGTGCATCACCCTACAGAGATAGCACGTTCAAATCATATCTTTTTAAACTGATATTAACCCCCTATATTCAAAATAACATTCTTGTACTAATATTCCTTGATGTTTCTTTTTACACATGATTTAAAAAGGCCTAACTCTTTAAGCAGAGAAGGCACTGGCAACCCACTCCAGTACTCTTGCCTGGAGGATCCCATGGACGGAGGAGCCTGATGGCTACCATCTCTGGGTTCACACATGACTGAAGCGACTTAGCAGCAGCAGCAGCAGCAGCAGCAACTCTTTAAGATGAGGCATGATCTCTGTTATATTAGTATGCCTGCTCTATTCTTTCTTTCCCCTGCTCTCAATGTAGTTTTGTCAAAGTCTTTGGTGGAATAAATGTTCAGTGTTTACATTATCACAACTATGTAGATATTGGGCTCAGCTGAACAATATCTTTCTATCCCACTATAACACATCTTTTAATTTTTTTCTGGAGCCAATACTTGCTGCCTTTAGTTGATTTGCTTTCACTTTCTCTGTACCTATGATTAAGTTTTTTTCCAGATTTTCTAAACAGAGATGTAAAATTTCTCATAATACAGTCACACACATCAGATCTGCTTCCTTGTTTTTTACCCTTGGAGATCTCCTTCCTACAATGGTGTCTTCGTTCTTTAGACATAATGCCTAGCTCTTATTCTGAAGGTTCTTGTTTCCTCCCTCTTCTTCCCTCATTTCTTAGATCCCACATTACTTCTCTTTTATGGTTTAATTCTTCATTGTGGGGGAGGAGGTGCACATCTTCCCATAGCTTCCTGAGAAAGTGTGTATGGGAATTATATATCTGGGAGGATTGTATATGTTGGAAAATAGTATTTCCCAGGTGGCACTAGTGGTAAAGAACCCGCCTGCCAATGCAGGAGATGTAAGAGACGTGGGTTCAATCCCTGCGTCCGGAAGATCCTCTGGAGGAGGGCATGGAAACGTACTCTAGCATTCTTGCCTGGAGATTCCCGTGGACAGAAGAGTCTGGTGGGCATAGGGTTGCAAAGAGTCAGGCATGACTTAGCAACTGAGCACATACATAGTACATTTTATTTTTAAAGTTACCAGTAATTTTCCTTTTCTTCTTTCTTTTCCCGTAGCCTCTCCTCCTTTTTTAATTATTGCAACATCTTGCCATACCTCCCTTAATATTAATGTTTGTTTGAAATGTGCCTTCTCTGCTTCTACTGGAATCTGTAAAGTGTATGTGTGTTGGGTGTGGGGAAGCTAGCTGCTCACACGGTGGTCTTAGTTTTCAGAGTTCTGGGAGCTGGAGGAGCGGGAGACTTCACTAGGCATGTAGGTTTGCTAGTCCTTCTGTTTGCCCTCCCATCCTTCCCAGAGAATGAACCTCCTGTCTCCTGACTGGAGGCATGGTACCTGACAGGCTGGGATAGAAATGGGGACCTGTCCCTTATAATATTTTGAATAAACCCCTGTATTTTCAACCCCATGCATTACCCTACCTTCCTTGGTACCTGGCATGTCCAATTCTGAAGACTCTCTGGATTCTCTGGAAATCAGCTTGCTTCTCCCCTCGATGGCTTCCTCTGGCTGGGTAAGTCAGTCACTGTTCCTCCACCCATGTTCCAGCTTCTCCAAATTGCCATTTCTCCTGTAGGTCTTTTCCTTTGCTCTTTTTACTATTGTGAATTGATAATATTTTTTATTGGAGGATAATTGCTTTGCAATGTTGTGTTGCTTTCTGCTGTACAACAAATCAAATCAGCCATAATTATACACATATCACCTCCCTCTTGAGTCTTTGTCCCCTCCTCCCGTCCCACCCCTCTAGGTCATCAGAGAGTGCCAGTCTGGGCTCCCTGTGTTATATAGCAATTTCTCACCAGCTCTCCAGTTTACACATGGTAGTGTACACATGTTGATGCTACTTGCTCCACTCTCCGCACCCTTTCCTTCCCCCACTGTGTCCACAAGTCTGTCCTCTATCTGCATCTCCATTCCTTTCCTGCAAATACATTCATCAATGCTATTTTTCTAGATTCCATATATATGTGATAATATATGTTATTTTTCTCTTTCTGACTTCACTTTGTATAACAGGCTCTAGTTTCATCCACATCACTGTAACTGACTCAAATTTGTTCTTTTTTGTCGCTGAATAATAGTCCATTGTATATATGTACCATATCTTCTTTATCCATTCATCTGACCATGGACATCTAGGTTGTTTCCATGTCCTAGCTACTGTTAAATAGTGCTGCTATGAACATGGAGGCACTCCCCTCCCCTCCTCAGTTATGGCTTTCTCAGGGTATATGCCCAGTAGTGGGATTTCTGGGTCATATGGTAGTCTTATTTCTAGTTTTTTTAAGAATCTCTTATTTTAAGGATCTACTATTCTCCATAGTGGCTGTATCAATTCCCACTAACAGTGCAGGAGAGTTCCCTTCTTTCCACGCCCTCTCCAGCAGTTATTGTTTATAGATTTTTTGATGATGGCCATTGTGACTGGTGTGAGGTGATACCTCATTGTAGTTTTGATTTGCATTTCTCTGATAATTAGTGGTGTTGAGCATCTTTTCATGTGTTTATTGGCTATCTGTATGTCTTTGGAGAAATGTCTGTTTAGGTCTTCTGCCCATTTTTTTTTTATTGGGCTATTTGTTTTTCTGATATTGAACTGTATGAGCTGCTTATATCTTTTGGAGATTAATCCTTTGTCAGAACCTCCTAGAGTAAAGGAAATAAACAAAAAATAAACAAATGGGACCTAATTAAAGTTAAAAGCTTTTGAACAGCAAAGGAAACAATAAACAAGATTAAAAGACAACCCTCAGAATGGGAGAAAATAATTGCAAGTGAGTTTATAATATTTTAAACAATCACTCTAGACTCACTTTGAGTGAGGTTTCTAGAGTGAGCAGAATAAGTTCGTCTGTTCAATCTGCTGTGCTTAACCAGAATTGCTAACTGATTCTTTTTCTTTTCTTTAGAACCTTTTTGAGAAGAATTGGATTAATCATAACCCTTGGTTTACAATGCATGATCACTGCTTGTTTTTTTCATGGCCTTAATATATTCATTTTAATTGTTTGGTTAATATAAAGACTGCCTATGTTCCTTATATTCAACCTGAGAACTAAGATATTACCTATATCTGACATCTGACTTTATGTTCATCTTTCATCCTATTCCCTGTCTCTCCCATAATTAAGAGGTAATCACTAGCCTGAATTTTTGTACTTATAATTGAAATGCATATATATAATTTTATCATATAAATGTAATAGACTGTCATTTTGCTTCTTTTTGAAATTTATAAAAACAAGATCATATCATATATGCAATCTTGGCTTGCTTCTGTCACTCAACATTGTTACTAACATTTTCTGTGTTATTATTTAAGATTTTAGTTCATTCATTTTCACCACTGAATAATATACCATAATTTGTTTATTGATTCTCCTATTGTCATTTGGGTTGTTCTTGTTTTGTGCTATGGTGGGCCGTACTGCTGTGAACATTCTTATACAGGCCTTTTCATGTACTTAGAAGTGATTGCTACCTTGTAGGGGATACAAACATCCTACTTCACAATATTAGGCCAAATCGTTTTGGCTAAGTGGTGGTACCAATTTTTACTCTCATCAGAAAAGCATAAGATATTCTGATGTCCCTCATCCTCTCCAACACTTGCCAGACTTTAAAAATTTTGCCAGTTGAATCTGTCTAAAATGACATCTCACTGTAGTTTAGGTTTGCATTTCCCTGATTGCTAATGAGGTTGAGCATCTGCTCATATGGATATGGGGCATATGTGTTTCCTCTTTATGAAATGTCTGTTCATGTCTTTTGCCTATTTACCTGTTGAGTTATTTGGAGTTTTTTTTCCTTATTATTGATCTGTAGTCCTTTATGTAACAATCTTTTGTCAATCATATGTGTTACCAAGTATCTTCTCCCAATTCGTAGCTTGTCTTTTCATTTTCTTTAAGGAGACTTCTAATGAGCCAGAGTTCTGTATTTTAATGTTGTAAATTTGTCTTCTTTTAGTTAATGCTTTTTGTGACTAATTTAAGAAACCTGTGCTGGCCATTCGCCTGTTTACTCTCAGATTCACTCTCTGCCTTCTCCTTGCTCTGGTTTGAATCACCAGGAGCTGGCGTTCTTCAGGCTCGTATGCCTGTTGACTGCCAGTGAAACTTTCGCCAAAGGGAGAAACTGACCTGACGTCTAAAAGCAAGAGGAGGGAGAAGCCAGGGTATTTTCTCCCTTCTCTCTTTGCTTTGGGTGGTATCTCTGGCAGCATCTCCATGTCTCCTTCAAATTAGATAATCCAGAAGAAATGGATAAATTTTTAGAAACATACAACCTATCAAGACAGAATCATGTGGAAATAAACAAATTGAGCAGACCGATAATGAGCAAGGAAATTGAATCAGTAGTCAAAACTGTCAAACAAGGAAAATTCCAGTATAAGATTGTTTCCCTGGTAAATTTTACCAAATATTTAAAGGAGAATTAATGTCAGTTCTTATCAAACTCTTAAAAAAACTGAAGAGGAGGGGACACTCCCAAACTCATTTCACAAAGCCAGCATTACCATGACACCAAAACACTAAAAGAAAAGAAAACTATAGGCCAATATCACTCATAAATACAAATGCTAAAATTCTCAATGAAATACTACTAAATTCAACAGCGTATTAAAAGGATTATACATCATGATCAAGTGGGATTTATCCCTGGGATGCAAGAGTGTTTCAACATATGCAAATCAATAAATGTGATATACTACATCAATAAAATGAAGGCTAATAATTACATAGTAATCTCAATAGATGCAAGAAAAACATTTCACAAAGTTTAACATTTGTTTATTATAAAAACTCTCAGCAAATTGGGAATAGAAGGAATGTACCTCAACATAATCAAGTCCATATGTGATAAGCACACAGGTAACATCATACTCAGTGGTGAAGGTTTGAAAACTTTCCTCTAAAGTAAGGAACCACGCAAGAGTGCTCACTGTCACCACTCCTATTCAACAGAACTGGAAATCCTAGCTAGAGAAATTAGACAAGCAAAAGAAATAAAAAGCATCAAAATTGGAAAGGAAGATGTAAAACTGTCTTTGCAGATGATATGATCTTATCTGTAGAAAACCCTAAACACTCTATCAGAAAACTGTTAGAACTAATAAACAAATTCAGTTAAATTGCAGCGTTTAAAATCAACATATAAAAATCAGCTGTATTTCTATAGAATAACAATGAACTATCTTAAAAATAAAGAAAACAGTCCTTTTTAAAATAGAATCAAATCCAATAAAATGTTTGAGAATAAATTTAAACAAGGAGATGAAAGATCTGTACACTTAAAACTGTAAGAAATGGGAAAAGACACAAAAAAGTAAAGATATCCCATATTGATAGATCAGAGGAACTAATGGTGTTAAAATATCCATACTACCCAAATTCATCTATAGATTCAATGCAATCCACACCAAAACTCCATTGGCATATTTCATAGAAAAAGAAATCCTAAAATTCATATGGAACTACAATAGTCCTCCAGTAGCTCAGACTTGGATAAGAGTTTCCACTCTTGCTCTTCTCCAACCCAGTTCCCACCCACCAGTCAGAGAGAACCTTTTTCACACTTAAATCAGACCCCCTCCCCCATACTCTCCAAAGGCTTCCAGCCATGCAGGTCATTTTGTCATTCCTCAAACCATTCCCAGTATATTCTTGTCTTTTGCATGGGCATTCTATATTTATTTATTGACTCTCCCACTAGAATGAGAGCAGAGAGTTGGTTTGTCTTATTTTCTTTTGTGTTGTTCCACCCCTGGTGCATAGAACAGTGCCTGGCACATTAATATTTTCTCACATGGAATGAATCCATGAATGTAGGGGCGCTTCATTGTTAGATAGTATCACTGTTAACATTAATCACATCAACCAATAGTTCAAAGGTGACTGAACACATGATAATTTCAATAGATGCTAAGGAGATATTTGATAAAACTGAACAAATAATCTAGGAAAGATTTGATAAAATCCTTGATATAAAAAACCAATTCCAAATGAATAGCTCAAATTATAGCTAATTGTACAACCCTAGAGATTACTGACAGTAATGTAACACCAACTTCTTTTTTCTTCTTGTGCTTAATTTGAATTAATTTTTATTGGAGTAGGCAGCCAGAGTGCCTGAAGAACTATGGATAGAGGTTTGCAACAGTGTACAGGAGGCAGTGAAAAAACATCCAAAAGAAAAAGAAATGCAAGAAGGCAAAGTGGTTGTCTGGGGAGGCTTTACAAATAACTGAGGAAAGAAGAGAAGAAAAAGGCAAGTGAGAAAGGGAAAGATATACCCAACTGAATGCAGTGCAAAGAAATAGAGGAAAACAATAGAATGGGAAAGACTAGAGATCTCTTCAAGAAAATTGGGGCTATCAAGGGAATATTTCATACAAGGATGGACACGATAAAGGACAAAAATGGTAAGAACCTAACAGATGCAGAAGAGATTAAGAAGAGGTGGCAAGAACACACAGAACTATATAAAAAAGTCTTAATGACCTGGATAATGAACTTCCGGATGTTCAAGCTGGTTTTAGAAAAGGCAGAGGAACCAGAGATCAAATTGCCAACATCCACTGGATCATCAAAAAAGCAAAAGAGTTCCAGAAAAGCATCTATTTCTGTTTTATTGACTATGCCAAAGCCTTTGACTGTGTGGATCACAATAAACTGTGGAAAATTCTGAAAGAGATGGGAATACCAGACCACCTGACCTGCCTCCTAAGAAATCTGTATGTAGGTCAGCAAGCAACAGTTCAAACTGGACATGGAACAACAGACTGGTTCCAAATAGGAAAAGGAGTACATCAAGGCTGTATATTGTACCCTACTTATTTAACTTATACGCAGAGTACATCATGAGAAACACTGGGCTGGAGGAAGCACAAGCTGGAATCAAGATTGCTGGGAGAAATATCAATAACCTCAGATATGCAGATGACACCACCCTTATGGCAGAAAGTGAAGAGGAACTAAAAAGCCTCTTGATGAAAGTGAAAGAGGAGAGTGAAAAAGTTGGCTTAAAGCTCAACATTCAGAAAACTAAGATCATGGCATCCGGTCCCATCACTTCATGGCAAATAGATGGGGAAACAGTGGAAACAGTGGCTGACTCTATTTTTCTGGGCTCCAAAATCACTGCAGATGGTGATTGCAGCCATGAAATTAAAAGACACTTACTCCTTGGAAGGAAAGTTATGACCAACTTAGACAGCATATTAAAAAGCAGAGACATTACTTTGCCAACAAACCCTGTCTAGTCAAGGCTATGGTTTTTCCAGTGGTCATGTATGGATGTGAGAGTTGGACTCTAAAGAAAGCTGAGTGCAGAAGAATTGATGTTTTTGAACTGTGGTGTTGGAGAAGACTCTTGAGAGTCCCTTGGACTGCAAGGAGATCCAACCAGCCCATCCTAAAGGAGATCAGTCCTGGGTGTTCATTGGAAGGACTGATGTTGAAGCTAAAACTCCAATACTTTGGCCACCTGTTATGAAGAGTTGACTCATTGGAAAAGACCCTGATGCTGGGAAAGATTGAGGGCAGGAGAATAAGGGGACGACAGAGGATGAGATGGTTGCATGGCATCACCCCCTCAGTGGACATGGGTTTGGGTGGACTCCAGGAGTTTGGTGATGGACAGGGAGGCCTGGCATGCTGTGGTTCATGGGTCTGCAAAGAGTCGGACATGACTGAGTGACTGAACTGAACTGACCTGGATAACAACAATAATGTGGTCACTCACCTAGAGCCAGACATCCTGGAGTGTCAATTCAAGTGGGCCTTAGGAAGCATTACTATGAGCAAAGGTGTGTGTTAGTTGCTCAGCAGTGTCTGACTCTTTTGTGACCACATGGCCTGTAGCCCACCAGGCTCCTTTGTCCATGCGATTCTCCAGACAAGAATACTGGAATGGGTTGCCATTTCTTTCTCTAGATGAACTAAGCTAGTGGAGGTGATGGAATTCCAGTTGAGCTATTTCAAATCCTGAAAGATGATGCTATTAAAGTGATGCATTCAATATATCAGAAATTTGGGAAACTCAGCAGTGGTCGCAGGGCTGGAAAAGGTCAGTTTTCATTCCAATCCCAAAGAAGGACAATGCCAAAGAATGTTCAAATTACTGTATAGTTGTGCTCATTTCACATGCTAGCAAAGTTATGCTCAAAATCCCTCAAGCTAGGCTTCAGCAATACGTGAACCAAGAACTTCCAGATGTACAAGCTGAATTCTGAAGGAACAGAGGAACCACAAATCAAATTGCCAACCTTCATTCGATCATGGAGAAAACAATGAAGTTCCAGAAAAACATCTACTTCTGCTTTATTGACTATGCTAAAGCCTTTGACTATATGGATCACAACAAACTGTGGAAAATTCTTTAAGAGATGGGAATACCATACCACCTGACCTGTCTCCTGAGAAACCTGTATGTGGGTCAAGAAGCAAGAGTCAGAACCAGACATGAAACAATGGACTGGTTCCAAATTGGGAAAGGAATATGTCAAGGCTGTATATTTTACTTACGTGCAGAGTGATGGTGTTGTTCAGTCGCTGAATCATGTCTGACTCTCTGTGACCCTATGGACTGTAGCATGCCAGGTTTCCCTGTTCCTCACCATCTCCTGGAGTTTTTCCAAAGTATGCAGAGTACATTATTCGAAATGCCAGGCTGGATGAATCCCAAGCTGGAATCAAGATTGCTGGGAGAAATATCAACAACTTCAAATGTGCAGATGATACCACCTTAATGGCAGAAATTGAAGAAGAACTAAAGAGCTTCTTGATGAAGGTGAAAGAAGAGAGTGAAAAAGTTGGCTTGAAACTCAATATTCAAAAAACTAAGATCAAGGCATCAGGTCCCATCACTTCATGGCAAATAGAAGGGGAAGAAAGTACAAGTAGTGACATTCTTTGTTTTCTTGAGCTCCAAAATCAGTGTGGACCATGACTGCAGCCATAAAATTAAAAGACGCTTGCTCCTTGGAAGGAAAGCTGTTACAAACCTAGACAGCATATTAAAAAGCAGACACATCACTTTGCGACAAACATCCATCTAGTCAAAACTTTTTTAGTAGTCATGTATGGATGTGAAAGCTGGACCATAAAGAAGGCAGAGCATTGAAGAATTGATGCTTTTGAACTGTGGTGTTGGAGAAGACTCTTGAGAGTCCCTTGGACTGCAAGGAAATCAAACCAGTCAAACCTAAAGGAAATCAGTCCTGAATATTCATTGGAAGGACTGATGCTGAAGCTGAAGCTCTAATACTTTGGCCACCTGATGGGAAGAGCTGACTCATTTGAAAAGACACTGATGCTGGGAAAGATTGAAGGCAAAAAAAGAAGGTGAAGGCAGTGGATGAGATGGTTAGATAGCATCACCAACTCAATGGACATGAATCTGAGCAAACTCTGGGAGATGGTGGAGGACAGAGGAGCCTGGCTTGCTGCAGTCCATTGGGTTGCAAAGAGTTGGACACGACTTAGCAATTGAACAACAATAACAACAACAATAGTTGCTTTACAATGTTGTGTTAGTTCCTACTGTACAGCAAAGTGAATCAGCTATATGTATACATATATCCCTTCTTTTTTGGATTTCCTTCCCATTTAGGTCAGCACAGAGCACTAAATAGAGTTCCCTGAGCTATATGGTAGGTTCTCAGTCATCTATTTTACACACAGTATCAATACGTCTTCTTGAACTTTTACTAGGACTTACTAAACACTGGGTAGTATGATAAACACCTAACACATGCCATGGAATTAACTCTCATGCCAATCCTATGAGGTCTGAGGCATCTTCTATTTACAGTCAATGACATAGTGGCTTGACAAAGGTAACCCCTGTCCCAAAGTCATTCATCAAGTTTGGGAGGCAACTAGGGCACAAAGGAGGGCTGGTGAGGGTGGGAGGCAGTAAAGATTGGGCTCAATTGTGCCCCAGAATAATAATGACTGTCAAAACAATAAACTTCAATGGATCCACAAATGTGAAAAAATAGTTCCTCCTCTCTAATAAACAGAGAAGTGCAATGTTATTGTTGTTGTTTAGTTGCTAAGTCATGTCTGACTCTTTGTGACCCCATGGACTATAGCCCACCAGGCTCCTCTGTCCATGGGAATTCCCAGGCAAGAATACTGGAGTGGGTTGCCATTCCTTTCTCCAGGGGATCTTCTGACCCAAGGATCGAACCCGTGTTTCCTGCCTTGATAGGCAGGTTGTTTACCACTGAGTCACTAGGGAAGTCCAAAGGAAAGCAATAATGCCTGTCAAAAGAGCAGGTTATTTTTAAGAAGGTGGAATGGCTAATGTCAGCACGAGTATGAGACAGTGGGTGCTGTCTTTTAGCATGGGGAGTGCAAATGGTTTGGTCTTCCTGGAAGGCAATTGTCAGCCCATAGCTCAAGCCGTGTGACTGTTCATTTGCTTTGACCCAGCAATTCTGTGTCTAGTAATTTATCCTTAGGGAATAATTCTGGATGTGGGCAAAGATTGAGCTACAAGGATATTCAGTGCAGAGCAATCTTACACCATAGCTTGTAAAGCATGAATTCCATTTTTTGAGGTGTTTGTATACATGTATCTCTATAAATATGTATCCTTATCTAGATCACCTACCTACCTATCTATTCATCTATAGAGGGGATGAGAGAGAGTGAGAAGAAACATATCAAGATATTAATAATAACAGTGACTTTTTCCAGGAAAACCAAATTACACATGTTTTGTTTTGTGCTGAACAAGTCACTCTATTTTCTAAAGGTTTGTAATGATTATATATTGCCCTTGTAATCAGAGAACACAATAAAATTATTTTCCTCCTGGAAATAAGGTGAATGCTTTCATTTCTCTTACCTGACATTTCAGGTGGGGTTACCTGAGTTTGTCTATCCAACAATTAAGCTTCTGCCGGGGATGGGGATATAGCAGTTAACAACAGGGTCTGAGCCCTCTTGCGTGAAGCTAACATCCTAGCGGAGTGTGACATTAAACAAAAAGTGAAAGTGAAAGTCACTCAGTCGTGTCTGACTCTTTGCGACCCCATGGACTATACAGTCCATGGAATTCTCTAGGCCAGAATAGTGGAGTGGGTAGCCTTTCCCCTCTCTAGGGGATCTTCCCAACTCAGGGATCGAACCCAGGTCTCCCACATTGCAGGCAGATTCTTTACCAGCTGAGTCATAAGGGAAGCCCAAGAATACTGGAGTGGGTAGCCTATTCCTTTTCCAGCGGATCTTCCTGACCCAGGAATCAAACCGGGGTCCCCTGCATTGCAGGCGGATTCTTTACCAACTGAGCTACCAGGGAAAAAACAAACAACATGCAAATATATAGGAACCATGTCTGCAAGGGGTAAACCACAATCAAGGCAGAGCAAGGGGTAAAGGATGCTGTTTGAGTCAATGGTCAGGGATGGTCTGTCTGCGGAGGTGTTGTGAAGCAGGCTGAGGAGCTATTCCCCAGATATCTAGGGCAGAGGGAACAGCATTTGCAAAGGCCCTGAGGCAGGACTGTGCTTAAAAATGTTGGAGGTGCAACAAGGAGGCTGGTGTCCTGAGAGCAGAGGGAGTGAGGAGGGATGGAAGGAGGTGACTTCAAACAGGTTATGGACACCAGATCAGGTGAGGCCTTGTTGGCCCAGGGGGTGATGTGGCTTCTGGAAGCCTCTGCAGGAAGAGAGTGGTTTCTGGGGCTCCTGAGCGAGAGCAACCGCATGCCCAGCCCCAGGACTGCTTGTTTGTGCAGCCCGATCTTTCCCAGGTCCCATCTCCAGGCATAGACAGAATCTTGGTGCTGTCTGATGGATCTGAAGCTTCCACCAGAGGCTTCATGCATATGAAAACATGGTGGGTTACAATGATATTTATTTTCTTCTTCTTTTTTTGTACATGTTTCTTCACTTTTCTGAAAAGCACATGCACTCCTTGCATTACCAGAAAAAGTTATTTTAATAAAATGAAAATGGCAAAAACTGTGGCAACATGGAATTATTAATGATGCAGTTTGAAAGGAGAAAAAGCAGCAGGTAATATCTTTTGTATCTGATGGTAATAACAGTACATTGTATGGTTGCTCGTGGGGAGGTCTAAAGGGGAGAAAATGAAAGCTCTGTTCGAATAGGGGGTGATGGATACTTTTCTTTCATTTCAAAATTGTCTTAATATTGTATTGTTTTCTAGAGACAAGGAAGGAACTGACCCATGTTCCTGACTCCCTGGGCTGCTTACAGGAAGTATCTCAAGTGCCACCTGGGCCTGGTGAGGTAAGAGTCCCCAAAGTGCACATTCCGTGCTCGCTCTGTAACTGATGGGTGGTTTATTTTTTAATTTCTCTTTCAAATTCTTTTTCCATTTAGGTGATAAATGGAATATTTCCTGCCATACCAGTAAACGAAGGCTGTCACAGTCATCAGCGATTGCAGCCACCACAGAGGGTGAGCTCGTGAGCCCTGGGGAAACTCAGGGAAGAAAAACACAGAACATTGGCTCCAGATAGCTGAGATGCATATCAGAGGAATGATTTAAGTGAGCCCAGATTCCGGCATCTTCCCATACATAAGAAAGTGCTGAATTCCTTAACCTGGGATATCTGATTTTCTTTAGTTTACAAAATGACTTGTGACATTCAGACTACCTGCCCTTTGTTCCAAAACTTCTATATAGCCTGGTTCCTCCTCCCCCACCTCCTCAGAGTAGTCCTCTAAGGGTTATTTGAGATGCTACCTACCGGGCTTAAGTCCTAAAAATTCCAGCCGAATAATACATAACTCTCAACTTTTAGGTTGTGAATACTTTTTGGGTCCACATAAGTTATTACATAATATTGTGCTATACAGTAGGTCCTTGTTGGTCATCCATTTTAAGTATAGCAGTGTATACATGTGAGTCTGATGTGTGCTTTAGAATGAAGATTAAGGAAACTGATCATTTCTCCAGCTTCTGTGTCCAGAGTAGTTCCTTGTAAGTAGAGAGCCATCACTCCATCAAAACACACAGGCAATTCGGGTGCATTCTTAAGCTCATTCCTGCAGAGGTTGGGAGGCCATGCAGAGATCCTTTGGTGTGAACTAGTCTAGCTGTAGTCAGGACCCTGTGTACTGAACAAGATGGCTCTTGATCCCTGCTGGCCATCCCTACACCCAAGTACTTGGTCTGTGCTATAGTGTGAACCTTGCTAGCTCTGGACCCCACTCAAAAACCCTTAGCATAGTTTGCAGGGTTTCTGATGGTTCCAAATAGGACACAGCTGGGTTCTGATTATACAAATGATGTCACCTAATGGGGAGAGGGTTCGCATTCTTTCCATTTTACTTCTGAGGACAGAGGTCAAGAGAAGCAGTCATTTACTCAGGCTCACATAGGCTAGTAGGGGAGACAGGACTCACAGCCAGCTTTCCTGATGTTCCTGCCCTGGTACCCTTCTAGCTGTGGCCTGGCCATGCCTCGTTCTGCAGCCCTGCACCTCTATGTTGTCACCTGTCCGACTGTCATGGCCGTGACCAACATCTCCCAGCTTGAGTCAGTGATGGTGTGCCATTAGTTTTCTAGACTTGAAGATGATAATAATTTCCAGTTCAATTTCAATGAAAGGTTATTTCATTAAAATTATGTAAACATTTTCCCGTTTAAATCTAGAATAGTTTGAAAGCATCTCAATGAGTATTAAGTGAACATGTGTGGGGTTTAGAATAGAAATGACTAATGTACTTAGTCGCTCAGTCGTGTCCAACTCTTTGCAACCCCATGGACTATATAGCCTGCCAGACTCCTCTGTCCATGGGGATTCTCCAAACAAGAATATTGGCGTGGGTTGCCATGTCCTCCTCCAGGGAATCCTCCCAACCCAGGGATCGAACCCAGGTCTCCCACATTGCAGGTGGATTCTTTACTGGCTGAGCCACCAGGGAAGCCCAGAAATGACCAACATCAGCTTATAATTCAGCTAAATACCACTATCCCCATGGTCACTTTGACTCATTATACAGTTGTAAGTTGGTTGTATTCTTATGTAAATAAATTATTGGTTATCTGTAAAGGGCCATGGCTTTAGGCATAAGAAATACCAGATATTCAAATTCAAGTTAATTAGGAGGATCAAAATGATAACAATTTTGCAAATTTACCCCAGGATGATTTGCAGCAGATAAGTAAATTGTATTTATGTCACCAAAATCCCCATAAAACACACCTGGAAGTTTCTCTTCCTTAAAAAAGTAATGTTAAGAAGAGAAAACATAATGGCAATTATAGCCAATTAGGCTTCCCTGATGGCTCAGTGGTAAAGAACCCGTCTGCCAATGCAGGAGACAACAGTTCATTTGCTGGGTCAGGAAGACCCCCTGGAGGGGCAAACGGCAACCCACTCCAGTATTCTTGCCTAGAGAATCCCACAGACAGAGGAGCCTGGCAGGCTACAGTCCATAGCGTTGCAAAGAGTCAGACACAACTGAGAGACTAAGGAACAATAGCCAATCCAACTTTTCATTTATCTGAAATAAAGGCTAGCAAATTATTTTGGAGGTAAGTCTTTATAATTAGCAGCTTCAACTGTCATTTCTTAGCTAATCATTTATACACAAGATCTGTAAATGAAAAACAATATTTAAAATTAGAGAATCTCAAACATTGGCTCACAAAAGCAGGTTTTGCATCTACTTGCTCCTGTAACACATGGTTGGATATAATCTACATCTTAATATACATTGGATCTTCAAGCTCATCATGCTCAATGTCATTTAAAAGGGATTGTTGACAAATCATGCTTTATGCTTCATAACAAATACACATGAAAAGGAAGAACATATGTCACTTTTAAAATGCAAAATGTCTGAATTTATTTCTTAGAAATGTTTTATTATTAGTATTATTGTTACGAAAAGAGATTGTAAGCCAGAAAAGATTGAGAAGTGTGAGTTTAGCTGTTTCTCCAACTCTTTCCCACTCTCCCCTCCCGTCTCGTTTCCATCCCACAAAAGAGCACAGAGGAACCAGCGCCAAGGAAATAATGTTGCCTAAGGCAACATCCCGGAGAAGGCAATGGCACCCCACTCCAGTACTCTTGCCTGGAAAATCCCATGAATGGAGGAGCCTGGTAGGCTGTGGTCCATGGAGTCGCTAAGAGTTGGACACGACTGAGCGACTTCATTTTCACTTTTCACTTTCACGCATTGGAGAAGGAAATGGCAACCCACTCGTGTTCTTGCCTGGAGAATCCCAGGGATGGGGGAGCCTGGTGGGCTGTCGTCTATGGGGTCACACAGAGTCAGACACCTGAAGTGACTTAAGAGCAGCAGCAGAAGGCAACATCCATTCTGGGGAGTGGACATATGTGAACACATGTGTATGAATTTGAGAGTGTCAGTGCAACTGTGGGTATGGGTGTGTGTGTTTGTGTCTATGAGTGATTTGGTGCCTGTCTGTATGAGTACATGGGTGTGTTTGTGAATGAATGCATAAGTAGATACAGATGCAAGTAACCAGGTGCAGGCATGTATAAATTCATATGTGTGTGACTGTGTGAGCAAGTGTGTGTGTGTGTTTCTATGAGTGAGCATGTATGTGAATGTGTCTGTGTGCATGAAGCCACCCAAGCCCTGAGGAAGAGAATCTGGGTTGACATGACTGGGGAACAGGGAATTCGAAAACATACAAGCGTATTAAATGAAACTGATTCCTGGTATCCTGAGTGGAGCTGAGAAGAGGGATGGCATGTCTTTCTCTTCTCACGTGGTGGTTAGTCATGGAGCAGAATGGGGCTATGTTTGCTTCGGTAGAAGCAGATGCTGTGTGTGTGTTGAAGGGGGAGTGATGAACACTTCACAAAGTGGACCAACCCATCAGTCCAGGATGAGGGCAGCTGTCAGTAGCAGCAGCCAGAACCCACACCACCAGTGCAGCGTGGAAATCTCCCAAGCTCTTCAGTCTGGCCCTCGCTCCCTCCCTCTTCCTCCCTCTCGCCCATCCCCCCAGGACACAGACACCAAAGTGGTCTCCTGCCTCTGTCTTTAATAAGCTCAGAAGACAGTAAATCATGGTAATGAGAAAAACAAGGCGCACATCTGCTCCCGATGAAGCATTGCACACGGGCTGATCAATTGCTCTAGAAATTGTCCTTTGGACATTACTCAGAATGAAGTTGTCCTGCTAGAGTGCAGTTTCCCATATGTACTTGGACGATGTGTCCCTCTAGTGGGACCATTGTCACGTTTCAGTTTAGGCCTGAGGAATTTGGGGTTGTGTTTCCAAAGTGCTTTTCAGTCTATTTTTTCTTAAACCTCAGAGCCTATTTCACACAAAAACAATTTTAGCAAGGGTAGTGAATTTCCAGGATTATCTGGCAAAAAGACATGCTTTGAACCCTGAAATGTTTTTGGAGTCTCCTATCAACATTAACTCCCCTACCCCCGCTGCAACTCCCCCAGAATGTACATTTATTTATCTGTGGCAAGGATGACAGGCAGCTTGCGATTGAAAGCATCCATGGACCTGGCTATGAGTCCCTCGGGAGTGGGCTCCTCTCTCAACCAGCTCTGATTCTTCCAGGCCACATCCAGAGTCACAGGTACGGGCGTTAGAAGTATACAACCTGTTAGAGCTTCTAAGGACTGCTCCCATCGGAATGTTTGTCTCCATTCATTAATTCATTCTTTCATTCATTCAACACTGGTTTAGACAATTGGGATACATCAGTGAAGCAAACTAGGATGCCTGCCCTCCTGAGGTTGACTGCATAGCAGGTAGAGATATAAATGAAGCATCATAAATGAGGAAACAATATGGTGTGTTAGCAAGTGTTACGGCAAAAAGAAGAGCAGGATGGGGAGGGTCATGAGTATTAAACAGAGTGGTCAGGGCAAAACTATAATTAGAAAAGATACATGCACCACTGTGTTCATAGCAGCACTGTTCACAATACCCAAAACATGGAAAAAACCTAAATGTCCATTGACAGATGAATAGGTAAAGAAGACATGGTAAACATACATAATGGAATACTACTCAGCCATACAAAAAGAATGAAATGATGCCATTTGTCATAATGTGGATGAACCTGGTGGCTGTCATAGAGACTGAAGTAAGTCAGACAAAGAAAGACAAATATCATACGATACCATTTCTATGTGAAATCTAAAATATGACACAAATGAACCTATCTATGAAACGGAAACAGACCCACAGACCTAGACAACAGATTTGTGGGTGCCAAGGGGGAGGGGGGTGGGGGAGGGTTGGACTGGGAGTTTGGGATTAACAGATACAAACTAGTATAATAGGATGGATAAACAACAAGGTCCTACTGTATAGTTCAGGGAACTATATTCAATATTCTATGATAAATCAGAAAAGAGAATAATATGAAAAAGAACATATATGTTTATCTGAATCACTTTGCTGTAGAACAGAAATTAACACAATGTTGTAAATCAGCTATACTTCAATTAAAACACATACACACAGAACAGCAGACTGATCACCAGAGAAGGCCACTGATAAAGGACTGGAAAAATGAAGTTGGTATCAGGGAAGTACATTCCAGCAGAGGGGACAGTCAGAGCAAAGACCCCAGGGTAGGAATATGCCTTGCTTGTTTGCAGAGGAGCTATTGAAGCCTGTGTGGCTGATTTAGAGAGCAAGGTGAGGGGATAAGGCGAAGAGATGAGAGTAGTGGTCAGGGCCAGAAGACAGAAGGGGCCTGGTAGGCTGTGGGAAGGACTTGGGCTCTCATTCTGGGTGAGATGGGAGCTGGTGCCGGGTTTTGAGCAGAGGAGGGATGGGACCTGACTTGTATTTTCATAGTCTGTCTGGCTGTTGTGTTGGAAACAGCTTGTCAGGTGGCATGGGTTGGTCCCATTCACTGGGCTGAACTACTGAACTGGGAACCCTGTCTCTGGGATAAGGGCAGGGATTGAGCAGAGTAGATTTTCAAGGCTGGAAGTTAACATTTCTTTTGCAGGTTGGGGTTCAACTATGCTTGCCACCATGTCTGGAGCTGGCCATATATGTTCCACTCTAAAAAAGAGACAGACAGATCTAGTCCTTCAGGATTTTCTTAGAAAGGCACTCCTTAAGGCAAGGCTGCTGTTTGCAGATTGAGAGGATAAATATGAGGATTGAGAGGATAAATATGAAAGCCCTTCAGGGGTCAGGATCCAAGGTACTGGCAGGGGGTGGGGGGTGGGAATGGATGTGGGAGCTGGTATAAGACTCCAGGCCTTGAAGGCAAGTAGGAAGGCTGATTGCTCTTTAATTGGGGAGCTGCCTGTTTCCCCTCTCAGTGCCCACTTCCTTCTGAAGGAGACAGAGGGAGAATGAAGTCCTCTCATCTCCCCCATCAAATGACTCCAGTGGACCTTTCCGGGGTGCCCTGAGCAGAAACCTGGGAAGACGCACCCCCATCCCTCCACCCCACGTTGGCTGTGCCCCCGAGTCATTTAGGGCAGGGATCAGCTGGTATGCCTGGACTGGGGTCTATTTTTGGGGGTGGGGGGGGAGGACGCATTATACCTTGGGAGCTTCTGGTGGGAGTGGAAGCAAGACATCAGGGTAATGGCTAGATGAGGAACATTTCCAGGGGGATCTCGAGTTTCCTGCACGGACCGGGGACGTCTAGAATTTTGCAAAGGGTCCCGGACGGTTCGGGATTCCTGGATACCGTGCTTCCAGTCCTGGGTGCCCCAGCACAGAATTTGGGGAAGGCCCCGTCCCCTGTGGATGCCTCCCCCAAAGTAGAGAGTGGGCCCAGATGACCTCCAAGGCCTTCCAGCTCTGGCTGAGGCTTAGCCAGAGGCCGGCTTCTTCCGCTGCGCTGAGCCAGCTCCGCAGAGGGCGAGGCGTGCCCGGAGTCTGGGCTTTAATAATTCACGCGGCGACTACTCGCGCTCAGAATACAAACTCTGCGGCGAACTGCCGGCGGGCGGGGCGGCAGCGCCCGGGCCCCACCGCTGGACGAGCCCGCCACCCTGCGGTCAGTCTGCGCACTGCCGGCTGCGCTACCCTTGACTCGGATAATCCGGCGGGGCGGCCGGTGGGTGCATGCTAGTCCACGCAGGTCCTTCTTGACCATCTCTGGGGGATCCTTCCCTACACAGAGTCGCAGAACACTTTCCCTTTCCGAGTCTCAGCTTTGGGGACCCTTCCTCTTGAGCCCTGTATCTCAGACATGGCAGTGCCTTCCCGGAAAGAAAGAATGAAAGAAAGTGAAGTCACTCAGTCGTGTCCGACTCTTTGCGGCCCCATGGACTGTAGCCTACCAGGCTTCTCTGTTCATAGGATTTTCCAGGCAAGAGTACTGGGGTTGGTTGCCATTTCCTTCTCCAGGGGATCTTCCCGACCCAGGGATCGAACCCAGGTCTCTGGCATTGCAGGCAGACGCTTTACCCGCTGAGCCACCAGGGAAGCCTTCCCTGGAGGAAGCCCTAAACCAGTTCCAGGGAGCCCCATGGCCAGACTCAGATCTTCATGCGTCTTGGTTCCGTTTCACTCCTTTCTAGGGTCTTGGATCGTCTCCTCTGACCCCACCCACAGGGGTCAATGAAATGTCCCCAGAAGCTCCAGGATTCCTGCCTATGGAACAGTCCCAAGGCCCCAGGATGGGGCGCTTGGTTCTAGGGTTTCTGTCTGGAAAGACTATCACTTCTTCTGGCTAGCAAGGAGCCAGAGAGAGTGGGCCTCAAGACTGGCGCTGGCTTGCTGATTTCAGTGACTCAAATCATCCATGTAGACAGGAGCACCCGTATATCCTAGGGGTGCCCTGCCCTGCAGCAAACAAACATTTGAAGGACGACTGCCTGTCTTGTTTATTACCAAGGAAACAGTTAAGCGTCAACTCCCTCCTTTCACAAACCTTGAGTGCCTCTGCTGTGCCAGGGACATGGCTGGGTGCTTGATACTGGGCCAGGGATCCAGACTCAAAGAGGTCCTCGTCTTCTGGGACTTCTCGACAGCTCTGGCCTGTTGCCCCTCTTCTGAGAGGGTTTCTCCCACTGGTTTCCAGGTTTAGAGCTTGAGTAACGGAAGGAGAGACTGCAAAGGAGCAGTAGGAGGTAAAGCATGAGAGTCCTGTGCGCTGGAAGTCAAGGAGAGGAGGGTTCCAGAAGGATGGTGTGTGAGTCAAGTATGATAAAGATCAAAAATTGACCACGCGATTTGGTGACCAACGAAGGCCAGGACAGAAATTGTGACATGATGGAGAAGGAAACCAGGTTGGAGTGTGTTGAGGAGTGAGTGGGGCCCTAGGGGATCCTGGTTTTTCTCACTACAAGCCCTTTGCAGACATTGCTCCCTTTGTTGGAAATCTTTCTCTCTCATCCTTGCCTAGTTTACTTACTTACTTTCTTTTTTTCTTTCCTTTTTACTACCCCTTGCGAGATCTTCCCCAACCAGGGATCGAACCTGGGCGCCTTGCTGTGGAAGTGTGGAGTCCTAACCACTGGGCCACCAGGGAAGTCCCTGGTTAACTTCTGGCGTGGTGTCTCCTGCAACCATCACCGCCTGAGGGAAGCCTTTCCCGACCTCCCCAATTCAGACCAGCTCACTAGGCTACTCTTTCACTGTACCATGTATTTACCTCTTCTTCAGAGCGTTGATCTCTGTTGCAGTTCTTCATTTATTTGTGGGACTCTCGGATCTTGTGTATGATGTTGTACGATAGCTTTGCAAAAAATTCAGGGAAACTGGATAAAATGGCATTGCTGTGTTATTTCTTACAACTGCATGAGAATCTACAATTATCTCAAAAGAAAAAAAGCTTACTTAAAAAAAAGAGAGCCGAAACCCACCCTGACCAGACTGCAAGTTCATGAGAGCAGCTTCTGGTCTGCCTTTGTTCACCAGGGTGTCCCAGTATCTAACACAGTGTTGACACACAGTGGGGGTTCAATGAATGCTTAGTGAATGAACGACAAGGGAGTGGTTAGTGACCTCAATGGGACGGCGCCAACCAGCGGGGAGGAGGTTGGTAGAATCTCATGGGTGGAGTGAGTAGCTGAGGCGAAGGAGAATGGCATGAGAGGAGCACCATGGACTAAGAAGGATGCTTACCCCTCTCCTACCTGCTGAGAATCAGGGCTCAGGAGCTTGATTTTATAGACTGGGAGAGGCTGAATAGTGCAGCGGTGAAACGCTTGGCCACTAACGTGCTGTGTGACCTCGGGAAAGGTTTGCCCTCTTTGCTGCAGTTTCCCTACCTGTTCCATACAATTCCAGTGGAACCTTCTTCATGGGGCTGTTGAGGAAATTAAATGACTTAATACCTGCAAAGGGCTAAGAACAATACTTCCTTCGAGCAGTGCTTGACAAATAATACCTGCTGGCTAAAGTCTTTTTAATTTTAAATTTCATTTGGTCCTCATCAACATTTTGAGGGGTGAATAAGGTAGGAATTGGACTTCCCTGGTGTCTGAGTGGTTACAAAATCTGCCCACAATGCAGGAGACGAGAGTTCCATCCTTGGGTCAGGAAGAGCCGCTGGAGAAGGACATGACAACCCTCTCCAGTGTTCTTGCCTGGAGAAGCCCCATGGACAGAGGAGCCTGTTTATGGTGGCTCAGACTGTCCACCCCATGGACAGTCCATGGGGTGGCAAGAGAGTTGGGCTCGACTTGGTGACTAAACGACAGCAACAGGGTAGGGATGGTTAGCCCAGGTTGAGACATGTGATCCCCAAGGAGGTCAAGGAGCTTACCAAGACACACAGTGAGTGAAGAACAAGGCAGGGACAAGACCCCGTCTCCCAATCTGCAGTTCAGTGCCCTCTCTGCCATAGCTCAGCGTGTGAAGGGGTTCTGAGGAGCGGGGAGTGAACAGGTCAGATGAGAAGCAGTGTTCCATCTGCTGGGAAATTCTCCTTCTCATCGAATCACATCTTCACAGAGCCCCCAATTCCAGCAACCCCACCTAACAGTCGCCCAGACCACTCCTCATCAGCCCCTTCAGACCAGAGACCCACGTGTTCATTGTCTGCTTCCAGGTCCCTCCCCTGGTTGGTCCCGAGAGCTAGCTGGCAGAAGATTTAATCTGCCCTGGGTCTGACCCAGTGCATCCCAGCGAGTTCCTGCTGAGCGTCATGTTCAGACAAAAGAGTGATCCGATTAGCTGGGCGCCTCCTGCTCTGGTCAGCCCCCTGCGGCGCTAATCAAGCGGGAGGGAGATTATATTAGCAAAGATGCTGAGAAGGGAGAGCTGCTGAAATGCATTTACAAATGGATTTTTAATATAAGAAAAATAAGGGCAATTGGCATTGGCAATTAGGATACAGGGAAGGCCTTTGTAGCTGGAGCCACCGCTAAGAAGGTAAGACATTGAAGAAAGAAACTCCCAAACCAACAGACTCTGAGAACAAGTATCTGGAGATATTCATACATCCAGTAATGGTGAACTTTCCTTCATCATTTCTTGTAGTAACCAACTAGTGGAACAGATAAGTAGAAAGCAGGAATTCCCCCATATCACTCGGGGACAGGGCAGAATGGGGTCTTTTATAGCAAGTTAGAGCAGGGTGGTGAGGAATTAGCAAACCAAGGGGTAGAGGCATTAGGGGAAAGGACCTGGCTCACAGGCCTGGTTCTCAAAGGCTGGGAAGAAGAGAAGGGTTCAGCGAGGGGACGAGAGCATGGTGACGACAGACATTCCATGGAAACCAACCTATAGCCAGTCTGATCAATTAATCATAGTGGGGCTCAGGAAGCTGAATTATCACCTGGCTGCAATTCTGAGTGCATTTTTAAATAACAGTTTTTGAGGTACAATTCACATACCATAAGGTTCACTCTTAAAGTATACAACCCAGTATACTCTATTTTATTTTACTTTATTTATCCATTTGGCTGTGCCGGGTCGTAGGTGCAGCACGTGGGATCTGTAGCTGTGGCATGTGGGATTTAGTTCCTTGACCAGGGATTGAACCTGGGACCCCTGCATTGGGAGCAGCATGGGCCCCCTGCATGGAGTCATAGGTACTGGACCACCAGGGAAGTCCTAATCCAGGACACTCTTATTTTTTAAGTATATTCAGTTGTACTGCTGAGCCCTGAAGAATTGATGCTTTGGAACTATGGTGCTGGAGAAGACTCTTGAGAGTCCCTTGGACTGCAAGGAGATCAAACCAGTCAATCGTAAAGGAAATCAATCATGAATATTAATTAGAAGGACTGATGCTGAAGCTGAAGCGCCAATACTTTGGCCACCTGATGTGAAGAGCTGACTCATTGGAAAAGACCCTGATGCTGGGAAAGATTGAGGGCAGGAGGAAAAGGGGATGACAGAGGATGAGATGGTTGGGTGGCATCATCAACTCTATGGACATGAGTTTGAGCAAGCTCTGGGAGACAGTGAAGGACAGGGAAGCCTGGTGTGCTAGTGTTCATGGGGTCACAAGGAGTTGACACGACTGAATGACTGAACAACAAGAAGTTATACAGCTGTCACTGCAATCAGTCTTAGAACATTTAATTACCTCCAAAAGATACTCTGTTCCCTTTGGCAACCACCCACCCTCATTCCTCCTGAACCCAATCCCCTGGCAACCACTAATCTGTTTTCTGTCTCTATGTATTTTCTTATTCTGGATATTTCATGTAAATGGACTCATAAAATATCTGGCTTTTTGTGTCTGGTTTCTTTAATTGGTATATTGTCAAGGTTTCTCCACGTTGTAGCATGTGTTAGTACTTCATTCTTTTTAATGGCTGAATAATATTCCATTGTAGGAGAGACCACATTTTGTTTGTCCATTTGTCTACTAATGAACATCAGGATTGTTTTCACTTGGGGGATATTATAAATAATGATCCTATGAACATTTGTGTACAAGTTTTTGCATGGGCATATATTTTCATTTCTCATGGGCATACATCTAGAAGTTGAATTGCTGAGTTATATGGCAACAACTTATGTTTAACTTCTTAAGGAGCTTCCAAACTCTTTTCTGCAGTGGCTAAACCATTTCACTTTCCTACCAGAAATATATGAGTTCCAATTTCTCCACATCTTTATCAGCACGTTTTTTTCTGTTTAAAAATTATAGCAATATGGAGAAGGAAATGGCAACCCACTCCAGTATTCTTGCTTGGAAAAGTCCATGGACAGAGGAGCCTGGCGGGCTGCAGTCCATGGGGTTACATGACTGAGCATGTGTGCATGAGAGTGGAGGGAGATGGGTTGGTAGCAATAAACTGGTAGAACAATTGTAGCCATCATAGTGGGTGTGAAATATGATCTCATAGTGGCTTTAATTTGCATTTTCTTGATGACCAGTGATGTTGAGCATGTTTTCATATGTTTTTTGGCCATTTGGGTATCTTCTTTGGAGAAATGTCTATTCAGATCTATTGCCCTATTTATTTATTTATTATATAAAAAATTTTGGTTTCTTTGGGTCTTTGTTGCTATGTGCAGTCTTTCTCTAGTTGCAGCAAACAGGGGCTACTCTCAAGTTGTGGTGTGTGGGCTTCTCATTCAGGTGGCTTCTCTTGTTGCAGAACACCAGTTCTGGGGCACACGGGGTTCAGTAATTGTGCCACAGGGGTTCAGTTGTTGTGGCACGGGCTTAATTGCTCCATGGCATGTGGGATCTTCTCAGAACAAGGATCAAAACCATGTTACTTGCATTGGCAGGGGATTCTTATCCACTGTATCACCAGGGAAGTCCATTGCCCAATTTTTTATTGGGCTATTTATCTTATTTATGGTTGAGTTGTAAGAGGTTTTTGTTTGTTTGTTTGTTTGAATATATATTCTCGATAGTAGACTTGTATCAGATGTATGATTTGCAATTCTTTTTTCCCAGTCTGTGGGATGTCTTTCCACTTTCTTGACAGTGTCCCTTGATATACAAAAGTTGTCATTTTGATGAAGTCCAACTTATTTCTTTTTTGCTGATTGTGCTTTTGATGTCATCTCACTGCTTCTTTAGGCAGTAGTTCTTGATATTTCTTTATCCTCTGACTACCCCAGCCCTATCCTCAGTCATTCTCTTGAAGGTCCTTGATCTCAAGCAAACAAACTAAAAATTTGCTTTTTCTGAGAACACACTTCAAGTGTTCTCAGGTATTCTGTTACAATATGGGAAGTTATGAGGCCAGACCTAATTACAGTGAGTGTAGGGAGGCTATAGCTAATTGTATTTCCATAAGTCTGCAACACAAACACACTCAAATATTTATGTTAGGTTCATTCATTTATTATAGGTTGTATTCATTGTAGGTTGTAATAACACCATAGAATAAATGTGACCTTCACAGCAGTGATGGAACAATACAAAGATGGGGGATTTTCCAATGTTATGTGGCAGTCTGGATGGGAGAATGGATCCATGTATATGTATGGCTGAATCGCTTTGCTGTGCACATGAAGCCATCACAATATTGCTAATCAGCTATACTCCAATATAAGATAAAAAGTTTAAAAAATAAAATAAAATGTGTATCATCAAAAAAAAAAAAGAAAGAAAGAAAAGACGAGGCATTTCCAAATGACTCAAGTATTAATGGCAGGGTATATGATTGTTCTGATTAAAGCTCTGAGAGTAAAAATAATTTTTGTAATGACAACAATTGATATGAGAACTCTCACTCCCATCAGGATCAGTCCTAGATTGAGAAGCCATTCTCTGTATTCCTCTATGTTTCTGCTCTGTATCTTTAAGACTGTTTCTTACTTCATCTTTACATGCTCAAATTCTCCCCAGCCTTTAAAGGCCAGCTCACCTCTATGAAGCTTTCCCTGACTTCCCCCATCGTTAGGCCCCAGACATAGCCTGAGGTGAGGGGCACTAGTCAACTGCAGATGGAGTCATGACTTGGGGGAAAGCCAGTGCTCAGGATGAAGTGGAGAGCCTCAGGTTGAGATAGCCAGGCTGAAGAATTTGCTTCTCTAGATGAGGAGTGGCCAAATAGTGTAACAGTGAAATGCTTAGCCACTATCATGTTGGCTGACCTTGGGAAAACTGCCTTCTCTCTCAGTTTCCCCCTATCTGTTCAACAAGATTATGACAGTACCTACTTCATAGGACTGTTAAGGAAATTACATGAGTTAATACCTACCTGCAAAGGACTAAGAACAGTAGTCCCTTAAAACAGTACTTGACAAGTAAAACACACTTACTAAATGTTTTATTTATTTCTAAATTTTGTTTGGTTAAAATCTCAGGATCTTGACATAAGAAACTCAGGGACATGTCTCACAAGCCCCTGGTTACACCCAAAAAGGTCTTCTCATAAATGCTATGATTTGCACAGAGGAGATTGGAATATGGTAGGTAGCAGAGACTCATGGACCAATGAAGTATCTCTAGTAATATTTTAATTTAAAACCTGGAGCAGGCATAATTTTCAAATTCTACTTATAAACTATTAGAATTAATGACCAAAGTCATTCTGTATACTAGCAACAAACAAAAGCAATTTTAATGATACCATTTACAGTAGCAACAAAAATCTCATCAGTTATGTGGGATTTGATATGACATGAAATGTGCAATATTTCTACACTGACTATGACAGAACATTGCTGATGAATTAAAAACAATCTAGAGAAATGGAGATATATATCATGTTCATGAAATAGAAGGATCAATATTATTGAGATGTTAATTCTCTGCAAATTGATCTACAGACACAATGTAATTCCAATAAAAAGTCACAGTTGGACGTGTGTGTATGCGTGCATGTGTGTGCATTGTCAATCTGATTATCAAATTTATATGAAAATACAAAGAACTTAGAATAGCTAAGATGATTCTGAAGAAGAACACAGCCAAGGGCACTTATATCATTATTTTTCAAGACTTGTAAAACCATAGTAATTATGTTGATGTATTCTTGGCACACAGGATATGAAGGAAACCCTGAACAATGGTATAGAATAGAGAGTCTAGAAACTGACCCAACACATGTCACTTGATTTATGTCAAAGATGATACTGAAGTTCGATGGCCTTTTTGGAAGATGGCCATCTGGATTTCCACATGGGAAAAAAATGGATTTGGATCCCACCTCACACCATATGCAAAAATTGATTGCAGCTGTATTGATAACTGAATGTGAAAGATAAATCAATACATCTTATAGGAGATAAATTAAGATAGTATCTGCAGGACTTTAGAGCAGGTAAAGACTGCTTAAGGACACAAGAGACACTAACTACAATGGAAAAAAATCAATAAAATGGACTGCATTAAAATCAATAATTTCTATAATTAAAATACATCATAAAGAGAAAACACAAATGAAAAAGGCCAAGTGGGTCCAATCTACTCTCATGAACTCTTAAAAGCAGAGAACTTCCTCTGTCTGGAGTTAGAAGAGATGTGGCAGAAGAAGCCACAGAGGCTCAAAACCTGAAAGGGACTGTGTGGGCCATTGCTGTCTGAGATGTAGGGACCATGTTCAAGATAAAGGTGCCAGCCAATGCTACTATACTCATCATATTGCATTGTATACATATGTCAAACCAACACACTGTACACCTTTAACTTATACAATGTTATATATTAATTATGGGACTTCCCTGGTGGCTCAGACAGTAAATGATCTGCCTGCCCTTCAGGAGACCTGGGTTCGATCCCTGGTTCAGGAAGATCCTCTGGAGAAGGGAATGGCTACCCACTCCAGTATTCTTGCCTTTAAAATCCCATGGACAGAGGAATCTGGTGGAATACAGTCCATGGGGTCATAAAGAGTCAGACACGACTGAGTGACTAACACATCTGTTCGCAGAGTGGTAAAGAATCTGCTTGCCAATGCAGGAGACACAGGTTTGATCCCTGGGTTGGGAAGATCCCTTGGAGAAGGAAATGGCAACCCACTCCAGTATTCTGGCCTGGGAAATCCTATGGACAGAGGAGCCTGGCGGGCTGCAGCCCTTGGGGTCGCAAAGAGTCGGACATGACAGAGCATGCACACACTAATTATGTCTCCAAAACAGAGAAGGCAATGGCAACCCACTCCAGTACTCTTGCCTGGAAAATCCCATGGACGGAGAAGCCTGGTAGGCTGCAGTCCATGGGGTCTCGAAGAGCCGGACATGACTGAGTGACTTCACTTTCACACATTGGAGAAGGAAAGGGCAACCCACTCCAGTGTTCTTGCCTGGAGAATCCCAGGGACGGTGGGGCCTGGTGGGCTGCCGTCTATGGGGTTGCGCAGAGTTGGACACGACTGAAGCGACTTAGCAGCAGCAGCAGCAGCATAGCTCCAAAAAAAGAAAAATCCTCCCAAACAAACAGAAAACAAAAAGAACAGAGAGGTGTCTAGGAGCTAAGGGCAGCCCCCAGCTGTGGCCAGCAGGAAAGGGACACCTAAGTACCACAATGGTCAGGAACTGGATTGGCTCTGACTTGAAGAAGTCTGGAGACAGATTCTTCCCAGAGCCTCCTGATACATGCCCGGCTGGCTGTCACAGAGCGGTCTTAATCAGGGCAGCAGCATGATTTGATTATGTCTGCAAAGCTCACCATGGCAGCTGTGGGGAGGGCTCTTCCTGAGACCTGGAATTCCCTACTCAAGAATCCTCGGACTGCCTGATCACGCTGAGGAATACATTTTTCTGTGGCCAGAAAGCCTCTACCAGGCAGAGTCATAGAGGGTAATGACGGCCTTCCCCATTGCCTGGGCAGGGCAGGTGGGTGGTAGCTCCCCATTCCTGGGACACACAAGGGATGCAGGTCTACCCTCCAGACGGAGAGCTCCATAGGCTCTGGGACTTCTTGAGGTTGCCATGTGGCCCCTGCGTGCTAAGGTGCATGTACTGGTTTGAAGGTCAGAGGAAGACTTTCTGGATCCAGCTGTTTCAGGAATGTCCATGATCCTGAGATGATAAGTGAGGGTTCTTCTCCTGGAGTGGGAAACCCTGGGCCAGACAAGGAGGCCCAGCAGTTCCTGGGATGCCTCAGCACATGATGGGGGTGGCTGGGGAGGAGTAATCGAGGTAGTGTAGTCTGCCCTCCTCTCTATCATTTTAGTGGCCCTGGCTGGTCCTTGAGCGCACAGGCAGGGAGTGGGCACAGAGCCATGGAAGGCAATGGTCCCATGTCTCTTGTTTGCAACTTCTTCCTGCTTGAAGCCAGCAATAAGAAAGGGCACACTTGCACCCCTTCTCAGACCTTCTGTGGTCCACCAACCAGGCACAGGTCTCACCCAGATTACCTCTCAGGGTAGGGGTAAGACACAAGTCAAAGCACCACCCAGTTCCCAGGACTCCTGCTAGTCTTTAGTCTAGAGGCAAAGGACCTCCACAGACAGAATCCACTTCCTATGGCTCTCGAGGTCAGTTCTGAATCTCCTGTCATCAACCATTCCATCTGCTACCTCTCTTTGTGGCAGCCATCTACATGCTTCTGGATCCTTCTTCTTTATTCCTTGGAAATTGTAGTTCCTGGCTCACTGTCATTCCAACCCCATTCCTTCCACAAGTCTCAGTGATTCTAATATTCCATACTTGATTCTTCCAAGACTATTTCTCCTTATCTTGAACTTCTCTGATCAAATTATCTTGTATCAGCAAGGATCTATTCAGGAGACAAAAGCATGCCTGGTATTTGAACAGAGAATTGTGATTTAGCATACAGGTGTTAACTGGGTAACTGAAAGGGTAAAAAGAGAACATCAAGGCTTTCTGAAAACAATGACAGGAAGCAGCTCCAACCCCCGGGCTAAGGGGACAGAAGAGAGTGTGGCAATTTGGAAACTTACAAGAGGGTCCCTGTGAACCCGGACCAGGGCTTTCCAGGATGTGGTGTACATGGCTGGAGCTGATGTCTCTGAGCTTGGAAGGGAGTCCATGAGGTGGGGACATAGACCTTGGTGGTGGGTGCTGGCCCGTTCTGGTGGTCTTCCCTGGTAGCTTAGCTGGTAGAGAATCAACCTGCAATGCGCAAGACCCCGGTTCAATTCTTGGGTCAGGAAGATCTACTGGAGAAGGGACAGGCTACCCACTCCAGTATTCTTGGGCTTCCCTGGTGGCTCAGACTATGAAGAACCTGTGTTCAATCCCTGGGTTGGGAAGATTCCCTGGAGAAGGGAACAGCTACCCACTCCAGTATTCTGGCCTGGAGAATTCCATGGACTGTATAGTCCATAGGGTTGCAAAGAGTCATACATGACTGAGCACATATTCTGCTAGGCACTTCTGTCCATGGGCTAGCCAGCCTGGGCTTCACTCATCTGGTCCTGGGAGTTCATAAGGCCATGTTCTCTGAGTCCCAAGGTTGATTTCTGGCCCCCTTGTCACTACCTAGGGATGGACAGACAAAAACCTCAACAGTGGTGCCCCCTGATGGTCAGTATACCGTTGGTCTGCCCCAGACCCCAGTAGGGACAGGCTGAAGGAATCATTAGGGCACAAAAACTCTGCTTCTGCCTATGGGCTTTCATACAGCCTCTCAACCTTTGAGCTTGCCACCTGAGGCTGCTATAAGAAAGTATCACACACCTAGAGGAGAACATAGGCAAAACACTCTCTGACATAAATCACAGCAAGATTCTCTATGACCCACCTCCCAGAATATTGGAAATAAAAGCAAAACTAAACAAATGGGACCTAATGAAACTTAAAAGCTTTTGCACTACAAAGGAAACTATAAGTAAGGTGAAAAGACAGCCCTCAGATTGGGAGAAAATAATAGCAAATGAAGAAACAGACAAAGGATTCATCTCAAAAATATACAAGCAACTCCTGCAGCTCAATTCCAGAAAAATAAATGACCCAATCAAAAAATGGGCCAAAGAACTAAACAGACATTTCTCCAAAGAAGACATACAGATGGCTAACAAACACATGAAAAGATGCTCAACATCACTCATTATCAGAGAAATGCAAATCAAAACCACAATTAGGTACCATTACACGCCAGTCAGGATGGCTGCTATCCAAAAGTCTACAAGCAATAAATGCTGGAGAGGGTGTGGAGAAAAGGGAACCCTCTTACACTGTTGGTAGGAATGCAAACTAGTACAGCCGCTATGGAAAACAGTGTGGAGATTTCTTAAAAAACTGGAAATAGAACTGCCATATGACCCAGCAATCCCACTTCTGGGCATACACACTGAGGAAACCAGATCTGAAAGAGACACGTGCACCCCAATGTTCATCGCAGCACTGTTTATAATAGCCAGGACATGGAAGCAACCTAGATGCCCATCAGCAGATGAATGGATAAGGAAGCTGTGGTACATATACACCATGGAATATTACTCAGCCATTAAAAAGAATTCATTTGAACCAGTCCTAATGAGATGGATGAAGCTGGAGCCCCTTATACAGAGTGAAGTAAGCCAGAAAGATAAAGAACATTACAGCATACTAACACATATATATGGAATTTAGAAAGATGGTAACGATAACCCTATATGCAAAACAGAAAAAGAGACACAGAAATACAGAACAGACTTTTGAACTCTGTGGGAGAATGTGAGGGTGGGATATTTCAAAAGAACAGCGTGTATACTATCTATGGTGAAACAGATCACCAGCCCAGGTGGGATGCATGAGACAAGTGCTCTGGCCTGGTGCATTGGGAAGACCCAGAGGAATCGGGTGGAGAGGGAGGTGGGAGGGGGGATCGGGATGGGGAATACGTGTAAATCCATGGCTGATTCATATCAATGTATGAGAAAACCCACTGAAATGTTGTGAAGTGATTGGCCTCCAACTAATAAAAAAAAATAAAAAATAAAAAATAAAAAAGAAAAGAAAAAAAAAAGAAAAAAAAAAAAAAAAGAAAAGAAAGTATCACCCAGGGAGAGGCTTAAAACAATAGTGGTTTCTTCTCTTCCAGTTCTGGAGTCTGGACATCTGAAATCAAGGTGTAGGCAGAGCTGGTTCCTGGAGGCTTTCAGGTGGGATTTGCTTCTGGTGCTTTGGTGCTAACTCTTGGCATTCCTTGACTTACAGATGCATCATTACTCTGATCTCTGCCACCATCTTTACATTACCTTCTTCCCTCCTCTTCTAAAGGAATGTGTTATTGGATTCAGGGCTGTCCTTTAACCAGGATAATCTTACCTTGAGATCCTTAATTAACAAAGATCCCTTTTCTGAATTGGAGAAGGAAATGGCAACCCACTCCAGTATTCTTGCCTGGAGAATCCCATGGGCAGAGGAGCCTGGCTAGCTACAGTCCATGGGGTCACAAGAGTTAGACACGACTTAGTGACTAAACCACCATTTCTAAATAAGGGCACATCTTTCGGGGGTCACCAGTCAATCCACTAAAGGCTTCATACTAGGAGGGCCTCCAGAGCCTACTTCTATATCCCGAACCCCTCTAGCCCTGTGGGACCCAAAGGAGATCAAGGCACAGAGGGGCACACCTCTAGTGACCACTCACACCAACACAGAGGAGCTGTTTGGCTCAGAGACACCGGGGAACTTGATGCCAGTAGAGTGGATGTGTCACCAGGTTAGGCTGCCACTGCCGTGGTGTCCATCATTTCATCCGGGGTCACCCAGCTCACAGGGCCCTGTCTCTGCTACGAGGACCCACCTGGCCCATCTGGCCAGAAGTGTTGGGTAGGGCAGGGGTGTGGATATATTCAAATCATCTTTGCTGTGCCTCTCATTAACCAGAGCAAGTTCCTCAACCTCCTTGTGCCTCATCTATAAAATGGAGATGTCTTCTAGTCCCTGCTGTCATAATCTCTGCAGAAATATTTGAGGTAGAGTCCAACCCCAGTGATGGTTCTCCAGAAGGCTCCAAGTTCCAGACCCAGATGCTCTCTGAACCAACCAAACAAGTCCTATAGAGAGAAACTGAGGACAAGTACAGGCATATTTCACTTTATCACACTTTGCTTTATTGCACTTCGAAGGAATTGCATTTTTTTTTTTTTTTTTTTTTTACAAATTGAAGGTTTGTGGCAACCTTGTGTGCTCAGATGATGGCTAGCATTTTTTAGCAATAAATTATTTTAAACAGAGGCAAGCACATTGTTTTCTAGACATAATGCTATTGCACACTTAATGGATTGCAGCATAGTGTAACCATGAATTGTACGTGCACTGGGAAACCAAAAAATTCGCATGTCAGTTTATCTTGATCTTCTCTGTTGTGGTGATTGGAACTGAACCTGCAATATCTCCGAGGTCTGCCTGTTCTGTGTTTGGCAGAATAACGCCCTCTGAAGGTGTCTGTGTCCTAATCCCCAAGCCTTGTGGATATATGGTACAATGCAAAAGGGAGTTTGCAGACGTGATTAAGGTTCTTGAGACAGGTAGACTGTCTCAGACTATCCTGGTGGGCCCAATGTAGTTACAAGGCAGGAAGGTCGGATCCAGATAAGGAGGGGGGGGGGGGGGAACAAGACAGAGAGATTTGAAGATGGAACACTGTTGTCTCTGAAGATGAAAGGCCTTGAGTCAAGGAATGCAGGCAGCTTCTAAAAACTAGAAAAGGCAAAGAAATGGATTTTCCCCTAGAGCCTTCAGAAGGAACGGAGCCCTGCTGACCCAGTTTAGACTTCTGACCTCTAGAACTGTAAGAGAATAAATGTGTTGATTTAAACCAGTACTTTATGGTAATTTCTTAGAGCAGCCATAGAAAATGAATATATTAATAAGTATCCATGGCTGTGGGTACCAGGGTGCCTCTCCATTGCCCATTATGGTGCTGTCAACTTTGCCTCCTTGCTCCTTAACCATTTCTGACGAGAGTCCATGATTCACATCCCTTCTCAATACTTCTGCCCATGTTTCAGGGAAACACACCCCTCACTGACCACCCACCAGAAGGCATTTGTAGTTATGAGGGCAGAGCCGTAGTCATGGCTAGGACATCATGACTCTGGAGCTGAGAGCTCACCACTGACCTGCTCTGTGGGGCCTGTGTACCTAGCATGGGTGCTCCCTCTCAGAGCCCCAGCCCTAGACCCTGCCAACCCAAGCATTCATGCCACACAAGACCCACCTCCTTTACACATTCTCCAGAAAGAAGCCATACACACCAAAAGTATTAGTGAATGAGGTCAGTTTTTACCAAAGATCTCACTGGGGAGATGAGATCACACATCCTGGAGTGTTCTAGGATGTGTGTTCTTTACATCACACATCCTAGAGTGTTCTCTCTGCTTTATTAACACCCAGTCTTCTCTCCCAACCTCACCATACTGATTATTTCAGGTGCTGTAGCAACTCTTCTTGGAGGGCAAGTAGCACTGCTAAATAACCAATTGAACTCTACTTCAATAAAAAATAACCAATGGATACTTTTATCTTGCTACACATAAAACCTCCAAGGCATGGCAGGGGCTCATCAAGTTCTCCACCACTATATCAAGGTCAGTGCTCTTTATGAAAAAACACGTGGAACTCCCCTGGGCCAGGACTCCTGGAGAAGGGGCCTGAATGGAGACATTGGTCTGGAGCCTCCTCACTCCCACTGATCCTGAATGTCCTGGAAAAGCTCTTCAGCTTGGCAGTCTTGATGAAGCAGCATGTCAGGGAGCCTCATCATCATCCCAGTCAGTTGGCATATAGTGCCAATCATGACACGGATGGCTGCCTTGCACAGAGTACTTACTATGTGTGAGGCACTGGGCACAAAGATAAACATAGTTTGTCACAGATTAACACACACTGTCTCATTTCATCTTGACAATCCCATGAGATAGATACTGAAACCATCCCTGCTTGATAGAGCGAGGGAACTGATATACAGAAGGGCTGGACCAGATAGTGAGTGGCAGAGTTGGAATTTGAACCCAGGTAGTGGAGTTCCAGAGCCCTCACTCTCAGCCATCACATTCTACTGCCTTCCTAGCTATGCCAATGATCAGTGTATTTCCTCTCAGACCCAGATTCCACCTTCATTGCCTGCGTGGGATCCTGGACTATTTCCCCCTTGCCAGCTGGCATAATCTTAAGTTTTTCCAGTTCAGGGCATTTGAGGGACCCTGGAGGATGAAAAGGCTTCTTTTCCTGATTGTGGTGCACTTTGCTTCTTCCTGCTCCCAGGCACTTGACTGGTGACTTTCAGCAGCAACCCTTCCTCCCCTCATCCCCTCTTCCTTCCCAGAGGCAAGTTCTGAAACACCTGGCCCCACTCAATGTGTGGATTCCCTGTGAGTTTTGTGGAAGATTCACCCACTTTCCAGGACAATTCAGCAGCCCTGGCCAAAGGGCAGTTTCTTGGCAAGTTCTGAAGATGCCCTAGCTGGCTTTCAGACATGATCACCACATCTTCCCGGGCAGCTTTCCAGAGAATTTATTGGAAATCCAGGAGATGATTTCCTGAATGCCAGCCTCAGTTTGATGGCACAGCAGTGGAAAGCTTCCAGCCCAGTGGCCTTCTTCATCATTTAGTGGGCTGAAACTGCACCCTCTTCAACCAGGTCTGACTTCCAACCTTGGGAAAGTCCCTGCCCTCTTCCAAGTGTGTTCCCTCCTTCGGTATTCTCCAGTACTCCTAGGATATTCTTTCTTAAAGTTGTAATTAGCTTTATTTTTTGAAATTTTTATTGGAGTATAGCTGATTTACAATGTTGTGTTAGTGTCAGGTCTACGGTAAAATGATTCAGATATTCAGATACACACACACACACACACATTTGTTGTTTAGTCACTAAGTCATACCTGATTCTTTTCAGCCCCATTGACTGTAGCTCCCAGGCTCCTCTGGCCATGGGATTCTCCAGGCAAGAATACTGGAGTGGGTTGCCATTCTCTCATCCAGGGGATCTTCTAGACCTAGAGATTGAACTCAGGTCTGCATTGCAGGTGGATTCTTTCCATTGTGCCAGCAGGGAAGATACATACACACATACATACATACATATATATATATATGTATATGTTGTTGTTGATGATTAGGCACTGAGTTGTGTCTATTTGTGACCCTGTGGACTGTTCTTTACCACTGTGCCCCCAGGGAATATATATATATATATATATATGTGTGTGTGTGTGTGTGTGTGTGTGTGTGTATACATATTCTTACCCATTATAGATTATTACAAGATACTGAGTATAATGGGCTTCCCAGGTGGTGCTAGGCCCATCCATGTTGGGGAGTGTGATCTGCTTTACTCAGCCCAGCATTCAAATGGTCATCTCTTCTGGACATTTTTTCTCAGACAGACTCAAAAATCTCATGTAACCAGTTCTCTGGGTATCCCTGTTTCCCACTCAGGTTGATACAGAATATCCACCATCACACTCATTTTACAGAAGTGACACTGAAGTTGTTGGTTCCGGGCAATACCTGAGATGTCTTCTGTGTTTAGAACACATATCATCCTTCTCAATTTCTTGATCTGTTTTATATCTGGAAGGCGTTCTGATTTATGCTGTAGCCTGACTTTTGGACCCATAGTTTCTGAACTTCTGAATTGCCTTCAGCAGTTCCACCTGTTGAGAATCCAGGAAATTCATCTTTGAAAGCCTGGAGGTGAAAGGCCAGGCAACAACATCTAATTTTCAGGAATCTCAGTGTTCATTTCCAGGCTCCGTTGGTTCTAATAACTAATCTGCACCAAGGGAGTTGAGCTGCTTACTCTTCCTCAGTGGCTGACATCACTACTCCCTGGATGGAGAAAGAAGCTGAACTCAGACACAGAGCTAACACCCTAACCTGCTTAGGCTACCTATCACTGGAGCTCTTGAAAGATCCTCAGATGTGGCCATAGGACCCCTGGGACTGGTGAGCTGGCCCCACATATGACACGACACCCTCAGTCCCCTGTGCTCTTATTCAAAGATGCAAGGGTCAAGAGCCAGCCTGCATGACTTGGGGCAACACTACTTGAATTTGTAATTCATATACACCTAAGGGATTATGCCTCTCAGGGCTTCATCCTAGACCATTGAACCCCCTCCCCAGTCCCCACCACTCTGCTGCACAGAAATGTATCCTTACAGTGGTACTCTAGATATTCCAGCCACAGTTGCATTGCTCAGCCATGAACTCTCTACCTCCGCACACTGCCTTGCTTGGATTACTGACCTGACTCCTATTTTGTGTCCTGTCTCGGGGAATATACTATTTAGGTCCCTTTTCATTCACCTGATCACCTTCTGTGGAGTAATGTTAGTAAATTTCAGTCTTCTATGCTTTTCAATCACTCCACCAACAAATATTTATTAACTGCCTACTGCGTGCCAGAGGGTGATTGAAGTTACAATTGTGAAGTGTATATTTTTCATTTTGGAGTAGAGCCCAGCATCTAAAGCTCTTGACACACTTGGGGAATTCCTTGCCTCATGACTCATAATGTAAGAGGTAGAGCCCACCTCCTACTATATGACAATACCACACATCCCACTATTGCAGTTATGGTGTGGCACGTGACCTAGGCTCAGCCAATCAGAGGTCCCTTGTAGAGTCTTTGAACCTGGAATTAGGAATCTAAAGAATTTTGGCAGCAAGGAATTCTCCTCTGATGGTGGTGATTGCAGTAAGAATCAAGTCCCTCAAGGGCAGCAGTCGTGGGAATGTTAGTGGCAGTGCCAACAGTTAGTGACCCTAAGGTTTAGTGGTGATGTCACTAAAGTCATCACCTGAAGCTCTGTGGTATGATTCGATTCATTGTTTCTGGCCTCATAGCTTGAGTCTTGTTCTTCAATGCCCCTAGTGACTTGATTTACCAAATACCCTTTTGCTAAATGACTTTTTGTTTTCTATATTAAAGAAGAGCCAGCTTCCAGGGCTTTCCCATGAGGATTCTGATAATGCAGAATGTAGCATCGGAAGTGGAATCTGCCAAGGAACAGAGCTAAGATGGAGAGTTGGCTGAGAGAAGGATGTGAGGGGCAGGGCATTGAGGACCACATGACTGCAGGCAGGGAAGATGGCCACTGCTGTGATATAATGCAAAACATTTGGTGAAACGGTTACCGGTAGCATCTCTGGACACACACCATTTACACACAAGGCTCTGTGATTAGATGAAATGGTAAGAAACATTCTTTACGACATTAAGGGAAAAAAGCCTTTATTCTGGGGATATCTCAGGTCTATTACAAGGTGTGATCACTCTGAACTGTCCACCTAATGCTCTAGACCAGCGGTCCCCAACATTTTTGCACCGGAGACTGGTTTCCAGGGACTGGGGTGTGGGTGGGGCGGGGAGGGGATGGTTTGGGGATGATTTGAGTGCATTACGTTTATGGTGCACTTTATTTGTATTACTATTACATCAGCTTCACCTCAGATCATCAGGCAGTAGATCCCAGAGGTTGGCGGTGATCATCTAGATGATCCACTCTTTTTGGCCAGTGTTGTGTGAACTGTGGGGATAGTTCTGCTGATAACTTCCAGGTTGTTCTTTGCTCAGCCTAGTACTCATAAAGACTCAAGGAAAGCCTTTCTCAGATAGCTGGATCTCTTCCTTCCTGCAGTTTCTCATCCCTGGAGTTCTGCCCCACACCTTCTAGCTGCCTCACCCTCCTGAACTGTGATCTCCAACTCTTTTACTCATGGAAACTTCTTTACTCTACTTGGGTCCCTCCTCCATGTTTTGGGCTCATCTCATCTATTTCCTGTCCTGTAACATCACAGACGTGCATTGTCTCTTGTCTACTGTCAAAAATTAATGTTTTCATATAGATTTGTTTATGGTGGATGGCTAATTCCAGATTCTTTTCCTCCTTCATGATCAGAAGTTTTACTTTTCTTTATTTTCCAAACTTTCAGAAATAACTATAAATCAATTTCCCCAAATACGGATATGATAAAAATTTAATAGATTATGGAGAAAATGGCATGCAGGTGTGTGTATGTGGGTATGTATACCCAGCCACATATGCACACCTACACACCTTGAGGAATGGTGGTATTTCTAGGTCATAGGTTTGGCTGATGATGTCTATGTTGCTGGTCCCACATCTTCTGGCTTCAGATCTTTGCCAAGAATTCATGAAAATCCACAAACCCACCCTATGATCAGCTGTATTGTTTTACTTTCAAGTATTTGTGCTTGTGAGGGGTCTGAGGTTGTTTGCTTCCCAAGAGCTCCAAATTCTTCAATGCTGTCAATATCCCTTCTGGACACTAGAAGGCGCTCCTGCACCAAGAATGATCAGCTCTTCCCCACTGCTTGGGTCATTTCTCAGGAGCTTTCTGCCCGGGCTTGATCCCAGTTCTTTGGGGGCAGCTAGGGATTGGGCTGCGTCATGGCCCTAGGTGGCCTGTTCTCTATCTCCACGGTAGCAGATATATCACTTTCAAAGGCTAGCTCTCTTTCCTCTCGTATCCCAACTCTCAGAATGACTCAGCTTGTCCTCCCAGTATACCTCTTAGCACCAGAGCTACCCTATTTTTTTCCCTTATAAGCTGGTGGTCATCTGGGGGAAGGAGGTCTGGTCCTTGGGTATTCCTCTTCATGCCCGTTTGTACAGATTTTAAAACAGAGAAACGGATTGCCCGTCAATTTCATGGGCTGCAAACCTTCTCCAGAAGCAACCATGAATTCGGAGAAGTTGCTCTGTGTGAGAAGTTAGCCCTGAATTGAACATCTCCTCTCTGAAAAGGAGACGTTTAGAAGAGGGTAAGGATAAAAATAGACTCTGTAAATTCAGCATGAGCATGAAGATAGTAAACAGGGTCTTGGGTACCTGGTTCCTGGCATATAGCAGGGACCCAATAAATATTTATTAAATAAAGGAAAAAAAATAAAGGAATTAGTGAATGGATGTCAGAATAAGAAAACTAAGGGGCATCCGGTAAGGCTTCCCCCACTCTCCCATCTCCTTTCCATTTTTTAAAAGACTGTTTTGATGTGTGCCATTTTAAAGTCTTTACTGAACTTGTTACAACATTTCTTCTGTTTTGTTTTGGTTTTTTGGCGAAGAGGTATGTGGGACTTTAATTCCCCGACTAAGGACCGAACCCGCACCTTCTACCTTGGAAGGCAAAGTCTTAACCATTAGATCACTGGGAAAGTCCCTCCTCACCTTTATTAAAAAAAAAAAAAAAACTTAATTGAGGTATAATTGATATACAAAGAACTGCTTATATCTAATATGTATGATTTGAGAATTTGGATATGCACAAGCACCATCATCACAGTCAAGGTAACAGACATACCTAATGCCTCCCAGAGCTTCCTTGTGACCTTTGTTTTTTGCTTTCTGTGGTAAGAACACAACATGAGATTTACCCTAGAAATCATTCATCTTGCCAAACTGAAAACTTCCCTGTTAGGACAAATAAAGGCGCTAAAAGGGTAAGTGCCTTGCTCAGAGCTCACAGAGCTAGCTAGCAGCAGCAACAGGATATGAGTCCCAGAGTTCTGCCTCTGATCTAGTGTTCCCCTGACTCCAATACGCAGCAGCAAGGCCTCAGATATTTGTGTCTCTGGGAAGCTGGTAGCAGGCAGGCATAATTGGTTTCCTCGTGATGAATCACTGCTGGCGCTGGCTGGGTACCAGTACTTTTCCTGGGTGCCAGCATCAGGAACCATCCATCCTGATTTCTTGCTAAAGAATTGCTCCTCGCCACCCATGCTGTACACTGGGGGTGCTGTTGTTTAACTAGTGGGCTTATTTGTTCAGTTATTTTCCATTTGTATCTCTGGGGTGCCTAGATGTCGGTTGGGGCTGTTCAGGTATGACTAAGTTTGATTTCTAATGCCTGACCCCTGCCACCTTTCTCCCAGATGAAGAACCCATGCTTTCCTCTAAAAGCTGATATTTTTCTCTAGAACATGTGAATGTAGTAATCAATTTTAGGAATCCCTGATACAGAAGGATGACTGCATTTGGGGGGACCAAGAACAGTTTGCCTGAGGAGTGGGATAAGCTCGGGGGTGGGGAGTAGAGAACTTTTAAATGCGTCAGAGAAAGTCTTGACCCAACCGTCCCCTCCATCCTCTGGGGAGAGCGCTGGCAGCACAAGGCTCAGCCAGTCGTGACTGTGTCATTATATTCTCGTCCACACAGATGAGTCAGTCAATGTAGAAGTCACCACAACCGCATTTGAGTTAACTTTCAAATCAGCTCATTCCCAAGTTAGAAAAATGTCTCAAAATGTCTGCTGTCCGCCCCCACAGGGCACGGATGGGTCCAGGACCCTCACCTGTTAAGATGATGTGGCTTCTTTGCAAGCCTTTTTCTGAGAGCAAAAGGGACCATCTCCCCCTCTTCCCACTCTGTAATCAAAGGGGAGGGGGCAACATGGGTTTCTCATTCTTATTCAGCGAGCATCTGTTATCCAAACAGCCCTGGGGAATGCCACAGATGTCATATTCTCACCACAAATGAACGAAATATTTTCTTTTAGAACCTCTCATTGCTGCACCTTTGCTGTAAGGCTCCATCTGATAAGTACACAGAAAAACAAAACTCACCTGTTTCCTTTCTGAAATCCTTCAAGTTTGGTGCATGTGTACAAGTAAGCAGACTTGATCTATAAATGTGTGTGTGTCTTAGAGGACGCAGAGTTTGGAGGGTTCATGCCATTAGTGCAGCTTCACAGATTTTATCTAACCACGTAGATTCTTAAATGTTTGGCTACTCTATCGTTTTGAGAAATGCAATATCTGCGTCACTTTGTGTTTCTTTTCTTTTTTTAAAAACTTCGTCACACTTAGAATCCCCACAATACCTGGGGAAGGGAGGTGAGGTACTGGACCTTTAGTTACAAGACAAATTCATTCTGCCAATTTGAGTGGGAGCATTCCAGCTTCTGGATGGTTCCCACTTTCCCTGGTGCATTAAATGGAACCAGCCTTCCTGCATATCTGTTGCTCTGGTTTCTATGTCAGTACATGTGTCCCAAGCCTCTGTGGTGCTCCAGACCCTGTGTTGGGGGCTATAAACCAAGCGAAGATTCAAGCAAGGCCCTTGGCCCAGAGGGCTTTTCTTGAGGTTGGGCAGATGAAGGAGGCATGGAGAGAAGAGGGATTCTGGGATTGGGACAAGAATTGGGAATAGAAAGAGCCATGGAAGGGTGGTTAAGTGAACACCAAACATGAAGTGTTGTTTTTTAGAAGAGAGTTTATTCATTCTATGACTATTTTATGTTTTTCTACATTTATTTACTTAGTATTCACATTTTCTTCCCTGAAGTACACAGGAATGGGAACAACAGCCCCCAACAAACCCAACCACCACTCCCCTTCCCCCTTCCTAACAAGCATCTTATCTCCATTTTAGAAAGGTTGTCTTTCCTATCTTATCAAGGGTCATCTGTTCACGAGTTTTAAAAATGACAAACGGCTCGCTGGGTTGTTCATGTTTTATGCTGCTGGAACTGAGTGCCCGAATGAAATAATATAGGAAGGCAGGAAGTTACTCCCTACAGCATGAACCTTGGGCTTTTTCTGACGTCTTGACTGACCTGCAGGAAGTCACCCCATGTGCATATGACCCCCACTGCAAATTAAACAAGAGTTCAGACAGTAGGGTGCGTGTGAAAGTAGAATGAGCTCCATTAGTTTAATACCAAGCATGACAGGCTGTGAATAACGTCTTCCTGCCTGAAGGGAATGCAGGTATTTTCCATCCCAACAGGTATTGAGCCAGGGCTGGCTGCCAGCAGAACCCTCCGGGCTCACACACATCCCTGGTACCAGCTGTGGCCAGATACTTTCATGATGCCCTTTGAACCACTGCTACATGGCTTGTGAAAACCAATCACGAAACAGGGAACTCTGAGACCGTTGTGACCTTCTCATTTCTAAACAACCATGGAATTCATTTATAAACCACTAATGGCAGATCTGCCTACCAGATCATAATATACACAAAAATATTTAAAGTATTACTGATCAAAATATTTTTAAAGTGCTTTTAAAAATTAATATTTATTGGGATATAGTTGATTTACAATGTTAGTTTCTGCTCTACAACAAAGCGAATTAGCTATATATGTATATGCACTCTTTTTTAGATTTTATTCCTATATAGGTCACTACAGAGTATTAAGTAGAATACCCTGTCCTATTATAGCAGGTTCTTATTAGTTATCTATATGAAATAGTGTTTTAAAAATTTTTATATTATACTGGAATATAGTTGATTTACAATGTTGTATTAGTTTCAGGTGTATAGCTAAGTTGTTTGGTTTTACATAGCCATATACCTTATTCATTTTCAGATTCTTATCCCACTGAGGTTATTACAGAATAATGACTAGAGTTCCCTGTGCTATACAGTAGGTCCTTGTTGGTTATCTGTTTTAAATATAGTAGTGTGTGTTGGTGGGAATGCAAACTAGTACAGCCGCTATGGAAAACAGTGTGGAGATTCCTTAAAAATCTGGAAATAGAACTGCCATATGACCCAGCAATCCCACTTCTGGGCATACACACTGAGGAAACCAGATCTGAAAGAGACACGTGCACCCCAATGTTCATCGCAGCACTGTTTATAATAGCCAGGACATGGAAGCAACCTAGATGCCCATCAGCAGATGAATGGATAAGGAAGCTGTGGTACATATACACCATGGAATATTACTCAGCCATTAAAAAGAATTCATTTGAACCAGTCCTAATGAGATGGATGAAGCTGGAGCCCCTTATACAGAGTGAAGTAAGCCAGAAAGATAAAGAACATTACAGCATACTAACACATATATATGGAATTTAGAAAGATGGTAACGATAACCCTATCTGCAAAACAGGAAAAAGAGACACAGAAATACAGAACAGACTTTTGAACTCTGTGGGAGAATGTGAGGGTGGGATATTTCAAAAGAACAGCATGTATACTATCTATGGTGAAACAGATCACCAGCCCAGGTGGGATGCATGAGACAAGTGCTCCGGCCTGGTGCATTGGGAAGACCCAGAGGAATCGGGTGGAGAGGGAGGTGGGAGTGGGGATTGGGATGGGGAATACGTGTAAATCTATGGCTGATTCATATCAATGTATGACAAAACCCACTGAAATGTTGTGAAGTAATTAGCCTCCAACTAATAAAAAAAAAATAAAAAAAATAAAAAATATAGTAGTGTGTATACGTCAATCCCAAATTCCCAATTTATCCCTCCTCCCTCTTTCCCCTTTGGTAACCATAAGTCTGTGAGTGCGTTTCTGATTTGTAAGTAAAATCAAAATGTTAAAACATTTTAACATTTTGCTGTAGGAACTTGGAGTTGGAGTGGAGGTAGGGAGACAGTCTCAACCATATACTGCTTGTGGCAGAGAAAACTGGCACAACCAACTGGACCCCTGGGTGAATGTATCCTCTAGATACTCACACAAGGGGGCATACACAAAGATGTTCAATGAAGTGATGTGTGTACTAGTGAAAAGCTAGAAGCAGTGTCAAAGTCCATCTAGATATTACTATAAATGCTGATGCATTCATATATGAGCACACTGTAAATATTGTCACAAAAATGAGGTCTCTAGCAGTGACCCTGTCCCAGACACCATTCCAAGTAATTTGTATATATCAACTCATTTAATCCTCATAGCAATTTATGAGTCGGTCCACTTTTCAGATGAGAAAACTGAGAGGACAGAGGTTCAGTCACTTGCTCGGAATCACTCAGCTAGCAAATAGTAGGGGCAGAATTTGAACCCACACAGTATAGCTCCACAGTCTGTCCTTGAAGATGCCCCCTAAGGAACACTGTCTTGGGGCAGCCTTCTCCTAGACAGGGCTTCCCTTGTGGCTCAGCTGGTAAAGAATCTGCCTGCAATTCGGGAGACCTGGGTTCGATCTCTGGGCTGGGAAGATCCCCTGAAGAAGGGAAAGGCTACCCACTCCAGTGTTCTGGCCTGGAGAACTCCATGGACTGTATAGTCCATTTGTGTCACAAAGAGTCGGACTCGACTGAGTGACTTTCACTTTCACTTTTCTTTCTCCTAGACAGCCGAAGGGAAATTATTAGGCAACAAGAGACAAGTTACTTAGTAGTGTATAGTAGGATTTCAGTGAGTAACAAAACCTGTGCCTGCATGGTATCTAGGAGGACACCCACAGAAGGTTGACCCAGGTCCCTTCTGGGAAGGGGTGACATGACTGCAGGACTGGTGAGAAAGAAGGTTTTAGAGTTTCACCTTCTGGACTGTTCAAATTGCTTCCATGAGATTTTTTAAAACTTAGATTTAATTCTAAAAATTCTTCATATAGCTTCTGAATTCAGAAATGAAGATCAGTTTTAGTGGAGGAAGCTCTCCCCTCTGGATTAGATTCCTGTGGATGCTGTAACAAAAGACCACCAGCTGGGGGGCTTAAACCAACAGGAATTTATTCATGCACAGGTCTGGAGGCCAGAATTCTGAGATGAAAGGGGAAGCAGGGCCACGCCCTCTCTGAGCACCGTGGGAAAGATGCCGTCTTTGCCTCTTCCTGGTTTGTGGTGGTTGCGAGTGATTTCTGGCATTCCTTGGATGGCAGCTCATCAGTGTCTTCATATGGTGTTGCCCTGTGTCTCTGTGTCTTCACATGAACTTGTTCTTAGGATCCTAGGCACTGGATAAAGGGCCAAACCCAATGTAATATGACCACATTTTAACATAATTAATTGCATATGCAAACAACTTGATTACAAATCAGGTTACATTTTGAGGTTTCAAGTGGACATTAATTTGGAGGGAACATTGTTTTTATTAGTCAGCTTGAGCTGTCACAATACCAGACTGGGCAACTTAAACAACAAAACTGCATTGTCTCCCAGTTCTGGATGCTGAAAGTCTAAGATCAAGGTGTCAGCAGGGTTGGTTTCTGGGAGAGCTTTCTTCCTCCTTTGCAGATGTCCATCTTCTGGCTGTGTTTTTACGTTGTCTTTCCTCTGTGCACAAGCATGGGCAAACACACACACACAGATCTGGTCTCCCTTCCTCTTCTTCTGAGAGCCCCACCCTGATGACCTCATTTAACCTTAATTATCCCCCTAAGGGCCATCTCTCCAAATACAGTCAGAGCTGCAGTGGAGATTAGGGCTTCAATGTATGAATTTGGGTATATCGGGAGGGGAGGGACACAACTTAGTCCACATCACTGTTCAACCAGTACTAGCTGGGTGGTCCTGGGTTGATGACTTAACCTACCTGCCCAGGTGGGGCCCCAAGCACAAATTTTTCATTTAGCACAGGGAGGTCACTTGTAAGACCCTGGCTCCAGTCCTTCCAAGTGTTCTTGTTTTTCCAATCCCTCGGTTGGATCAATCCCCCTTGATGCCACCACCCACCCTCCTGGCAGCTTCCTCATCTCCCTCTGTTGCCCAGCACTGCCCAGATCATACTCATTACACATCCAGCCTACAGAGCCTTGACCAGGTCCTCACAGCTTCTCGATAATCCTTGTCTTCATTGCCTGTTTCTGCTCTTAGAAACACCTTGCTCACAGCTTCCTTTCCACATCTTCTCTCCCTTTAGGGAGAAAAACCACCTTTTTTCTTCTTTATTCCATTACATATCTTTCAACAGAGTCATTTCCTGTTTAGACCATGCTCAAATTCTCCAGGACTGCAGAGGTCCCTGCCTGAACTGCCTATAACTTGCTTCTGGGGGTATCTTCCCTAAGGGTAGACTGAATTAGCAATATGTGTAACTCCAGCCCCAAGAGGAGGTCAAGAGGCAGCTGTTTGAGGGGAGTGTGAACAAAGTGTGCACATACATGTCCAGGTGTCCCCAAGCTGTGTGTATGGAGCTCCTTGCAGTGCTGGATGGAGTGGCAGTGTGAAGAGAAGGGGAACAATCTCAAGCCAGGAGATGGAGGCTGACTCTCCCCACACCATCAAGTTCAAGTGTAGATTCTGAGGGGTCTAAGAAACTTCTATGTGAACCTACCCTTCTGGTCTCTAGGAAGGCATTGTTGTCAAACCACAAGGATAGAGCATATTTTTATTTAACATCTTGTTAGTTTCACTGAGCATGTGTTGTCTGTCCTGAGCTCTGAAAATATTTGGGGTGGGTCTGGACTCAGGAATCCCCTCTTGTTTTGCCACAAGCCTGTCCTGTCATTCTGACTTCCTTATTTCCCCCATATTAATTGGAGGATGTTTTCCTGGGCCATTTTTTGAGGAGGTGGTAGTGGGGCCCAAAGGAGAGGCACAGTCTTTGAAATCAAGAGGGCTCCTGGTCAGGATCAGCTTCACTCTCACATACAACTTGATCCCAAGATTGTACAGATAGAGAAACGAAAACCTGTTTTCTAGCACTGTGCACTACACTGCCAGAGCCAGCAGCCACATGCAGTGATTTGGGTCTAAATCTAAATTAACTAACAATTAAAGAAAATGAAAATATAACTTCCCCAGTCACGTTGGCCACATTGCAAGTGTTCAGTAGTCACATAGGGCTGAGAAAATTTCCATCATTGCAGAAAGTTCTATCAGATGGTGCTGTTATAAATTAGTAAGAATCCACCTGCGATGCAGGAGCTGCAGGAGAAGTGGGTTTGATCCATGGGTCAGAAAGATGCCCTGGAAAAGGAAATGGCAACTCACTCCAGAATTCTTGCCTGGAGAATCCCATGGACAGAGGAGCCTGGTGGGCTATGGGCCATAGGGTCACACAGAGTTGGACACAACTGAAGTGACTTAGCACGCATGCAAACCACCCAAGGATGCTAAAGATATGTTATCTTTCAATAGTTTTCTCAACAAGTATTACCAGAGATGAATTAGGTATCCTTTTCTACCATTACAGCATTAGCTTAATATTTAGTCTTCGCACACAATCATATCATATAAGAAAATTCAGCTAGTGAAAAATGCCAACATATTGAAGAACTTTAGATATTTAATCACAAAAATTAAAAACTGGAAAAAAAACCTTTTCCCTTACCATCAAAGTTTCACAGTGATTTTCTTTGGGATCACATACAAGTCAAACTTATAAAAGCAAAGATCCCATCATTCTTACAGAGAACTGAAGACATACCATTGATTTGATGTGGATTGATTTTTCAAGGATGACCTTCTAAAAATATCCGTCTCAAACAGGGTGTCCTACCGTGATTCAAGGAGGGGACTGACGCTCTGATTCTTTTGCTAATCCTCTTTTTGACACAGCCCCAAGTAAGATTATTACATATTTCTGTTTAAACCCAGAGTCCCATACAGGATGGGGTTCTAGGAAAAAAAATTGGTCATACATCATACACAGTTAAATGAAAGCTACAGAACATGGAAAGGCATTTGTTCCTCTAAGTGAGTTCCTCTTCCAGAATGTGCCATTAAATAGTGTTGGCTAGAACTGGTGTGGTCCTACTCACTTTTCATAAACGTTACTTACTATCATTTCCACCTGAAAAGATCTTCAAATATATGTAACTATAAAAATCTAGAACTGTAGGATACAGAGGATAGAGGAGTCTGGCATGCTACAGTTCATGGGTGGCAGAGTCAGACATGACTTAGCAACTGAACAACAAAGAACTGTAAGTGCTGCTAGAAATCAAACATTGAAGTTCAGGGAGTGGAAGTCATTTGTTTAGACTGAATAGAGTCAGAAAAAAGAATCAGACCCTTTGAGCCTGGGTTCGATACCCATTTATGTGCCATTTAGAGGAGAAAAAACTGGCAAACAAAGCCCAGAGAGGCAAGTAGAGAATTAAGAGAGTGTGCTGTCATGTAAAGAGAGAGAAGAGAGTGTTTCAAGGAGGGTGTAGTCAACTGTATCAAATACAACTGTATCAAATCAAGGAAGCTGAGAGATGGAAAACACCCATTGAACTTAGTGGCATGGCTGTTGTTGTTGGGTGACTTTGCCAAAGGCAGCTCCAGGATATTGGAGATTGGCAGAGGCAGCATGCAGGTTACTGTGGGCTGAAGAGTGAAAGAGATTCCCTTTTAGAGATGATAGACTGAGTACTTAGTTTATCTTCAAACCCTAGTGAAACTCCACTACAAAAAGTAAAATGCAAAGAAGGATAAATCGACAATGACAAAGAGAACATGACATGGTCTCGTAGCACAGATATTCCAGTGACTATCACCAGGGCATCCTGCAGATGAGAGAGGGGTACCTGACAAGCCGGGTGAATCAAACTGCCTCCTGAAGTACATGAAGACGGGGATGTTGCTAAAGAGAGGAAAGCCAAGAATCCTTCAGGAGATGCCAGAGGACAAGAGGGAAATGCGAGATTGACAAAATGGAGCAGGGGATTGCCGGAAAGCCTGTATGTACAGTAGCTGGACCACTGCACACCAGAATACAGGTATTGATTTCTGGGAACTCTCGTTACAGAAAATGAGAGAGTTTGAGGCCTTCCCATTCCAGGGATATGCAGGCTAGGTTAATTGGGACATTTCATCTGTTGAAAAAAACTAGAGAATTAGGTAAAATATATTATTTTTTAAAATCTTAAAAGCATGCAAGTGATGACAACGGAGCAAAGAATTACCAGCCTAGTATAGCTATGGTTGATTCATGTTGATGTATGGCAGAAACCAACATGACATTGTAAAGCAATTATCCTTCTTAAGAAGAAATAAATTAAAAAAGAAAACAAAAGGGAAAAACAGAATTACCAGCCTAAAATCTAATGAAACATGATAATGCAGAAAAGTTAACAGGATAAAAGCTTTGCTTTGAGGGTATTTGCTGAGTTCAGCAAACTTGAACTTAGGGTTTGACAGCCTCTTGAGGAAAGGGAGACAGAAGTCAAAGACCAAGAGTGGGCCACGGTGAGAAGTCTTATAGGAAATGTTCTCCCCAATAAACTGAGACCCCCAGAGGACTATAACTTCAAGGTAAGGATAAAGCAGAATTAAATCTGCCCCTTTTCTAGGTGACTGTAAGGAAAGTTACCTTGGCATTGAGCAGAGCAGGGGAAAAACTCTGAAGGGGTTTGTGATCACAAGATGGTCCTGCTGTAGATTTGCAAACCAAATTTGCAACAGCTAAGTAGTCTGCAAAACTCCAAAGCTGAATTTAGCTTAAAGTCCTCCCAGATTGTGACTTTGGTCTCCGGCAGAAATGAAGTCAAATTCTCCCTACAAGAAGGCATTTTTATTCTGGGCTTCAGGGAATCCCCTCAAATAATTTTCCATGGACACAGGAAAAAAGGCACATAAGAATCAAAATACTGTGAGTGAGAACTAGCAGAAGCAAGAGATGGGAGAGACCTAGATACAGAAAGACTTCAAATAATTAAATTATTAGACAGGTATAAGAAAATATATATTCATTATTTTAAAAAATTAATTTATTTTAATTGGAGGCTAATTACTTTACAATGTTGTGGTGGTTTTTGCTGGAGAAGGCAATGGCAACCCACTCCAGTACTCTTGCCTGGAAAATCCCATGGATGGAGGTGCCTGGTAGGCTGCAGTCCATGGGGTTGCTAAGAGTCAGACATGACTGAGCGGCTTCACTTTCACTTTTCACTTTCATGCATTGGAGAAGGAAATGGCAACCCACTCCAATGTTCTTGCCTGGAGAATCCCAGGGACGGGGGAGCCTGGTGGGCTGCCGTCTCTGGGGTCGCACAGAGTCGGACACGACTGAAGTGACTTAGCAGCAGCAGTAGCAGTGGTTTTTGCTATACATTGACATGAATCAGCCATGGGTGTACATGTGCTCCTCACATCCTGAGTCCCCCCTCCACCTCCCTCCCCACCCCATCCCTCTGAGTTGTCCCAGAGCACTGGCTTTGAATGCTCTGCTTCATGCATCTAACATGCACTGGTCATCTATTTCACATATGGTAACATACATGTTTCAATGCTATTCTCTCAAATCATCCCAACTGAAGCTTAAACATTTCTTCTTGGTACAGGTATCCAAAAGAAGTAACCAAGGAGATTTTAAAAACAAAATAATATGACTTCTAGAAATTAAAAATAGATGAACAAGTCAAACAGAGCCAAAGATAGAATTAGGGCTTCCCAGGTGGCACAGTGGGAAAGAACTTTGATTCTTGGGTCAGGAAGATCCTCTGGAAAAGGAAATGGCAACCCACTCCAGTATTCTTGCCTGGAGAATCCCATGGATGGGGGGAGCCTGGTGGGCTAAAGTCCATGGGGCCTCAGAGTCAGACATGCCTGAGGGACTGAGCACATACACAAAGAATTAGTAAGTATCCAGAATGCAGAACAGGAAGACAAAGGGATGGAAAATACGTAAACATGGCCAAGTGGTATTTATAACAGAGGGAGAAAGTCTACCATATGTTTACTTGAGTTCTAGAAGGAGAGTGAGAGGGAATTGGCAACATTTGAAGACGAATTTTCCAGAAATACTAAAAGATAGCAACCTATACATTCAAGAAGGCTGGTCAAGTCCAAGAAAAATGAATGAAAATAAATCTAACTTTTACATATTGTGGTGAATTTGCAAAACTGAAAATTGCAACACAAAAAAAATTTAAAGCAATCAAAGAAGAAAAAAGGTTATTATAAACAGTGCCAGTTATATTGATAGCTGATTTCTCAAAAGCAAATTAAAATCACACAAGGCAGTGAAATGTTATCCTTAATGTGTTCAGAATAAACAACTGTCCACTTAACAAAATTATATCTTAGGAATCAGAGGAAAAAGACAAAAACTAAGAGAATGTACTTCAGTCAGAAGGATAGAAATCTGAGAATGAAAATCCAACTTGTTAGAAAGAATGAAGAACAAGAAAGTTTAAAATTTGTGGATAAAACTAAATGAACATTTACCAACTGAAATTATAATAATGTCTTCTGAGGTTTGAGATAAAAGTTCAAATTAAAACAGTTGAAAATAGTCATCTTTAAGTTGGGAGGGATTAAAGTGAGTTAAAGTGTTCTCAGATCATTACATCATCTGGGAAGAGAGTGAAGGTACTGATTAAATCCAAACTTCATAAATAAGTCATGATGTTGTAAATCTGGGTTAGAATCAGAGATGATAACTTTCACACTGGCAGAAGGATTAAAATGGGATGGTTGTAAAAGGTACTCAATGAATCTAGTTAATGTTAACAGCTGTACTATTTTGGGCATTCACTAACTGAACTAAGCACTCCAGTTAAAAGACCACAGATATCAGTCTGGAGAAACACAAGCCAAAACCAAATGCTATTTATAAGAGACTCATCTAGAAAATAAATACAAAAGATTGAAATTTTAAGAGGATAGAAAAAGAAATACTATGATGTTACTAACTAAAAGGAAGCTGGTTTGGGTGTCTTAATATCAGACAAAACAGACTTTAAGGCAAAAAGCATAATTAAGTATAGAATTATTTTGTAATGACAGAAACTTCAATAATGATTAGAAATGTATGTGGAAGTAATAACACAAAGTTAAAATATATAAAGTAATAATTTCCAGAACTATTAAATGGAAATTGATTAATTCACAATCACAGTGATAGATTGTAATACACTGCTTAGAAATTGATGAAGCAAAAAAGACAAAAAGTCAATAGTGATACAAAAGATTAAAATAACATGGTTATAACTTGTCCTAACATACATATACAGAAGACTGCATTCAGGAGTCACAGAATACATACTATTTTTAAGCACACAGTCATAAACATTGACCATATTTGGGGCCAGGAAGCAAGGCTTGACAAATTTAAAAGGCTTAAATCATATACAACATGTTTTTGACTATGATAGAAGTAAAGTCAACAGCAAAAGAATTCCTAGTATGCCTGTATATGTTTGGAAATTAAGAAACATAATTTTAAATAACCTGTGAGTCACAAAAGGTATTTTAAGGGAAAAAAGATAACTAGATCTTAATAATAATGGAAATGTTGTATATTAAAAATTGTGGAATGCAACTAACAAACAGCTTAGAGTGAAATTTATAACCTTAAATGGGTATATTAGAAAAAGAAAAAAAGAGTAAAATTAATATCTAGGCATCCATCTAAAAAATGAGTAAAGAAGAGCAGATTAATCTCCTCAAAAGGAGAAACAATAAAATAATGAAGATAAAAAGAGAAGTGAATGAACTAGAAATCAAGCACACAATGGAGAGGTCAAAGAGGACAAAAGCTTTGAAAGAAATCAGAAAATCAAACTTTTGAAGAAATTGATGAAAGAATAAAAGAAAGTGCACTGATAACAAAGATTTAGAGTGAATAAAATTATATCACTACATTTGCACAGAAATTAAAAAGATAAAAAGGGTTATATAAACAACTTTGTCTCAATATATTTGATAATGTAGGTGAAATGGATAAATTCCCAGAAAATTGACACTAAGAACATGGCCATCCAGGAAGCTCGAGGTTCTCATATTCCAACAGAAATACAAAGAAACAACTAGAAACTGACTAAAATAACTTTATAGTTCTGTAAATCAATCAAAGGTCTATAGCAACCAAGCCAATGCCCAATCAAGAAAAAAAAACAGCTTTTAAAACAGTAGGGAATTTCATGGCATTTTTACTAATGCTTGCCCTTTTGCTGTGGTTTAGGGGAGTTGCAGTCCAGCCCAAGTGCTGTTCCACGAAACAGAGAGAGCCTAGTGAACTGAAATAGCAACTCTCTAAACTGTTTGCCAGCTCCTCGAGAGACTGGTTTCTATCTGTCATATCAGTGAATTCAGCCATTTTAAAGAAGAATTAAACTCTCCCCTGAGAGATGTCAGAACACTTAACAAACTCATTCTATAAGGCCATCATCAACCTGATACTAAACCAAAGACAAAATTAAAAAAGAAATTGATGCAGATAATGTTAAAAAATTACTAGCAAACCAAATTTGACAGCATATTAAAACAATTTTACACCATGACCAAGAGGGATTTATTCCTAGGATGTAAGAAATAGAAACTTGAACAATACTATAGTCATCAAAGAAGTTTAATCAGTAATTAATCATTATCTTCCATAAAGAAAACTATAGACCAGATGCATTTCACAAAAAGCAGCCCAAAAGTAGCTCTTGGTAACTGAGCCTGGAAGGAGAGAACTTATCTTGGCAACAAGAAACAGCCCAACATACTCCTAGTTACATATTACTAACCAAAGGCACGGTCAAAGGAGAGCTTGAAAGAATGTTCCAGGTTCCCATACCCATGTCTCCACATGGGAGTCATGAAGCACAGCTTGCAGCAGAGAAAGGCATTTCATGCCAAACCAGTGTCTTGGTTTAGCGCTTGTGGTCCAGTGGTAATGGAGCCTGGCCCTGAGCATTTCGCACTGGAGTGGCTGCTACAGAGAAAACCAGGTGGAACTAAGATGGCCTTCCAGGGCCTGTGTGAGGCCTAGGATCTCAGGGTTCTATCACCAAGCAGGCGGAGGCAGTGTTTAACTAGTCAGTTCCAACCCAGGGTAAACTCTTCCTAGCATGCATGTGAGTGTGCTCAGTTGTGTCTGACTCTTTGCCACCCCATGGACTATAGCCTGCCAGGCTCTTCTGTCCATGGAATTCCCCATGCAAGAATATTGGAGTGGATTGCCATTTCCTTCTCCAGGGGATCTTCCCAACCCAGGGATCGAACCCATGTCTCCTGTGTCTCCTGCATTGCCAGGTGGATTCTTTACCACTGAGCTACTTGGGAAGCCCCCAAAACTCTCCCTATCACAGACACATCCAGTGCCAGTCCGCACCCCCACCACGAGAGACTGGGTCTATCCTGGCTGGGGGCATGAAGAGGAAGAGTGAAGGAGTGAAAGGAAGGAGAGAATGTACCTGAAGGGAGAAAGCCCCTGTCCCACTCTAAGCCTCTGTTCCCTCATAATATTGCCATCCCTCTGGTCTGTGGTGAGGAAGAAATGAGAAGAGGCCCCATGCCTGATACTTGGAGGCCATTGATAAGGAGGGACTGTTGCCATTATCACTGGGCATGGAGGGTGGACTGCTGTGTTCCGGTCTGTCTGGTGAAGGGCTAGGTAGGTGCAGAAGTCTTCCTTCTCCAAGACTGCAGAATATGGCGACTAGGGCCACAGGGTGAAGGAAAGGGTATGGTGATCACTTCAAAACTCTCTCCAGTCAAATCACTTGAGTTTTTCATTAAAGGGAATGCCAAGAGGAGGGAAAGTCACAAAAAAGCTCTTTTTGTGTGCTATTTTGTGAAAATGAATGTGCCTCAGGGAGAACAGGAAACACAATGGGAAAACAAGGCTGGAAAGTAAGATAAGTTTGATTAGAAAATGAAACTTAAATACGAGATATCTGTTTAAGAGGGTTCAGAAGTACCAGAACTCCTAGCATATTGTCAGGAGGCCTTCTGAAGATGTAGGGCAGGCAGGAAGCTTCTTTTTTTAAAAAGTTATTTGATTTATTTATTGGCTTCACTGATCAGCATATGGAATCTTAGTTCCCTGACTGGGGATTGAACCCTTAGCCCCTGCACTGGAATTGTGAAGTTTCAACCACTGGACTGCTAGGGAAATCCCAGGGGCTTCTTTTTGACACTTAGTCTATCAGGTGTCCCCTCAGATCAGAGTCTTGCAGGTAAGGCAGAAGGAAGAGGCTCCAAAATGCCTATGGTTTCTCTTCCAGGTGAGAACTCAGTGCATCCAAGTGTCCCTGGAACACAGTAATTGCCTTGATCTAATTACCTGGGGCCTTGGGTCCTGCCAATTGATGTCAGCCTCAGCAATGAACAAACAGAAGTACCTGTGAGGGCTTGGCGCTTTTTTGACTTGGGCTAGTGTAGGATTGCTTCCTCATTTGTCTCCTTTTACAGAAAGTTCCAAAGGTTTCCTTTAGTGACTCTACAAGCAAATGGTTGTCTCATTGCAGTTTGTCCTTCATCTTCTTTAATATTCTAGACAGTCATGTCTCCTTGGTTGGCCCTCCACATGCCCTCCTCTCCAGGCACAAGTTCCCACCTTTCACTCATGTATCCCCTTCTGCCTGAGATGGACACAGAAGGAACATTAGACAGTTCTGACCTGATCCGGTGGCTAAGGTGATCAAATTATATAAGTGAAAGTAAAATTTTTTCCTGACTGCTTGACAGTTACTGTTGTTGTTCAGTCACTCAGTTGTGTCTCACTCTTTGTGACCCCATGGACTGCAGCACACCAGGTTTCCCTGCCCATCACCATCTCCCAGAGCTTGCTCAAACTCATGTTTCATCAAGTCAGTGATACCATCTAACCATCTCATCCTCTGTCATTCCCTTCTCCTGACCTCAGCATTTCCCAGCATCAGGGTCTTTTCCAATAACATCGTGTAAAAATAGCTAGATGGAAGTTCACCAAATTTGGAGGCAGCCCTGAGATGACCTGACTATAGGTGAAATGGGTTATACAAAATTCTCTGGGAGGAGTCTTGCAAAGAATCCCCCAAACCTACATCTTCCAGGGCATCTAAAACTGAGGTTCTGAGAGATACTTACTATACCTTTAAGATGTCATCTATAGCAAAAAGGCAATGGTATCAAATATTAGCCAAAACGAAAACATGGAAATGTCAGTACCTTAAAGTACAGTCTACTTGTAGCCAAGCTGCTATTTAGAGGGACAGCCCCATAGTGCTGTGTATCTCAGGCAAATGAGAGGCAAGGACTTCTTTTAGGATGGCTCAGGAATCTCCTGTGTGGATGGAGGATGCTGGATAAAGCAATCGGGAAACATGCACAGTCAGTATCCACCGGAGGCAAGATGGCCAGATGATAGCCACAGGGCAAACGGGGCTCCTCTGGCTTGAATCAATAGTCTGCTGCTCAGAACTGACCAAGCCCCTTTCTGAGGGAAAGTGTGAGAGGAAGGAAGGCTCTTTAGCAGCCAATGCCAAGTCCTCATATTTGACTTATTTATGATCAGTCATAGGGTTGCTAGATAAAATATAGGATGCCCAGTTACATTTAAATTTCCAATAAACAATGGATATTTTGTAGTATAAGAATGCCCAAATATGGCACAGAACATACACATAATAGTAAGATTTTGTTAGTATTTATTAGAAATTCAATTTCAACTGGACATCCTATATTTTCATCTGCTAACATAGGCAACTCCCCTCAGCAGGCCACCAGGGGACAGCAGGAAGGGAGTGTGGTCAGGCCTCTGGCAGCAAGGTGGCCCTGTTACCAGGGAGCTGAACACGTTATCCTCAGGCATTGGGCCAGGAGTTTATGAACTAGAACAGGTATATAGTCGTAAAGATCCTGACTAACAATGCAGGAGACGTAAGAGACATGGATTCGATCCCTGGGTCAAGAAGATCCCCTGGAGGAGGGCATGGCAAGCCACTCCAGTATTCTTGCCTGGAGAACCCCCATGGACAGAGGAGCCTGGAGGACTACAGTCCAAAGGGTCGCAAAGACTCAGACACAGCTGAAGCAACTTAGCGTGCACACATACACTCACGCAAAGTCCCAGCAGGATCTCAGTCTCAGGAGCAGCCTGGGCTCTGAGTCACTGACTGCCAGGTCTAGACTTCCTTCAGTTGCCAGGAGCTAGGGGCAAACCTGGGTGGTAAGAGCAGGGTTTTTCTAAGAGGGGTCCTTGAGAATTACTGGGGGCACTTGGGAAACATGCAGATTCCGGGGCTCCACCCCAGACCTACCAAATCAGAATCTCTAGGGGGGGCAGCCTTTGAAAGTGGAATTTTCCCTAAGGAGTTCTGGTGGCTCTAATTTGCACTCAGTTTGAGAAGCAGGACCAAAGAGCCAAGAACAAGGCCTGCAATCAGTGAGGTATCTTGGGGGAAGCTACAGACTCTGGAGTCAGACCACCCAAGTTAGACTTACTGGGCAACCTGGAACAAGTGGCATAACCTTTCTGGCCTCAGCTTCTTTATCTGTGAAACAGGGATAGTCATTGTGCCTGTCTCATAGGGCTATTGTCAGGACTGAATGTGAATATGTGAACACAGCCTTCAGAACCATGGCTGGCTGCTCAGAAGGACACCCACACGTGAGCCAGCATTAGGGGCTGAGTGGACCAACTGGGGAGGAAGAAGATGGGCTTGGGCCCTGATAGGTACCCATGTCCTATGCTTTGCAATAGAGAGAGCTAAAGAAGAGCCCCTGGGACAAGCTGCTTATTGCACCAGAAGTCATAAGGTTGATTAATAAGGGGGACAGTCTTTAAACGCACGGGTGATCATGCTTGGCTAGAATGAGCAGCTAGGAAAATGGATATTGTTCATTAAGCTCTAATTATCAGGTAAATTGAATAAGGGGACAGGAGTCCATGTGTTACTACAAGTAATTAATGTGCTGCTCCTCTCCCTGGTAAGTCTTTGATTTGCACCACCTAACCTGGAGTATTTATCAGGCACTGGGATTCTGGAAATACGGGCTGCTAATTGTTTTGGTGAGTCCCTGATTGTGCTAAAGAAAATGGATGAGTCCTTCTCCCTCTAATGACTCAACTAGGGGGGAAGATAAAGTGGTCCTAGCCATGATGAATTAAGCCTAGAGGATTTGGAGAGGACAATCATTCTCTTGTTCATTTAACAAATCTGAAGAGTGTCTCCAAGTTGGTAATGTAAATGTGACCAGACATAGTCTGTTTAGGAAAACAAATCTCCTGCCCCAAACTGCTCCTGAGTTGGTGAATGTCGTGACCTGGCTGGCTCCCCTTTCCAGTGGCTTGATTCCTGCCTAAATCCTTTGAGATTCCAGTCTTGCCCCTGGAGTCCTGCCGCCCACCCTTGATCTGGAACTAGACCTTCCTCAGCCTGGGCTGGTCCTATGTTCTGTCAAAACCCAGCTTCCTCAGCCTGCTGTGGACTTCAGATCTGACCTGCCTCTGGACCAACCATCTTCCATGGAGTATGTCAAGAAATCCAGAAACTAACATTGTATGTTAATGCATATATATGGAATCTACAAAACGGTATAGATGATCTTATTTGCAAAACAGAAATGGACAGATGTAGAGAACCAACATATGGACATCAAGAGGGGAAGCAGGGTGGGAGGAATTGGGAGATTGGGATTGACATGTATACACTAGAGACGCTATGTATAAAATAGATAACTAAAGAGAATCTCGCCTGGAGAAAGAAATGGCAATCCATTCCAAATGGCAATCCAGTATTCTTGCCTGGAGAATCCCATGGACAGAATAGCCCGGTATGTTCCCAGTCCATGGGATGGCAAGAGTCGGAAATGACTTAGTGACTAAACCACCACCAATGAGAATCTACTGTGTAGCTTAGGGAACTCTACTCAGTGCTCAGTGCTCTGTGCTGAGCTAGATGAGAAGGAAATCCAAAAAAGGGGGGATATATGTGGGATACTTGGGTTCGAGCCCTGGGTTGGAAAGATCCCCTGCAGAATGTAATGGCTACCCACTTCAGTATTCTTGACTGGAGAATTCCATGGATAGAAGAGCCTGGCAGGCTACAGTCCATGGGGTTGTAAAGAGGAGGACACAACTGAATGACTTTCACTTGGAACTTGGTGGCCAATTGACTTTGTTATACAGTGGAAACAATATTGTAAAGCAACAATACTCCAATAAAATTAATAAAAAAGAAATCTGATTCTTCCTTCTAATGGAAAATACACAAATCCTATCAGTGACACATCTCAGGTACCAGTGAAAAGACAAGTCACTCTGTATGTCCCTTTCCATCTAACATATTGCCACATGTCATGGTGGACTGAGATGATGGTAAGTGCCCATTGGGTGGCTTCTGCTAGGAATTAGAGCCTAGAGGCAAGAGCCAGCTGAGGGCAGAGTCTCTGATGTCTCAAAGAGTCTCTGTCCTCTATGGAAGTGTAACCAAATAGAGCTTATAGAGTATTAGAAACATTCAGAATAAGGAGAATAACAACTAGTGGTTATTGAATGCTTACTCCATTCTTGAGAGTGTTCTAAGTGCTTGCATATATTGTCTCATTTAACTCTCCCATCCATTCTAGGATGAGTTATGAGGCACTATTATTATTTTCATTTTATAGCTGAGGAAATGAGACAGAGAGGCTAAGTCACATGTGCAAGCTCATGCAGCTGACCAGTGGCAGAGCTGGGTCCTAGCTTGTTTTCATATTCAAGAATTGGGTCAATGCCCTCCATGCTTCGGGCATCTGCTTGGTGCTGGGGTAGTAGGGACTAGATGTACTGAGCACCTTCCAGACTGCTGTGTACCATCCCAAGAGGAGATAAGACACCCCCCAAAGGTTCAAGAACAAATGGACTATGTTTTGCTTGTACTCAAACTGAAAGACATTTTCACTCTTACTGGGTTTGCCCCAAATTCTCATTTTGCCACTTTTCATACATTAAATCGATGATCAATGCTCTCATGTGGCTTCAGCACAAGATCTAGTAAGGTCAGAGGAGTTCGGAGGCTCCCAGTCCTTGGCTGTTCTACCCTCCCAGGGTGAGAGAGGAGGTGTGAACTGGCACTCAGAAGCCCTCTGTCTTTCTTGGGCCAGTGGCTGCTTGGGGGCTGAAAGTAAACTCAAAATGTTCATAGCAACATTACTCATAATAGCCAAAAAGTAGAAATAGTAGAAATAGGCTTCCTTGTGGCTCAGCTAGTAAGGAATCCACCTGCAATGTGGGAGACCTGGGTTTGATCCCTGGGTTGGGAAGATCCCCTGGAGAAGGGAAAGGCTACCCACTCTAGTATTCTGGCCTGGAGAATTCCATGGACTGTATAGTCCATGGGATCACAAGAGTTGGACACGACTGAGCGACTTTCACTTCACTTCAGAAATAGTCCAAAGATCCATTGATGGATGATTAGATAAACAAAATGTGGTCTTTCCATCTGTGGAATACTATATGGCCATAGGCAGGGATGAAGCACTAATACATGCTGCAACATGGATGAACCTGGAAGACACTATGCTGAGGGAAAGTAACCAGACGCAAAAGGCCACATTTTGTACGATTCTATGTATATGAGACACGAATCAGATTAGTGACTGCTAGGAGCTGGGGGGTTGGAGGCAATGGGGAGGGACTGCTGATGGATACAGAATTTGTTTTTGGGTGGACGAAAATGTTCTGAAACTTAATATTGATAGTAATGATGGTCACACAACTGAGGGACTGTATAGAAAACACATTCAACTGTGCACTTGAAAAAGGTGAATATGGTATGTGAATGTATCTCAATAAAAATAATCAAACCAAAAATAGAACAATAACAAATAGGAGAACACAGAACCCACCCTATCAAGTCTCAGAGCAAAACACTATCTTATGAAGTTGGGTTGTGGGAGAAAGGCCCTGGGCTGAGAGGATATTGGGCCTGTGTTTAAGCCTGAGCTCCTCCATTAACGTTGGCATGGCTTTGGGGAAGTCCTTTCTCCTCTTGGTGCCTCAGTTTCCCCACCTGTTAAGTGGCATTGCTGTGAGAATATATTCCTGATGAGATTTTGAAAAGTATAAAATGCTTATTTTAACTTACAAGGCACTAATTACAAGTGAGGTATCATTATAGTACTGGAGGGTGAACAGAGAGGCCTCCTGTTCTAGGAGTAGTATGATGAAAGTATGATGAAAGGTAACCTTCTGCCATTGCCTCCATAATAAGAGATCTGAAGATGTGGCACTATCCTTGTGTGTGCAGAAAAAAAAAAAAATCATTTGCTTGCTTTCACTCACTTTTTAAGGAGAATGCCAAGTTGCCAGCTGCCACCCTGACTGCCAGTCCAACCCTGATCTTTAGTTTTAAAAAGATGAGAAATTTGGGAGAGGGGAGATAAATTATGAGTTTGGGACTAATATATACACACTACTATCTATAAAATAGATAAACAACAAGGACCTACTGTATAGCACAGGAAACTATACTCAATATCCTGTAATGACCTTTAATAGAAAAGAATCTAAAAAGAACACTTATGAATCACTGAATCACTTTGCTGTACACTGGGAACTAACACAATCTTGTAAATTAAGTGTACTTCAATAAAACACCTTAAACAAGATGAGAAATGTGGAGGCTGAGATGAAAGGTTTCTGTATCAACAAGAAGAGGGGGGAAATCTTTTAATATCTACCTTCCATACAGAATGCCCCTTGGCACCACCTCCAATTCGGATGTCTGAGCTTTCAGTGCTGGGGGTCCTTTGGGTGACTATGTAGTCTCCCTAATCTCATAATAAGTGACCTAAGGGAAAGGATCACCTTGGGATGCCGCTGGGTTCCAGGACTGCAAACTCTCCATACAATTCTCTGTCTGCTATCTGTTGCGTTTTCTCGAAGCTTCCCAACCTCCATATGGGTTTGCAAGGTTTTCCTGGGATCCCCAGGGAATGTCCAAGTTCTGCTCTGTTTTGAATCTATATCTTAATAGCTTGCAAATCCCCAGTAAATTGTTTCTCTCCATCTTCAGTTATTAGCACTTCCTAGCAGGTCTTTTAGAAAGACACAATTCAAAATCATTTGGAAGCTTAAATAAACCATATACATTGCCCTCTACCCAGTAAAAATCTCCCCCCTTAACTGTTTCAATATAATTGCACATGGAGCTTGTCCTACCCTTTCAGAGCTTGACTGGCTTTGTTCTTCATAGGTACCCACATAATGGATTTGATATCCATCTGTTTTTCTCAGGATGGGGACTATTTTCAGAAGTTTTTGTTAAGATAATTCATAAAAATAAGAAAATTAACCAGATGCAGAATTCTCTTTCCCCCATTATTAAAATCGTTGCCTCCTCCACTTGTCTAGTATTGAAACATCCAAGTCCCATGAGGTCATGATCAAGCCGTGTTGGAACAGGGGCAGGGGCCAGGGATCAGGTGACCCTCTGTTCTGCTCATTCAGGAAGTCTAGGCCACAGTCCATCTAGAATCCCCAGTGTTCTGGGCCTCCACTAGCTCTGGGGCCATCTGATCTCAGAAGGACAGTGCACTGGATAACAGTTTGCCAGCTCCCTTTACAAGTTTTTTTTTTTTTTTTTTGAGGGGGGCAGTGGGTACGGTAGGGAACGCTCCAGTGCCTTAAGCCTTAGAATGTTGGTTTCTTTCTTCATTCAATTTTTTATTTACTTGAATTAAAAACCGTTCTTTGCTACAGGTAAAAGGATCTAAACCCTTGGGGAACCTGCATCAGCAGCCGGATGTGAACGAACGACTTCACCGTGCGGACGAGCTTTCAGCTTTGGCCTCTTTTTAGGAGCTTACGGTTGCTTAGGGGAGACATCGGAGCCTGTTGGGGGACTGCGGTTATCTCGAATCCTGGCTAAGTTTGGCCCTGACTGCGCGCGGCCGGGGCTCCAGGCGAGGCGGAGCAGTGAGATTCTGAATGAGAAGAGACTCCAGGCGGAAAATTGTTCTTCTTGCAGATTCCCTTCTCAGGGTGCGCAGGATGCAGGTGAGGGGTTCATGTTCAAACACACAAGGGGACACATTACTAGTTTCGACCTTTCAGCTAGAGAAGGTGCATGCGATCTTGATTTTTTCAGTCGCGTCTGTCTTTCCCTTAAATGTCCCTGAATGTTGAAGTCATCCGCGGAAACCTTCCCCAAGCCCTTCTCCCCCTCCCCCCGCCCCCCACCATCCAGATGGTGGCGCTCCGGGACAGTGCAACCCCCTCTAAGCACTGCAGCCAAGTTGGGACAAGTTTCAAGGTGCTTGCTGAAATTGTTTGGGAGACTTTTCAATCACAGTCATAACTTTGAGCAGCTGGCACGAAATCTACCCCCAAAACCAAGGTCGTTGAGGGACCGATTATCTGAATCTCGCCCCTATATAGAGCCCGAACCGCTCAGATTTCGCGTGGCCTGTGCGCTCCGAGAGCCTGGGCGCGCCGCAGGGAACTGTGACTCCGGGGGAGGGAGACCCGCGGGGCCAGGGGTCGGCCCAACCCAGTTGAGGTCGAAACGAGACCCCGGCAAGGAAAAAGGACCAAGAGGAGTTATGCCTGGGGGGGGGGGGGGGAGGGTGGCGCTGGTCTGCAGGGGGCTTCTGGGTTGCACAGCCCGGCATCTCCGCGCCTGTCCCGCCGCTCCGGCATAGCTCATCAAGCACCCCGCGCCACTAGGTTAAGCGTGCGGGGCACCTAGAGAGGAAACGGGAGTCGGAGCCGCTCGCCTTGGGTTTCTTTTTGAGCAGCGGCAGTCCAAGAGAAGGGCTCCTCCCCCCCCCGCCCCGGGTTAACTTTCTCCCAGAGCAGCCTCCAGGGTATCAGGCAGCGGGGAAAGGATGCGCTCACACTCTCACTTGTCCCAGAGTTGGGGGCAAGCGACTCCCATCGACCTCCCCTCACTCCCAGAGTACAAACTCTGCTCCCAGAGCCTGGAGTAGGGACCATCTTCTTAAGGAGAACACAAGTCTGGGACTGGACTGAGTGGCCACCCGCCGCTGCCACTAAGGGAGTCAACCAGCTCCTGCCAGGCACCGGAGTGGGGATAAGTTCTCTAGAGAATGGGGTGCAGATTGGGGATGGAAGACGCCGGCAGCAGCTGTCCTCTGCTTCCCACACAGTACAGAACGCTTTGAACAGGCAAAAGTAATAGGATGGGATGAGCCTCTCAAGGACACTGCAGGGGTGAATATCTATGATTCAAGGGGCTACTGGCTGCCCCCCACACTCTGTTAGGGGCTTCAGACTGGTTTAGGTTGGCCCTGGGCCCCAAGAGGGACTCTATTGCCCTGCTCTGAAATCTACAGGGCTGTGCCAGGGTGTTTGCGTATGAAGAGGGAGGGAGAACTTGCTAGAAATGGATGCGCAGTGGCTGATGTGGGGAGGGGAGGTGGATTCCGAGCCGGTCACGATGCAGGGTACCTGGGGACAGTGGTGGGAGGGGGAGCGGCTAGAGGCAAAGCGTAAACAAGGCAGTCGGAAGCAAGACGACACCTCGCGTTGGATTTGTCGAAAACCAGTTAGAGATCAAAGAGGGGGCGGTCAGGGAGCTCTGATTGGTTGGGGGGAGGGGTTTGGGGTGGAGCTAGCCGCCTCTTGAGGCTTTAAAAGCTCATCGGAGAGGGGCGGGAATGCTGTCATTTGCTCTCCGACTCTCGCAGGGGTGGCAGCTTTCCCGAAGCTGTTCCCAGCAACAGAGCAGGTGTTCGCTGTCCGGACCTGGCTGGGAGGACCTAACGATCCTCAGCAGCAACATGGGACGCACCCTGGCGGTCCCTACCCCATATGGCTGTATCGGCTGCAAACTCCCACAACCGGACTACCCACCGGCTCTAATCGTCTTTATGTTCTGTGCAATGGTCATCACCATCGTCGTAGACCTGATCGGCAACTCCATGGTCATTTTGGCTGTGTCGAAGAACAAGAAGCTCCGAAATTCTGGTAAGACCCCCTTCCTTCTCCCTACCCACGGTGCAGCCACTTGCAACCCCTAGGGTGTTAGTTTGGGTGCCTGGAATAGGGAACGTGTGGTCGGCCCTGCTTCCCATGTCCCGGAGAATCGCGGTGGTGATATTCTGCCATGGGGGAGGTCTCATCAACTTAGAGCTTCTCCAGGCTGCGGACGTTCGGAGAAGCTCTGGGCGTCCAAGTGCAAATCTCAGGTACCCGCGGTGCGCGGCAGACCGCCGAGCCTTGTCCCGTCGGGGACCTGATGCAGAGGGAGCCAGCACCCGAGCGGAGAGTCCAGCGGCCGCCCGGGGACAGCACGCCGAGCCGGACGCCGCAGAGGTGGCCGCGCCGAGGCAGCGCGGGAGGAATTGACGCGGAGGGAGCAGCGGGGTTGCGACCCGCTCGGGTAAAGTTAAGTTCTCCGCGGCCGAGGCGGCGCTTGCCGGAGCGCGGCGCGGCGGCGGTGGAGCCCAAGCCCAGCCGAGCCCCCGCTCGCCGCAGCCCTGTGGCTCTAGGGCGGCTCCTGGGCGGCGGAGCGCAGACCCCTCGAGCCTGAGCGTGGATCAGGGAGGTCTGAGCCCGCCGGAGCCGAGCTCTGTCCGCCCGTCCCAGGGCGCACGGCAGAGAGAGGCGAGCGGGCGGCTGGGTGCAGCAGGCGGTGGCAGCGGCTGCGGCGGAGATCCCGAAGTCTGTAAGCGGGATGTCGGGGGTCGCAGGACGAGGCGGCGGAAAGGTTTGGGAACTCGGCGTCCTGGGGGCACAGAAGACAGCAGAACCGATGAGGATCGCCAGAAGGCTGAGCGAGAGCTCAGACGGCAGAGTGGGGGACCGCAGGGAGACTGCAAAGCGCGGGGATCTGGGATGGGGCGGAGCGCAGATCGAGACTCCCTTCGTGCTTCACCAGTGCCGAGGGGAGGGGACCGGCTGCGAGCGGGCCCGGGAAACCGTACAGGAGGCTGCTGGGCGCTGTGTGAGCGGGGCGGGGGCGGCGGACACGGCGGGGCCGAGAGCAACATTTGCAGGTTGGGCCAGAGAGGACTTTTGGGAGGGGGAGGCGGAGGAGGGGCGAAGGGGCCCAAAAACCCTGCTCCGGCTCCCGGAGGGAGGGGGCGGCGCCCAGGGTCTCCGCCGCCTAGATCCTGACTGGCTGGGGCCCGAGGGCAGGGGGGAGCAAGGGGATGGGATCTGAAGGGGGTGGGCACCGACGGTCCCTAGGCCAGAGGGGTGCCAGGGATAGGAGGGCGCCAATCTCTGCAAGATTACTTTGCTTGGACGAGGAATGAGAAATACAAGTTTCTAGAGGCACAGAGCGGCACAGTCACGAGAAGTTTTCTTTTAAACTCTGATCGGTGGGTGTGTCTGATTTCTCCGCTGTCCCCCAGAGGCGCGGGGCCGCCCACTGGCATCTCACTTGTACCCCAGCAGTGCGGTCCGAAGGTGCCCAAAGCTGGAGCGCCCCAGGGGGGAACGCACCTGCAAAGTCCGTTTTTTCTTCTTTCCTTCTTCTCCTTCCTTTCTCTCTATAATTGAAATAAAGGTGTTTTGGTTGTCGTGGTTTTGTTTTTAAGTCTTTGCTTCTCTTCTTCTCCGAATTGATGACTTTGAGGGAAAACCCTAGAAAGAAAGTCTTGGGTAGAAACACAGAGGCCCCGCCTTAGCAGCGTGGGCGGAAGCGGGCAGAAGGAGCCATTCCTTTGCCTTTTTAAAAGTGCTCATTTTCTCCCAGTCCAAGATGAAGTGCAGTATTTTGCCAAATCAATTCTCATTAGCAATGAGGTGTTCCCAGAAAAAGGGATCGGCGTCTGCACTTTGACCTTACAGGTTTTACAAACAACGTTCCTATCGCCGCCCTACGAAACAGGAGTGGGGGGCATGTCTCCCCTTCCCCCATTTCGTGTTTAGCTCTAGTAAAGTCTGGGGCCGGGCGCCCGGAGCCAGTGTGCAGGGGAGCGAACGTGCTGATGCCCGGGCTCTGCACGGGGCCCCGCGAGGAGCAGGCTCTTTTGCTGATACTTGCAGAGATTTTTCTGATTTTTTCCCCCTCCTTGCTCACTATTTCTCAAGACAAAATTTTATAGGGCCTTTCTACTGCACGCGCCTCAGTTTTTACTCTTAGGTTACCTGGGAAATGGTAAGTATTTACAAGGTTAGGTCTGAGATTCTTGTCCGATCCCGCTGGGGAAGACAGCTTAAGACAAGGACGGCCCCTAATGCCCTTTCTCAGGCAGTTCTCTTTAGGCGCGTTTGCTGTTGTAAATGCAGTGATTTAGGTTAGAGAAGGCAGGGGGCAAATTTATGTTTTCGGGGTAGGCGAGGTTGAGACTTCCTGACAGCCTTCCAAACTCTCCCTCGCACGCCTCCATCCCCACCTTCCAGCCTGTTTCCGTTTCCAACGGACAGCTCCATCTAGCACTCAGTGCTCCGTTCCTAACCCCCTTGCCAAAAGTTTACATTTTGTTTTTGTTTAAAATAGTGTCCGCGGATCTGTCCATGTGTGGGGGAGTGTGAAGGACCTCCCAACAGGCTCATTCTGTGGTAACTTCACTTCTTTACCAAAGCAGCCATGACATTGTCTGAAGGGAAGGAATAAAACAAAAAACTTGGTGAAAGGACAGGAGCTTGAACCTGCTTGTGCATCAAAACCACGTGGGACATGCTTGTAACTAAAAATAAAAACACGACTGCATTTCTTTGAAAGAATCCTAGAGTTCTAAATTGTCACTTACTCCAGCTGACCTTTCCCTCCAGCTTAGATCTGTAGATTTCTGAAACTTAACCATTTATTCTTCTCTGTCTTTCCCCCTCCCCCCCACCCATATATGTTTTTCAGGCAACGTCTTCGTGGTTAGCCTTTCTGTGGCTGATATGCTGGTGGCCGTCTACCCCTATCCTCTGATGCTACATGCCATGGCCATCGGCGGCTGGGATCTCAGCAAGTTACAGTGCCAGATGGTGGGGTTCATCACAGGCCTGAGCGTGGTCGGTTCTATCTTCAACATCATGGCCATTGCCATCAACCGTTACTGCTACATCTGCCACAGCCTCCAGTATGAGCGCATCTTTAGTGTGCGCAATACCTGCATTTATCTGGCTGTCACCTGGATCATGACCGTCCTGGCTGTCCTACCCAACATGTACATTGGCACCATCGAGTATGATCCTCGCACCTACACCTGCATCTTTAACTATGTGAACAACCCCGCCTTTGCTGTGACCATCGTCTGCATCCACTTTGTCCTTCCTCTGCTCATAGTGGGTTTCTGCTACGTGAAGATCTGGACCAAAGTGCTGGCGGCCCGTGACCCGGCTGGACAGAACCCGGACAACCAGCTTGCTGAGGTTCGAAATTTTCTAACCATGTTTGTGATCTTCCTCCTCTTTGCAGTGTGCTGGTGCCCTATCAACGCACTCACTGTTCTCGTGGCTGTCAGTCCGAAGGAGATGGCAGGCAAGATCCCCAATTGGGTTTATCTTGCAGCCTACTTTATAGCCTACTTCAACAGCTGCCTCAACGCGGTGATCTATGGTGTCCTCAATGAGAATTTCCGAAGAGAATACTGGACCATCTTCCACGCAATGCGGCATCCTGTCCTGTTCCTCTCTGGCCTCCTCACTGACGTCCGTGAGATGCAGGAGGCCCAAGCCCACGCCCGTGCCCGCACCCGTGCCCGCACACAAGCCCGTGAACAAGACCGTGCCCGTGCCTGTCCTGCTGTAGAGGAAATACCGATGAGCGTCCGGAATGTTCCCCTACCTGGTCATGGTGCAGCTGGCCAACCTGAGCATGTCTCTGGCCACCCCAAGCCAGCCTCTGGCCATTCCAGGTCTGCCTCTGCCCACCGCAAATCTGCCTCTGCTCACCCTAAGTCTGCCTCAGGCCAGTCCAAGTCTGCCACTGTCTATCCCAAACCCGCCTCTGTCCATTTCAAGCCTTCCTCTGTCTATTTCAAGGCCGATTCTGTCTATTTCAAGCCTTCTTCCAGCCACCCCCAGCCTGTCACCGGTCCCTCCAAGACTGCCATCGGCCCTGCCACCAGCTTCCCTAAACCCACCACTGGCCACACCCAGCATGCTACCATTCACTCTGAGCCCACCACTCCTGACTATCTTGAGCCCATTGCCACCAGCCACCCTAAGCCTGTCATCGCCAGCCATTCTGAGCTTTCAGGCTCCTGCCACCTAGAGTGTGACATCTTTGACCTCTCTGACCCTACCTCCAGCCCCACCAGTGACTCCTCCGACTCTGCTGCCAGCTTGCTGGACCCTACCGCTGCTACTGTTGCCACTGCTGACCCCACTGTGGTCACCACTGATTACCATGAGGTTGTGGTTATTGATGCTGATGCTGATTCTGATGAAATGGCTGTGTAAAAACTGCTCTTGGGGTGGCTAGGCAATGGTCCACTTTTAAGTTTGCCTAGCATATGTAATGCACACTGAGATAGCTTAGTGAATCTGCACACAGACAGACACACATGGGCGTGGACTCACAGACATGGTAGACCCTTCACCCACCTTTTCAGGCATACTCCTCCTTTACATTATGTACTCGGAAAAAGTGTGAGTGTGTGCGCTTGCTATTAGAGATACCAAATTTCCCTCACATTTGACTTCTGTTGTTTTGAGCTTCCCTTTCCTCCTGGGATGGACTGTGAGCCCACAGTGATCCTTGAACTTGTAGACTTTGATTTTTCCCCATGCCTGTGTAACCCATTCTTCCCTCTCATTTCCTCCTCCTTGTTTCTGCTTTCTTCTCCCATTCCTCGAGGGGTGGGGGAGCAGTGCATGCTCAGTGGTAAAGGTGCGCTATGGTAAAGCCTTCCTTCAAGCTTTATGTGTTTAAGTGTGTAACTCTTTACTGTACTTTTAACGGCAGTCCGAAAGGCAGTTGCGATAAAGTACAAGTACTTGAAAAAGTTTTTCTAAATTCCAGCAACAAACTATGACCCATATCTGAAGAACACACTTAATAAGATCTTACTAAAATAAATATTCATGCCTATGAGATCAAATGGCAAAAGGAAGGATATGGCTGCACCAAATCATTTCTATTTTGTGAAAATTCAAATGTTGGTGCTGATTTTTATAGTCAAACAGGAATGTAAATGATGAGATGTTTTTACATTATTTATTTGTGGTTGCTTACCTTTTTTCAATATTTGCCAGGATTTTCTTTCACTTAGTTCCAGAAAAACCAATCCATCCATAAGCTAGTTTTTGCCCAAATCCAAATTTATGGCTGCTAAGATCATTTATGTCATGCTTTTAGTATTATAATTCACAACTACTCTTTATCTTAGAGATTTTTTTTAATACAGCTTGATGTTTTTATGTAGTCAGTTTTACACCTTTCTTTTTCTTTCAAAAGGGAATTTGAGGTAATAACGGGTAGCCAGAAGTGAATGGAGTACTGCCTGAACTTGTAAATGAGTGCCTCTCTAAAAGCCTTTCTCTCCTGCCCTGTCCCTCTGAGCCTCTTCGCTGTGGTGGGGAGTGTGGAGGGACGTGGGGAGGAATACTTGCCAACATCAGCCAAGCCCACCACCTTGGTGGAGGTTCTGTGATCCACAGCATTAAGTTGTTCGCAGCCCAGGGAATGATTTTTTTTTCTCTAGAATTTAAGAAAACATTGTTTAATGAAAATCTCAATTATTGATTCAAATCAGCACTTAAAGCAAAGTTTATTGTACAGATGTTTGTAAGGATAATGGAAATGTATTATACTGCCTTAATTCAATTCTGTATTTGTGCTAGCAATTAAATAAAAGCATTTTTGTGTCCTTGGTGTGTGATTTGTGGATAAATTTGCTTCTGCCACCAGAGTTACTTATGGGGAGGGCTAAGAGGTGGGTGGAAAAGCGTCCCCCTTGGGGGACCAAGAGACTTGGATGCAAGCAGTCTCTCTGCTATACCCCAGGGTGAATCACATGACCCCTCTCTCCACAGCTGTGTGGCTTAATGAGCTGGTCCGGGTGTGGTGGGGGCAGAGGAGGGCTCCCTGGGTGTGGTGTGTTCTTCTCACTGATGTGGTGACAATGGACGACATGACCTACCTGCTCTGGGACTCCTGGACCTTGCCTGTCAAGGCTTCTGAAAATAGGTCCTCTTTTACCCCCATGGAAGGAGTCGAGTGGGGCCCTCAATTATGTCACAACTCCACAGGCTGCTGGGACTAAATAACAGAGGCCACGATCCAGTGGGGGCAGGCACAGGGGTGTGGGACAGAAGGATGGCTGGAAGTTAGGTGACAAGACCCCAGCCACTGGGCAAGCCTCCTTGGCCTCAGGAACATAGCCTTAAAAGAATCTCTAATGACAAGGTAATGGCCCAAACACATGACTCTATAAAAATAAAAGTGGATTCAAAGTAATACATGGTAGGATATCAATTTTGGTTAAGAACATGTACATTAAAACATGCACATATACATAGACTCACAGAGTTATGCATACCTATGTAGTTGTTCCATCCAGGTTTAACCAGACTGCAAATATAAATTGAGGTCATCTTCATGTTTGATGCCCAAATTACAGGGGTTCAAGCCCCAACAGAGTGACTGCTGCTGTACCTCAGGCCAATTCTGTATCAACATTCCTGCCAAGTATCCCCGGATATGCAAAAAGGATGCTTACTTGAGTGCTCACAAATTGCTCTACAGTCTCTCACCATGTCCCCCCCACCCCGCCCCATGTTTTCCTCATTCTCCCTGTCTGCTGTAACTCAAGGAGCTTGCTTTGGGTAATATTGCAAGTGTTCAAACCGAGGGTGCTGGGTCATGATGTTCCCTACTGGGTGCAGGGTTCTGAGAGGTGACAGGAGAGGTGGAAAAAAAAAACTACTAGCATTTTTTTGCAACCTTGTTTCACACTCTACTCTGAGGTGCCTGGCAACACTACTTATGCCCAGAGTCTCACAAAGTCTCATGAAAGCAGCCACTTCAGCCACTTTGCTAACCAGCAAGATGTGTTCATCATTCCTGCCTCCCCACCCCCACCCCCATAATCTACTCCCATGGGAACAAGCATCAGTTGAAGCACGGTGCCTCCAGTTTATACATAGCCAAGAAACATTTTTCTCTGCCTCTCTTTCCCTTATTCTGTTCCTCTCCACTCCCAAAGTCAAGAAGCCTTGTAAACATATCTCTAACTAGCCATGCCCACCATGAGTGGCCAAGGCAAGACACTGAATCTCTGTAGTCAGGTTTAAGTGTTTTGTAACTGTCCCCAGGACAATGCAAAGCTTCTGGTTTTACACAAGTGGTAATGAAAGGGCCAATCTTACTAACTTCCCCAAAGAGAGAATCTGCCTCCAGATGAGCCTGTCTCCAGGAACAAGGGATAAAGAAGTGGAAGCAAATTTTAAATGACTGTTTTCCCCAGTTTCCACTCCTCTTGACTTTCTTCTCAAATGAAAATATAATGCATATACTGTAAAGTGAAAATTTGACAATGCTTTTACACAGGTATACATACATGTAATGACCACTCTGACCCTCCAGAAGGCTTCCTTTTACATCCTTCTAGTCATTACTTTAACCAAAGGCAAACAGCATCCTGACCTCTATCATCAAACATTAATTTTGCCTGTTCTAGAGCTTCATTGGAGAAGGCAGTGGCACACCACTCCAGTACTCTTGCCTGGAAAATCCCATGGACAGAGGAGCCTGGTAGGCTGCAGTCCATGGGGTCGCGAAGAGTCAGACATGACTGAGAGACTTCACTGTCACTTTTCATTTTCATGCATTGGAGAAGGAAACGGCAACCCACTCCAGTGTTCTTGCTTGGAGAATCCCAGGGATGTGGGAGCCTGGTGGGCTGCCTTCTCTGGGGTCGCACAGAGTCGGCCACGACTGAAGTGACCTAGCCACAGCAGCAGCAGAGCTTCATATAAATGGAAACATGCACCATATATTTTTGTCCAGTTTCTTTTTATAAATAGTGATAAAATATATACAACATAAAGTTTGGGAGGGAGCATCAAAAGGGAGGGGATATATGTATACCTAGGCAAATTCTTGTTGGGGGTTGACAGAAAACAACAAAATTATGTAAAGCAATTATCCTTCAACAAAAATATAAATTTAAAAAGAGGTATGTTCCTTCTATTCCTGCTTTTTGGAGAGTTTTAATCATAAATGAGTGTTGAATTTTGTCAAAGGCTTTCGCTGCATCTATTGAGATAATCATATGGTTTTTATCTTTCAATTTGTTAATGTGGTGTATTACATTGATTGATTTGTGGATATTAAAGAATCCTTGCATTCCTGGGATAAAGCCCACTTGGTCATGGTGTACGATTTTTTTAATATGTTGTTGGATTCTGTTTGCTAGAATTTTGTTAAGGATTTTTGCATCTATGTTCATCAGTGATGTTGGCCTGTAGTTTTCTTTTTTGTGGCATCTTTGTCTGGTTTTGGAATTAGGGTGATGGTGGCCTCATAGAATGAGTTTGGAAGCTTACCTTCATCTGCAATTTTCTGGAAGAGTTTGAGTAAGATAGGTGTTAGCTCTTCTCTAAATTTTTGGTAGAATTCAGCTGTGAAGCCATCTGGTCCTGGGCTTTTGTTTGCTGGAAGATTTTTGATTACAGTTTCAATTTCCTTGCTTGTGATGGGTCTGTTAAGATCTTCTATTTCTTCCTGGTTCAGTTTTGGAAAGTTATACTTTTCTCAGAATTTGTCCATTTCATCCAAGTTGTCCATTTTATTGGCATAGAGCTGCTGGTAGTAGTCTCTTATGATCCTTTGTATTTCAGTGTTGTCTGTTGTGATCTCTCCATTTTCATTTCTAATTTTGTTAATTTGGTTCTTCTCTCTTTGTTTCTTAATGAGTCTTGCTAATGGTTTGTCAATTCTCCAAAAAGCAGGAATAGAACAAACATACCTCAACATAATAAAAGCTATATATGACAAACCCACAGCAAGCATCACCCTCAGTGGTGAAAAATTGAAGGCATTTCCCCTGAAATCAGGAACAAGACAAGGGTGCCCACTCTCACCACTACTATTCAACATAGTGTTGGAAGTTCTGGCCACAGCAATCAGAGCAGAAAAAGAAGTAAAAGGAATCCAGATAGGAAAAGAAGTGAAACTCTCACTGTTTGCAGATGATATGATCCTCTACATAGAAAACCCTAAAGACTCTACCAGAAAATTACTAGAGCTAATCAATGAATATAGTAAAGTTGCAGGATATGAAATTAACACACAGAAATCCCTTGAATTCCTATATACTAACAATGAAAAAACAGAAAGAGAAATTAAGGAAACAATACCATTCACCATTGCAACAAAAAGAATAAAATACTTAGGAGTACATCTACCTAAAGAAACAAAAGACCTATACATAGAAAACTATAAAACACTGATGAAAGAAATCAAAGAGGACACAAACAGATGGAGAAACATACCGTGTTCATGGATTGGAAGAATCAATATTGTCAAAATGGCTATTCTACCCAAAGCAGTCTATAGATTCAATGCAATCCCTATCAAGCTACCAACGGTATTTTTCACAGAACTAGACCAAAGAATTTCACAATTTGTATGGAAATACAAAAAACCTCGAATAGCCAAAGTAATCTTGAGAAAGAAGAATGGAACTGGAGGAATCAATCTGCCTGACTTCAGACTCTACTACAAAGCCACAGTCATCAAGACAGTATGGTACTGGCACAAAGACAGAAATATAGATCAATGGAACAGAATAGAAAGCCCAGAGATAAATCCACGAACCTATGGACACCTTATCTTTGACAAAGGAGGCAAGGATATACAATGGAAAAAAGACAACCTCTTTAACAAGTGGTGCTGGGAAAACTGGCCAACCACTTGTAAAAGAATGAAAAAATAAATTTAAAAAGATTTACCATTTCAGCCATTTTTAAGTGTGCCGTTCAGTGGCATTAAATACATTCCCAGTGTTGTACAATCATCACAACTGTTCATTTACAGAACTTCTTCATCACCCCAAACAAACTCTGTAGCCGTTAAGTTGCTGTTGTTATTCAGTTGCTAAGTCGTGTCCGACTCTTTGTGACCCCATGGAATGGCAGCACACCAGGCTTTGCTGTCCTTCACTATCTTGGAGTGTACTCAAACTCATGACCATTAGTTAAGTCAGGGATGCCATTCAACCTTCTCATCCTTTGTCCACCTCCTCCTCCTGCCCTCAATCTTTCCCAGAATCAGGGTCTTTTACAGTGAGTTTGTTTTTTTGCATCAGGTGGCCAAAGTATTGGAGCTTTAGCATCAGTCCTTCCAATGAATATTCAGGACTGATTTCCTTTAGGATGGACTGGTTTGATCTCCTTGCAGTCCAAGGGACTCTCAAGAGTCTTCTCCAGCACCACAGTCTGAAAGCACCAGTTCTTTGGCTCTCAGCTTTCTATATGGGCCAGCTCTCACATCCGTACATGACTACTAGAAAGACCATAGCCTTGACTATATAGACCTTTGTTGGCAAAATGATGTCTCTGCTTTTTAATACATTGGCTAGGTTGGTCAGCTTTTCTTCCAAGGAGCAAGCATCTTAATTTCATGATTGCACTTGTCTCTTGCATCCCACCTGGGCTGGTGATCTGTTTCACCATAGATAGTATATATGCTGTTCTTTTGAAACATCCCACCCTCACCTTCTCCCACAGAGTTCAAAAGTCTGTTCTGTATTTCTGTGTCTCTTTTTCTGTTTTGCATATAGGGTTATCGCAAGTGCTCGGGCCTGGTGCACTGGGAAGACCCAGAGGAATCGGGTGGAGAGGGAGGTGGGAGGGGGGATCGGGATGGGGAGTACGTGTAAATCTATGGCTGATTCATATCAATGTATGACAAAACCCACTGAAATGTTGTGAAGTAATTAGCCTCCAACTAATAAAAAAATAAATAAATATAAAAAAATATATAGATATGCAACAGCAACAAAGGCTTACTGTATAGCACAGGGAACTATAGTCTATATCTTGTAATAATCTATGATGGAAAATAATATCAAAAATAATATATATGTGTATATGTATAACTGAATCACCTTGCTGTGTATCTGAAAAATTGTAAGTCAACTATGCTTCAATAAAATGTATATATTAAGAAAAAAAAAAGAGAAAAAAAATTTCATGATTGCAGTCACTGTCTGCAGTGATTTTGCAGCCCAAGAAAATAAAATCCACTGTTAATTCTTTCTGTCTCTATGGATTTGCCTATTCTAGGTAACTGATATTAATATAAATGGAATCATATATTATTAATATTTCTCTTTTTGTGTCTTATTTCTTTCACTGAATATAATGTTTTCAGGGTTCATCTATGTTGTAGCAGGTGTTAGTACATCATTGTTTTTATGACTAAATACATCATATTATGTTAGTCTACTCATTCACTGATGGACATTTGGGCTATTTCCAGTTTTTTGGCTGTTATGAACATTGATTTACAAGTATTTGAGCATCTGATTTTAATTCTTTTGGAAATATATTGACTAGTGGAAATGTTAAATAATTTGTTAGTCTGGCTTCTTTTGGTCAATTAATTATGTCTTTGAGATTCATTCATGTTTTTGTATCAGTAGTTTGGGGTGGTTTTCCATATTTATGTAGTGCTCTAAGACTCTTGAGAGCCCCTTGGACTGCTTGGAGATCAAACCAGTCAATCCTAAAAGAAATCAATCTTGAATATTCATTGGAAGGACTGATGCTAAAGCTGAAGCTCCGATACTTTGGCCACCTGATGCGAAGAACTGACTCATTAGAAAATACCCTGATGCTGGGAAAGATTGAAGGCAGGAGGAGAAGGGGACGAAAGAGGATGAGATAGTTGGATGGCAACACCAACTCGATGGACATGAGTTTGAACGAGCTCCAAGAGCTGGTGATGGACAGGGAAGTCTGGTGTGCTGCAGTCCATGGGGTAAAGAGTCAGACACATCTGAGTGACTGAACTGAACTGAACAGTATGAATATACCATAAGTTATTGATTGATTGTATTATTGATGGACTTTTGGGTTGTTCATGATTTGGGACTACTATGAAAAATGCTTCTATATAGATTTTTGTGCATGTCAATTTAATTTTATGTAAAATTATAATGTTACCTACAGTGAAGTACATAAATCTTCAGTGTAAAGTTCAATGAATTTTTACATATGTACACACCTATGTAACCACCACACACATCAAGATATAAAACATCTCCAGCACTTAGAAGGTTCCCTTATGCCAGCTTAATTTTGCTTGTTCTTATATTTTATTTCAATGGAGGTATATGGAATATACTCTTTTGTATCTAGCTTCTTTTGCTTAGCATTTTGTCTGTGAAGTTTATTCTTATCACTTTGGGTAGAAGCAGTCCATCCATTGTATCACTGTGTAGAATTCCAACATATTGAGTATAATAACTTCTTATCAATTCTACTATAGATGGACATTTGGAGTGTATTCTAGTTTATAGCTATTATGAAGAAAGTTGTTAATGAACATATTGTAGTACATGCATTTTAGTACATATATGAACTCATTGCTCTTGGAAATATACCTAGGATTGAAATAATTGAGTTGTGAGTATATATGTATTTAGTTTTAGTGAAAAGTGAAAAGAAAGTGAAGTCGCTCAGTCATGTCTAACTCTCTGTGACCCCATGGACTGCAGCCTACCAGGCTCCTCCGTCCATGGGATTTTCCAGGCAATAGTACTGGAGTGGGTTGCCATTGCCTTCTCCATTAGTTTTAGTAAGCACTGTCAAATAGTTTTCCAACGTGGTTGAAACAACTTGTATTCTCACTAGCAATGCATTAAGTTCAATATGCTCTGCATTCTTGCCAACATTCAGCATTTTCAGACCTTTATTTTTTTACTTTTTATTTTGTATTAGGGTATACTGTTAGCTGCTTAGTCATGCCTGACTCTTTGAGACCCCATGGACTGAAGCTTGCCAGGCTCTTATGTCCATAGAATGTTCCAGGCAGGGGTACTGAAGTGGGTGGACATTCCCTTCTCCAGGGGATCTTCCTGACCCAGGATTTGAACTCAGGTCTCTTGCACTGCAGGCAGATTCTTTACTGTCTGAGCCACTAGGGAATCCTGTATTGGGGTAAAGCTGATTAACAACATTGTGAGTTTCAGGTGAACAGCAAAGAGACTCAGTCATAAATATACATGTATTCATTCTCCCCCAAACTCCCCTCACATCCAGGCAACCATTTTAATTTTAGCTATTCTACTGGGTGTCTACTGCTATTTCATTGTATTTGCAGTTTTCAGTTCTTTAATGAATAATATTGTTGACCATATTCTCACATGATCATTGACCATTTGGATATTCTAAAACTGAACAGTTCGATCAAATATTTTGACTGGTTTAAACTTGAGGTTATTGTTTTCTTTTTGGAAGTAGAAATTCTTTATCTTATATATTCTGGATATGAATAAGTATATTTCAAGAATATCTTCTCCATCTGTGGTTTGCCTTCTCTCTCTCTTGTATCTTTTGATGAGCAAAAGTCCTTAATAATATGAAGTGCAATTTATTAGTTTTTTCTTTTATGACTATGCTTTCTGTTTAAGAAATTTCTGATTATTCTAATATAATAAGTGTATTCTCCTAGTTTTCTTTTAGAAACTTTATTATTTTACCTTTAACATTTGAGTCTGTGCTTAATCTCAAGTTAATTTTCTGCATTTGGTGTGAAGTAGGGGGTCAATCTGTTTTTTTAATATAGTGAAGGTTCATATTTTCATTTAATCACCATTTATTGAAAAGACTGTCCTTTGCCCAACTGAACTGTAGTGGAGACTGTTTTGAAATAGTTAATCACACAAAAATAAAATTATCTATCTATCTATCATCAAGTTGTTTGTGAACTATCTGGTCTGTTCCATAGGCTGCCTAGTCTTGTACCAATGCCACAATGTTTTTTATTTTTAATTGAACTATAGTTTATACACAATAATATGCACACATGTTAAGTGTAAAGATAAGTGGATTTTACTTATATGCATGTTTTTATTTTACCGTCTTCCAGATGAAGATATAGAACACTTCTAGTACTGCAAAAGGCCCTTTAACTTGATCAGTAACTCTGCAAAAATTGACCACTAGTCTAACCATTAATATTACAGATTAGTTTTGCACATTTTTAATTTCATTAAGAAGAATAGAATAACACGTATGCTTTTGAATCTGATTAGTTTTGGTAAACATTATGCTTTTGAGAGGCATCTGTGTTGTTGGACGTATTAGCAATCTTTAAAATTCGTCATAGAAACATTTAATGATGTGGAACATATTCAATCCATATTAAGCCAAAAAAGCAGATAATAAAAATAATACGCAATTTTGCTAACAAAATAAAAATGCAAATATGAAAAGACACATTTTAAACATCTTCTATAGTAGATATATACACACATATATTCTTGTTGAGATATAATTCATTTACTATAAATTTCATCATTTTAAAGTGTTCAATGCTATTTTTTTAAATTCAGGTATAGTTTATGTACAATATTAAATTATGTTTCAAGTGTACAATATAATGAATCATAATTTCAAAAGCTATATTCCATTTATAGTTATTATACAGTATTGCCATATTCCAATATATACTTTTAGCTTATTTATTTTATACATATTTTGTACATCTTAATCCTCTACCCCTATATTGCACCACCCCTCCCACTCCCTGCCACTGACTGGTAACCACTAGTTTGTTCTATATATTTGTGAGTCTGTTTCTTTTCTGTTATATTAAATATTTTGTTTTATTTTTTTAGATTCTATAATATAAATAATATCATACAGTATTTGTCTTTCTCTTTTGACTCATTTCACTAAACATAATACGCTTCAAGTCCATCCATGTTGTTGCAAATGACAAATTTTCATTCTTTTTATGACTGAGTAGTATTCCATCACACACACACACACACACACACACACACACACACACACACGTATATATATATACAGTATGTGTATATAGTACATATATGGGGCTTTCCCAGTGGCTTAGCAGTAAAAAAAATCTACCTGCAATGCAGGAGACATGGGTTCAGTCCCTGGGTTGGGAAGATCCCTTGGAGGTGGGCCTGGCAGCCCACTCCAGTATTCTTGCTTGGAGAATCCAATGGATAGAGGAGCCTGGTTGGCTACAGTCCATAGAGTCATGAAGAGTGACTGAGAACAAGCACATAGTACATATATAGAGTGTGAATGGATATGTATATATATATACACATACATATATGTGTGTGTGTGTGTGTGTGTGTGTGTGTGTATAGTAGTTCCATTTTTAGTTTTTTGAGGAACCTGCAGTGTTTTCCACAGTGGCTGCACTATTTTACATCCCCACCAAAAGTGCGATAAATCCTTTATCTCCATACTCTCTTCAACATTTATTATTAGCAATCTTTTTGATGATAGACATTCTGACAGGGATAAGGATAAGGTGATAAATCCACATTGTGGATTTGATTTGCATTTCTCTGATGATTAGTGATGTTGAGCATCTTTTCATGTGCCTGCTGGTCATCTGCATTTCCTATTTGGAAAATGTCTACTCAGGTCTTCTACCCATGTTTCAGTCAGGTTTTTGTTTGCCTTTTGATGTTGAGTTGTATGAGCTGTTTATATAGTTTGGATATTAATCCCTAATGGGTCATATCATTTGTGAATTTTTTTCCATTCAGTAGGTTGTCTTTTTGCTTTTTCAGTGGTATCCTTTGCTATGCAAAAGCTTTTAAGTTAAATTAGGTCCCATTGTTTATTTTTGCTCATTTCCCTTCCCTTAGGAAACAGACCCCCCAAAATATTGCTACAGTTTAAGTCACAGTGTTTTGCCTGTGTGCTTTTCTAGAAGTATTATGGTTTCCAGTCTTACATATAGGTCTTTAGCTCATTTTGAGTTTATTTTTGTATATGATGTTTAAAAATGTTCTAAATTTGTTCTTTAACATGTAGCTGTTTAGTTTTCCCAGCACCACTTATTGAGGGGACTGTCTTTTCTCCATTGTATATTCTTGCCTCTTTTGTCATAGATTAATTGACAGCATGTCCATGGGTGTATTTTGGGGATCTCTGTTCTGCTACATTGAGCTATGTGTCTGTTTTTGTACCAGTATCATGCTATTTTGATGATGGTAGTTTTGTAATATAGTCTAAAGCCAGGGAGCAGAATTCCTCCAGTTTTATTCTTCTTTTTCAAAATTATTTTGGCTATTCAGGGTCTTTTGTGTTTCCATACACATTTTTAAATTACTTGTTCTATTTCTGTGAAAAATGCCATTGGTATTTTGATAAAGATTGCATTGACTCTATAGATTGAATTGGGTAGTATGGTCATTGTAACAATGTTAATTCTTCCAGTCTATGAACATGAAATATCTTTCTACATGCTTGTGTTTTCTTCAATTTTTTTTATCAGTAGCTTAAACAGTTTTATGAATATAGGTTTTTAACATCCTTAGGTAGGTTTATTCTTAGGTATTTGATTCTTTTGATGTTACTGTAAATGAAACTGTTCCTTAATTTATTTCTAATGGTTTGTTGCTAGTATATAGCAATGCAATAGATTTCTGTACTTCAATTTTGTATGTTGCTTTGACTCCCCCATCGAGTTGGCTGCCAGGCCCTGCTTTGTATGGAGCCTGCTAGCCACTGTTTGTTTGGTGGGGCCAGGTCACAAGGCAGCTGAATGAAGAATCCTAGGGGGCCCGGGACTAGTGCTGGTTCACTGGTGGATGGAGTTAGGGGCCAGGTCACCCTGGGGATGGTATCCATTCACTGGTGGTTGAAACCAGATCCTGCGGCTAGTGCTGGCTCACTTGGCAGGCAGAATTGGGTCCTGGGTTCTGACTGCAGGGTCCTGGGAATCTCAGAGCTGGTGTTGGTCCACTGGTGGGTGGCGTTGGCTCCTAAAATAGGCAGTTGCAGCATCTAGGCTGTTGCAAAGCTTGTGTTGGCCTGCTAATGGGCAGAGCTGATTCCCAGGGCTGGTACTGGCTTGTTGGTAGGTGGGTTGGGTCCATAGACTGAGGGGCTATGTTTGTCCTGTGGCTAGTGTCTGCCTGCTGATAGGCAAGGCTGTTCCCGAGGCTAGAGCAGGCTCACTGGTGGGTGGAGCCAGGAATTCTGGGGGTGGTTCCTGCCCACTGGTGGGTGGAGCTGGGTCCCAGGGTCTCTGACTGTAGGGTGGTAGGGGTCTCAGGTCTTGTATTGGTGCAGTGATGTGTGGGGCCAGATTCTGGGCCTTCTGATGGGCAGGTTCATGTTCAGTGGTGGCTGTGGGCTCATAAAGTCTTAAAGGAGCCTGCTTGCTAATTTGTGGGTCCTGACTGGTTGCTTGGCATGAAGCATCCCAGTATGGGTGTCTACAGTTTGGTGAGCAGGGACAAGGCTGGGTCCTGAGGCTAATAAACTAGAGGGAGGATTCTAAAATGACACTTGCCAGCACCAGTGAATATGTCCCAAGGGTGAGCGGCAGTTGCCTCCTGCCTCTCTGGGAGGTTCTCCAAGATCAGCAGGTAGGTCTGACCCAGACTCTTCTCAAAGTCCTGCTTTTGCCCTGGGTTCCAGAACATGTGAGAGTTTGTGTGCTCCTTGTAAAAGGGAAGTCTCTATTTCCCTCAGCTCTCTGGGGCTCCCCAAAGTAAGTCCCACTGGCCTTCAAAGCCAAACACTCTGAGGCTCATATTCTCAGGGAAAGATCCCCAGTGTGAGGAGCCTGATGTGGAGTTCAGACACCTAGCTCCTTAGGGAGAACCTCTGCAGATATAATAATCCTCCTATTTGTGGGTTTCCCACTTGGGTTTATGGGTCTTTACCAAATCATGAGTTTGCCCCTCCTACCTGACTATTTGTTGTTCCTTCTTCATATCTTTAGTTGTACAAGTTCTTTTCTGATAAGTTCTGCTCTTTTTCAATCAATGCTTGGTCTGTAAATAGTTGTAATTATGATGTGTTTGTGAGAGGAAGTGAACTCAGCATCCTTCTCCTCTGCCATCTCTAATGCTGTTTATTAAAAAATATTTTCACTAAGGTATGTCACCATTGCCATAATCTAAGTCTTGAATTCCTTTTTATCACGTCAAAAGAAACCCTATACCCATTACATTCATTATCCATTACCTTCCTTCCATAAAACAACCATTAATCTACTTTTCTTTTAAAACTAATCTACTTTGGTTGTGGATTTATCCATTTCAGTAACAGTATCAGTTCAGTCGCTCAATCGTGTCCGACTCTTTGCTACCCCATGGACTACAGCATGCCAGGCTTCCCTGTCCATCACCAACTTGCAGAGCTTGCTCAAACTCATGTCTATCGAGTCAGTGATGCCAACCAACCATCTCATCCTTTGTTGTCCCATTCTTCTCCTGCCTTCAATCTTTCCCAGCATCAGGGTCTTTTCCAATGAGTCAGTTCTTCACAACAGGTGGCCAAAGTATTAGAGTTACAGCTTCAGTATCAGTCCTTTCATACATTTAGTACATTTCATATAAATGGCATCATGCAATATTTCTTTTACTTAGCATAGTTTTCAAAGTATATCCATGTTGCATCATAGATCAGAATTTAGTTTATTTTAAAGGCTGAATCCTATTCTTTCATACATACATACCACATGTTGTTTATTCCTTTGTCTATCAATGAAAATCTGGATTGTTTTCACCTTGTGATTCAGTTCAGTTCAGTCACTCAGTCATGTCTGACTCTTTGCAACCCCATGGACTGCAGCACACCAGGCTTCCCTGTCCATCACCAACTCTCAGAGCTTGCTCAAACTCGTGTCCATCAAGTCAGTGATGTCATCGAACCATCTCATCCTTTGTCTTCTCCTTCTCCTCCTGCTTTCAACCTTTCCCAGCATCAGGGTTTTTTCTAATGAATCAGTTCTTCACATTAGGTGGCCAAAGTATTGGAGCTTCAGCTTCAGCATCAGTCCTTCCAATGAATATTCAGGACTGATTTCATTTAGGATTGACTGGTTTGGTCTCCTTGCTGTCCAAGGGACTCTCAAGAGTCTTCTCCATCACCACAGTTCAAAAGCATCAATTCTTCAGGGCTCAGCTTTATTTATGGTCCAACTGTTACATCCAGACATGACTACTGGAAAAATCATAGCTTTGACTAGATAGGCCTTTGTTGGCAATGTACTGTGACTAATACTGCTATGAAGATTGGTATATAAATATGTATTTGTGAATGTGAGATACTAGAGATAGAAGTATAATATGAGTCTAGAACAAATGAAGGGAAAGAAACAATAAAGATAAGATCAGAAGTCAATAACATTGAAAACAGAAAATTGATAGATTAAAATTAATGAAGTGAAAAACTACTTCTTGGAAGAGATGAACAAAATTGGTAAATCTCTAGCCAGGCTAATTACAAAATAAAGAGAGAGAATACAAATCGCTAATATCAGGAATGAAAAACCAGTCATCACTACTGATTCCATGGGCATTAAGAGGATAATAAAGGAATATTATGAACACTTCTAAGGCTTCCCAGGTGGCTCAGTGGTGAAGAATCTGCCTACCAGTGTAGGAGATGTGAGTTTGATCCCTGGATCCGGAAGATCCCCTGGAGTAGGACATGGCAACCAGCTCCTGTATTCTTGCTTGAAAAATTCCATGGACAGAGGAGCCTGGCGGGCTACAGTCCATGGGGTCACAAAGAGTTAAGACAGGACTGAGCATGTGCATGCACACACACACACACACACACACACACACATGAATGCGTCTATGCTCATAACTTTGTTAAGTAGATGAAATGGACCAATTCCTTGAAAGACACAACCCACTAAAACCCATGCAAAGAATTTTGTGTTACTCCAAACCTCTTAGCCAGTGGCCACTAGGCTTCTGGTTTTCAGAACTATTTTAGTTGTGCAGGTATTGCCTTTCAAACCTACTGAAGACCTAAGAGAGGAGAATGGAGTTAGGGTTAGTTAAAGCACCACCAAACTTACCAAGATTCAGTTCTTACCAAGATTCAGTTATTTTTTCTTAAATTCTCCTTGGGTTGTTGCAAGACTTACGTAAATTTCCAGCGTTCTGAAAAAGTTGATTTTGACAGTTTTTGCAGCATTTTCCTTGCTTTTATGGAGAAACACATTCTTGGAACCCTTTTTCCTTGCCCTCCTGCACTTTGATTTTCTTCTCTTGGGCAGTATGTTGTGGAAAACACTCCATATCAGTTCTTCATTCTTTTTTTTTATGGTTGTATAAGACTCCATTGTGCCAATGTTGCACAATTTATTCAAACATTCTCCTATCTATGGGCATTTCAGTTGTTGCCAGTATTTTGCAATTGCAAACTATGCTGCAATGAACATCTTTGTACATGTATATTTTTAGATTGTTGGAAGTTCATCCTCAAATATAAATTCTTAGAATCAGAGTTTCTAGATTGAAAGGTTATGTTAGGTATAGCCAATTTCCCTCTGGAAACATTGCAGTGATCAGTATTCTCAGCAGCAATGTACAAGAGTGACTGTTTCACCACTAGCTCATCAATAGATTCTGTCATCACACTTTAAAAATTTTTGCCCCTCTGATAGGTAAGAAATGGTATCTCAGTTTTAATCAGCAGTTCTCAAATTATGTACCAAGTTTGAACATTTTTCATGTACTGAAGGGACACTTTTATATCTGATTTTTTCATTGAATTGCCTTCTAATATATATATATATACATATATATATATATATATATCCTCACTTTTCTATTGAGTTTTGGTCCCTTGCACTCAATTAAAAAAATCAAATTGTTCTTTACTTTTATAGAATTGTTAATCACAAGTCATGTCTGAGATTTGACATTTTTTCTTGTCCAAATATTTTAGATTAAATTAAATGGCCTTTTCAGTGGCTGTGGTTCACTTTGATTAAATTCAAGCTATCTGACCATGTCATTAATTGACTGTTCTTAATTCTGGTGGAAGTTCTGGAGATCACCCACAGTTTCAGAAAAAGTTCAGCAGTCTGAGTAATTTCCATCAGAGCCAAGCCACACAGGGACTGAGATTCCACTGTTGAACCAAATTCCTGTGTGGGGTTGGGAGTGGAGATTGGAGGAGTTTTCAACAAGTTTTATAACAAAGAATCAGACATTAGGAAGCATGGGTCATAATTTGTCTGTGTGTGAGAGAGACATATTAAGCAAAAATAAATTTTTTTGAGCAAGGAGAATGGGTTATAAGCATAAAAAGAATACTTTTAAAATGAAGGTTCCCCTACATGGGTCACAGCTTTGTCATGGCAAAGGTGCTTGTGTAACTCAATGAAGCTATGAGTCATGCTGTGAAGGGTTACCCAAGACAGATGGGTCATAGTGGAGTTCTGACAAATCATGGTCCACTGGAGGAAGTAATAGCAAACCACTCCAGTATTCTTGCCAGAAGAACCCCACAAGCAGTATGAAAAGGTAAAAAGATATGACACTGGAAGAAGAGCCTCCCAGGTCAGAAGGTGTCCAATATACTACTTCAAACTTCTGCTTCTGCTTCACTGACTACACTAAAGCCTTGGACTGTGTGAATTGCAACAAACTGTGGAAAATTCTTAAAGAGATGGGAATACCAGACCACCTTATCTGTCTCCTGAGAAACCTGTATGTGGATCAAGAAGCAAGTTAGAACCTTACATGGAACAACAGACTGGTTCCAAACTGGGAAAAGAATACAACAAGGCAGTAAATTGTCACCCTGCTTATTTAACTTATATGCAGAGTACATCATGCAAAATGCCAGGCTGGATGAAACACAAGCTGGAATCAAGACTGCTGGGAGAAATATCAACAACTTCAGATATATAGATGATACCACTCTAATGGCAGAAAGTGAAGAGGAACTTAAGACCTTCTTGATGAGGGTAAAAGAGGAGAGTGAAAAAGCTAGCTTAAAACTCAACATTAAAAAAACTAAGATTATGGCATCCAGTCCCATCACTTCATTGCAAATAGATGGGGAAACAATGGAAACAGTAAGAGACTTTATTTTCTTTGGCTTCAAAATCACTGTGGATAGTGACTGCAGTCATCAAATGAAATTAAAAGACATTAGCTCCTTGGAAGGAAAACAGTCACAAACCTAGACAGCATATTAAAAAGCAGAGACATCACTTTGCTGACTAAAGTCCATTATAGTCAAAGCTGTGTTTTTTCCAGTAGTCATGTGCAGATGTGAGAGTTCAATGATAAAGAAGGCTGAATGCTGAGGAACTGATGCTTTTGAATTGTGGTGCTGGAAAAGACTCTTGAGAGCCCTTGGACTGAAAGGAGATCAAACCAATCAATCCTAAAGGAAATCAACCCTGAATATTTATTGGAAGGAGGAGATCCAACCAGTCTATCCTAAAGGAGATCAGTCCTGGGAGTTCATTGAAAGGACTGATGTTGAAGCTGAAACTCCAATACTTTGGCCACCTGATGCAAAGAGCTGAGTCATTTGAAAAGACCCTGATGCTGGGAAAGATTGAGGGCAAGAGGAGAAGGGGACAACAGAGGATGAGATGGTTGTATGGCATCACCGACTCAATGGACATGAGTTTGGGTGAACTCCAGAAGTTGGTGATGGACAGGGAGGCCTGGCATGCTGCAGTTCATGGGGTTACAAAGAGTTGGACACGACTGAGCTACTGAACTGAACTGATGCTGAAGCTGAAGTTCCAATACTTTGGCCACCTGATGCAAAGAGCCAACTCATTGGAAAGAAGATCCTTTCCGTGATGCTGGGAAAAATTGAAGGCAAAAGGAGCAGGGGGAAGCAGAGGATGAGATGGTGAGATAGCATCACCGACTCAATGGTCATGAATCTGAGCAAACTCTGGGAGATACTGGAGGACAGAGGAGCCTGGTGTGCTGTAGTCCCCGGGGTCACAGAGTTGGAGATGACTTAACGACTGAACAACAACAAGAAAATAAAGGATAGTGGCTTTGGGCAGATTAGCTGGGAAAAAACCCAATGGTTCAGCTAAAGAAACAACCATCATAGATTGGATAAATAATTTTACTGAGTATCTATTAAGTATAAGACCCTTTTCTAGGGCAAGTAGTCTATGAGAAATACAAAGATAAACAAGGGTAAATCTGACCTAATTTAGAGGCATGAAACTAATGATGTTGCCTTTTGTTTAAGCTATAATTTAACAAGTTCTCAGTATGTGGTAGGGATCACTCAGAACACTTCTCTTATCTCTAGTTCTCATAAAAATGTTACCAGGTCCATATTATTACTCTTTTTTTTTTTTTTTTGAGAAGAAGAGATTGAGGCAAAGAAAGGTTAGGAAATGTGTCTAGAGTCACAAAGCTAGGAAGTTGTGCAACTGAATTCAGATATGTCAATACTCATTATGAATAGTACTTTATAGTCAATGTAGGGCTTCCCTGGTGGTTCAGAGGTAAAGAATATGCCTGTAATGTGGGAGAACTGGGTTCGATCCCTGGGTTGGAAGATCCCCTGGAGAAGGGAATGGCTACCCACTCCAATATTCTTCCCTGGAAAATTCCATGGACAGAGGATCCTGGAGAGTTACAGTCCATGAGGTCATAAAGGTCACCATATTTTTAATCCTGAGACAGAATTTCAAGGTTTGCATTCCTTACATTCTCTGTGACACTGCCACCTACCTCACTGCCTACGTTGAAATCTCAGATTTCTCCCACGACTTCCAACTCACCCACATCAATTTAGTTTATAAATTCCAGTAAATTCTGCCTCTCCAACAGCTCTTAATTCATCTTTCCTTCTTAATCCTCATAGTCACTTTCTTAGTTTGAACCACCATTTTGTCTTAGATGGATTACTTAAAAATGCTTCTGCCATCACAAGCAAGGAAATCGAAACTGTGATCAAAAATCTTCCAGCAAACAAAAGCCCAGAACCAGATGGCTTCACAGCTGAATTCTACCAAAAATTTAGAGAAGAGCTAACACCTATCTTACTCAAACTCTTCCAGAAAATTGCAGATGAAGGTAAGCTTCCAAACTCATTCTATGAGGCCACCATCACCCTAATTCCAAAACCAGACAAAGATGCCACAAAAAAAGAAAACTACAGGCCAATATCACTGATGAACATAGATGCAAAAATCCTTAACAAAATTCTAGCAAACAGAATCCAACAACATATTAAAAAAATCATACACCATGACCAAGTGGGCTTTATCCCAGGAATGCAAGGATTCTTTAATATCTGCAAATCAATCAATGTAATACACCACATTAACAAATTGAAAGATAAAAACCATATGATTATCTCAATAGATGCAGCGAAAGCCTTTGACAAAATTCAACACTCATTTATGATTAAAACTCTCCAAAAAGCAGGAATAGAAGGAACATACCTCAACATAATAAAAGCTATATATGACAAACCCACAGCAAGCATCACCCTCAGTGGTGAAAAATTGAAGGCATTTCCCCTAAAATCAGGAACAAGACAAGGGTGCCCACTCTCACCACTACTATTCAACATAGTGTTGGAAGTTCTGGCCACAGCAATCAGAGCAGAAAAAGAAGTAAAAGGAATCCAGATAGGAAAAGAAGAAGTGAAACTCTCACTGTTTGCAGATGACATGATCCTCTACATAGAAAACCCTAAAGACTCTACCAGAAAATTACTAGAGCTAATCAATGAATATAGTAAAGTTGCAGGATATAAAATTAACACACAGAAATCCCTTGAATTCCTATATACTAACAATGAAAAAACAGAAAGAGAAATTAAGGAAACAATACCATTCACCATTGCAACAAAAAGAATAAAATACTTAGGGTATATCTACTTAAAGAAACAAAAGACCTATACATAGAAAACTATAAAACACTGATGAAAGAAATCAAAGAGGACACAAACAGATGGAGAAACATACCGTGTTCATGGATTGGAAGAATCAATATTGTCAAAATGGCTATTCTACCCAAAGCAATCTATAGATTCAATGCAATCCCTATCAAGTTACCAACGGTATTTTTCACAGAACTAGACCAAAGAATTTCACAATTTGTATGGAAATACAAAAAACCTCGAATAGCCAAAGTAATCTTGAGAAAGAAGAATGGAACTGGAGGAATCAACCTGCCTGACTTCAGACTCTACTACAAAGCCACAGTCATCAAGACAGTATGGTACTGGCACAAAGACAGAAATATAGATCAATGGAACAGAATAGAAAGCCCAGAGATAAATCCACGAACCTATGGACACCTTATCTTTGACAAAGGAGGCAAGGATATACAATGGAAAAAAGACAACCTCTTTAACAAGTGGTGCTGGGAAAACTGGTCAACCACTTGTAAAAGAATGAAACTAGAACACTTTCTAACACCATACACAAAAATAAACTCAAAATGGATTAAAGATATAAATGTAAGACCAGAAACTATAAAACTCCTAGAGGAGAACATAGGCAAAACACTCTCCGACATAAATCACAGCAAGATCCTCTATGACCCACCTCCAAGAATATTGGAAATAAAAGCAAAACTAAACAAATGGGACCTAATGAAACTTAAAAGATTTTGCACTACAAAGGAAACTATAAGTAAGGTGAAAAGACAGCCCTCAGATTGGGAGAAAATGATAGCAAATGAAGAAACAGACAAAGGATTCATCTCAAAAATATACAAGCAACTCCTGCAGCTCAATTCCAGAAAAATAAATGACCCAATCAAAAAATGGGCCAAAGAACTAAACAGACATTTCTCCAAAGAAGATATACAGATGGCTAACAAACACATGAAAAGATGCTCAACATCACTCATTATTAGAGAAATGCAAATCAAAACCACAATGAGGTACCATTACATGCCAGTCAGGATGGCTGCTATCCAAAAGTCTACAAGCAATAAATGCTGGAGAGGGTGTGGAGAAAAGGGAACCCTCTTACACTGTTGGTGGGAATGCAAACTAGTACAGCCGCTATGGAAAACAGTGTGGAGATTTCTTAAAAAACTGGAAATAGAACTGCCATATGACCCAGCAATCCCACTACTGGGCATACACACTGAGGAAACCAGATCTGAAAGAGACACGTGCACCCCAATGTTCATCGCAGCACTGTTTATAATAGCCAGGACATGGAAGCAACCTAGATGCCCATCAGCAGATGAATGGATAAGGAAGCTGTGGTACATATACACCATGGAATATTACTCAGCCGTTAAAAAGAATTCATTTGAATCAGTCCTAATGAGATGGATGAAGCTGGAGCCCCTTATACAGAGTGAAGTAAGCCAGAAAGATAAAGAACATTACAGCATACTAACACATATATATGGAATTTAGAAAGATGGTAATGATAACCCTATATGCAAAACAGAAAAAGAGACACAGGAATACAGAACAGACTTTTGAACTCTGTGGGAGAATGTGAGGGTGGGATGTTTTGAAAGAACAGCATGTATATTATCTATGGTGAAACAGATCACCAGCCCAGGTGGGATGCATGAGACAAGTGCTCGGGCCTGGTACACTGGGAAGACCCAGAGGAATCGGGTGGAGAGGGAGGTGGGAGGGGGGATCGGGATGGGGAATACGTGTAAATCTATGGCTGATTCATATCAATGTATGACAAAACCCACTGAAATGTTGTGAAGTAATTAGCCTCCAACTAATTAAAAAAAAAAAAAAAGCTTCTGAACCCCTCTCCCTGCCTTTCTAATCCACTTGCATCAAGCCAACTTAGTATTATTCCCAAATTGCAGACCTATATATGTCTCTCCTCCAGGTTCCTCCTAACTTTAACTTGATAGTAATTCTCCCTTGACCCACTCTATGTCATATATTAAGTTTATTAATCCTTCATCTGTGGTATATGTTCAAAAGTTTACCCATTTTCCAGTTGTCTTTTGACTTCGTTTATGGTACATTTGCCATGCAAATTTTGAAGAAGTGATCAGATTTATTAAATTAGTTTATTAATTGCCTCTGTAATATGAGTCATAGCTAGAAAGCCTTTTCTTACACCAACGTTAAAGAGAAATTCCCCATGTTTCTTTGTAGTATACTTGCATGGTTTCATTTTTTACATTCAGCTCTCTAATCCATTTGGAATCTATTTTTTTGACTGTGAAGTGAGATATGGATGTAATTTTACCTTTTCCCCCTTGAAATCATCTGGTCTGTTTTGTGTGTGTGTGTGTGTGTGTGCGTGGAGTTGTCTGTTAGTAACTTCCTGTTATATATTCCTTCTATAGAAATTGGTCTGTTTCAACTTTATAACTCTAACAGAGTCAATTTTGGTACCTTGGATTTCCTTAGGAAATTATTCATTTCCTCTAGGTTTTTAAATTTGGTTTCATATTTATTAACATAGAGTCTCACATGATTTTTAAAATTTCTTTTGTTTCAGGGGTGATTTTCCTCTTTTCTTATTTTGCATATTTGTGTGTCCTTTCTCCATTTTTAATTTTTCAGACCCACTGTTTTTCTAATCTCTTCTTCATTAATTTCTGTTTTTATCTTTATTATGCCCCTTTTGCTTTCTTTTGGTTCACTTTAAAAAATTATTTTTCTAGTTTTATGAGCTGGTGTCTTAAGTCAATGTTTTTTTTTTTTTAATTTTCTGGATAAAATTGTTTAATGCAAACATTTCCTCTCCCCCTGGATCACTTCTTTAAATGTATTTCATAGATTCTTATATGTCATGGTTTATTGTCATTATTTTTTAATTCTGTAATTGCAGTTTGTAGTTCTCATTTCACATGGAAGTTGTTTAATAAGAGACCTCTAAAATTTTCAAGTGAAAGGAGCTTTCTATTTTTGTTTTTGTTAACATTTTCTAGTTGTGATTGAATTTCAAATCAGAATGTTGCTTGTGATAGTCACATTTTATGCAACTTACTGAGATATTGTTTGTGATCTGATAAATGATTAGTGTTTGTGATTGTGTCATGGACACTGTTATCATGGTGTAGACTTCAACATATGTTCAAAATACCTGTCTTATCAGTTTGTTTCCCAATCAATATGTACATTCTATCTCCATCCGTACTATTTTCCACTTTATTTGTATTACACTGAAATGGTTTATTAAAATCTCCTATTATTAGTGAATGTCTATCTATGACTCCTTGAATTCTTTTAGTTCTTGCTTCAAAAATGTGGCTGCTGTGTCATTTGGTACACAATTGTCCTTCTTTGCCATGTTTAATACTTTGAGGATTGAATTCTACTTTGTGTGATATCAAGATCACTACACTTTCTTTTGCCTTCTGTTTGTCTGGTGAACTTTTGTCTATCCCTTTATTTTTTGTCTTTCTGAATGATTTTGTTGTAGGAGTGTATCTTGCATACAGAAAAATTGTCATTTAACCAGCTTTATTGAGGTATAATTTACCAAACAGAATTTGCCTGTTTTAAGTGTACAAGCCAATGATTTTTAGTAAATTCATATAGAGTTTTGCAAACATCAATCACAATCCAATTTTCGAACTATTAAATAATATCTTATTGTATGGGTAGACCACATTTTGTTTATTTATTCATTGGTTGATGGACATTTGGAGTTTCCACTTCTTGATTGTTATGAACAATGCTCTTATAAATTTTTGTGTACAAGTTTTCAGTTCTCTTGAGTATATATCCTTAGGAGTGGAATTGATAAGTGATATACTAACTCTGTGTTTAAATTTTTGAAACTATGATGGTTTCAGTTTCTCTCTAGTCTCACTAACAGTTGTAATCTTTCTTTTTTTATTATAATCATTCTAATGGTTATGTAATAATATTGAAGTTTCAATTTGCATTTTCCTAAAGATCAATGTTTTCTCAGGTGGCACAGTGGTAAAGGATCTACCTGCCAATGCAGGAGATGTGGGTTCAATCTCTGGGCTAGGGAAGGTCCTCTGGAATAGGAAATAGCACCCACTTCAGTATTCTTGCCTGGAGAATAGTCCATGGGATCACAGAGTCACACATGACTGAGTGACTGAGTACACAGAAAGACCAATGAGGTTAAACATCTTTTGGGAGACTTCTCTGATGGTCCAGTGGTTAAGAATCTGCCTGCCAATACATGGGACATGGGTTTGATTCCTGGTCTGGGAACTAAGATCTCACATGCCACAGGGCAACTAAGCCCACCTGCCACAACTAGATAGCCTGTGTGTCATAATGAAAGATCCCGCATGCCACAACTAAGACTCACTGCAGCCAAATAATAAACAAACAACAACAACAAAACCATTTTTTCATGTACTTATTTATCTTTCCTATATCTTTGGTGAAGTATCTATTCATATCTTTTGCCCATTTTGAGAGTGGGTTACTGATCTTTTTCTTTTTGACAAGGGAGAGTTTTTTAAATATTCTATAGAAAGCTCTTGTAAGACAAATAAATGCAACTAATTCTCCCATTCTATGAGTTGTCTTTTCTCTTTGTTGGTGTGTATTATCATGCTTTTAAATTTTATGTATTTTTGATGTTTTGACATCTTGGGGGCCTTGCTGACTCTAGAAGGTCTGCTCTTCCTGGGGCTAGCCAATTCCTGAAGATAGTAAATGATTTCCCGAAAGCATGCCTTTTTTATACAAACTCCAGAGCCCACACCCTCAGCCAGCTCTTGTATGTGGTTCTTATGCTCCAAGCTGCACTATTCTTCTGTTTTATCACCCTAGGGCCAGGTGTCAGATAACTAGGCACAACCCCTATGCCCCAGAGCCTTCTTACACTGCTATACCCATTCCTTCCCATGGCAACTACAGTCAAGGCTTTTGGCCATATATTCTCTTGCTTTTCCATATGGCCCCCTGCATGGCATGTCATGCCTCCTATTTCTAGGGATCTGTGAGTATAGACTTCTTCCTTCATGACAGTCCTTGAAGTGTCCACGTGTCTTACCACATCTGATTGAAACAAATCCCAGGTTCCCTTAAAACGATGGTATCCTTTAAAGTACACAATTTTCAATTTTGATGAAGTCTAATTTATATAATATTTTCTTCTGTCACTTTAGGTTTTGGTACCATACTAAGAAGGCTTTGCCTAAACCCAGGTCACACAAAGATTTATGTTTATATTTTTCTCCCAAGATTTTCAGTTTTAACTTGCATTTAGGTCTGTGACCCATTTAAAGTTAATTTTTATGTATTTTATGAGGTAAAAGTCTGGTTCCATCCTTTTGCATGTGGATGTAAAATCATTCCATCATCATTTATTGAAAAGATTTTTCAGTCAGTTCAGTTCAGTTCAGTCGCTCAGTTGTCTCCAACTCTTTCTACCCCATGGACTTCAGCACGCCAGGCTTCCCTGTCCATCACCAACTCCCGAAGTTCACTCAAACTCAAGTTCATCGAGTCGGTGATGACATCCAGCCATCTCATCCTCTGTCGTCCCCTTCTCCTCCTGCCCTCAATCTGTCCCAGCATCAGGGTCTTTTCAAATGACTCATTTTTGAGACTGCATCCAAATACTACATTCTGGACTCTTTTGTTGACCATGATGGCTACCCCATTTCTTCTAAGGGACTCCTGCAGTAGTAGATATAATGGTCATCTGAGTTAAATTCACCCATTCCAGTCCATCTTAGTTTGCTGATTCCTAGAATGTCGATGTTCACTCTTGCCATTTCCTGCTTGACCACTTCCAATTTGCCTTGATTCATAGACCTAACATTCCAGGTTTCTATGCAATGTTGCTCTTTTTTTTTCATTTATTTTTATTAGTTGGAGGCTAATTATTTTACAATATTGTAGTGGTTTTTGCCATACATTAACATGAATCAGCCATGTGTTTACATGTGTTCCCTATCCCGAACCCCCCTCCCACCTCCCTCCACATCCCATCCCTCTGGGTCATCCCAGTGCACCAACCCTGAGCACTTGTCTCATGCATACAACCTGGACTGGTGATCTGTTTCACACTTGATAATATACATGTTTCGATGCTGTTCTCTCAGATCATCCCACCCTCGCCTTCTCCCATAGAGTCCAAAAGTCTGTTCTGTACATCTGTGTTTTTTTTTTTCTGTCTTGCATATAGGGTTATCATTACCATCTTTCTAAATTCCATATATATGCGTTAGTATACTGTATTGGTCTTTATCTTTCTGGCTTACTTCACTCTGTATAATGGGCTCCAATTTTATCCATCTCATTGGAACTGATTCAAATGAATTCTTTTTAACGGCTGAGTAATATTCCATTGTGTATATGTACCACAGCTTTCTTATCCATTTGTCTGCTGATGGGCATCTAGGTTGTTTCCATGTCCTGGCTATTATAAACAGTGCTGCGATGAACATTGGGGTGCACGTGTCTCTTTCAGATCTGGTTTCCTTGGTGTGTATGCCCAGGAGTGGGATTGCTAGGTCATATGGCAGTTCTATTTCCAGTTTTTAAAGGAATCTCCACACTGTTGTCCATAGTGGCTGTACTAGTTTGCATTCCTACCAACAGTGTAAGAGGGTTCCCTTTTCTCCACACCCTCTCCAGCATTTATTGCTTGTAGACTTTTGGATAGCAGCCATTCTAATTAGCGTGTAATGGTACCTCATTGAGGTTTTGATTTGCATTTCTCTGATGACTGATGTTGAGCATCTTTTCATGTGTTTGTTAGCCATCTGTATGATTCTTTGGAGAAATATCTGTTTAGATCTTTGGCCCATGTTTTGATTGGGTCATTTATTTTTCTGGAATTGAGCTGCAGGTGTTGCTTGTATATTTTTGAGACTAATCCTTTGTCTGTTTCTTCATTTGCTATTATTTTCTCCCATTCTGAAGGCTGTCTTTTCACCTTGCTTATAGTTTCCTTTGTTGTGCAAGAGCTTTCAAGTTTCATTAAGTCCCATTTGTTCATTTTTGCTTTTATTTCCAATATTCTGGGAGGTGGGTCATAGAGGATCTTGCTGTGGTTTATGTCAGAGAGTGTTTTGCCTATGTTCTCCTCTAAGAGTTTTATAGTTTCTGGTCTTACATTTATATCTTTAATCCATTTTGAGTTTATTTTTGTGTGTGGTGTTAGAGAGTGTTCTAGTTTCATTTTTTTACAAGTGGTTGACCAGTTTTCCCAGCACCACTTGTTAAAGAGGTTGTTTTTTTTTTTTTCCAGTGTATATCCTTGCCTCCTTTGTCAAAGATAAGGTGTCCATAGGTACGTGGATTTATCTCTGGACTTTCTATTTTGTTCCATTGATCTATATTTCTGCCTTTGTGCCAGTACCATAGTGTCTTGATGACTATGACTTTGTAGTAGAGTCTGAAGTCAGGCAGGTTGATTCCTCCAGTTCCATTCTTCTTTCTCAAGATTACTTTGGCTATTCGAGGTTTTTTGTATTTCCATGCTCTTTACAGCATTGAACCTTGCTTCTATCACCAGTCCCATGGACTCAATAAAGGACAGAAATGGTAGGGACCTAACAGAAGCAGAAAATATTAAGAAGAGGTTGCAAGAATACACAGAAGAACTGTACAAAAAAGATCTTCACGACCTAGATAATCATGATGGTCTGATCACCCACCTAGAGCCAGACATCCTGGAATGTGAAGTCAAGTGGTCGTTAAGAAGCATCACTATGAACAAAGCTAGTGCAGGTGATGGAATTCCAGTTGAGCTATTTCAAATCCTGAAAGATGATGTTGTGAAAGTGCTGCACTCAATATATCAGCAAATTTGGAAAACTCAGCAGTGACCACAGGACTGGAAAAGGTCAGTTTTCATTCCAATCCCAAAGAAACGCAATGCCAAAGAATGCTCAAACTATCACACAATTGCACTCATCTCACATGCTAGTAAAGTAATGTTCAAAATTTTCGAAGCCAGGCTTCAGCAATATGTGAACCATGAATTTCCAGATGTTCAAGCTGGTTTTAGAAAAGGCAGAGGAACCAGAGATCAAATTGCCAACATCCACTGGATCATTGAAAAAGCAAGAGAGTTCCAGAAAAACATCTATTTCTGCTTTATTGGCTATGCTAAAGCCTTTGACTGTGTGGATCACAATAAACTGTGGAAAATTCTTTTTTTTTTAATTTATTTTTTTTTATTAGTTGGAGGCTAATTACTTCACAACATTTCAGTGGGTTTTGTCATACATTGATATGTTTAAGAGATGGGAATACCAGACCACCTGACCTGCCTCTTGAGAAACCTGTATGCAGGTCAAGAAGTGACAGTTAGAACTGGACATGGAACAACAGACTGTATACTGTCACCCTGCTTATTTAACTTATATGCTGAGTACATCATGAGAAACACTGGGCTGGAGGAAGCACAAGCTGGAATCAAGATTGCTGGGAGAAATATCAGTAACCTCAGATATGCAGATGACACCACCCTTATGGCAGCAATTGAAGAAGAAGTAAAGAGCCTCTTGATGAAAGTGAAAGAGGAGACTGAAAAAGTTGACTTAAAGTTCAACATTCAGAAAACTAAGATCATGGTATCTGGTCCTATCACTTCAAGGCAAATAGGTGGGGAAACAGTGGCTGACTTTATTTTTCTGGGCTCCAAAATCACTGCAGATGGTGATTGCAGGCATTAAATTAAAAGACGCTTACTCCTTGGAAGGAAAGTTATGACCAACCTATACAGCATATTAAAAAGCAGAGACATTACTTTGTCAACAAAAGTCCGTCTAGCTAAGGCTATGGTTTTTCCAGTGGTCATATATGGATGTGAGAGTTGGGCTATAAAGAAAGCTGAGCACTGAGGAATGGATGCTTTTGAACTGTGGTGTTGGAGAAGACTCTCGAGAGTCCCTTGGACTGCAAGAGATACAACCAGTCCATCCTAAAGGAGATCAGTCCTGGGTGTTCATTGGAAGGACTGATGCTGAAGCTGAAACTCCAATACTTTGGCCACCTGTTATGAAGAGTTGACTCATTTGAAAAGACCCTGATGCTGGGAAAGATTGAGGGCAGGAGAAGGGCACAACAGAGGATGAGATGGTTGGATGGCATCACCGACTCAATGGATATGGCTTTGGGTGGGCTCCAGGTGTTGGTGATGGACAGAGAGGCCTGGCATGCTGCGGTTCATGGGTTCGCAAAGAGTTGGACACAACTGAGTGACTAAACTGAACCGAGTTTGGTCATAACTTTTCTTCCAAGGAGCAAGTGTCTTTTAATTTCATGGCTGCAGTCTGTATCTGCAGTGATTTTGGAGCCCCCCAAAATAAAGTCTGTCACTGTTCCCATTGTTTCCCCATGTATTTGTCATGAAGTGATGGGACTGGATCTTAGCCATGATCTTAGTTTTCTGAATGCTGAGTTTTAAGCCAACTTTTTCACTCACCAGATTTTTACTCTATTGAATTTCCTTGGTATCCTTGTTAAAAATCATCAAAAGGGTTTATTTCTAGGCTCTATCTGTTGCTTTGATATCTATATTATTATGCTAGTAACACAGGGATTTGAATACTGAATATTGGAGCTTATTTTCCTACTTTGTATTATTGAAATTATCTCTACTCGGTGATAATATATTATCCTTTTTTTATGTATTGCTGGATTCCATTTACTAGTTACTTCTCTAGGATTTTCTGGCAAATATTCCATGACTGATACTGGTCTGTAAGTTTTTCTTGTAATGTCCTTTTCACATTTTGTTAAGTTTGCACTTAATACTGAGTTCATATGTCTTTTTCCATCCTTTTACTTTTAATCTATGTATATCATTATATTTGAAGTGAGTTTTCTTTTTGGAGTATGCATGCTGCTGCTAAGTCATTTCAGTTGTGCCCGACTCTGTGCGACCCCATAGACAGCAGCCCACCAGGCTCCTGTCCCTGGGATTCTCCAGGCAAGAATACTGGAGTGGGTTGCCATTTCCTTCTCCACTGGAGTATGTATAATTGGGTGATATTTTTTCATCCATTCTGACAACCTTTGTCTTTTAATTAATGTGTTTAGATCATTTAAATTCAATGCAATTATTGATAGAATTGGATTTAAATCTACTATTTATTTGCTCTCTTTTTGTTCCCTTTGTTTTTTATTGTAGTGTTTTGTATTGTTAAATTTTGTTTTTTTAAAAACATTTTTAGTATTCATTTCATTTTATCCATTCTGGTTTTGACTATATATCTTTGTGTATGTTTCTTACTGTGGTTTATTTAAGATATATATATATCCCTAATATATAAAATATAATATATATCAAGCATATAGATTTGTTTCTCTTTTTCTTTTACTACTGTAATTGTCTCATGTATCACATTTATATGCTTTAAAAATCCCATAAATAAATGTTCTCATTTTTTTCAACCATTAGATATATTGTAAAGAACTCAAATGACAAAAAATCTATTATATTTACCCTATTTTTAACATTTCTGTTACTTTCCTGTCATTTCTGACATTCCGTATTTCCTTCTGATTTTATTTCTTTTTTATCTGATTAAAGTCACTTACCAATTTCTTTAAAGCAGATCTGCTGGCATCATATTCTCTTAGTTTTTCTTCTTTTGAGATGATCTTTATTTAACCTCTACCCCTGAATAATATTTTCACTGGATATAGAGTTCTGGATTAAGAGTTCTTTTCTTTTAGCACGTGAAAAAGACTGAGCCATGTTTTTTCTGGCTTCTGTGATTTCTGATGAGAGACAAATGCTACATGATTCAAATGATTATTCCTCTCTAAATAATGGATAGTTTTTCTCTGGCTCCTATTAATATTTTGAGCAACATGATGATGATTTCCCAGAGCATGATTTTCTTTGGGTTTACCCTGTTTGAAGTTTCCTGAATTTTTTGAATATGTAGGTTTATATCTTGGGCCAAATTTGGGAAGTTTTCAGTCAGTATGTCTTCAAATATTTGTTCTGTACCACAGAAGTCCTCTCCTTCTGGGACTCTAGTGACAGAAAAGTCATAACTTTTGGTTTTGTCCCATATGTCATTGAACCTCTGTTTGTTTTTTTAATCCTTTTATTCTATCATTCATATTGAATAATTTCCATTGATCTATCTTCATTGATCCCATCCTGTGAGGGCTTTTAGTTTGATTTTTTTTGTTATTTTATTTTTAAGTTTTATACTTTCCATTTGGTTTTTCTTTATAACTCTTACTTCTTTTCTTTTAATCTCTCCTTCTATTTGCAGATTGTTTGCCTTTAATAATAGCTACTTTGAATGCTTTGACAGATAACTCTCACATCTATTTCATCTTGATTCATTTTCCCAGAAGGGTTGATACTTCTCTGGTTCTTCATATTCTTTCTTTTCCATATTCTTCATTTCCAGTGGTCATTCTTATTGTTTAAATCCAGATTTTATCTGGAAATAGAGGAGGAGGTCTGTGCCTTTCATGCAGTGGTGGGTCTGCTTGTGTTATTTTTTAAAAATTGATTTTAAGTCATGATTTCTACTTTTTCTTATTTCTAGTACATAAGAGAACCATGTAGTCATTCCTGCTTTCTCCCTTACACTGATAGAGTGAGGTTCTGACCTCAGGGTTTGGGACTGGTTTGAAATTTTAATTAGAAATTTTAAATAGTTAAGAAGATAAGGATTTGGGGTGCAGCAATTTTCAGCTGGATTCTGGTTCATCCCTTTTCCTTGCTCATGCCATCTTGTGCTTTTTATTGAGTGCACAGAGTAGGTCTCTGTTTTCTCAGCCCTAAAAGACTTAGGGATGCTAATGTCAGAAGAGTGAAGCAGTAATATAAACTCTCACACAGATAACAATGACAGAAATGTGATTGAAAGCAATTACTTAAAGGCACTGAAAAGCCTCTAAGAGCATCCAGAATACAGATGACAATTTACTCTAAAGCTTGCAGCTGTAAAATTTTGATTTTGTTGCTTTCTGGCCTGAGAATGTTCCTAAAGCTCTACAGCTATGGCTACTAAAGTAATGCTTGAAAATGACAGGTTCACTAGTTCAAGGTGCCAGAGCTCAGAATTCAATGATGTAAAAACAAGTCAAAATGTAAAGGGGAAATTTTGAAAGCACGATTGAAAATTTAAGATGACAATACTGTTATCAAGATAACAGTAGAAGAAATGTGACCCACATTTTGAATGTAATTTCTACCCAAGTTCCTAAATATTAACAAAAAGCAGCTTGACACCAAAGAGAAATTTTTTTTGTGGACCATTTTATTTTATTTTTTCATTTATTTTTATTAGTTGGAGGCTGATTACTTTACAATATTGTAGTGTTTTTTGCCATACATTGACATGAATCAGCCATGGATTTACATGTGTTCAAGTTTCTATTGAATTTGTTACAGTATCGCTTCTGTTTTAGGTTTTGGTTTTTTGGTCACTGAAGCATGTGGGATGTCAGTTCCCTGATCAGGGATTGAACCCACATCCCCTGCATTGTAAGGCGAAGTCTTAACCACTGGACCACCAGCAAGTCCCAAGAAATCTACTCTTAAGAGATAGAAGAAGATAGCGATTTGGGGTGCAACAATTTCCACAGAGACTTAGAGCTCTAGAGGAAACAACTAGTTATTTCAATGATCTGCAAAAACAAAAGGTTCTTATGGGGGAGTAGAAGGAATAATGTTGGAGAGATTTTAGAATTGAGACTAAAGAATGGGGGGATTCTCCCCACTTCTTGCCTCTTCCTTTGCAGACAGACTCTGACTTGGTGATATACCAAAGACAAATAAGTCCTTCCACTGGAAAAATGAGTATCATTATAGCCATTGGCCTATTGTGGATGATGTTTTATGAAAATGGTGTTTCCAAACATATTAAAATTAGGTGGCTCATATTCAGACATTTTTTAATGAGTGGGCAAGATTTTATTAACCTGAGAGGGAAAGTGACATTCCAAGGAGAAGGAATCATATGGCGAAAGGCTGAAAGGAGGGAACACGTGTGGTAGGCTGGGAGATTCTGAGTTGTGCACTGGGATAAGGCATAACGAGGACAGAGCAGTAGAAAAAGAGACACGTGTACCCCAATGGTTATGGCAGCACTGTTTACAATAGCTAGGACATGGAAGCAACCTAGATGTCCGTCAGCAGACGAATGGATAAGGAAGTTGTGGTACATATCCACAAAGGAATATTACTCAGCTATAAAAAGGAACACATTTGAGTCAGTCCTAATGAGGTGGATGAACCTGGAGCCTATTATACAGAGTGAAGTAAGTCAGAAAGAGAAACACCAATACAGTATATTAATGCATATATAGGGAATTTAGAAAGACGGCAATGACAACACTATACACAAGACAGCAAAAGAGACAAAGATGTAAAGAATAGACCTTTGGACTCTGTGGGAGAAGGCGAGGGTGAGATGATTTGCGAGAATAGCATTGAAACATGTATATTACCATATGTAAAATAGATGGCCAGTGCAAGTTTGATGCATGAAGTGGGGCACTCAAAGCTGCTGCTCTGGGACAACCCAGAGGGACGGGGTGGAGACGGAGGTGGGAGGGGGGTTCAGGATAGGGGAACATGTGTTCACCCATGGCTGATTCATGTCAATGTATGGCAAAACCCACCACAATATTGTAAAATAATTAGCCTCCAATTAAAATCAATAAATTAATTAAAAACAAACAAGCAAACAAACATAAAGAAAGAAAGAAAAAGAGGACTGCATTTTGGAGCTGATCAGTCCACTCCTCCCAACCACAGTCTGTTCAGAACTGCTGACAAAGGGGCAGCCTAGATAGGAATTTTATCACTTATATAATTCAGCTGTAAAATCAAATTCATTCTTTGGCTCATCATAGAAAAGCAATTGTAAAAGTCCCAGCCAATAGTTTTGGAAAGCTTTTATGTTGGGATAGACTGAAATTGATCTACTTCATTTAATTATTATGTCTTTTAGGATTCGCCAACCTTCCCTCAGACTCAATTACCTTAAAACTAGGGAAGCTTTCTCCCGCCCCTGACAGCATTCTTTGACCAGACCTTTTATTCGGCATGTGATACATAGACTCATAAATTTTAGAGTTGGAAAAAACTTTAAAGGTTTCTAATTGAGCTTAACACTCAGTATAGGAATTTCTTGCTTCAGATACTTATTTACCTCTGATTGAGCCCTCCTAGTGATGGGAAACTCTCTCTTGCTCAAGGCTCTTCTGCAGTTGAATAGTTAAATATTTTCTTGTAGCACATGGAGGACAATCTGAGCAAGAGACTAGGAAGGAGCCGTTAGACAAATAGAATGAAAATGAGGAGGCAGTGGTGTGCTGGAAATGAGGGCAAAAGAGAGTTTAAAGAATGAAGAGGTCATTTTTGCTATGGTCAGTAAGATGAGAATTCATATATATGTCCAGTGAGTTTGGCCTTAACACTTTTGGGGGAAGAGTGAAGATGATACTCAGAATTGCAATGGAGGTAAGGCAAATAAGGTGGTGACTAGGAGCTACCTTGTTTCTTTTGTTTTTAAGAAATTTTATTAAGGAGGGGAAGGCAGCATGACATTGAAGCTAGAGCAAGGTACAGGGTTCAGAGATGGGTTCTTTGAAGTGGGGCATGTAGATTGGTGATCATGCTTGTGTTCTGAGAAGAGAAAGCCAGACAAGAGACCATAACCCTGACAGGTGGTGGTCCTGAGGAAGTGACTAGAAACGAATGGGATGAATCATTAGTGGGAGTATCTGCATGAGTTGGTGACTTTCTAGAAGCACTCCATGGTGCTGTTGTGGGAGTGAGAAAGCAGTGGAACAAAGCCACTTGTGGGTGCTTCAGGGATGGGACAAATCCAACTATGGACAGTGAGGCAAGGTGGTAAAGGATGTTGGCAAGAAATTACTGAAGAGTTGGACCTCACTCCACCATCTCTTAGTTGTGTGACATTGAATAAGTCACTTCCTCTCTTTGGGGCTTTGGCTGCTCATCTCTGAAATGGAGATACCACCCACTGACAAGATTATTGAAATTCCAAACATAATGGTATATGCAAACAACATTATCAACTGTGGAGCTGAGCATGAGTATGTTGCTTATTGCTTTCTTCTGAAAGCAAGTAAGACAAGGCCATGGGTAAGAACATTGGATACTATAGCTGGTATTTGGTTACAAACCAGATACAATCTTGAGTAGGATCTATCTTTTTATAATTCTTACCTGCCCTATTTTTCACAACAGAAGTGCAGAGTGGGAACCGAGGTTAGACAAATAAAGACCAGCTAAGGAAGGCCTAGAAAACCCAGCTAAGGAATCAAGAATCGATCCTGAGGACAATGGCAAGCACTGAACTTTTTGAGCTGAAAAATGATAGGAATGTAATGTCTGAAGAAGGTTCATTAAACATGGGTATACAGGCTGTTTTGGAAAGAAAGGCAAACTGGAGGCAGGATGAGTAGTTGGGAAGAAATGACAATGATTACTTTCTAGGATGAAGAGCTAGGGAATGGAAAGGAAGAAACAAATCAGAGAGAGATTTTGAATGGCTGGACATGTGGAGTGAAAGAAAGTGAAAGAGAGAAAGAAAAAGGTGAGAGGGGCAGGGCATGATAACTATGTTTCTAATTGAGGAGGCTGGGAGATCACTAAGAGAAACAGAACCAAGAAAGGGCTTGGCTTAGGGGTGTGTGTGTGTGTGTGTGTGTGTGTGTGTGTGTGCACGTGTGCGCATGCATGGACAGGTAGAGAATGGGCAGATATGGGTCCACTAATAAGCCATATTGGGCACATTAACCACCACTGGAGTCTACCCCTGTGCAAGCTACATTAGCTGTCAGCTACTTACAGGCAGGCCAAACTACCCCACCCACATCACTCCACCATCTCAGAGGTATTTTGCTGATGGATATCATAATATATGTAGTCATTTCCTTACTGACGATAATTGGATGAATTTTAATTTTCACTATTATAAATAATGCAGCTGAATATTAAAAAGTCTGATATGGATCAACTCATAATCTCAGGGGCCATGCCTACTCCAAAATCTATCTCCCACAACCCTCATGGAAACTGGGCAAATTTATCTGAATTTTCTGCCTGGAGTCTCCAGGAAACAGACAAAATGCTTTTGCAGAAGGGCATGATGATATAGGCACCTTCCCCTCAAGAGTATGGCTTTTTGAACCCACTCCCACAATAGCAACTTGACTTGGTCTATTGTGGCTTCACTGAGTGCTCTTCTAGTTCTCCATCCAGGAATTCTGGAGGTTGGATGTGTTCTGACAGTTGCAATGCTAAAGAAACTTTATCTTTTGATTTGCCAACATTCAACACTTTTAAGAATCGATTGGCTTTAGTTTAAATAATTTAGCTCCTGTGTTTTCAGTCTGTTTATCCTCCCAAGGAAGAAAATGCTCTTCCTGCCCCTTCCTGCCTTCTGATTCTTCATCCTCCTCTTCCACGCTTTTGTCCCTGGTGTCTCCTAATGTAGGAGTGGGCAGTTAACAGATGTGGAATCTCCGTGTACTGTGGGTCTTGGAGAAACTTTTGTCCTACAATGCCATTTTACAAATGGAGACCAAGGCTACAGAGGTTCTGGGTTACCAAGACTACACAGCTAATCCTTCATTCGAGGAACCAAGAAGAGCTATTAGGTCCATTTCTCATTCTTGAACACCCCAGTGTCTCCCAATCCTATGCTCATTTACTCTGCTAGATTATGCTTCATGTATTTTAATCCTATTCTCCCATTTTACAGATAAGGAAACTGTATCTCAGAGAGTGAAGCAAGACAGCCACCCAGCTAGTAAGAAGCAGCAAGAAGCCAGTACCAGATGCCGAGTTCATCAAGGGCATGGATTGAACTCACATTGAGTGAGGGATTAAAGGTGCATTGAAAAAGTGCTGCTTCAGGAACAGCAAATGGCATTGCCACAACGCTTATGGTCCATTCTTGCCAGCATTTTGACTTTGACCTGGCAAGAAAACAAAGCAGCAAGAGAGTTGAAGGTACCCAAAGTCAATGCAAGAACTTCTCCCTACTTACTTTTCTGTGCTGGCACTTTCAGTAGGTTTTCTATGAGATTCTACTGAAGTGAAAGAGAATATAATCTTTTGTAAAAATTAGAGACAGGACTGTCCAATTGAATTGCTCTTTAGGGGAAGATCTAAGTGAAATGTTTCCCAGAGGATACTGTATTATCAAGGAAAACCTTTATTCAGCTACCAAACATTTGAAGGAAGCCTTGGCCTAAAGAAATGAAGATTTTGGTAAACGGAAGGGAGCATTTGACTCCTGAGTCAAGAGAACCCAAGAATATATTCCTGGCTTCCAGTTTAGTTCAGTCACTCAGTCATGTCTGACTCTTTGCGACCCCATGGACTGCAGCACACCAAGCTTTCCTGTCCATCACCAACTCCTGGAGCTTGTTCTAACTCATATCCATCGAGTCGGTGATGCCATCCAACCATCTCATCCTCTGTCATCCCCTTCTCCTCCTGCCTTTAATCTTGCCCAGCATCAGGGTCTTTTCTAATGAATCAGAATGGTGGCCAAAGTATTGGAGCTTCAGCTTTAGCATCAATCCTCCCAATGAATATTCAGGACTGATTTCTTTTAGGATTGACTGATTTGATCTCCTTGTAGTCCAAGGGACTCTCAAGAGTCTTCTCCAACACCACAGATTAAAAGCATCAATTCTTCAGTGCTCAGCTTTCTTTATGATCCAACTCTCACATCCATACATGACTACTAGAAAAAAAATGGCTTTGACTACTATATATGGACCATTGTTGGCAAAATGATGTTTCTGCTTTTTAATATGCTGTCTAGGTTTGCCATAGCTTTTCTTCCAAGGAGCAAGCATCTTTTAATTTCATGGCTGCAGTCACCATCTGCAGTGATTTTGGAGCCCAAGAAAATAAAGTCTCTCACTGTTTCCATCGTTTTCCCATTTATTTGCCATGAACTGATGGGACTGGGTGCCATGATCTTAGTTTTCTGAATGTTGAGCTTTAAGCCATCTTTTTCACTCTCCTCTTTCACCCTCATCAAGAGGCTCTTTAGTTCCTCTTCACTTTCTGCCATAAGGGTGGTGTTATCTGCATATCTGAGGTTATTGATATTTCTCCCAACAATCTTGATTCCAGCTTGTGCTTCATCCAGCCTGGCATTTTGCATGATGTATTCCTGGTTTTGCTACTCACTAATTAGAATCTGAGACACAATTTCTTTTTTTTTCCATTTATTTTTATTAATTGAAGGTTAATTACTTTACAATATTGTAGTGGTTTTTGCCATACATTGACATGAATCAGCCATGGATTTACATGTGTTCCCCATCCCGATCCCCCCTCCCGCCTCCCTCCCTATCCCATCCCTCTGGGTCTTCCCAGTGCACCAGCCCTGAGCACTTGTGAGACACAATTTCTAAGAAGTTTCCATTTTCCCATCTATAAAATGAGGCTCAGAAATTCTCCCTATCCACCTCAAGAGGCTATTGAAAGCATCAAAGTGAGGTGGTAGATATTAGAGTGTTTTGGAACCTCTAAAGCAATGGATGCCATGATGGGTTAGCTGGGGTCTCTGACAGCAAAATGCTTGACTTATTCCCATCTCAGAGTAGGTTACTACACCATGAGCTCCTTGATAGAGGGCTAGTATCTCATATCATGTTTATCCTTTATCCTGTGAACATGTAGGACAGTGTCTGGCATGTAGTTTGTGTTTACTATATCTCCATTTAATGAATTAATTATCCAGAAAGTGAAGTGAAAGTCGCTCAGTAGTGTCTGACTCTTTGCGACCCCATGGACTATACAGTCCATGTAATTCTCTAGGCCAGAATACTGGAGTGGGTAGACTCTCCCTTCTCCAGGGCATCTTCCCAACCCAGGGATCGAACCCAGATCTCTCACATTGCAGGCAAATTATTTACTAGCTGAGCCACAAGCGAAGCCCAGGAAAACTGGAGTGGGTAGCCTATCCCTCCTCCAGGGGATCTTCCCTACCTGGGAATTGAACCTGGGTCTCCTGAATTGCAGGCGGATTCTTTCCCAACTGAGCTATCAGGGAAGCCCAAATTATCCAGAAACTAATATTCATTTGTCCAAGGATTTGCCTCCATGAAGATGAAATCAGATATATTAGAGGATCTCTGTTTCCATCAAACAAATTGTGGACAAAATATCATACGCAAATATATTTTTTGTAAAGGGTTAGAAGAAGTAATTTATTTGTCTGATTTTGTCATTAAGATCTATCTGCACTCACCACACAAACATGCCTGAATGCATGTTCACATGCTTATTCCTCTTGCCATTAGCTAATTGACAAATTTCCTGGTTTTCCATTTCAGCTTGGAAAAAGCACTTTTCACTGCAAATTAACCAAATTGGAAAGAGAGATTCTGTCAGAATGACTTCTGGGCAACTCACTGAAAAAATAGTAATGCCAGAGATTTTTCTTTTAATTCAATTTAAGTAAAGTCAGCAAAAGAGAAAAAATGAAACTTTGAGATGATCTAGTCCAAAACCATCAATTTTCACATGAAAACTGAGGGCCATAGAGAGGAAGGGACTTGCTCAGGGTCATATCTGTGGATTTTAATGGTCTGAGAGCAGAGAGAATAATTGGGCAGAATATGTCTTATTCCAGAGTCACAGAATTAGTTGTATGTTCTGATTTTGCAACTGTGTGAATTTGGCAAGGGACTTATTTTACTAAGCTTATTTTTGACCTGAAATTGGGTATAGGTCACACAAACAGTAATTCTAGCTTCATAGGGAATTGTGAGCACCAAATGGGCTAACATAACACCTTCTCCAATATCTGGGACAGAGTAGGTGCTCAGTGAGTGTGAATTTCTTCTTCTTCTCTTCCCCTTGTTTTCCTTTTTGATTAGCCTGGTGGCTAGTACATAATAGGGACTTTCACAATATTTGGTGATTGGCTGTCACCTTGATGTGATGCAATGCTTTAAGGACAACTCAAGGAAACTTGGGTTTGATCCCTAGGTAGGTACGATCCAGTGGAGGAAGAAATGGCAACCCATTCCAGTATTCTTGCCTGGAAAATTCCATGGACAGAAGAGCCTGATGGGCCAAAGTCCATGGAGTCATAAGGAGTTGGACACGAATGAACAACTAAGCACGCTTACTCACACACAGGCACAAGTGTCTGAACACTGGCATATCTGCTCCTTGGCACTCTCACTTGCCATGAGACCATGGCAGAGTGGAGGAAGCTGGGGGCAGTGGGGATGAAAACAAAACTGCCAGAAGATATGTATCTTGATAAAGCTATAATTCAAAAAGATACATACACCCTTATGTTCATAGCAGCATTATTTACAATAACTAAGACATGGAAGCTACCTAAATGTCTATCTACAGATAAATGGATAAAGAAGATGTGGTATATATACACAATGAAACATTACTCAGTCATAAAAAATGAAATGATGCCATTTGCAGCAACATAGATGGACTTAGAGATTATCATACCACGTGAAGCAAGTCAGAGAAAGACAAATATCATATGATATCACTTATATATGGAATATAAAAAAAGATACGAACTTATTTACAAAACAGAAAGAGATTCACAAACATAGAAAACAAACTTATGGTTATCAAAGGGGATAGGTGGGGAGGGGGAGGGATAAATTAGAAGTTTGGGATGAATAGAAACACACTATTGTGTATAAAATAGATTACCAACAGGGACCTACTATATAGCACAGGAAACTATATTCAGTATTTTGTAATAGCTTATAATGGAAAAGAATGTGAAAAAGAATATATATATATATAGTTTTTTATATATAAATATATTTATATGTATAAATATTTATATATATACACACAGATATATATGTTTCTAAATCACTTTGCTGTATACCAGAAAATAACACAACATTGTAAATCAACTATATTTCAATAAAATTTAAAAAAAAAACTGTCAGAAGAACAACTTCTTCCTCCAAGCCCCTGTCCACACAAGGATAATTTCTCTTATTTTGACACTTCCCACTTCATCTCATAATGGTTAAAACTGGCCTATTTGAAGCCCAGCTCAAGTGCCATCTCTTGTGAGGCCCCACAGTATTTCATACAACTCTGGTTTACAAATAAAGAAGTGAAAGCTCAGAAAGGTTAAGTAACTTGCCCAAAGCCATGGACCTAGTAAACAGCACAGCTGAGGGATGAGAGAATGACTAACACTGAGCACTTACTCTGTAACATTGCTATCTCTCCCAGTTTACAGATGCTGCAAATTGGCATATGGATCTGCAGTTACCCTGCTAGTAAGTGAAAAGGTAAGATTCACAGTCAGATTTGCTGACTCATCCCACCAGGACAGGGTTTGTCAATTTCAGCACTATTAACATTCTGGGCTGGATGCTTGTGTGTGTGATGGAGGGTTGCCCAGTGAGTTGGGGGATACTTAGTAGCATCTCTGGCCTCTACCCACTAGATGCCAGTAGCACACCTACCAAGTCTCCAAACATTGCCGGAAGTCTTCTGGGGGACAAAATTGCCCCCTCCACCTTCACGTGACAGCCACTGCTCTTGGACCTCTGGTCATCAGCCCTTACAGGGAACTCCTGCTTGGTTCCAAACCTGATGCACTGGAACCATTGATGCATTTGGAACAAAAGAGATAATCTTGCTTTCTAGGAAATTCTCTCAAGGATGTTCTCAAACTCATGTGTGACTTAGAGTTTTTAGTTTTGCCTGATTCCCTGGTGGCTCAGAGGTTAAAGCATCTGCCTGCAATGCAGGAGACCTGGGTTCAATCCCTGGGTCGGGAAGATCTCCTGGAGAAGGAAATGGCAACCCACTCCACTATTCTTGCCTGGAGACTCCCATGGACGGAGGAGCCTCATGGGCTACAGTCCACGGGGTCGCAAAGAATCGGACATGACTGAGCGACTTCACTTTCACTTTCAAATGTTCTATGAACACCTGTTAGGATAACTGGAAAAAGTCTATTTAGTTAGTACAAAGGCATATTCAGAAAAAGGTGAAATAAATCAAAGATAGAACTATAGATATGTTTTCTTACTTTCCATTTCTGTTCTTGACTCAAACCCAAGATGAGCTGTACTTTTTGGGTTTGTTATTCAAACTCCATTTATCCTGGGCTTCTGGACCTCTCAAAATTATGATCTGGCCAGGATGTTCATTTAATCCTGAATCTGAGACAATATATTGTAGCTATTATGATGGCTGAAGATATCTTGGGAAGGGATGATGAAGAGGGATGTCATCTTGATCCTTGAAAACCTTAGTCTCTCACCATGCAGACTGTGTGCCAAGTCTTCTGTGTCCCGAGCCTTCTTTTACTCCATTTAGAGAGAAATTCTCTAGGGGAAGCAGATATGTATTTGGCCTTGGCATCATAGAAAAATCTTTTCCTGCTCAGATCCTCAGTTTCCTTCCTGAGCAACATGAGAGACTCACAACAACTGACTATGAATGCTACCAAGTCTCTATGGCTAATAAACCTAGGACCATTGTTAGCCCTTAATACTAGTCACTTGCATTTGTAAAGCATTTATTAGATATAAAGGAGATATACTATTTCATAGACTCAAAGACACTCAAAAGTCTCTTTTTCATGTTTTAACATCTCTGAGATTGAAATGCATCCTAAAATTGATGACATCTTAGGTTAGATGAAATTATTTTTCAAAAAATTGGGAAAACAATACAGAGTGGGAAATATTTTATTCTCAAAATAGGGACATCTGAAACAACTACCATCTTACATAATTTCATTTAGAAATAGAAACGTCTTTTATGAGAATGTAGGATAATCTTCCCCAAGAAAGAAAACTTTCAACTTTACGTTGACGTAGTATCTAAAATAAAATTAGGATTAAAAACATTAATGTCTATTTGGCATGACTTACCACATTACCACAATCCAGCATCATCTGAGAACAACTGGTCTCTCTCCAAATATCTTCATATCCATTATTTATCTGGATCCTCAAACACACTATGAAGTGAGGGCAGTAGTTAATATCACCATTTTACAAATGAGTTAGCTGAGGTTCAGGGGAAATAAACTTCATTTTTCAAGATGGTATTACTAGAAACTCAAAGCATGTAGTTTAAAAGTTCTTGCTGGGGAATTTCATGTTAGATGCATGGTGCAGTGTGGAAAGACTTGAAAACTGTGGGGCTGTGTCCTAGGGGCAAATATTTCAAGTATAGTGAAGATAATCTTTCTAAAGTCACAAGACTATTGGGTGAAATCTGACCTGCTGAGCTCACTGAAAACAGAGTTGTTCTTGTCATATCACACATGATTTTACTGGCTTACATAGCCCACACAGACTACTTTGTTACATTTGATTTTTATTATTTTCCATTAATGTAGTAATGTAGCCTGGTCAACTTGAGGTTTAGTATGAAAGGAGTTTGATTAATAAAACAGTGATAAACTTCGGCAATGCTGGTCATTATATTTGTACATATGGATCCATCCCAGGCATAGGTGAAAAAGGACTGACAACAGTCTCTGTTGTCTGGGCTGCGTTTCTGCTGGGGCAGACCCTGGACCAAACACTTCAAAAAAGCAATTGACCATTCCATTCATGTACAAGTTTTCGTGTGGATGTATGTTTTTATTTCTCTTATGTATATACCTTGGAGTTAAAATTGCTTGGTCATGTTCTAACTCTGTGTTTAAACTTTTGAGAAACTGCCAGATTGTTTTCAAAGGTGACTGCACTATTTCACATTTTCACTAGCAGTCAATGAAGCCTCCAGTTTCTCTGCATCCTTGTCACAACAGTCTTTTTGCTCATAGCCATTCTAGTGAGTATAAAGTGTTCGATTTGCATTTCCCTCATGACTTTTTCATGTGCTTACTGAGTATCTGTATATCTTATTTGGAGAAATAGTTATTTAATAGCTTTGACCACTTAAATATCCATCAACCAATAAGTAGATAAACAAAATGTAGTACATCCATATAGTGGAATATTATTTTCAGGCATAAAAAGAATGAGTTATTAATACATGCTACAACATGGATGAAGCTTGAAAACATTATACTAAGTGAAACAAACCAGACACAAAATGTTATGTATTATGTGATTCTATTTATGTGAAATGTCCAGAATAGGCAAATTCATAGAGACAGAAAGTAGGCTAATGGTAACAAGGGACTGAGATAGTAGGGAATGTGGAATCACTACCAATGAGTACAGTTTCTTTTTGAAATGATAAAAATGCTCAGGAATTAGTGATGATGAATGCACAATCTAATGAATATGCTAAAGCTACTGAATTGTGAGCTTTAAAAAGAGACACAGAAGTACAGAACAGACTTTTGAACTCTGTGGGAGAAGGTGAGGGTGGGATGTTTCGAAAGAACAGCATGTGTATTATCTATGGTGAAACAGATCACCAGCTCAGGTGGGATGCATGAGACAAATGCTCAGGCCTGGTGCACTGGGAAGACCCAGAGGAATCGGGTGGAGAGGGAGGTGGGAGGGGGGATCGGGATGGGGAATACGTGTAAATCTATGGCTGATTCATATCAATGTATGACAAAACCCACTGAAATGTTGTGAAGTAATTAGCCTCCAACTAATAAAAAAAAATAAAATAAAAAAGGAAAAAAAATAATGAATTTTATAGTATGCGAATTGTATCTCAGTTTTAAAAATCAAGTGATCATAGATTGTTTTCATGTATTTCTGAACTCTCCATTTTGTTCCATAGATCTATATTTCTATCTGTCCTTCAATACTATGCTGTTTTTTTAAATTTTTGTTTCTTTAAAAAATTTTTATTCTATATTGGAGCATAGTTGATTAGCAATGTCGTGTTAGTTGCAGGTATACCATGCTGTCTTGATAATATATACATCTATATTGCCTAAAAATTAAGTAGTGTGAATCCTTCAACTTTGTGCTTGTTAAAGATGGTTTCATAAATTTTGTCAATTTCTACAGAAAATCCTGTTGAGATTTTTTTTTCATTTATTTTTATTAGTTGGAGGCTAATTACTTTACAATATTGTAGTGGGTTTTGTTATACATTGACATGAATCAGCCATGGAGTTACCTGTTGAGATTTTAATTGGGAATTTGTTAGATTTATCTAACAACAGACCTGAATTCACCTTGCTCTGAGATACATTCTTACTAGTGGTAGAGTGATCCTTCTCCAAAGGATGCTAAGTAAAGATTAATATGGACAAATGGGGAAACTTAGGTTTTGAGAGATTAGTTAACTCATACAAGGTTACAGCTAACATTGCAGATGTGACTGAAACCTGGATCTGATTCACAAGCCTCTGTGCTTTCTTGGTGCCAGACTACTAATTTTAGGATTTTCAGTGAAAATTCAGTGTGACTCCAGTGTGCTGTGGCTGCTAAAAGATGATCCTAATTGGTTTGCTGTTTAGAAAGAGGGTGAAGGTCGCTCAGTTGTGTCCGACTCTTTGCGACCCCATGGACTATGCAGTTCATGGAATTCTCTAGGCCACAATACTGGAGTGGATAGCCTTTCTGTTTTCAGGGGATCTTCCCAACCCAGGGATCGAACCCAGGTCTCCCACCTGCAAGGAGATCCAACCAGTCAATTCTAAAGGAAATCATTACTGAATATTCATTGGAAAGACTAATGCTGAAGCTGAAACTCCAATCCTTTGGCCACCTGATAAGAACTGACTCATTGGAAAAGACCTTAATGCTGGGAAAGATTGAAGGCAGGAGGAGAAGGGGATGACAGAGGATGAGATGGTTGGATGGCATCACCGACATGATGGACATGAGTTTGAGTAGGTTCCAGGAGTTGGTGATGGACAGGGAAGCCTGGCATGCTGCAGTCCATGGGGTCACAAAGAGTCGGACACAACTGAGCAACTGAACTGAACTGAACTTAAAAAGAGGGAGATGGAAATTCTGCCCTCCTCTGGCCTATCAGAACTGTTCTCAGGTATTGTGTCCAGTTCTGGGAAATATGCTCTTAGAGGGCTTGGGAATAGACTTTACCATCGTGTTCAGCAGAGAGCTAATGCTGGTATAGAAGCATCCTAAAGTTTTGTGCAATGTGGAAGAGCTTCAGTTTAGCCTAGGAAGGGAGAAACCAGGGGAGAAAAAACAAATAGCCTCAGAGATCAGAAAGGCTGTCTTGGAAAGCTTCTAGTGGCAGAACTTGTGAAAAAGTATCTACGGTTTGGCTCGTTGAGCTCAGGGACATTTTCAGCTCTCATAGCCCATGAATTCGTGGTCATTGGAAGTTGTGGTCTGTGCCTTATCAAAGTGTGTTCTCCTGTTCTAGTACTTTGCACAGGACCTGGGCATAGTACTAACTCATTAATTGTTTCTTGAGTCGAACAGAACCCTTGCTATAAATATAATGGAATCATTAGAAAATTGAACCTCAACTATATTGGAGTTTAACTTGACAGTGGAATTATTACCTAATTTTTCAACCCCTGAAACAAAAATTCTTTGTTAAGTGATACAATATTTATGTGAATTAGCACCAACCTTTGGGATGGCATTAAACATTCCCCATTAATAACGGCTTCTGAGTGATAGTGTATACTTGGCAAGGAATGGGAGCATTTATGGGTTTTCTCTCCCACTATTCACAGCCTTTCAATGAAAGCAGTGGCTCACTTGAGGTGAGGGAATAAAGAACAAGGGAGCACTTGGATTCTTCCCTGTGCTCTTCACATTGGGACTGGTGAACAAGGCTGACTTCATTCCACAGCTGGATTGATATGCAAATTTACCCCCACTAATTGGCTTCCCCAGCTGTCTCCAGAGGGCGGATGTATTCTTTTATAAAGTGCTGTCTAGGGCGGCATTGAGAACATTAGAACTACTTAATTGAATATCAATGAATCTTTATAAACTAATAATGATGAAGAGCCTGGGAAGCTTGATGTAGGTTTGGTGTATTGGGAAGAGTAGAGCCCTGAATTGAATTTGTGGGAAGTGAACATTTCTCTGGGTTTTATAAAATTCAGTTTAGGCTGCTTTGACCCGAAGTCCTTGAAAGCCCCACAGGTGCCTTCTTCAACACGTGAGGTGGTGCGGGTTGACCATGAGCAAATGCATGGGTCTATGTCCACTCCCCATAGATAGACAGACACATGCACACCTTCCCCCAATACAGGAAATCTTCCCCCTAATACAGAAAAGCAAGAAGAGTCACTACTTTCCCCAAATCAGCTTCAGAACCTAGGGCACTGCCACCAAACTGAGAATACCTGCTCTCACTGCACAGTGCAGTGGGGGTATGTCTCCTCTGTCCTGGCAGAGCATTTGGACACTGATTTATGCCTTCAAGTCCTACCAGGAAGTCCACTGAACGGACCAAAAGAGCAAGTCAAACTAAAAGAACAAACAAATCCCTTGCAGTTAAAAGCAGCTGGGCTGGTATTGCTGGATCTCTGGGATGTTTAGAAGTTCACTGAATTGTACCTAAGAGGAGGATTTCATTTTCCTCCTTTTCTCTCCCTCCCTCTAAAACATGTGTTTCTAGACCTTCAAAAGCGTTATACAAAAAAGATACAACAAAACTGCAATTACACTAAAAGAAATAGACATAGATTGATGGAACAAAATAAAAAGTCTAGAAACAGGCCCCAGTATATAAGAATTTATTATGCATTAAGGGTATTATTTCTGATCTGGAGAAAAGGACAACTTGATCCATAACAGGCCCTGGGAGAATTGGTTAACTATTTAATATAAACATTTATTATTAAAGATAGACCTCACAGGATACTCCTAAACAAATTTGGATTGTTTAAAAAGTTTGATATGTGTTACTTTCTCCATGTATTCTCCCCTTCTCCCTCCTTCATGTAAAATAGACAACCAATGTGGATTTGATGTATGACTTAGGCAACTCAAACAGGGGCTCTGCGACAGACTGAAGGGTGGGATGAGGAGGGAGATGGGAGGGAGGTCGGGAGGGAGGGGACATGGGTGTACCTATGGCTGATTCTTGTTGATGGATGACAGAAAACCACAAACTTCTGTAAAGCGATTATTCTTCAATTTAAAAAAAGTTTGTTATGTGGCCATTTAAAATGAAATGAGATAGACATATATACATAAACATAGATGGCTAGACATGAGATATTATTAGTTTTAAAAATCCAGTTGCAGAATAATATACCTATTCAAATCTCTTTTGAGAAAACTCTATATAAAAATGTCCCCAGTAAAAAAAATTACTTCGTTTATCAGAGAGAACCTTTTCCCTTGCATGACATACTACAATGACACTTAGACATATATTCATAAAAACAAAGCAAAACCCCCCACAGAATCTCTGTGTGTTTTGGAATAAGCATGAAATACACTTTGATTTAAAAAAAATCAAGAAAAGCAAAAAGAGTTATCTATACAAAAAGAAATAATGAAGGAGGCAATGAGCTGAATAATAATGTGATTTGGGGGTAAATAAAACATTTTCAGCTTGAAAGTGGAGGAAGAAGCCATAAAGAGAAAGTCTGATAAACTTGATTTTAAAAAAGAACTACAAGTCAAGAAAATCACCAAAAATAAAATTAAAGGGCCAATGACAGAGGCAGAACAATATTTGCAATGAATATATATATCAAGTATTCTGACAAGTCAATAAGAAAAGATGAATTCGCTCAACAGAAACACAGGACACGGATATGAACAGACAGTTCACAATAGAGAAATACAAAAGCCAATAAACATGAAAACCATAATAGCAGTAACAACCACAAATTTAAAAATGCTATCTTTATTATCTATCAAATTAGGAAGCTTTTCTTTTAGTGCTAATGCCAAGTTGTGGCAGAGATGTGAGAAGAACATTCATCTACACAGCTGGAAGACAATTGGCAATGTATATCAAGAGCCTCAGAATGTTTCATAGACTTTGGCCCAGGAATTCTATTTTTATTGACACACATCTTAAGCTCCTGCAGAGGTTCAATGTTCAAAGATTTACATATAAAGATTTTTACTCATAATAGCCTCAAATTGTGAATAACCTAAGTGTTCACTGATTGCCATTTAGTTCAATATATTAATTAAGTAATTATTAGTCAAGCAATTATGTTATTGCTATCTGAATGTTACATAAAAAATTTTAAAGTCTTTTAACAGACTACTGATATGAGGAAATGCTCATTCTCCAGAAATGGAAAAATAATACATAAGGGAGGAATCAAGATTACTCTCTCCTCTAAGTAGTTTCATCTTAAAAAGAACTCTCCCTGACACTTCATTCTCTTCTAACTACCTGACCAGGATTCCTTTCCTTCTATTCATGTCCAATGTTTTCATATGAGTAGTCCACAAACTCACCTCTTTTTCATTCTTAAAGCATCACAATTTGGATTCTAGCCCTGAATCTGCTCCCAGAAACTAACCACTAATGACAGCTCTGTTACTAAGCGTGGAAGATCCATTGCAGGTCTCCACACTGGTCAGGGCTGGTTTGTCTTCTTCCACGTGCCCTTTTAAGACTAGGTTCCCAAGCGGGAATCTTCTGACTATTCACTCTCTTCCTAGGTGATCTTATCCACTCTCAGGATTTTCATTATATTTCATTATTACCTTGGGCAGAGTACTCTTGTGATTCCTATCTTTTGCCCAGATCTCTGCCTTCAAACTTCAGAACCGTGTCTGTCTGTCTGTTGGATATTTCCATCTGGATGTCCCTCAATATAGTATTTACTGTTTCACTTGGTGGCATCACCACTCTTTCCATAGGAATGTCCTTGTATGCTTATTTCTCTCTTTCTCCTTCTCTCTTTCACCCTTATCCTTATTCCCTCACTGCCCACTAAGAACATGCGTGCACATTTAACCTCCTCAATAGCAGGCACCATGGCTTAGTCACCAGTGTACCCCAGCACCTTGTGTAGTGCCTGGTACCCAAGTAGGTGCTTAAATATTGGTTAAATGAATGAATGAAACTATTGACTATTCACATTAATTCTTTTGATTCTTTCACTGATTTTGCTTGTATTTTTAAAGCAGAGAGAAAAATGTAAAAATTGCTTTCCTTCTGCCATCTTTTGTGGGAATAATATCAAGTAAAAAATGTGAGTGCCCACTTAGGTCCCTCCAGTCACATTAAAAGCTGATCCCTACAACATTTTGCTGCATAAACATCTTGACCTTGATTATACTTGTAAGTACATGGTTAAATGTAAATACATATAAACATGTCCTTTTTAATGGAAATACAGTTGATGTACAAAACTGTGTTAGTTTCAAGTGCATAGCAAAGTGATTCAGTTATATATACATATATATGTATATATATTTTAAATTCCAATCATATTAGACATATGAGACTGCAATTTATTCTTTCACCTAACAAGATATCATGGATGTCTTTACAGGACACATAAATCTATCCTTGCTTTTTTTATGGCTACATAGAGCCCCATTGTGTAGATATACTGTAATAAATGGAAGCATTCCTTATTGACAAAAACTTAGGTTGTTTACCTAAGTAAATATTTTTGTAGAAGGAATTATATATTCTTTGAAATGAATTTTAGTGTTGTGAAGCATGTAGATACAAAATTTTATTACATATTGCCTAGTTTTATACATATATAAATGCATGTATCAATGCATATATAATTATACACGTATTTATATGTGCTCATTCTATTTAACAGTCCATGTGTATTTAGTTCCTTTTACAACCAGTAATATATGATATTACCAACCTTTTAATGCTTGCTGATTTGACTGGAAAAATAGTGTATTATTTTAATTTTTATGCTATTTAGTAAAACTGAACATATTTTAGTACATTAATTGGCTGTTTGTATTATTTTTTTAAAATCTGTGAATAACATCTGGTATTCTTTGATCATTTTTTAATTAATTAATTTTTATTTTTGACCATGCCAGGTGGCATGTGGGATCTTTGTTGCCGGACCAGGGACCTAACCTGAGCCCCCTGCAGTGGAAGTGCAGTCATAACCACTGGAACACCAGGGAAGTCCCTTTCAATCATTTTTTGATTGGATTGTTTGTAGAAATACTTTGCTTAGAAGAACTATTAACCCTTTTGTCAGATATGCTGCAAATATTTTTCCTCGTCTATTGTTTGTCCTTTATATATATTGTTTGCCATATAGTTTTAAATCTTCTAGTTACTGATATTGTTAATATTTTGCTTTAGGGTTTTTCAGTTTGAATATTTTACTTAAATATTACTTTCTACTTTCTTGTAAAACTCCAGTTTTTACATGTTGCTTTTTAACTTACCTGAATATTTTTTGTATAATGTGTGAAATAAAGTTGCATATTTTATTCTAAATAGATAATGGTCCCTATGTGCTATTCGTTGAATAATGTTTACTTTCCCCAATGATTTGTAAATATCATAAACCTTATTATACATTACATTCATAGACATGTCTGTTTCTAGAATACTTATTCTGTTTATTTGATCTACCTGATTCTTTCTGTGCTGGTAATATGCTATTTTAATAGATTTTGATATTTATAGTAGATTAGTACATATGTTCTCCATTATTCTTCTTATCTAAACGTGTTCTTATTTATAATTACATTACATCTTCCAGAAGAAACTCAGAATCAACTTGTAATGTTAAAAAAAATTATCATTGATTCTTTGATTGGAGTCACATTTTTATAATAATTTGCAAAAAATCTGCCTCTTGATGATACTGTCTTTCTCTGTAGGAATCAGGTGTGTCAAATCCATCCATTTGGATCTTATTGTGTGTCCTTTGATACGATTTGGGTTCTTCTAAATCCTTCTAGATTTGCTGTTCATCAAGCCTCTGTTCTGACATTTGGGTCAGTCTGGATAGAGCAGATTTTTCTTAATGAGGGATTGGATATGCAGATCAGGGACAAGGGAGGGAATGATTGTCTCAGAATCACATAGCAAATTAATGATGGGGCTAGGCTGATGGTAGAGACAGAGATGGAGAGAGAAAAATAGGGAGAAACAGGGATATTTTGCACAGAAGGTAAATTATCTTTGCAAAGGGAGGAACTGTGATCCACCCACAAAATGGGTGGAAGGAGTGGTAAAGACAAAGAGTGGGGGACCGTTGTGCCCCTCTTCTGCTCACAGGACTTACTGTTAAGAGGGTACAGAGTGTGCAGAGTGTGCTTAATACACAATTATTTGCAGTAAGTCTGTTATTAGAAGATCAGAGGGATGGGATGGGGAGGGAGGTGGGAAGGGGGATCGGGATGGGGAACACATGTAATTCCATGGCTGATTCACGTCAATGTATGGCAAAAACCACTACGATATTGTAAAGTAATTAGCCTCCAACTAATAAAAATAAATGAAAAAAAAAAAAAAGAAGAAGATCAGAAACTCTGGGTGGGAGCTCAAGTCATTTAGAGACTTAACTATAACCAGACCCTCCACATCTCAGTGGTCTGGGAAACAAGGGTTATTCGTAGATGGTTGGACTAAGTCAGAAGTTATTTAGATAATGCATCATGAGCAGCAGCCTCTACTAGACAGATTACCCAGCTAAGAGCCAAGAAGCCTGAGTCATAATTTTGCCCCAAACACGAACTCACCAAGGGAGTTTGGGCCAATCACGAAATCTCTCTGGGCTTCACCTTTTCCTAATGCAACACTGAGATGCTACCTGATCCTGCCCTGTTTACCTAAAGGGACACTGGTAGGTTAGAACCAGGGTCAACCTGTAAGTAAACGATGAATGCAGGGAAGAAGACAACGTGGTCACCATGAAAAGGGGTGCATGGAGCTCTGAAGAAGTAGCAGTTCAGCTAGATCCAGAGGGAGAAGAAGAGGATGACAGTGTGGGCATCTATCATGATGGGGAAGGAACCTTGACTATGGCACATGCTTTGGAGCCAGCCGAAAGCAAGAACCCTCTAGAGGTAAGATAAGGAAAACCCCAAGAACTAGGGCAGGTGAGAGGAGGGAGGTAGATGTAAAGAATTTCCAGGATAACATTGCTGTGTCTGCAGTGTCCTGATTAAAGGCATTGAGAGGAAGGGAAGGCCAGGGGTGAGAAAAGCTGGAGACCTCTGCAGGGGGAGTATTGGTCCATAGGGAGGACAAGAGCTGCTGTGCAGTCAGAAACAATCTGGTGGGGACTTTACTTATTAATCTGATTGCAACTGACCCATGAGATGATTAACAGTAATTCACATCCTGGGGAGTGAGAGGTTTGATGGCAGCTTCAGCTGGGCTGAGAAATGTGATTTGTGGTGGAGACTGTATCAGGATAGAAGGGGCTGGAGTGGCAGTGGGGATGATTCTACTTGGCAGCCTATAGCCAGGGAAGCTGTTCACTCTGCAGAAATGAAACACTGACCCGATTAGCCAGCCATTGGAGATGTAGACAGTTGCAGGACGAGGAGCTGACAGTCTGGAGACCTGGCCTGAGCCTGCAAATGTGACCCAAAGAGCTGGAGGGACAAGTGGGAACTCTCCAGCTTGAGTCAGGCAAGAGTTGAATCTGGGGAAAGAACTCTGCTTCTTTGGAGTTTATTTCCCAGAACATACACAGGGAAGACGTTGTAAGGACTCTTGCTTTAGGGGAGACTATAATAATAGCGAAGCCTCAGTCATAAGAGTTTGAGCAAGCTCCGGGAGTTGGTGATGGACAGGAAGGCCTGGTGTGCTGCAGTCCACGGGGTCACAAAGAGCTGGACATGACCGAGTGACTGAACTAAAGTCAGAAGAAGGCTGTCATGGTTCCAGTTTTGGTTTGGAAATTGTTTTGTGTGCAGATGCTGGGGAGTCCTAAAGACAGGACATGGGTACCAGCAATCACTGGTGGAGCAAGAAGCCTTGGTGACTCTGCTGTGTCATTGGCAGAAGGACATTGGGCAAGTACTTTGTCTAGAGTGAAAGGCATGCCCAGGCTTGAGTGGCAGAGGGAAAGGAGAAAAGGAAGAACAAAGTGGCTGAGGTGTTTCTGAGAAGGGGAAGACATACAAGGAGGAAGAGGCTGCATTTCAAGTTACAACTGGAAACAGAATTCAACGGGAAAAGGAGCTGTGGCAGCCACATGGGTCCCAGGAAACAGTCCCTGCCCCGAGCCAGGAACCTCATCCCCTCGGCTTCTCAAAAGAGGCTGTTGTGCAGGAATCCGCTGAGCAGGAAAGGCCAGGAGAGAGGGGGTGGCGGAGGTAGGGAGGAGGGCTTCCAAGGTCCATTGAAGGGAAGGAGCAGAGAGAATGAGCTCAGCAGACCCAGCATAGATGGAGTGAGAATACAGAGGTCGCCTCCAGCCTGTGATAGGGGAAAGCAAAGAGCTGAAGGGGGAGGGGGGTAGGGCGGAGAGTTCAAAGGCAGCCTCGAAGGACTCATTAAAATGACACAAACACAAATCACAACTTAGCGTAGGAACATGTACAAGTGGACTAAGAATGCATAAGGCCAGAGAGGTAGCCTCTGGGGCCCTGGGAGAAGAGAAAAGGGATGTCACTTCAGTATAAGGACAAGGCTGAAGACAAAGAGGATAGTGTATTGTTGGGGAGGCCAAGGGGGCTGGGGGCTCTTCACAAGGGGCAGCGGGGAGGAAAGCCAGAAGGGAAGGCTGAGTTTCTCACGCAGTTTGCATTTTCTAGGAACTGCAAGAGGAGGGTTTCAAGATATAGGATTCTGAAGGTGAATTTGGGAGAGAGCGGGCAGCATTGTGAAGATGAAAAGCAAAATAAATTTCAAAGGAAACATTATCTAAAGCAAACTCCACTTTCCCTCCTCAGAAGATGAAATATAGGAGTGAAAGGATATTTCCACTGTACCTACACTGCAAAGATGGGCTGAAAACAACAGGAGAGGTCCATCATAAGAAAGTTTTTTTGCAAGTGTAAGTCGCTCAGTTGTGTCTGACTCTTTTGTGACCCTGTGGACTGTAGCCTGCCAGGCTCCTCTGTCCTTCACTATCTCCCGCAGCTTGCTCAAACTCATGTCCATTGAGTCGATGATGCCATCCCGGGCCCCCTCCAGATGTACAGAAACGGACTTCCTGAGGTGCTACCAGGTGACCCAGAAGATCATCTTTGCTTTAAAATATTTGCTTTAAATAAAAGGGAGAGGCAGATCAATAAAGTATGTTTGGTAAAATATTGGTAATTGTCAAAGCCAAGTGGGGAGTATATGGAAGCTCATTATACTATTCTACTTTTTCATATACGTGTAAGTTTTCATCATGAAAAATAAGCCAGGTTATCTTTGCAGAATTCTGATTTCCTAGATATGGAATTTATGTGACTGAAAGAAATTGGTGTGCTGGAGACAGCTCATCCCTTCTCATGAGAGTCAACTGTTACATTTACAATGTGTGTGAGTTGGTTGTTAAACACATTCATTATTCAAAATTCAACTATATAAAATTGTAGCTAAATACATTAAAAGGAAATGGATATTTTAAACTCCTCATTGCCTATTTGTTCACTAGGTTTTATTATTATGTGTGGTCCTAATATTATTTACCTCTATTGTATCTGCATGATGGAAATTGTGTATGTATAGTTGTGTGCCACTGTACATCTCTTTCCAACATCATATTCAGTGACATCTTATTGTTAGTTTGAAATCTGCTGTAGTGAGAGTATGTATACCATGGGAATCAGAAAATGCTATAATTCAAGGCTTGGTTGATTGTCAAGACTTAAGAAAGGGATGGTGAAAATATTAATAATGCAAATGAAACGTAAAAATGTGTTGTGTTTGTAACCATGACATTTGTGAACACTGTAAAAAATGAGGAAATAGTCTTCCAGTATTTGAAAACTATCCTCTTATTCAGCAAAAAGTCACTCATATCACTGATAAACAAGTGAATTTCTACCATCTGTAATGCAGAAGCTGAAAGATGCTTTAATTTAATTAATATAATTTCTATGAGGGTAAAATACAGCTTGTTTGTAATCATATATCAGAGTTCATGACAGTTACATTTGTCAAATCATGGTTAACTCTGATTGCAGCCATAGATAGTCTATGAATGCAATAGCTTGGCAAAAATGAACAAAAGTATTCTGGGAAAATCAACTGGACATATGGAATTTACAAAAAAAATAGTATTGTATCAGGTTGGCCAAAAAATTCATTTGAGTCTTTCCATAACATCTATGTTATGGAATATATCCAATATATTTTATTATTGTTTGTAAATTGTGTGCTACACATCATTTGTGTCGTATGTACAGACATGCACTAGCACACTATTTTTTTAAGGAAAAAAAAGTATTTCCTCTAGCAAACAAACTCAGAGTAAATTTTTAAAGACAGATTTATTTTTAAGGCACACTTCTCTGCATATCTCAATATGAAACTCAATTTCTAGATAATAAAGTCAAACTCTTTATCCTCATTCTGCTTAATGGATGGAGATTCCATGGAAACAGGTGAAGAATAGGGCACCAGTGTCTCAGAGTTAAGGCAAATTTCCCCCTGAGACTCTCCAAATATCTTTAGAGATGACCAATGAAATATTATGGTCCCTTGGTTGAAAGCAACCAAAGTAGAACCATTATGAAAATTAGAAACATCCAAAAGATGCAGGCATAGAACAGCGTGAAAACTAGAGTCTAAAAGTCAAGACTTGGATGCCACTACTCCCATGCTTTCCACTAGTCTCCTCAAATTCCCTGTGGGCCTAGGGCTTTATCAATTTCAACTTAAGGAGCTGGTAAGTGTACTATAACTTCTCTGAGGACACATTCACTGCTGACCTATAAGAAGAAACTGCTTTCCTTTTAACACTCAAAGTGAAAAATATTTTGTTTTTAACACCCAAATAGTTTTTGGTCCAAAAGCTATTCTGCTACATTAGAGAGTGTTAAGAAAATTTTGATTGCTATGAAATACATACATACTTATATACATATTAATTTCCACATGAAAACATTCAAACATGCATAATGCAATGAATCCCCATATGTTCATCCTTCAGCTTCAGCATTTAACAAGATTTTGCATTTGTACCTCAGGTTATATTATTAATAAAATAAAGGAACCATTAATAGTTATTTAAAGGAATTTCTTACGTAAGTTTTTGTAAATGAAAGGATTCCTCTCCTTCCACATTCCCTCTCTACCTGTCCAAATTCTGTTCCTCTTCAAAATGTAGCTCCAATGACACGTTCTCCAGAAAGTCTTCCCTTAGAGCCTTTCCCCGTCCCTCAACACCTATAAACATCCCCAGTCCTCTGAATTCCCATAACCCTTCTTATACCTCTTATACAGCTCTTTGCATTCTCCTGGACTTTGTGTTCTTGTCTCAACCCTTCTCTTAAACTCTCTTGTTCGCTTCTGTACCTACTACTACTACCCAGGCTAAGACGTCATTTCTTTCTAGGTATCTTGATGCCCATAATGATGAGTGTATTAGTTTCCTCAGGCTGCTGTAACAAAGTACCACAAACAGTACTAACTACAGGAATGCATTGTCTCCTAGTTCTGGAGGCTGTGTGCTGGGCTGTGCTGTGCTAAGTCACTTCAGTCATGTCTGACTGTTCATGACCCCATGGACTTTAGCCCACCAGGTTCCTCTGTCCATGGGATTCTCCAGGCAAGAATACTGGAGTGGGTTGCCATGCTCTCCTCCAGGGGATCTTCCTGACCCAGGGATCGAACCTGCGTCTTCTGCATTGGCAGGCAGATTCTTTACCACTAACGCCCCCTGGGAAGCTCCAGTTCTGGAAGCTGGAAGTCTGAAATCAAGATGTCAACAGGGTTGGTTTCTTCTGAGGGCTGTGAGGGAGAATCTGTTCTAGGCCTTGTCTCTTAGCTTCTGTAGCCTCAGACATTTCTTGGCTTATAAGTAACTCCTCTTCCTTTGTCTTCATGCTGTGTTTCCTCTGCGGGTATCTGTGTCTAAATTTCACCTTTTCATAAGTACACCAATCATATTGGTTGGGGTTCATCAGAATCACCTCATTTTAACTTGATTACCTCTGTAAAGACCATATTTGCAGCTAAGCTTGCTTTCTGAGATATTAAGGGTTAGGATTGCAGCATGTCTTTCTCGAGGGGACAGAGCTCAACCCACAACAGTTGGCACCCATAGTTGTTAGTCAGATGCCTTCATGGATATAAGAACTTCTTCTTTTTTTTTTGAGTGGATTATCATTCCTAAAGTAGTTGCCAGTGAAAATCCCAAATCAGCCTCCTTAGAACAGCATACCCCTGTGTGCTCCCTTTCTAGAAAAGTGGACAAAGCACAGTGACATAAGGACACATTTATTTTTTCTCTCTTACTTTCTAATTTTGTAATCTCTTAATCCAAGTCTTTCTAGAGAAACTGTATAAGGCATAGCTCTCTTGTTTGTATTACACGGTCTAGAAGAAAACATTTTATCAGTGATCCAAAGATTTTATTTTATCCAATAGAAAAAAGATACATTTCTCATTTCATTTTTGGGTAACCACTCAGTCATTCACTCACCTGTGTAACCAATATTTACTGAGAACTTTTTATGCCAGGTTCTAGGTTGGCGCTGCGAGCACAGTGGTGACCAGCCACAAATGCTGCCCCCACAGGAATGAGTTACAATTGAGGGATATGCAATTTCTTAAGCCCAGTATACCCATCAGAAGTTAGTTCCTTTTCTAGGGCTTCTGTCTCCTCATCTGGGTCTGGCCAGATTTCACAGCCCAATCATCTATTAGCATTTGGTAATTCCAATGGCTTCCAATTTCTAATATCTCTTCTCCCCTCTCTGAAAAACAGCTTTATGAATACTCCTTTCTTTGTGGTACTAGCCATTTTCTCAGCTCCTTTTCCAAGGCTTTTAAGAGTCATCATGCCTATTGTTTCCTTTCAATCAGACTGAAAATTTCCCTTGAGAGTTTTATTTAGGTTGTTTCCAAACTGTCCACCTGTTCTCTAGACCAGTGGTTTTCCAACTTAGTGGGCAGTGAAGCTTAGTGGTGGTCCATGAATCCAAGCAAGGAATTGAAGTAGCACTGACTTAAGTGTTGGTAGTAGAGGATTAGAGAAGTAGGTGGTTGAGAGGAGTGGTTCATCAACTTTAACACGTATAAGAATCCCCCAGGATGCTGGTTTAAAGCACATATTTCGAAATTTCACCCTGAGTAGTTATGATTCAGTAGAAAGCCAGTAGCCATTGGACTGCACTTTGAGAAACACTGAACTAGAGTACATGGTGCTTGTGGGAAGGGAAGGCATATTAGGACTCGAGAGGGCAGGGCCAAGTTACCGAGAGCCTTCAATGTCAGGTTGAATTATCTGGACCTTAGACTTTCTACTCTAGGTGATTGATGGAAAGCTGGGGGAGGCTGTGTGGACCGAGAGAGAACCACCATTAGAGAGAACTTGGGTCTGGTGGGAACACTCACCTTGTCAAAGAGGGGAGGCGGAACCAGCATGGAGTCTGGGAGCCCAGCGGGGGCACTGGTGGGAGAGTCCCAGGGAAGGAGTGGTGAAGAATGAGGGCCTGGACTAGGGACACTCTCTATCCAAATGCATTCCTTCTGGATGCACTTGGAAAGGAGAGAGTCACTTCTAAAAACCTGGGCTAGGAAGGAAGAAAAGAAGTTGCTCTTTCCCCAATGGCATGTGGAATTTTGCTGGTGATTTATTGGAATTCTTCCCAAAGCTGGAATTACCCAAGTAACTCACTGAGGCCACTCGAAAGGGATCTGATGTCATAGTTTGCTTTAATAAGTCAACTCTGCAGAGATGTACGTGGAGGTAATTTGTCGTAGTCGGGAAAAAACAAAGAAACTTTCCAAAATTTTATTCTTGGAAGCTGAACGCATTAGTACTGATCCAGACTTTAAAACTCACTTAGATCAGTTCTCTGGCTGACAACTTGGGAAAATGAATTGCTGTTCCACTGAACATTCAACTAAATAGAACATTTAACCCAGTGGTCTTCAGACTATAGGATGCATTCAAACCATTTTAACTGTTAAAAATGTACATTACTACTTCTTTTCTAAGATCCTGATTCATTCAGATAAGGAGGAGGTTTGAATGTACACCTCCAAATCAGTTTCTCTAGGTGACTCTACTGCAAGTGGTCAACATCCACACTTCAAGAATCATTGCCATAGAGAACTTTTATCTGTTATCATGCAGTTATCCTGGCTTTGTCTTTTTAAGGCTCTGCATTAAGCACTTTGAGGGGTTCACAAGGAAAGGAGCTGAGTCCCTAATCCCCAAGGGGCTTGCAGTCTCCAAGGCAAGCCACCTAACCACAAAACTGGATTTCGGGGGAGAGATTGACAAATAATCCTGAAAGGGGCAGAAAAATAATGCCGGGATGTTTCCAGCAAGGGAGCGGGCTTATTTACTAATCCAGTTGCATTTATGAGACCAGCTGCAGAGGTAGTCTGGAAGTAAAGAAGTAACAAGACTGAATTGTTGAAAGCCATGAAAACTATGCTTTAGGAGTGCCTTTCATAGGCATCCTTTGAAAATCATCAAGCTATATAAGAAAACTCAGTAAATAAGAAAGAACAATAACCCCAGACAACTTGGAGAGTAAATCTGTGTAGTGTTTCCTTCCAGAACATTTTAACACTGGGGAGTGATAATTCTTCTTGGCCTAGCTGTCAGCAATCACCAAGGTCACCCAGCTTCCTCCCGTCACAGCTAAGGCAATCAGAGCCTGAAAGGTGAAAGCCCTTGAGCAGGTCACCTGGTGTTTGGAGTCAGTGCTAGAGCCCTTTACAAATTCCTCTAGGTCATGGAGGGAGGCCTTTAATGGACCCTGTTCCTACTAGCCCCTGGCTCTCCATCGCCTTCTGGTGGCTCCAGTCAGGATGCTGAATGCCTACTCTGGGCACTCAAAATGGACTTCTTCTTAGCACATTTCCCTGTGTGGTTTCCTAGTGATGATACTGTACTGGCTAGCACTTACTATGTGGCAGGCTTTGCTTTCAACTTTTGCTTTTTATCTATAAAACCCTATTTATATATCTATTTTAGAGATGAGGAGACCAAGATCCAGAGAAGTTAAAGAAATTGCCCCAGTTCACACAGCTATTGAATGTCAGAAGTATGATCAGAACGCGGGGCAGAGCAGTAAAGCTCGTGCCTCTACATACCATGCTGCACACCCTCCTGGAGCTGTTCTGGGACTCAAGTCTGTCTCCTCTACCAGACTGTGAGCTCCATGGGGTCAGGAACCATGTCTGTCTTGGTAACTGCTGTATCCTCAGTACTGAATACAAAGTAGACATTCAGTAAATATTTTTTGGATGAATGAATAAATAGAACTGGGCCGAGCTGACACTGATAACATCATTCAGTGCTGTCTTTAGAACCGGTCCTGTTTCCACCATTAATTCCCATGATCTTTGTTAAGACCTGCCCTTTTCTGGACTTTGGTCTTGCCTTCTACAGAGTGAAGGTGGTATACTCTAAGAGACCTGACATATGTGACAGTTTAGAAGCTTCCTCCACCACTAAATCCAAGGCTCCTGGGAGGGTCAGGCCAAATCTATGGCATGACCTTGCCCCTGGCCCTAAGCCCTGTCATTTATGCTCCAAATCTTGGTGGTATGTTCAAAAATATGAGATAATAAGTCGGGGGTGGTGAAAAGGGGAAGAGTTAAACATTTGGAAAGTTGGGGAGGAAATATTCTTGGGCAGTTTGGAGCTGAAACAGAGAGGACTGAGACAAAGTTGGTGTCTGCATGTAATTTGCAAAAGTGAGCCATCCTCAGAGGTGGTTCTAGTCAGAGAATAAATGTATCAAGTAGGCCATCCAGGTGGGCTTCCCAGGTGGCACTAGTGGTAAAGAACCCTCCTGCCAATGCAGGAGACATAAGAGATGCAGGTTCAGTTCCTGGGTCAGGAAGATCCCTTGGAGGAGGAAATGGCAACCCACTCCTGTATTCTTGCCTGGAAAATCCCATGGGCAGAGGAGCCTGGTGAGCTTCAGTCCATGGGGTTGCAAAGAGTCAGACACAACTGAAATGACTTAACATACACTCAGGCCATCTAGGTGGTAGTCAAACACTCTGTTTATTGATGTTTTTTCCAGGGCAGGTTTAACAAGACAGCAGACACACTTGAAAACACAAAACATTCAGAACTCCAAGACCAAGAATCAATAATTTCAGATCCCAGCAGACAAGCCAAGCTTGCCTTCACAGGTTGTTCTGGAAATAATCCAGTCATGAGATGAATGTAACACTTTCTACAGTCCAGGTGGCCCAGACCAGAGAGTCCTGGGATGCTCTCAGAAGGATGGAGGCCAGCCTTCCTAGGTCTTTAAAGAAGAGGAAGAAGTGATGGTGGAGCACAAATTTAGGAGATAATGGTCTTCTGATATAAACATTCTAGCTGCCCTCCCCACCTGGGCTTCCCTGGTGGCTCAGATAGTAAAGTGTCTTCCTGCAATGTGGGAGACCTGGGTTCGATCTCTGGATCGGGAAGATCCCCTGGAGAAGGAAATGGCAACCCACTCCAGTATTCTTGCCTGAAAAATTCCATGGACAGAGGAGCCTGGTGGGCTAAGTTCATGGGGTCGCAAAGAGTCGGACATGACAGAGCAACTTCACTTTCACTTTCTTTCTTTCCCCACCTTACAGATAAGGAAACTGAAATTCTGAACAGTGAAGCAACTTGCACAGAATCCTACAGCTCCCAAGTAGTGGAGCCCAGAATCAAAGCTGAGTCTGTGTGACTGGAAACTCCCCCTCCCCCAGCTCCAGCCTGCCCCTCTGCTTAAGCTCTCTTTGGCTAATCCTTAATGACTAATTAGTTGTCCCATCATTAAAAGGAATCAGAGAAAGGCAAAGGAATGGGGATCCCATGACCTGCTGACCTTGTTGTGTCATTAAAAGGAGATAGCTTTGAGTCAAAACATGGTGGCTTTCTTCTATAAGAGTCTCATATTATCCAGCATCCTCTGGCTTCTGAGAGGCTCCCCCTCCACTCTACCTCTTACATGAAAATATTTTCTTACTTTTTTCTTACTTACATTTTTCTGTTCTGGGAAAAATGAGGTAATATTTATAAAGTTCTTAGAACAATGCCTGACATATATAAGCCATAAAAATGTTTGCTATATAAATCCAATAAACATTATTATCATTAAAAAATTTTTTCAGACAATTCAAAAAATGTAAAGAGGACTGAAAATCACATTTAGTCCCACACTAGAGAAGCCATAATTAACATTTTGATGTCGGTGCAAGCTTTTATCATGTGCAAAGAAAACTTTTTTCATGAAAATAAAAATTATTTGATGCACGTTGCCTTGTAACCTGAGCTTCTCACTTAATGATGTGCTGAGGACCCCATTTAATGTCAGGAAATACAGATTTGCGTCATCCTTTTTAGCACATTCATAATATTCCTTTGCATTGGTACACAAAGAACTTAATTGACTAAATCCCACTAGTAGACATTTTTCTAATATGCTCCATTCTTGTCTGATTCATGCACTTCTCCAGATCGCCCTGCTGAAAGCTTGCACTAATCTGCATTCACATCAACAATACATTTCCACTATTAATAGTTTGATCAAACATCTTTTCAAATCTTAATTATCTTTTGGTGTCGTTTTCATTTATGTTGTTTGCTCATTTTTCTGTCAAGTTATTTATGTTCTTATAGATTTTTAAGAGTTTTAAAATACTATGACTGTTAGCTTCTTTGTTACATATATTGCAAATTTTTTCACAACTTGCTTTTTCTGTGTGTTGTGCAAAAGAATTCAATTTAAAAGTAATAAAATCTATCAATCTTTTACTTTATGCTTCCTGCCTTTAAACTCATGCTAGAAAAGGTTGCCTTCTGTACTTTAAGAGTATAAAAATATTCCACCTGTATGTTATTTTACATATTTATAGTTTCATTTTTCACCTTTAAACCGCTGACCAACCTATAATTTGCTCTGGTATATTTCCAGAGGATTTAAGTCAGCTCTTCAAATCTTTGGCATTCAATTTCTAACATACTCAATTCTTGAAGGAGTACGAATCAGGATTTCTCTATCTCTGAAGGAAAAATGTAATATAAAACTTGACTAGCATCTTAGCCTGCCTTCTAGAGACCTGCACTACTTTTTTCCAGTCTGGCACACAAAGTGTTACTAGTGATTGACCAGCCTGCTCACCACCTTTGTACAGAGTTTCATTAACTTGAAGATTTTTTTTTTCTGACTTTGTTCATCATTCCTACTGAGGATACTAAACCTTTTTATTACAAGGAAAATATTCCATGGGGGAAAGACAGGAATAGGACAGGCACAAAGAATATGGCTAAGGAGAATCCATTACAAATTTGATATGGGTAGCTAGCAAGGAGGAAATGAATGACAAGTGACAGAACTTTAAAAAATCTACCTTCAGGGACGAGAAGCCAGAATAAATGGAGAAGACTAACAATTGCCAAAAGCAATGACTTAGAGATGAAAGAAAGTACGAACCCAGGAGCTGGGACCCTGGGACACTGGTGTCAGGTTTTTCATGTGGAATTTAGACAAGTGCCGTCTCTTCTCTAGGTCTTGATTTCTCTACCTGTAAAGTGTGAGTGTGAGAGGGCGGTTGGGGTGGAGTGGGTGAATTAGACTCAATTTGGTCAACATTTATTGAATGGCAGTTAGGAGCTAGACACAACTCTGGAGACTTAGCTCACTCTACTTTCTTCCTGTTCAGCCAAAGTATGGTAAGGAGCATTAAAATTTCCAGCTGGGCCTTCTGGAACTTTCTAGTTTTGGAGAGGATCATCAGGTCCAAGAAGGTAGCTAGATGTGAGGAGGAATTTGGTGGGATGGAAAGAAGCAGTCAGTTGGGTCAAGTGTTGCCGAGTCATGTGAAACATGCAGCCTATAGGGCTTGAGGATCTGCCAGTCACTCATCACTGGTAGACTTTGTCTCTAGGTCTGTTTTGAAATTCACATAATGACCATCATCTCTCAACCAGGCTAAATGCTTGGTGGTCTGTCCATGCAGGAGGATTTATTCACTTATTCACTCATTCATTCATGAAGTAAACACTGACTGGGGCAGTATGTGCAAGGCACTGGCTTTTGTCCCTGCCCATTGGCCTTTCAAACCCAAGGTGGCTCAGATGGTAAAGAATCCACCTGCAATGTGGGAGACCTGGGTTCGATCCCTGGGTTGGGAAGATCCCCTGGAGAAAGGAATGGCAGGCAACCTGCTCCAGTATTCTTGCCTGGAGAAATCCATGGACAGAGGAGCCTGATGGCCTACAGTCCATGGGGTTGTCAAGAGTTGGACACGACTGAGCGACTTTCACTTCACTTCCATTGGCCTTTCATGGAACTACAACATTAGGGCTCTGGATATTTTCTTGCTTTAAAGGCTATCTTGCCTCTGCCTACCAGAGCTGCTCCTTTTGGACAAAGTATGCATTTTCAGAGTGGCTTCCAGCTATGAATTACATCCTTGCAAATCATGGTGACACTTTTGAGTTTGTATTTCCCTCCTTGTGTTCAAGTAGCGATGCCACTCTTTTCATGTCCCATATTCCATCGGTATATTGATATTAGAGGCTGTATGTTTTGTTCTCTACCCTCTGTCCAATAATTTTGTCCTAAGAATTACTGGGCATCTTTGTAGATGACTCTTTTGAAATGTTTGTGAATGGGAAGGGGACAGCTTGTGTAGCTGCTTAAAAGGAGTATGAGGTTTAGGGGAGGATTTTTTTTTAAGATAGGAGAGACTTGAGGATATTTAAATGCTGTTTGGGAGAACCATGTAGATAGAAAGGATAGACAATCCAAGAGTACAAAAATAACTCAGTGAGTGATTCCTTGAGGACTGGGATCTGGGGGACTGGTCCCAGGATGGGATTCGGAAGAAGGGAAACTTCTGCTGGAAGTGGAAGGAAGGAGATGGGTGCACATGGTTACAGGCTTGCTGGCTGGAAATTGACATTCTCATCTGGTGGAGTCAATTTTCTCTGTGAAGCAGTTCATTCTAAAATGTAGGTGAAGTAATGGTGGGTGGTTGAAGGCTCGCAAAAGATGGATGTTCAAAGAAATAATTATGAAGAATTGAAAAACAAAGCACTTTAGGAAAATAGCAGACCCAGTTGAGGTGAGTGAATATATAGTAGTAGAAGCACACCTTGGAGATATTGCAGGTTTGACTGAAGACCAGTGCAATAAAGTGAATATCACAATAAAACGATTCACATAACTTTTTTGATTTCCCAGTTCCTATAAAGGTTATGTTTTCACTATAGTGTAGTCTATTAAGTGGACAGTAGCATTATGTCTAAAAAATAATGAACATACTTTAATTAAAAATACAGTATTGCTAAAAATGCTAATCATCATCTGAGGTTTCAGAAAGTTGCAATCTTTTTGCTGGTAGGCTAGAGGCTCTTGCCTCAGTGTTAATCGCGACTTACTGATCAAGGTGGTGGTTCCTGAAGGCTGGAGTGGATGTGGCCATTTCTTTTTTAAAAAATTTATTTATTTATTTTAATTGGAGGCTAATTACTTTATAATACTGTGGCTTTTGCCATACACTGACATGAATCAGCCATGGGTGTACATGTGTCCCCCATCCTGAACCCCCCTCCTACCTCCCTCCCCATCTCATCCCTCTGGGTTGTCCCAGAGCACCAGCTTTGCGTGCCCTGCTTCAGGCATTGAACTTGCACTGTCATCTATTTCACATATGGTAATATACATGTTTCAATGCTATTCTCTCAAATCATCCCACTCTCGCCTTCTCCCACAGAGTCCAAAAGTCTACTCTTTACATCTGTCTCTTTTGCTGTCTTGCATATAGGGTCTCCATTACTTTCTAAATTCCATATATATGCATTAATGCACTGCATTGGTGTTTCTCTTTCTGGCTTACTTCAGTCTGTATAATAGGCTCCAGGTTCATTCACCTCATTAGAACTGACTCAAATGCAATCTTTTTATAGCTTAGTAATATTCCATTGTGTATGTTTTTATTTATTCATTTATTTTACCAGAGAAATGTTTATTGCAAGGTCCTGCAAGGAGACAAGGTGGCTCAAGCCCTGAAAAGCTTCGAGCTCCCCAAGGAGTTTCAGCAAAGCATTTTTAAAAGCTAGGTGGTGGGGGGGGGTTGTTTCATATACAGTTCAGTTCAGTTCAGTCGCTCAGTCATGTCCAACTCCTTGCAACCCCATGGACTGCAGCATGCCAGGCCCCCCTGTCCATCACCAACTCCTGAAGCTTCCTCAAACTCATATCCATCCAGTCGGTGATGCTATCCAACCATCTCATCCTCTGTCATCCCCTTCTCCTGCATTCAATCTTCCCAGCATCAGGTTCTTTCCCAATGAGTCAGTTCTTCGCATCAGGTGGCCAAAGTATTGGAGTCACAGCTTCAGCATCACTCCTTCCAATGAATATTCCGGACTGATTTCCTTTAGGATGGACTGGTTTGATCTCCTTGCAGTCCAAGGAACTCTCAAGAGTCTTCTCCAATACCACAGTTCAAAAGCTTCAATTCTTCAGTGCTCAGCTTTCTTTTTAAAAAAATTTTTTTAAATTGATTTATTTTAATTGGAGGCTAATTACTTTACAATATTGTGGTGGTTTTTGACATGCATTCACACGAATCAGCCATGGGTGTACATGTGTTCCCCATCCTGAACCTCCCTCCCACCTCCCTTTCCCATCCCATCCCTCAGGGTCATCCCAGTACACCAGCCCTGAGCACCCTGTCTCATGCATTGAACCTGGACTGGTGATCTATTTCATATATGATAATATACATGTTTCAATGCAAAAGCTTCAATTCTTCAGTGCTAAGCTTTCTTTGTCTTCTCTCCAGATCACTAAAACTTTCTCCATATCAACAATAAGGCTGTTTCATTTTCTTATCATTCATGTGTTAAATTTCCTTCAAGAACTTTTCCTTTGCATTCACAACTTGGTTAACTGGTGCAAGAGGCCTAGCTTTCAGCCTGTTGCAGCTTTCAAACATGCTTTCCTCACTAAGCTTCATCATTTCTAGCTTTTGATTGAAATTGAGAGACATGACTCTTCCTTTCTCCTGAACACTTAGAGGCTGCCGTAGGGTTATTAACTGGCTTATTTTCAATATTGTTGTGTCTCAGGGACTAAGGAAGCTGAGGAGAGGGAGAGAGATGAGGGAATGGCTGTTGGGTGGAGCTGTCAGAACACACACATGTATCGATTAACTTCTCTGTCTTATATGGGTACCATTCATAGCACTCCAAAATAATTACAATAGTAACATCAAAGATCACCATAACAAATATAATAGCAATGAAATATTTTAGAAATATGAGATTTACCAAAATGTGATACAGAATCAAGAAATGAACAAATGCTGCTGGAAAAATGGCACTTAAAGACTTACTTAACACAGGGTTGCCACAAACTTTTAATTAGCAAAAATGCAATATCTGTGAAGTGAAAAAAGTGAAGCACAGTAAAATGAAGTATGCCTGTACCCATCTTTATATGATGTGGGTTTTTTCTTTAGTATCATTCAGCAATATTTTTGTGGGCCCTTATAAACATATGTAACAAAATTCTCAGGTTCATGTGATGTATAGGGTTTTGAAAATTTAGGACAACAGGGAGAGAGGAGGGAGTTCCCTGTGTGTCCCATCAGTACATGTGGGATCCATATAGGGTTCAGGCTTCATGTTTTTCTTTTCATGTCCAGGAACCACCTGTTCGTGTTCCTTATTGTCCAGGGCATGGTGCATGGATGGTTCAACATCTCCCACTGAGAAGAAAAGGAAGTATTGCTGTTGTTACTCACATGCCATGGCTCTTCAGGTCCCTGATGTCATCAGTTCAATGCTGTACACCATTCATGGTGATGCTGCCATGATCCATCGGGCCACCTGTGGACACAGGCTCTGAAATGACTCTCAGACATGGTGACTATGATTCATGGACAATGACCACAAACACAAGCCTTCCCCAGACTACGCAGGAAAGTGTGAATGATAAGTTGTTTTCTTTGAATTTCTTTGAATTTTGTTGTGTAAATGGAGAATAGCACATCTTTCAACTATGTCCCCTCTTGAGCTCCCTAGAATGTAATCACTGCATTCCTAGAATGGGAGCTTTCTCTGTGTTGACTACACCCTGCATTCCACATACTGCCACCAGAGGCAAGGGGCCCAGTGCAAAGCATGAAAATGAAGAATGATCCCATACATGTAGGAAATGTCTGTCCATCTTCTGGCAGAGTTTAATATTAACCTGGGAGAGCAGATATAGCCATATTGATTAGGAATAAGAGAGGATAATTGATTTGAAAGGTCTGCCCAGTGGCACAGAGCAATGGTCTCAAAAGCATTCAGAAAAGAGAGGTAGAGGTGTCCCTAGAAGACAGCTTGACAAATGGCATGAAGCGTTCAGAAGGGATGCAGTGATGCTCTGGGTGCCAGCAGTGGTTGGTGGAGGTGCACAGAATAAATGACACCTGCCACCACCTTCCGCCACCATTGAGTGCCACAGACAGAACGTGACACCATGGTCTCAATGTACATACACTGCAGAGGCCGCATCAGTGGTGGCTCATCAGGAGCCCGGAAGCCTGAACTTATCCTATGTCCATCGTGAATGAATATCAGACAAATCAGCATGTCAGCACCATTATGGCTACTCTGTCTTGCTCAGTGCTCATTTAGAGGGAGGCATTTTCTCACCAGGCCTCCCTCCTATAACCAAGGCCCAGCCTGAGGACCCTAAGAAAACCCTGTAAGCCTGATACTCTGAACTTCTTGTGGCATTTGGTCTGCCTCATGAGTGGGATATAGGGTTGGAGAATGCTCTTAGAAGAATTAACGAGGATTGAGGCCCATGACAGTTTAGGTTTAGGCTCAGGTTTAGGTTCAGGGTGCTCTGTCTAGATAGGCTTGCTGGCCTTGGCTGATCCCAGACACTGAAGGGAGAATTAGAAAACATCATGAAAGTATTCCAAAGCATGTAGCTTCTTGGGGCATGAAGCCAGAACAAGACTCTGTTTGCCCTGGACTGAGAACAGTATTGAATGATGTGATGGAGTGTGTGTGGGCTAAACTGGGGAAGGGGGAAGTGAAGATGATAAGAGAGAGCCAGTGGATAAGAAAACTGAAGCATCATTGCTTGGAAGTACTAAGATAGTTGAATAACCAACATTCTGGAAATAAATAAATTAGCAAGCTGAAAGCAAGGGAGGTCAGGTAGTAAGCCATATGAATTTGCTTCCAAAGATGGAATAGATATGTGATGATAACTTCCAGAGTCATCATGGCTGTGATGGAGTGAATGCAGGACTGCAGATAAGGAGGTCAGGAAGCTGGGGCCTGGGTGCTGGGTGGATCATCATCATAGATGACAAGGTCAGTCAAGATGACAGTGACATTTAGAAAGGAGAGGAAGACTATGAGAGAGAGGCCAGACTTGCTAGGATATAAGAGGCAGCACCAAGAAGGGCAGCAGGGATTCCACATTCTATAGCTCCAGGTTAATCGTTCTACAGAAAAAATAAACTCTTTCATCCTCTTATTTAACAAGCAGTTATGAAGTGCCTGAGATATAATATATAAACAAAGCACTACCATTTCTTTCCCATCTGATTTAGTACTTGTTAGGTGCTGGTGGCTAATTAAATGTTTGTTGAATGACTAAACAAACATCAGACTAATTATTGGTGCTGGCAATCTAAAAAAATATGAATAAGATGCAAGCCACTCAAAGTTTTGTAGGGGAGAAAGAAAATGACAGTTCATATTTATCAAAACCTTAGCATAAGCAAAGTGTGTTCCCCTACATTATATCAAGGGAGCCTGTTAATCATCCTGTTCTGTAGACAAGGAATATTATCAAAATTCAGAATTATGAAATGCCCAATACCACAAGAGTTTATAAGAATCACAGGCAGGATTCCAAGTGTTCTCTCTTTCTTCCACTTGCCTAATTGACATCACTTTGTCACCCGATGAAATATCTATTTTAAATGGCACGAACATCACACTTTTGGGAGGGCTGTCTGGATTTGGCTCCTTCTCTTTTCCTCTATAAAGCAATTCCCTTGAATACTTCCCATAGCACCTTCATCCAGCAGGTTTTAAACAAATGAGCGCGTTCCATTTTAGAGTAACCTCAGCATCATTTGGAAAGTCTAGAAAATACATAGCAAAACTGCTCTGAACTCTCCTGCTTTGAGTTTCATTTTTCTCTTAGAATTTTTTTCCGTTAAATCACCCTAGTTAACCACACTTGGTGCATTTAGCCAAGTGCTGCCCACCAAACAGGCATTGAAAGCACAGGCTTTAGAGGTTGCGCAGCAACGTATGGTATTAAAAAAAAAACTGCATGTCCATAGGAAAGTTTGCCTTTCACTGAACCAAGTGTTTCCTCTTGCATTCTCCTGGACCTGCTTTCAAACTCTATTCTTTGTCACTTTACAAAAAGATTGTTTCTTCATTAGCCTTTAAATCGTGCTGATAATAGACTCTGGAATTCCTTAAGAGCTATGCGGTGGAAAGGGAAATGAGGCGGGTGGGCCATTGCACTGTTCGCATCTCAGTAAGGCAACCTCTGCCTTGTTCTGTTTCCTAGTAATGAATATCCTATGAAAGCAAATGGTTCATCCATATCTTGTTCCAATATTTCTGTTTGGTTTAGGTACAGAATTCTTCACATTTGTTGCTGTCCTTCCAAATAGATGAATTCTTTTCTTAACCTTCAAAGTTACACTCCAGCGGCACTTCCCAAGTGGATTTACAAAGAATTTTCCGGGGGCGATATGGGTTTATTTGAATAATGAGTCTTGACACTCTTTAGTGACGTGTTTGTGGCCCGTCTGCTGCAGTGGCCTCAGAACTGGGCTACCCTTCTCCATTCTTGGCCCCTCCCCCATCCACCTGGCGCAGGCCACTTGATCTACTTCCCAAGGATAACTTTTAATGGTTCTTCATTGCCGAGAGAATGATATATGTCTCTTAACTTGGCACAGAGGGCTTCCTGAAACTGACTCCAGTGGACTTTCCCACCTGGCCTCACGCCCTATGCTGTCCTGTACAAGACTCCTCTTCTACCATCTGGGGCTAGTCCCTGACCTTCTGAGAGAGTCGAGCCTGAGTTTCCTGGTGTCTGACTCTAAGGCGCCTGGACTTTGACTGAGAAATGATCCAATCCATTGCCAGTGTCTCAGCAATGGACTGATCTCTCTCACCATCCTGACTGATGGTTATTTGAGGGAATCTAGGTGTTTTGCAGAGAAGGAGGCTGAAATAGAGAAAATAATGCAGACACCAATTGAAGAACTGAGATACAGTGGAATTCATGGAAGACAGGTGTCTGATCCTAACTTTAGCACCTTGTCCCTGATTCTCTTTCCGGAAGAGTTTATGAAGGTGCCCAACCTCTTTGACCCTTTCCTTAGGGTTGTCTGCTGGGGGACAGATGATGGACCAAAATACTTGGCTTTGCCACCTAGGGTAGATTCAGGTTAGGCAGCCATCAGGTATAGTGGGCTCATCAGTCGGTTCTTCTCTGAAATTTCACTGTGATCTGCTCTTCAGATATGTATCTCTGGCTCCAGATAAGCCTTCACTTCCATTCTACAAATGCTCGGATCCTCAGAGCTTCCTCTCACGTCCAGACCCATGGAAAGGAAGATTCTTCTTGAGCTGATTAACCGAACCTTCCCTAGTGATGGGTAAATGAGCCCTTCACAGTAGTTCTGCTAACTACAGGAGCCAGTAGTGCAGAACAGTAACCCAGCTAAAGTCAAGGGATCAAATGTGTGTGTGTGATTAATTTGCCTTCTGTCAGCCCTTCAGCTGGTGTTTGGGGCCTTGCCATGTAGCCTCTCGAGTAGGCTTCTGAGTGGTCCCCAAGTAGATTATTCCTGGGTTTTGAGTTAATTCCACAGCCTGGGATACTGGGTCCACTTTTGGGGTCTGTGGACAAAATGGAGAAAGCCAAGCCATTACCCACAGCCTCTGCAGCACTCCTGGAAGGAAAATACATCTTCATGTGTGAATTGTGCAGCATGCATTTTCATGACTGATAGATATTTGATTTTGAAAGATGGAGGAGGTTGGAAAATATTTTCCTTTCTACTTATTTGTTTTTTCTTGACCTTGTTCTGAAAAGCTGAGGTTATTGGATCAAAGATTAAGTGAAGTGTTACCTACATAAAAAGGGCTCACTTCAGCTAGTTTTTTAGCTTGTTTCATTCCATCTAAAGAATGATTCTTGAAGTCAAATCATTTACATAACGGATTTTTTTCTTTAAAGTTTTAACTTAAAATATTTGACCCTTTACCATAGGAATTATTTCTCACTTGATTTCAGAAAGGCAGAGTATACAGCATTGACCTATTACTATTCTCTATGACTTAAAGTGTTCAAATCTATTTCTCTACAAGAAGTTTCAAAACAGATAGAAAAGACTCATCTGTAACTTTAGGCATATGTCATGGTACATGCATGTATGAAGTCTCCCTTTTCAAATATAGAAAGATATTCTTCCAATATATTTATATTTAATCTCTTTTATATTTAATAATGAAAATTATATTACAAACTTTAAAATAAGAAAAATAATAACTTTGAACTCTGGACTCCTGGGGTGGGGGGAAACTTGTGGAAATTTCAGACTCATCTAGTCCCAAGTGTTCATTTTATAGAAAAGTGAAACTGAGGCTTTAAGGGGGTGCCTCTTGTCTAAAACAGTACAAGTGGTTGATGGTAAAGTCAGGCCTCACAAAATGTAGGGCAGAGACTCATCTGTTAAAAATGCAAACTGAAATATTTCCAGATGAAATGATATGATGCTTTGGGGTTGGCTTCAAAATAATTCCAGGGAAAAAGAGAGAGGGTCAAGAAGTGAGTTGAGTAGAGAAATAGTCAAGCAAATTGTGATGTATCTATTTCATAAAATATTATGCATTTATTAAAATCATGTTTACAAAAATATTTTAAAGATGTGGAAAATGTAATAAAATTTTTAATAAAAAAAAAAAGAAGTGAGTTGAGGATAGAGGTTAAGCAAGTTTGGCACAGACATTGATCATTGTTGTGGCTGGGTGATCAGTACCTGCATAATCGTTACATTGTTTTCTCTACTTCTGTACTTGTTAGGAATTTCCCACAATAACTAGCTTTTTTTTTTTTTTTTGATGACCTGTACTTCCACTCTACCAAGGAGCTCCACACTGGACTCTCTCTCCACAGTACATTCTGTCAGTACTCAAACATGGTGTTAGTTGACTGAGCTGGTGAAGGATCAGTTCAGTTGCTCAGTAGTGTCTGACACTTTGCAACCACATGGACTGCAGCAAGGTGAAGGATATGAAAGAAAAATCTATCTTGGAGGTGACAAACTACTAGCCTCTGCAGAGGCTCCTAGGAAGCAGAGATTGTGCTGTTGCACAACCACCCGGGACTATTAATTCCGACACGGCACATCAGCTTAGAAGTAAAATAAGACCCCCTTTCATCTTTCTCCCACTAGTGGCTGTGGTGAAGAAGTGAAAGTGAAAGTCACTCAGTCGTGTCTGACTTTTTGCAACCCTATGGACTATAAAGTCCATGGAATTCTCCAGGCCAGAATACTGGAGTGGGTAGCCTTTCCCTTCTCCAGGGGATCTTCCCAACCCAGGGGTTAAACTGGGGTCTCCTGCATTGCAGGGGGATTCTTTACCAGCTGAGCTACTATAAAAGCCACTAGGGAAGTGACTATGGTAGGCAACATAATGGCACTCCGCAAAGGTGTTCACTTTTAATCTTAGAAACTGGGATACCACCATGTCAGATCCCTTTCGAGTGGCCTCAGTGAGTTACTTGGGTAATTCCAGCTTTGGGAAGAATTCCAATAAATCACCAGCAAAATTCCACATGCCATTGGGGAAAGAGCAATTTCTTTTCTTCCTTCTTGGCCCAGGTTTTTGGAAGTGACTCTCTCCTTTCCGAGTGTGTCCAGAAGGAATGCATTTGGATAGAGAGTGTCCCTAGTCCAGGCCCTCATTCTTCACCACTCCTTCCCTGGGACTCTCCCACCAGTGCCCCCGCTGGGCTCCCAGACTCCATGCTGGTTCCACCTCCCCTCTTTGACAAGGTGAGTGTTCCCACCAGACCCAAGTTCTCTCTAATGGTGGTTCTCTCTCGGTCCACACAGCCTCCCCCAGCTTTCCATCAATCACCTAGAGTAGAAAGTCTAAGGTCCAGATAATTCAACCTGACATTGAAGGCTCTCAGTGACTTGGCCCTGCACTCTTGGGTGCTAAAGTGCCTTCCCTTCCCACAAGCACCCTGTTCAGTGTTTCTCAAAGTGCGGTCTGAGGGCTACTGGCTCCAGAGTCACATGGAAATAGTTTTGAATTTGTGACCCTGTAGTATGGCATTTTCACTTTGAGAGTTCTAAAATTCTGCAAGTCCTTGCTGCTCTGTTGCTAAACAGTACTACATAGTTGTCAAAACCTCCATCATCTTTACACAGACTCTGGGAAGTTGTCCTGTCTTTGAATCTATTTTTCCTGGTGCCTTCAAGTAGAGCCAGTAGATGTTCAGTGGACCAGGGTTAGCATAGCCAGAGTCCAACATACCATCCCAAACAGTGCAAGATTCTAATGCCAAACCAGAGGGTTAGGTCTGAGATGCAGATTTTATGGGAGAGCTGAGCAAATATCTGAGATCAGATCAATATATAGAAAGATTGTATCAATATATAGAAGATGGACCCTAGGTGGATTGGAAGAGGAACGTGTTGTGAACCAGCGAAGCTGACAGCATTTGAAGTCAACAGTGTTGGGTTACACTTGAGTCTTTGTTGTAGACTATGAGGTGTGTGCCTCTGAACAAATCATTCCTCTAACTTAACACCTTTCAATGGCTTCCCACTGCCTGCAGAAAAAAAGCGATACTGTTATCCTTGCTTATAATGCACTTCACTGTATGCTCCCTCCCTACATATCTGTCCTCATCACTTTTCTCTCTGTCTGCTTCTCTCTGTCTCTGTTTCTCTATTTATCTCTCTGTTGTCTGTACTTACTACACTATTTGCAGTTTCCACACAGACCATTGCCTTTCCATTCTCCAAATCTTTTAAATGCTCTCTCTGCAGCCTTGATGCCATCGATTTCTCTTGTTGGGGACCTGTGACTATTTGTGAAACAGTATCAACCAACTCTGTTCATGACCCCCTTTACATCATCAGAACTGGGATCTCAAGTGAGCCTCAGGGTGGGGGTGGCAGGTCAAGAGAACCTTTGCAGAGGAGAAATATATCCACAAATGCCTCACTGATGGGCCCTCTGCTTTCTGTTGGGTCTCCCACAGGTCAGCTAAGGTCACCATCCCAGTGACTGACTTCTATCAAGTCTGTTTTGACTTGCTGTTTGGGCCATATCAGTCTAACCAGCAAATCTCTAATCTGCTATACCCCGAGAGCTGTGAAAACCCACCTGGTATTTCATAAAAATCCTTATTAAGTTTCAGGTTTGGAAGAAAATGGGAGGCACTCCAAGGGTATTTATAGGAAGAAGAACAACCACCACAGCACCAAAAATAATTCTAAAAAACTAGGCCTTGGGGACTCGCGCTGCGGCCGCGGAGACGTGAAGCCCCCTGGGTCCGCGCTCCACCTCGCTGTCTGCTCCCCCAGCCCCCATGGAGAAGATGGAGGTGATCCAGAAGGCCAAACTGGCTGAGCAGGCCAAGCGCTACGACGACATGGCCACCTGCATGAAGGCCGTGACGGAGCAGGGCGCCGAGCTGTCCAACGAGGAGCGCAACCTGCTCTCGGTGGCCTACAAGAACGTGGTCGGGGGCCGCCGGTCAGCCTGGAGGGTTATCTCCAGCATCGAGCAGAAGACCAACACCTCGGACAAGAAGTTGCAGCTGATCAAGGACTACTGGGAGAAAGTGGAGTCCGAGCTGAGGTCCATCTGCACCACGGTCCTGGAATTGTTGGATAAGTATTTCATAGCCAATGCAACTAATCCAGAGAGTAAGGTCTTCTATCTGAAAATGAAGGGAGATTACTTCCGGTACCTTGCTGAAGTTGCTTGTGGTGATGATCGGAAGCAAACAATAGATAATTCCCAAGGAGCTTACCAAGAGGCTTTCGATATAAGCAAGAAAGAGATGCAACCCACACACCCCATCCGGCTGGGGCTGGCCCTTAACTTTTCTGTGTTCTACTACGAGATCCTCAATAACCCGGAACTGGCCTGCACACTGGCTAAAACGGCTTTTGATGAGGCTATTGCAGAACTTCACACACTGAATGAAGACTCGTACAAAGACAGCACTCTCATCATGCAGCTGCTGAGAGACAACCTCACATTGTGGACATCAGACAGTGCAGGAGAAGAATGTGATGCGGCAGAAGGGGCAGAAAACTAAGTGCATGCAGGGTGTCACCTTTCTCCCCCTTGAGACCTTTTTACTCATCTCCATTCCTTATTCCATTTGGATTTCCTATAGCAAAGAAACCCATTCATGTGTATGGACTCAGCTGTTTATAGTCTTTTCACACTGCGGCTTTGGGAAAACTCCATTCCTTGATTTGTGTTTGTGTTAGCCTTCCTGGTGTGCAGTTACTGCTGTAGAAAAGTATTAATAGCTTCATTTCATACAAACATAAGTAACTTCCAAACACTTATGTAGAAGACTAAAAATGTATCTGGTATTTAAGTAATCTGAACCAGTTCTGCAAGTGACTGTGTCTTGTATTGCTGTGAAGATATGAAAATGTAGCTAATTACAATTTAAAGAGTGTTCTACATAACTTCTTAATTTCTACATTCCCTCCCCTTACCCTTCTTCAGAGATTTCCTTTCAGTAAGCAACTTTTCCATCCTCTTAATGTATTCCTTTTTAGTAGGAATCCAGAAGTATTAGATTGAATGGAAAAGCATTTGACATTTTGGGGTTGGGGGGGATCACAGATTAAAATGCCTCCTGTATCATATATATGTGATGGAGGACTTGTGTATCTGTGACAACAGGGAGTTTCCTTATTCACTCTTCATTTGCTGCTGTTTGAGTTGACAACTTCCCTTCCCAATAAAAACTCACTCACACCTCCTGCCTTTGTAGTTCTGGTATTCACTTTACTATGTAATAGAAGTAGCATGTTGCTGCCAGAATACAAGCATTGCTTTTGGCAAATTAAAGTGCATGTCATTTCTTAATACATTAGAAAGGGGGAAAAAGCACACAGTCCAGTCTAAAACATTAGTACTTTTCCATGCAGATTTGTGTACATGTGAGAGGGTGTCCAGTTTGTCTAGTGATTGTTATTTAGAGAGTTGGACCACTATTGTATGTTGCTAATCATTGACTGTAGTCCCAAAAAAGCCTTGTGAAAATGTTATGCCCTACGTAACAGCAGAGTAACATAAAATAAAATTACATTTTATAAACCAAAAAAAAAAAAAAAAACCTAGGCCTTGTGAATGGTGACATTTTCCCCTTAGAATTCTCTTAATTAATTTATTTTTGACTTCCTTGAGTCTTCATTGCTGCACTGGCTTTCTCTAGTTGTGGCAAGCAAGGGCTACTCTATAGTTGTGGCTTCTCATTGTGGTGACTTCTCTTGTTATGGAACATGGGCTCTAGAGCTTGGGCTCAGTAGTTGTGGTTCCCGAGTTCTAGAGCATAGACTTCAATAGTTGTGGCACATGGGCTTAGTTGCCCTGTGGCATGTGGAATCTTCCCAGACCAGAGATCAAAACCTTGTCCCCTGCATTGGCAAGCGGATTCTTAATCACTAGACTGCCAGGGAAGCCGTGACTTTATTCTTATCTTGACCAGCCCAAAGTTTAGTAGTTGCTTCAGTTTTGCAATTGCTTAAGAACAATAAATAGATTCTGGGCTCCAATGGATTCTCAATATGCACATAAATAGCATATGACACAATCAACTGAAAAATGAGACTATAACAGATGGGTGGCATATTCAAATTCATTTCATTGCTGCAATTTAATATGTTTTACATTAAATAAGATGTTCCCAAGACCACATAAAACATACGAGCTATAAAGAGCAAAATCAAATATTATGCTACGTAACTGTCTCCAAATTCACTTAATTAATAGATAGCACTGTAAAGGCAAAAGGCAAAACTAAATCTCAATTGCTGCTTATTCCTGGAGCCAGCAGTTGACCCATTTTCCTGGCAGCACTTCCCACTCTCCTCAGAGAAATGGTAGTAGTTCCTAGCCTGTCTTCTGATCTTGTAGGGAAACAGAGACTAGGTTGATTCAGCTTTTCATGCCCTTCAAGAAGAATCTGGCCTTATATGGGTTAGAGTTCAGTTCAGCCACTCAGTTGTGTCCAACTCTTTGTGACCCCATGGACTGTAGCATGCCAGGCTTCCTTGTCCATCACCAACTCTTGGAGCTTGCTCAAACTCAAGTCCATTGAGTCGGTGATGACATGCAACCATCTCATCCTCTGTTGTCCCCTTCTCCCCTGCCTTCAATCTTTCTCTGCTTAAAGGTCTTTTCCAATGAGTCAGTTCTTTGCATCAGGTGGCCAAAGTATTGGAGTTTCAGTTTTAGCATCAGTCCTTCCAATGAATATTCAGTACTGAATTCCTTTAGGATTGATTGATTGGATCTCCTTGCAGTCCAAGGGTCTCTCAGGAGGCTTCTCCAACACCACAGTTCAAAAGGAGGAAAAGGGGATGACAGAGGATGAGATGGTTGGATGGCATCACTGGCTCAATGGACATGAATTTGAGCAAACTCCGGGAGATGGTGAAGGACAGGGAAGCCTGGTGTGCTGCTGTCCACAGGGTCACAAAGAATTGGACATGACTGAGCGACTGAACAACAACAATAAGCAATGGAAAATTGAAAATGAATCAGATAGGATCTCTATTCTCAAGGAACACCCTACCTAGTGGGGGGCCAGGGTCATACAGAAGTCATGCTGGTGCCTTCCTCCTGTCAACTTAACCATCACATGATGTTCCAAGGACAGAGACTTCTCAGGGACTAATCTTGAGAATCTTCACAGACATGTGATCCTTTGGTCCTTCATGTACTTCTTTTGGGTCAAGTGCTTCCAAAAGAATGTTGAACCTTAAGCAGATCACTCTCTAACCCCAGTTTAGGTTCTCTTCACTCTTTCCTATTCTTCCGATTCCCGATGATCTTCTTGGCTGTTTCCTTATCTGGCCTGTTGCCATCTGAAAACAAAGTCTTTGTGCTGTGTTTAGTTGTTCAGTTGTGCCGACTCTTTGAGACCTCGTGGACTGTAGCCCGTCAGGCTCCTCTGTCCATGGGGATTCTCCAGACAAGAATATTGGAGTGGGTTGCCATGTTCTCCTCCAGCAAAGTCTAGAACAACTTAGTTAAAAACAAAACTTGAATTACATCATGCTTACATCATTCTCTGCTTAAAACTTTTCAAATGGATCCCTATAACTTAAAATAGACACTATATGAATTCCCCTGGTCCAAAAGGTCCTTCATCTTCGGGCCTTTGCAACCTCATATCCTGCCATTCTCATCACACCTCAACCTCACTGGCCTTGCTGTTCCTCAAATATGCCAAGCTTACTTTTTCCTCTGAATTTGCTATACCCTCCTAATGGAGTGCTTTTCCCACTCATCTTGTGCCTAACTTGTGCTATTGTGTCATTCAGATCTCATGTCAAATGTCCCCTCTGCTGAGAAAACTTCTCTGACCACCCAGTAACTTTCAGTGATGTTATTTTTGTACCCTGCATGGCACTTACAACTATTTGAAATTATCTCCCTTGATTACGTTTATGTCTTGGAGCTGTCTACCTTGACTTAAATGGCAGCTTTGTTTGTTTTCTTCATTTCTCCACCCCCGTCAGTGGAATAGTGACACATAGCAGCTTCTCAATGTAAGCTTGTTGCATTAATGTGTGCATGCATGAATAACTGAGCATTGTGCTGTTACTGAGTTCTTGTCACTAATGTCACTGCCTTCACCAACTCCATTGCCATCACTGACATCGTCAGTGTCTCCACAACTCTCTTGTCTTTGCTTGCCTTGGGGAAACAGACAAGGGAAACTCAAAGCAACCCTTTCTTCCTTCCCCAAAGAGGAAGTACCTGGCGGTTATCCTGATAATACGAATGTGGAAATATGCATGAGGTCCAGGAAGAAATTTAATTTAAGCTTTTAAATTCATTTTCATTGGAGTATAGTTGCTTTGTGCTTCCCTGGTGGCTCAGACGGTAAAGAGTCTGCCTGAGATGTAAGAGACCCGGATTCAATCCCTAGGTTGAGAAGATCCCCTGGAGAAGGGAGTGGCTACCCACTCCAGTATTCTTGCCTGGAGAATCATATGGACAGAGGAGCCTGGCAGGCTACAGTCCTTGAAGTCACAAAGAGTTGAACCCAACTGAGCAACTAACACTTTCACTTTTCATAGTTGCTTTACAATGTTGTGTTACTTTCTGCTATATAGCAAAGTGAATCAGCTCTCTACATACATATATATCCTCTTTTTTAAGATTTCCTTCCCATTTAGGTTACCAAAGAGCACTGAGTAGAGTTCCCTGAGCTATGCAGTAGGCACCCCAATGTTTATGGCAGGAATAAATTTTAAAAAGATTTTGTCATGGCTGAAGGAGTAGTCACAATGTTCATATAATTGAGTGCCCATATTTTACTCATAGATTAAGAGTCTCTGGACACAATTCTAAAAAGTTAGTAATACTCTCTCTGAAGTCATTGTTGGCTCCTCCTCCCCATCCCCTAAATACAGATTTCCCCCCCCCCAACTTTCTCTCCTTGGCACTCTTCTCTTTTTATACTCTATCTCTTGACAGTCACACAGGACTTCAATGATCATCTCTACGGTACTCAAGTGCTCAGGGCTGGTGCACTAGGATGACCCAGAGGGATGGGATGGGAAGGGCGGTGGGAGGGGGGATCAGGATGGGGAACACATGTAAATCCATGGCTGATTCATGTCAATGTATGGCAAAAACCACTACAATGTTGTAAAGTAATTAGCCTCCAACTAATAAAAATAAATGAAAAGAAATAAATAAAAATCTTCGCTAAAAAAAAATCTTTTAGGCAGCCACAATACCTCTAAGGAGCTCCTACTGCCTACTGGGCAGAAAATGCCACCCACATGTCCACCTTAAACTCTCAAATTCAATGTATTCAAATTGAAGCTCATTCATCTACTTTTTTTCACACCTCCTCCTGCCAACCTGCTACCTAATAACGTCTCTATTTTTTGTTATAGCTAAATGAATTTTGAAAATTCAGTATTTGCTTATTAAATTGAGAACTTGCACCTTTTCACTTAAAGAAAGCATTTTGGGGCCATTATTAAGTACAATAAGGGTTACTTGAATACAAGTATTGTGATACCATGACAGTAGATCTGATAACTGAGATGGCTACTATATGACTAATGGACAGAAATAAATGGACAAAGGGATGATTCATGTCTCAAGCGGGAAGGAGCAGGACAGGGTGTGATTTTATCATGCTACTCAGAATGGCACGCAACAAACTTTTAAGTTGCATATTTCTAGAATTTTGCATTTAATGTTTTTGAACTATGGTTGATCATGGGAAGTTGAACCCATGGACAGTAAAACCATGGATGGGGGGACAGCTGTATTGTCTCTTAAGAACTGTAAGAGATGGAGACAGAACCGAAAATAAAGAAGTTACACCTTGAAATTTGCAAACAAGAGAAGAAAACTCAATATCAAATGCTGTCTTTGGTTACTCTCTCTGCCTTGTTCTCTCTGTACAATTCATGGACATCTGTCAATTCCACTTCCTTAGTATCTCTACTCTCAATTTTGATGGCAAGGCCATTGTTCATATCATAGTGCCAATCAGTTGAAATAATCATTTTGATTGCCATCTCTTGGTCAAAATCTTCAGTGTCTCTCTATCTGCTACAAAAATAGTCTTAATTCTTCAGTCTGCTATTCAAGGACTTCCACAGTTCAGTCCAACATTCCTTTTTGATTTGATCCCCCATTACATACATGCCTACATTTGTTCTGGTGGCAAATATTTTTCGAGACCTAGCTCAAAGGCCTCCACTCCCAAGTAGTGTTCTCTGATTTCCCAGCCGTTAGGTGATTTATCTCTTCTCAGAATGCCCTTGACACATTACCTGTACTGCTCTTACAAAAGGTATTACTTTGCGTTGTATATGTGCACACAGCAGTTTTTCACCACTGTATCGGAAGCACCTCAAGAATGGGATCAGTGTCTGATTCCCTTCTGTGGTGCCCAGTTTGTGCATACTGGGCTTTCAAAGTACTTAATGAATAAGTAAATGAATGAATGAATGAGGCTTGTTTCTCTGTTTTCCCATCTATGCCACTTTAGAAGCAGAGGACAGTGCTTGAGGAGGCAAACAGGATGAGAGGTGGTGTGACTGATGTTCTAGTTAGGAGGAAAGTTACAGAAAACTTACACAAAACTGATGCAAAAGCTTAGAAACTAGTTTAGGACCATCAAGAATATGGGATAAATCCTGACTACTGCCTTGTGTATTGCTCAATGCAATAATTTTATTTCAGAATGATGAACCTAGATCACTGCAGAAAGTGGGACTTTTAATACCTTTCTCTTTAAATAACAGGCAAGTTTGTAAACCTTTTTGCAGGATTTCATAAAAAAATGATTTTTAAAGTGTTCTTGGTTTTAAAATGGGTTATATTAAATGCAAAGTTCACATCTGAGTACTAGCTCATTTCCAGCAATGCTGGGGGATAAATGAAGCATTACTCTAATAGACTAAACCGCATAGTTTGTGTATCTAATTTCTCTTTCCGTTCCCTTCCCTCCCCAGTATGTTCCTCATAGTGAAGGAAAAAGAGAAAGATGTGTTTTAATCCTCTAATTAAATGTCAAATTGCCCAGGTAGCTACAGGCCAGTGTCCTCAGCCCATCTGTCAAGGCTGTTATCCACCAACTTTCCTCTTCAAGGCAAAAATGTGATTATGTCTTGTAACAATGTCAACAATTTCTAACTGTAGAAAGTTGATCTAGTTTGATATTTCTTATGATGGGATGTATTCCTGGAAATATGATGGATTAAAAAACTATACTCTGATTGCACATTCCTTATAAATCAGAAATCAATACTCAAAATGTTGACCTTTCTTCTTTCTGGGCCTCAGGTATACAAATTGTATTAATTGTGTAAATCATATCTTTTTTCATGACACTTCATCATCCTCAGACTATGCAGGAGTTTATTTTTATTTTGTTATTATTCTTCTTCCAGTTATATTGAGTTATATATTCTTGACATACAGCAGGATGTAAGTTTCAGGTGTACAACACAATGATTTGACTTAGATACATCATGAAATGATCTCTGTAATAAGTTTAGTGAACATCTATCATCTCATAGATAAAAAATTGCAGAAATTGAAAAAACTTTCCATATGATGAGGACTCTTAGGATTTATTCTCTTAACACTTTCATATATAACATACAGCAGTGTTAGTAATATTTATCACATTGTACATTACATCCTTGGTACTTATTTGTTTATAGCTGGAAGTTTATACTTTTTGACTGCCTTCATCCAGTGCCCCCTCCCCCAAGCCCTGCCTCTGGTAGCCACAAAACTGCTCTTTTTCTATGAGTTTGTTTATTTTTGAAGTATAATTGACCTAAAACACTGTGTTAGTTCCTGGTACACAATGTACTGATTTGATATTTCTATACATTTCAAAATGATTATCACAGTTAGTCTAGTTACCATCTGTCACCATACAAAGATATTACACAGTTGTTGACTGTATTTCCCACATTGTACATTTCATACCTGTGACTCATTTGTTTTGCAACTGGAAGTTTATGCTTCTTAATCTCCCTCACCTATTTCTTTCCTACTCCCACCACCCTCCCTTCTGACAACCATCTGTTTATTCTCTGTGTCTATAACTGTTCTGTTTTGTTAAGCTTGTTCATTTGTTTTGTTTTTCAGATTCCACGTTTAAGTGAAATTAAACAGTATTTGTCTTTCTCTGTCTGACTTATTTCACTTAGCATAATATCCTCTAGGTTCATCTATGTTGTTGTAAATGTCAAGATTTTCATTCTTTCTTATGGCTGAGAAAAATTGCATTGTATATGTAATTTTTTACCTTATCTTCTTTATCCATTCATCTATTGATGGGCACTTATGTTGCTTCCACATCTTGGCTATTGTAAATAATGCTGCAGTGAACATAATAGTGCATACCTTTTCTGATTAACATTTTCATTTTCTTCATATAAATACCCAAGAGTACAATTGATCTATCATATGTAGTTTTATTTTTTATTTTTTGAGGAATTTCCATACTGTTTTCCACAGTGGCTACACCAATTTACATCCCCCAAACAGTGCATGAGGGTTCCTTTTCCTCCACATCCTCACCAGCATTTATTATTTCTTGTCTTTTTGATAATACCAATTCTGACAGGTGTGAAGAGGTATCTCATTGTGCTTTTAATTTGCATTTCCCTGATAATTAGTGATGTTGAGCATCTTTTCATGTGTCTGTTGGCCTTCTATATGTCTTTTTGGAGAAATGTCTATGCAGATGCTTTGCCCGTTTTTTAATCAGACTTTTTTTTTTTTTTGATGTGGACTTGTATTAGCTCCTTATATATTTTAGATATCAACCCCTTGTCATATATACCATTTGCAAATATCTTCTCAATTAAATAGGTGGTTTTTTCATTTTACTATAGTTTCCCTCAATGTGCAAAAGCCTTTTAGTTTGATGTTGTTGTTCAGTCACTCAATCGTGTCCAACTCTTTGCAACCCCATGGATGGCAGCACACCAGGCTTCCCTGTCCTTCACCATCTTCTGGAGCTTGCTCAAAATCATGCCCATCGAATTGGTGGTGCCATCCAACCATCTTGTCCTCTGTCATCCCCTTCTCCTCCCGCCTTCAATCTTTCCCAACATCAGCGTCTTTTCAAATGAGTCAGCTCTTTGCATCAGGTGGCCAAAGGATTGGAGTTTCAGCTTCAGTATCAATCCTTCCAGTGAATATTCCGGACTGATTTCCTTTAGGATGGACTGGTTTGATCTCCTTGCAGTCCAAGGGACTTTCAAGAGTCTTCTCCAATAGCACAGTTCAAAAGCATCAATTCTTTGGCGCTCAGCTTTCTTTATAGTCCAGCTCTCACAACCATACATGACTACTAGAAAAACCATAGCTTTGACAAGACCAACCTTTGTCGGCAAAGTAATGTCTCAGCTTTTTATTTTATTTTTTTATGTCTTAGCTTTTTAATATGCTGTCTAGGTTGGTCATAGCTTTTCTCCCAAGGAGTAAGCGTCTTTTAATTTCATGGCTGCAGTCACCATCTGCAGTGATTTTGGAGCTCAATAAAATAAAGCCTGCCACTTAAGAGGAAGTAAAGGGAAACTAAAAAATCTCCTGATGAAGGTGAAAGAGGGGAAGGCAATGGCACCCCACTCCAGTACTCTTGCCTGGAAAATCCCATGGACAGATGAGCCTGGTGGGCTGCAGCCTATGGGGTCTCTAAGAGTTGGATACGACTGAGTGACTTCACTTTCACTTTTCACCTTCATGCGTTGGAGAAGGAAATGGCAACCCACTCCAGTGTTCTTGCCTGGAGAATCCCAGGGACGGGGGAGCCTGGTGGGCTGCCGTCTATGGGGTCGCACAGAGTTGGACACGGCTGAAGCAACTTAGCAGCAGCAGCAGCAGAGTTGATTAACAATATTGTGATAGCTTCAGGTGTACAGCAAAGTGATTCAGTTATACATATACATGTATCTGTTATTTTTCAAATTCATTTCCCATTTAGGTCATTAAATAATATTGAGCAGAGTTCCATGTGTTATACAGTAGGTCTTCATTGGTTATCCATTTTAAATATAGCAGCAGTGTGTATATGCCAATTCCCAAACTTCCTAACTATCCCTCCCCCACCCATAACAGTAAGCTCATTCTCTAAGTCAGGGAGTCTGTTTCTATTTTGTATATCAGTTCATATGTACCATTTTTATTTCATTTTTTTTTTAGATTCTGCATATAAGGGATGCCATATGATATTTCTCTTTCTGACTTACTTCACTCAGTATGATGGATTAGCTAAAGATGGTGGAGTAGGACATGTGCTCATTCCTTCTTATGAGAAGACTGGAATCATTACTAATTGCTGAACAACCATTGAGCAAAAAATGCTGACACCTACCAAAAAAGATACCCTACATTCAAAAACAAATGAGAAGCCACAACAAAATGGTAGAAGGGGCACAATTATGATAAGATAAAACCCCGTACCCACCAAGTGAGCAACCTACAAACTGGAAAACAATTATGCTGTAGCAGCTCTCCCACTGGATTGAAGGGTCTTAGCCACATGTCAAGATTCCCAGCCTGGGGGTCTGGTAATGGAACTAGGAATCCCCAAGGAATCTGACCTTGAAGGCCAGCAGGATTTGACTGCTGGACTTCCACAGAACTGGGGCAAACAGAGACTACTTGCTTGGAGGGCACACACAAAATCATACCAGGGCCCAAGGGAAAGGAGCAGTGACCCCACAGGAAGCTGAACCAGACCTGTCTGCAAATGTTGGAGGGTTTCCTGCAGAGGTGAGGGGTGGCAATGAATCACTGTGAGGACAAAGACACTGGCAACAGCAATTCTGAGAACTGCTCATAGGTGTGAGCTCTCCTGAAGGCCATCATTAGCCCTATCAAACAACCTATAAGCTCCAGTGCTGGGTTGCCTTGGCCCAAACAAACAACAGAGAGGGAACACGGCCCCACTCATTAGCAGACAGTGAGCTCCCCCTAAGCATGGCCCTGCCCACCAGAGGGACAAGGCCCATCCACCCACCACTGGTCCCTCTTATCAGGAAGCTTGCACAAGCCTCATAGAGAGCCTCATTCACCAGAGAGCAGACAGTAGAAGCTAGAAGAACTACAATCCTGCAGCCAGCTGAACGAAAACCACAATCACAGAAAGCTAGATGAAATTAAAAAGCAGATGATTGTGTCCCAGATGAAGTAACAAGACAACCACCCCTCTCCCAAGGGGAAAAGAAAACAATAATCAAATGAAGTGGAGATAGGCAACCTTCCAGAAAAAGAATTCATAATAATGATAGTGAAGATGATTCAGGATCTAGGAAAAAGAATGGAAGCAAGGATCGAGAAGATGTAAGAAATGTTTAACAAAGATTTAGAAGAACTGAAGAACAAACAGAGATGAACAATACAATAACAGAAGTGAAAAATATACTAGAAGGAATCAATAAAGTAATATCTGAGGTAGAAGAATGAATAAGTGACTTGGAAGCCAGAATGGTGGAAATCACTACTGTGAAACAGAATAAAGAAAAAAGAATTTAAAAAAATGAAGACAGCCTAAGAGACCTCTGGGACAATATTAAATGTACCAACATTCACATTATAAGGGTCCTAGAAGGAGAAAAAAAGAAGCTGAGAAAAAAATTGAAGATATAATAGCTGAAAATTTCCCTAACATAGGAAAGGAAACAGTCACCCAAGTCCAGGAAGTGCAGAGAGTTCCAGGCAGGATAAACCTAAAAAGGAGCATGCTGACATTCATAGTAATCAAACTGAGAAAAAAATTTAAAGACAAAGGAAAAATATTAAAAGCAACAAGGTAAAAGCAACAAATACACAAGGGAATCCCTATGAGGTTAGCAGACGATTTTTCAGCAGAAACTTTGCAAGCCAAAAGGGAGTGACATGATATATTTAAAGTGATGAAAGGGAAAAACCTACAACAAAGAGTACTCTACCCGACAAAGTTCTCATTCAGATTTAACAGCGAAATCAAGTCAAACAATCCTAGTTTCAAATCTCAGCTCTTCCACATAGAAGACATAGAATCTAGGGCAAGTTTCTCAACCACCTTGAACCTCCATTTCCTTGTCTGAAAAATAAGAGTAAGGATATACTCACCCCATGAGGTCAATGTGAGAATTAAATGAGAAGACAGATGTAAAGGGCTCAGCTGGAGGCCCAGCATACATATTTGGCTTGAGTAAGGGAGAGCTAGGATTATCGTTAAGGCCTTAGGCCCAGCTTGACCGTCGCCATGACTTTCAATCCTGTTTGTAAGTGTAGTCATGGTGGTGAAAAAGCACCTCTGTATCCTTGATATGTAGACCTATATATCTTTATATATACATTTTAACTGTGGTCCTGGAGAAGACTCCTGAGAGTCCCTCGGACGGAAAGGAGATGAAACCAGTCAATCCTAAAGGATATCAACCCTGAATACTCACTGGAAAAACTGACTCTGAAACCCCAGTATTTTGGTCACCTGATGCAAACAGCCGACTCATTGGAAAAGTCCCTGATGCTGGGAAATATTGAGGGCAGAAGGAGGAAGAGGGTGTTAGAGGATGAGATGGCTGGATGGCATTACTGATGCAATGGACATGAACTTCGCCAAACTCCGGGAGATGCTGAGGGACAAGAAGGCCTGGCGTGCTGTGGTCCATGGGATCACAAAAAGTCAGACATGATTGGTAGACTGGACAACAACAACAGTAGTTTTTAACACATATATGCCTATATATGGGCTTCCCTGGTGGCTCAGACGGTAAAGAATCTGTCTGCAATGTGAGAGACCTGGTTGGGAAGATCCCCTGGAGGAGGGAACAGCTACCCACTCCAGTATTCTGGCCTGGAGAATTCCATGGACAGAGGAGCCTGGCAGGCTACAGTTCATGGGGTCGCAAAGAGTTGGACATGGCATCACCGACTCAATGGACATGAGTTTGAGTAAACTCTGGGAGTTGGTGATGAACGGGGAAGCCTGGCGTGCTGCAGTCCATGGGGTCGCAAAGAGTTGGACACAACTGAGCAACTGAACTGAACTGAACTGAGCAACTTTCACTTTCTTTACTTTTTATACCTATATAAGGGCTTCCCTGGTGGCTCAGATGGTAAAGAATCTGCCTGCAGTGCAGGAGACCTGGGTTTGATCCCTGGATTGGGAAGATTCCCTGGAGAACGGAGTGGCTACCCACTCCAGTATTCTTGCCTGTATGTATATATCTGCATCTTCACTATCTAGTGCTTGAATGGAAAAAAAATGTTGATGACTGAAAGAATGACAGACAAATTATAAGAGGATGGTCCAGCTACTGTAGGGAGTGACTGATATGGATGCCTTTCAGATTTTGCTAAGGCCCATTGTTTATCTTTTATTCTTTATGAAAGCTTCTAAACTACATACACTTCTTTAGCAAAAATGGCTTTTTGACTGTGGCCCATAGCCTGATTATTACATACTTTCTCAGCACGATTCCAATGCTCTTCTCCTGTCTTCTTTTATATTAACCTTTATTTTTCTTTCTGGTTCAAGGTACTTGATTACTCTGTTTTCTCATTTTCCTGTTGCAATATTTTCTGATTTATTTTTTGCATCTTGAGAAATGGAATTCTTATGACTTTTATTTACTTTATGTCTTATGCCTTTGAGAGCTGAATTATGCACTTTTCTTTTCTCTGAGTGCTCATTTTCCTTTCCATTGTACATGGGATTCTGTATATTGGTGTAGTTTCATACACATAATCTGTGATTGAAGTATATTTTTCCATGGTCATTAGAAACAGACTGTATTAAGCCATGTAAAAATAGAGGTCCCCTCTTGTTTTCAAGGTGATACAGCAAAGCTTTCAGCTGCTGAAGTCATTCTTAATATTATTTGCTTATTTTTCTCTTTTGAACTTCCTTAAGAATCACCTTCTCAGGAACCAGCATAGGCGGAAAAGGGCAATGGGGATCTGTGAACTTCACAATGGCTGCCCATATACTCTTCCAGAAGGATCCTGCTGTTTTACATATCTTCCAGCTGAGAAATAAAGTCCTTCCTCACCTATAGGCTTTCCAGAATTTATTACCAGTACTTTTCCATATTGGTGCAAGAGTTTTAGTGGATAGTTGTATCTTTGTACAAATTTAATTTGCATCTCTTGCAGGTTCATGAGATTTGTAAACGATATTCATTTTTGTTGCTATAATGATATCAGTGACCAATTTCACGTCCTCAGGGAAGAGCAGGAGCTGTTTCCTTGCACTGAAATCACTGTACTCTATTAGGGAGCAAAGGAGTGAGATCTTGACAGGAAAGCATATTTGCTTTGTTGATGAGATATGTGCAGGTACTCCGTCTCCCTGGGCAAAAACAAGCTATACTGGAAAAAGCCCTGGATTCAGAATCCAAAGGCCTGGGTACCAGAGTTCCTGCCACCCTCAATTAGCTGTGTGATTTGCATGACACCTTCACCTCTCTTTCCCTCAGTTTCCTCATCTATAAAGCAGAGATATGGATGCTTGCTTTAGCTACTGCATATGGTTAGTGTGTAAGCTCTGGAACCCAATGTAAATAGAAGCATCCGGATACTCAGCAGTGTCATCTCATCGTTGCCACTGCCAGCACTACCAGCACCGTTATCATCAGTGGAGGCCCAGGTGTTCAACAGGAAGAAAGTCTCCCGAGGTTGGCAGTACACAAGCCCACAATCCAAAGTGTGACAGCAGTCATAACAATGCCTAATATTTGATGAACGTTTACTATGTGTGCCAGGTTCTATGCTAAGTGCCCTCCATGTTTCATCTCCTAAAAGCCCCAGAACAGTCCTATAAGGACTATAACAGTCCTATAAGGTAAGTGTTTGCATTTCCCATATTTTACAGACAAGGCAACTGAAACACAGAGAAGGGTAGAGCAACTTGACCTACATCAGAACTGGGCCTGAGTTCGGGCAGCCTGCCTCCTAGCCTCTACACTTAATTCTCCGCTCTATCAGGGATTGCCTGGGCCATGGTAAACTGTGATAAGGGCCCCGCTCCTCTGAAGAACACTTCTACAACTTGCAGAATAGTTACTTAATATTATCTCACGTAAGCCTCACATCTGACTTATTTTTATAGATTGAATAAAATAGCATAAATATCTTAGTTAAGATTACCCAGCTATTCAGTGATAGGGATTACCCAACTCCAGCCATATATCTTTCCCCTGCACATTGCTGCCTTTTGGGGTGAACTTACTGGCCGTCTCCCCTCACCTCACCTCCTTGGCCGCCTTTGCTTTCATTTTGAGGACAGAGGAATGTCTAAATCATAAAGTTATGTCCATGATGAAAATCTTCTAGAAAAACTGGTGTTTTAGTCGATGTTTTCAGCAGTTGGTTTCTCACAGAATCCTAAATCAATACTGCTGAGAGGGGCCCTAACCCTCACCTATATCAGACTGTTGGATGTTTATTGAATGATTTTGCAGGTCCCCATGTAAGGAAAGGTTTTTTTAAAAAACAACAACAACAACATAGTCTGTGGCTAAAAGGACTCCAGCCAAGTATTTTAAGGATATTAAAGATGAAGTCATCTTGATCATTCATTTTAGACATGCCTGTAGCTGTGCTGCACTGTTGCCCATGGTGTGTTTATCTGCAAGATACTTGGCATCTAGTAAGGGTTTCCCTGGTGACTCAGATGGTAAAGAATCTGTCTGCAAAGCAGGAAACCAGGGTTCGATCCTTGGGTTGGGAAGATCCTCTGGAGAAGGGAATGGCAACCTACCCCAGTATTCGTGCCTGCAGAATTCCATGGACATCTGGTAAGAGACGCTAGTGAAGCTACTGATACTTTATCCATGTCAGGTCCTAGCAGTGAGGGACTCTGTTTGTCAAAGAACTGATTCAGTGCCATTTCTCGTTTCCCAGTTTCTCAAAGACAAACTGTAATATTTAGACTTCCAGAGTGCCCTTTCTTTTCCCCACTGCAGTTTTGTACTTGTTTTTTCACGTCTGCAAATTTGGAGTTTTCAAATACAACTTGAAATCTGTGTGGAGAAATCAAGACTCTGAGAGTTGTATGCCTAAGGCCAGTTAGTGGAGCTTCTCTAGTTAAAATTTCAGCACTGAAAATTAATCAAAGTCACTGCCTCTGAGATCCTTCAGTACATACCCTTAGGCCACTGCATCATTAAGACTTTGAAATCATTCACTGCATTTTATTCAGGAAATATCTTAGCCTTCTGAAGTAAGCTGCTTGAGTTATTGGAATGTCCTTATTTCTCCTTGCACCTCCTCAAAACAGACCTTGGCACCATTTTGATTCTATGGCTTCTCCCTTTGTCCTGATGAGTTTTCCCCAAGAAAGCTGCAAACTCCCCTGGTGAGTTTTGGTGGAGATGGCTCAAAATGAGCTTTTGAAAATCCAAACCTAAAAACAGAAAGAGCTGTCAAAGGCCCGTGTATGGAGCCTTCTATGAGCTCGGCTACCCAGGTTGTAAACTTAGTAGGTGAACTCAGTTTTTTTTCTTCCTCAAAGCAAAACTATTGCAGTTATCAGAATGTCAAAGTTCCACTTACCCACAAATTATGGTTTTGGAAAGCCTTTTGCAATCAGCACAGGATTATAGAGTCCAGCTTTGTGCAAGGAAGAGCTCCATAGCAGTCAGAGCCTTTGGACCCCAATCAAGGGGACTGTTTCATGAAATAGTGAGGTCCTAAGGATCTCTGGGGACAGTCAAGTAGGGATTGGACGACCTCTTGGTTGGAATGTTGTCAGAAGTTCAGAGTGACAGAGGTTTGAGATTGATGGCAGTTTAAAATCTCAAGCAGCCTTAAAAGTTTAGAACTTAACATATTTCTCTAACAGCAGATCTACACAGGAACACAAACTCAGTAAATGATTAGATAATGTGAACAGTTAACACAGCCTGTGATGTTTTTCAGGCAAAGTTCTCCTAATCTTATTTTTATTGAATTAAATCTGTTTAATTCTAGTAGTTAAGGACTGATCAAGATCTGAACCTAAGAGAATATCTTGGTAAAGTCAAGTTCATAAGAAAGTATTCAGTAGTTGAAATCGAGATATCTCACTCACTGGGCTCTTCTGTTCAGAGCCAAATGCCACTCTCTTTGTGTCCCTTGGATCCCTCTTCAAGGGAGAATGTGCCTTTAAGCTGCAAGGAGTGCAGTGAGCTGACAGCTTGTGAGCCATGGCCATATTCTTCCCGGGCAGCTCCCAACAGTGACTGTACCCAGTGAAGGCACCAGTGCCTGGCCAGTCCTGCCAGTGTGGTACCCCTCGAGAGGCAGTTTCAATGGAGAGTTTGTTAGCTCTGCAGTACAATTTGTGGTTTCCCCTTCTCCATTCTGCTTCTTTCCCCATTCTTTTCTTCAAGGTCAGTTCTGCAACACTCTGGGAAGGCTCCCCTTACCCACCCTGTTTCTGCCCACCTTTATCATTCTCAGGCCTCACACTCCGAACTCCAACTCTCGTCTGTGTCCCAGAGGACCAGATGCCCTCTCAGGCACTGTGCTGCATTACCACAACCTTCATGCCCTATTCTTTTTCTTTTCAACCACCTTTTTCAACAGCTTCTTAATCAACCGTATCTCCTTTTGTGTGATTCGGGTCAAGTCTCTTGAAATCGCTGGCTCCCCGAATGTTCAAGCAAAAAAAAAAGGGGGAAAAACTCTCCAATAGACCCCCCTGCACTTTACAAAGAAGATAACTGAGGCCCAGAGATGAGGGCAGACTTGCTAAAGGTCCTAGAACGAGGGAGCAGCAAAGTTAAAATCAGTTTGGTGCTTTTCTAGTGTGATACTTTCAAAAATTGTGTCCAACGTGGTCCTACATTTGTGTCAAGGAATCTACCTTCTTAGTCTGAGTAGCTATTTTTCTTTGAGGTTCTGAAACCCATGTACAGAATCAGAATCTTTAATCTCTGCTCAATTTGACACGTTCAATAGCTCACTAAAACTGAACTATGCTCACTGTCCAACTACGTAGGACCTATGTTCAGCTCTTATTGCATTCAACTTCTGAGTCTAGTGACTTGGCTTCCAACATAGAAAACTTTGCATGAAATAGTGTCAGGAACCTCGTAGTATCTCTGTGTCCTTCTCTCTGTGTATTCTTCTTTCTGTTCTGGGTTTTCTATGGAGAGCCAACTCAGTGCATCTTTTTATTTCTGCCCAGGGCTTCTGCCCTGTCTTTCTGCCTCCTTTCCTATCCCAGGAAATAAGACCAGATGGTAACTAAGAAGGAAACCTGAGGACATCCTCATCTTACTCCTTAGATCCTTGGTCAGTGCCAGTAGAACATAGTAGTTTAAAGGGATAGGCTTCAGAGACTGGAAAACCTCTCTGTACCCAAGTCCCTACATTAAAGTCCCTACATGGAGATGATAAGAAACAATGCATGTAAAACACATTAGTTCAGTCGCTCAGTTGTGTCCCACTCTTTGTGACCCCATGGACTGCAGCACACCAGTCTTCTCTGTCCATCACGAATTCCTGGAGCTTGCTCAAAATCATGTCCGCCGAGTTGGTGATGATATCCAACCATCTCATCCTCTGTTGTCCCCTTCTCCCTCTGCCTTCAATCTTTCCCAGCATCAGGGTCTTTTCCAATGAGTTGGCTCTTCATATCAGGTGGCCAAAGGATTGGAGCTTCAGCTTCAGCATCAGTCTTTCCAATGAATATTCAGGACTGATTTCCTTTAGGATTGACTGGTTTGACCTCCTTGTAGTCCAAGGGACTCTCAAGAGTTTTCTCTAACACCACAGTTCAAAAGCATCAATTCTTTGGCATTCAGCTTTCTTTATGGTCCAACTCTCACATCCATACATGACTACTGGAAAAACCATAGTTTTGACTATATGGACCTTTGTCGGCAAAGTGATGTCTCTGCTTTTTAATACGCTGTCTAGGTTTGCCATAGTTTTCCTTCCAAGGAGCAAGCGTCTTTTAATTTCATAGCTGCAGTCACCATCTGCAGTGATTTTGGAGTTCAAGAAAATAAAGTCTGTCACTGTTTCCATTGTTTTCCCATCTATTTGCCATGAAGTGATGGGACCAGATGCCATGATCTTAGTTTTCTGAATGTTTAGTTTTAAGCCAGCTTTTTCACTCTTGCTAGTCATTCTAGGGGCCAGCTTCCAATACACTTCACCCCTGAAGTGGGATTCCTATCTGTCTTAACTCTACAGAGCTAAAGAGGGTTCTTGAGCAAAAGGGAGCCATACATAAGAGAGCAAAATAAGGCCTTGAATGTTCCAACAGGTCTCATTTTTATAAATCCTTCTAAAAGCATTACATTCCATTTCTCCATGTTTTGGGGTGGGGTTTTTGTCGATCAGTCTCTCTGCCCTAGAGCAAAGGACTCCTTCATCTCTTCCCACTTTCTCCGTCTGTTGATACATTGGGCCCATCTTCTGCCCAGTGTTGGTCCTGTCTGGCATCTCTCAGCAGCCCTCTCTGCCTTTTTCCATGTCTCTCACCAGTTTGGGTCCCCCTGAGAAGGAGGCTGGATAGGAGGACTCTCCCTCTGCTCTTCAGAGATCCTGGTGGTAAAGCTATTTGGGTAAATTCAGTGATTTCCTCAAGAAAAACTTATAAGATTCTTCTCAAATTCTTTATTCTCATCTGCAAGGGTTGACCAGAAATGCTTACTGAAAATGACATGGAAGCATGAAAGAGTCCTGCATCCTGACCTTTCTTCTTCCCCAGGCCTACCCTGTTTTCTCCTGATTCCTCTTTACCTTGCTTGATCCAAGTACTCTTGCTTGCCCATTATACAGAGTGAAGTAAGCCAGAAAGATAAAGACCAATACAGTATACTAACACATATATATGGAATTTAGAAAGATGGTAACGATAACCCTATATGCAAAACAGAAAAAGAGACACAGACGTACAGAACAGAATTTTGAACTCTGTGGGAGAAGGTGAGGATGGGATGTTTCGAGAGAACAGCATTGAAACATGTATATTATCTAGGGTGAAACAGATCACCAGCCCAGGCTGGATGCATGATACAAGTGCTCGGGCTTGGTACACTGGGAAGACCCAGAGGAATCTGGTGGAGAGCGGGGTGGGAGGGGGGATCGGGATGCGGAATACATGTAAATCCATGGCTGATTCATGTCAATGTATGACAAAAACCACTACAATATTGTAAAGTAATTAGCCTCCAACTAACAAAAATAAATGGAAAAAAAATAAAGACCAAAAAATAAAAAAGTGTATTAAAGCATTCATATGATATTGCAAATGGGAATCCCTAGTGGAACAGTGGGTAAAGAATCTGTCTCAATGCAGGAGATGTGGGTTTGATTCCTGGGTCAGAAAGATCCCCTGGAGAAGGAAATGGCAACCCTCTCCAATATTCTTGCCTGGGAAATTCCATGAACAGAGGAGCTTGGTGGGATACAGTCCATGGGGCTGCAAAGAGTCAGACACGATTTCTAAATCCCTGTGGAAAAGTATTTTGTTTAACACTCCAAAAACCCTGGGAGATTTCCTAGTTGAACCAGGAGGCATTCTGAATAGCTCACTTAGGGCTCAGTGTGAGGAGGAAAATTCATCCAAGTACCCATCACAGAATGAGTTCATCATATCTAGCACATTGTTTCCAATGTTATTTTAGAACTTATTGCTAATAAAATTAGCAAGTGTATTAAATACATAATTTGTGAAAAATCTTGTTGCATTCTAAAATGTGCTTTTGAGAATAAATTGTTTCTTTCCCTTCAAGAATACTTATCTATTTTTTTGCACTGTTGCACAATGGGAAAATATGATATAATATAAATATAATATTTATTTTAATATCATACTAAAAAGCAGAGACATTATTTTGTCGACAAAGGTCTGAAAGGTCTGTCTAATCAAAGCTATGGTTTTTCCAGTAGTCATGTATGGATGTGAGAGTTGGACTGTAAGAAAACTGAGCACCGAAGAGTCAATGCTTTTGAACTGTGGTGTTGGAGAAGACTCTTGAGAGTCCCTTGGACTGCAAGGAGATCAAATCAGTCGATCCTAAAGGACATCAGTCCTGAATATTCATTGGAAGGCCTGATGCTGAAGCTGAGGCTCCAATACTTCGGCCACCTGATGCGAAAAACTGCCTCATTTGAAAAGACCCTGATGCTGGGAAAGATTGAAGGCAGGAGGAGAAGGGGACGACAGAGGATGAGATGGTTGGATGGCATCACCGACTCGATGGACATGAGTTTGAGCAAGCTCAGGGAGTTGGTAATGGACAGGGTAGCCTGGTGTGTTGCAGTTCATGGGATCCCAAAGAGTCGGACATGACTAAGCGACTGAACTGAACTGAAATATAACATAATGTGATAGAATCCTAGAAAGAGATTTTTCCCTTAACACAACTCTATGACAATATCAGATATATCAATCAAATAAATACTAATAGAATTGTTTGGCATGCAAAAATAAACATTTAATTTTGGGCTTTTTTGATGGGCTTAGTGATTTATGGATATTCGTTGCCATTGTGTTAATTCAATCTTTATTCAAAGGCTTCCCATAGTTACAAAAAGTAACTAGTGATGATATTTCAGGAGAAGCAGCAGGATTTACATCCCAGTTGTTATTGAGCAACACACACGTTGAAGGAAGGAGGATGTGTATGTTCTGGAATTATCTTGAAGCCTCATTAAACTGCGAGAGTTTTGCCAATTATTGCATGAAATGTGCTTCGAATGGACTAATCCACCACAAGATAGAGAAGAAAGTATTTAAGGCAGAGAATGCGAGAATACAAGAAAATGTGACTTCGGAAGACTTTAGCAAATCCCTAGGCCTGGGGCAACATACTTTCACACAATAGTTTAAACAGAACAGATATTGTTTATCATCTTCCCTAGTGGCTCAGTGGCAAAGGATCTGCTTGCAATGCAGGAGATGCAGGTTCAATCTCTGGTTCGGGAAGGTCCCCTGGAGAAGGAAATGGCAACCTACCCCAGTTTTCTTGCATGGGAAAATCCCACGGACAGAAGAGTCTGGTGGGCTACAGTCTGTGGGGTTGCAAAGAGAAATGACGTAAGAATGAAACAACAACAACACATAATTAAAGCAAAAACTCATAGAAATACATGACTTTTTACAGCATCCTTACCTGCCTCCATCCCTCTTAAGACAGAAGGAACTGCAGATGTCAGCGAGGTGAGAAGTTGGTGACTCTTGCCACATGCCAGTAGGTCAAGTCTAGTTTTAAGAATAAAGGTACTACTCAGGAAGACAGACATAAACAAATACTTTATGTTTAAATGACTGTGAAGAAAGAGGGTCTGCCGATGCCAGAGCCTCCCCACTCCACATTTCTTCAGGGTAACTTGGGGCATTTGGGAGCTGGGCATCTTCTTGTTGCTTAGCATTAACTCATTGGCAGCCCCAGGAAGAAGCCTCTGTGTAATTTCAGACATTTCTCAGGGAAGCCAAATCAGAGTCTTCCCATATTTTGTGTCCCAGCATCCTCAGGCCACCCCTAAGGTAGACAGGGGGACAGTCCTCTCCTGAGTTTTCATGTGATGCAATTGAGCCTCAGAGAGATTAAGTGATTTGCCCAAGACAAAACAGTAAGTGGTGACAGCTGAATTTGAAAGTGGTTCTGATTTCACTCTTTCCTTGACAGTAGTTCATGCAATTGATCCATTTTCCCAGGTTGATCTGCTTCATCCTTGGCCTCAGAGACAAAATACTGCAGCAATAAAATAGAATCAATGGACTTAGAACCTCTCTCAAGATAACTCTTGTTTTATTTTATTTTTTTATTGAAGTATAGTTGATTCACAATATTGTGTTCATTTCTGCTGTCCAGCAAAGTGCTCCAGTTACACACATATACGCATTCTTTTTCATATTCTTTTCCATGATGGTTTATCAGGATATTGAATATAGTTCCCTGGGCTCTACAGTAGGGCCTTGTTGTTTATCCATTTTGTATATACTAGTTTGCATCTGTTAATCCCAAATTCCCAATCCATCCCTCTCCTTTGGCAGCCAGAAGCCTGTTTTCTATGTCTGTAAGTCTGTTTCTGTTTTTTAGATAAGGTCATTTGCGTCATATTTTAGATTCCACATATAAATGATATCATATGGTATCTGTCTTTCCTTTTCTGACTGACTTCACTTAGTATAATCGTCTCTCGGTCCATCCATGTTGCTGCGAATGACACTATTTCATTTTTTTTTTTTTATGGCTGAGTAGTATTCAATTGTTTATAGGTACCATGGACCACGTTCTCTTTATTCATCCCTCTGTCGATGAATGTGTAGGTGGCTTCCACATCTTGGCTATTGTGAATAGTGGCTGCTATGAACATAGGGGTATGTGTGTCTTTTTGAATTGTAGCTTTCTCTGGGATATATGCTCAAGATTGGGATTGCTAGATCATATGGCAACTTTGTTTTTAGTTTTTCAAGGAACCTCCATACTGTTTTCTATAAAGGCTGCACCAGCTTATGTTCTTATCAAGGTGTAGGCGGGTTCCCTTTTCCTTACACCAGCAATTGTTACTTGCAGACTTTTTTTTTTTCATTTATTTTTATTAGTTGGAGACTAATTACTTTACAACATTGTAGTGGTTTTTGCCATACATCGACATGAATCAGCCATGGATTTACATGTGTTCCCCATCCTGAACCCTCCTCCCACCTCCCTCCCCATCCCATCCCTCTGGGTCTTCCCAGTGCACCAGCCCTGAGCACTTGTCTCATGCATCCAACCTGGGCTGGAGATCTGTTTCACCCTTGATAGTATACTTGTTTCAATGCTATTCTCTCAGATCATCCCACCCTCGCCTTCTCCCACAGAGTCCCAAAGTCTGTTCTGTACATCTGTGTCTATTTTTCTGTTTTGCATATAGGGTTATCTAATGAGATGGATGAAACTGGAGCCCATTATACAGAGTGAAGTAAGCCAGAAAGATAAAGACCAATACAGTATACTAACACATATATATGGAATTTAAAAAGATGGTAACTTGCAGACTTTTTAATGAGAGCCATTCTGAGTGGTGTGAGGTGGTAAGATAACTCTTATGTTGAGTGCACTGATAAACTGTCCATCCTACAACTCTTGGTTCAAAAGTTTAAATTGGGCATCTTCTTTCTAGGCCTTAATGTTAGCTTTATGGTTGTTTTCCTGGCTTTGAGGGCTTTCTTTGTCAATAGCCAGAAAAATTATGACAGCTCTGTAAATTTGATGGGTCCACTGGAAGATAGCTGAGCCTTGGAGAACCTGGGACCCCAGGGCTGATGAGAAGGCCAGACTTGCATAGACTCTTCTGTGTTCCATGGGAGTGGAGTGGGGAGACCTAGATGTGTGAGTTGCACAAGCCCCAGGGAGCAGGGTGGCTGTCTTGGTAGGAAATTCTGTTTGCCCAAGGCCTCCAGACAAGCTCTTGCTCCATATCCCTGAAGTGTGAGATTGGCCAAGTCATGTAAAACTCCAGAGAAAGATAGAGAAGAAGGAAAAATTTGTTCCCAGAACACTGTATGATATGAAGGGGAGAAGGTAATGCTCACATCAAGACCCATAGTGTGGAAGAAACTGATGGTCCCAATTCTGCACTGTAACTGGTGTTATCCTGCCATTTAGGCATTTAACAAGCCATTACTCTCTTGTGGACAATATCAATATGTGGAAATAAGAATCAATCACTCCAGCTTCTTGGGACTGTTTGCTATGTAATCCATTGAATGACTGAAAGGGGAATCCGATTTGGTGGACATGATGATGAAGTAAAGTTGTCTGAATCTTTTACATCATGTATTGAAGAGCTGATGAGAGCCAACCTGCCAAAATAATTGACTGAAGAAGACAGATTTGTTGTGGTGTGACTTTGGGGTGCAGAAGAGGGAACAAGGTTGCAGAGACATGAGGAAGACAGATTCTAGCTTGATCCCAGAAAGATTCCACCAATAGGGTTGCAGACAGGGATACGGACTGAGGTCATGAGAGAAGACGCATCTTCCATGTCTCAGGAAGTGCTTATAGATGCTGGCCCCTCTGGCAAGGACTCTAGGAGGATATTGTAATTTCAGGTGGGAGGCTGAGCTGAGTTCTGCTTCCTCAAGTATCCTACAGTTACTATGATTACTGAGCCACACCAGCTTATCCTCTACCCAAGGATTGCCCAAGAAAAGACCATTGTGAGGGTTCCAAGATGTGGAACTGGTCTCACAAATGGTAAATGCTGTGTTCTGTGTAAATAGGGCCTGAATTTCTCCTTGAAGAGAAATGATGTATTTAGGTTGGTGATTGTAAAGTTTTTGAGGTAAGGAACCATGTGCATGCATGTGTGCTCAGCCGTGTCCTACTCTTTGTGACTCCATGGACTGCTGCCCGCCAGGCTCCTCTGTCCATGGGATTTTCCAGGCAAGAATACTGGAGCCCATTGCCATTTCCTTCTCCAGGGGATCTTCCTAACCCAGGAATCAAACCCATGCCTCTTGAGTCTCCTGCACTGGCAGGTGGGTTCTTTATCAGCTGAGCCACTGGGGAAGCAAGCGGCCAAGCCTTTTTATAAATCAGAGTGTAGTTGATTTACGATATTGTCTTAGTCTCGGGTATACAGCACAGTTATTCAGGGAGATATATATAGATTCTTTTCCATTATAGATTATTACATAATATTGAGTAGAGTTCCCTGGGTCCTTGTTGGTTGCCTAGTTTGTGTTAATATATAGTAGTATGTATATGTTAATCACAAACTCTTAACTTATCCCCCCATCCTGACCATGTCTGATTCATATACTTTGCGTAAGACACTCCACTGGGCTCTTAAAGGGGATATGAAGGTGAGAAAAGTCTGCCCCCAAAGTCACTAAGGCCTATGGGAGGAGGCGGTCAACACACTCTTTGAAAAGCTTGTAAACTGAAAGAATTAAAGGCAAAGTGAGAAAAGTGCCATGAAAGCAGTTTACAAAGCTCTGGGGGTGTAGCAAAGGGAGGGTGATTCCAACGGGGAGGATCTGGGAAGGCTTCATGTTGGAGGAGGCATTCCTTGAGCTCAAGAGATGAGAGGAATTTTGACAAATGGGGGGAAGCATTCGAGGAGTAGGGGGCGGTTTGAGCAAAGATTATGAGGCGGGAAACTGGGGACACTAGTGCCAACTGGAAGTCAGGCAGCCTGGATTTGCATCCCAGCTTGGCCACCTAGTAGCTATAAGTTTTAGCAAGTTGCTTAGCCTCTATGCGCCACAGTATTTCAACTGTAAAATTGGGATAATGATAGTATTTCCATTATGAAGTCATTACAAAGACGACTGAATAAATTCATATACAGAAAACAAATAAGACAGCATGTGCCAATGAAGAAGCACTCTATGTGTCTGGCATTATTTTTATGTCACACATACAGTAGCCAAAACCCATATTTGTTTTGCTCGTATCACATTCTGAGGTAACAAACTCCTTACTTCTTAATTGCTCACAGATTAATTAGGTAGATAATAAAAACAGGAGCATTTTTCCTAAGTAAAAATGTCAGAAGAACACAAGTCATCCCCAATTTGCTAATAAACAGGCTGTGCACCAAAAGCTTACTGATATATCCCATATTTGGAGCTCTGAAGATGGTCTTCCATAAACCTGCCAAATCTCCATGCTCTAAGAAAGCATCAAGTAATTTTCTCAAAAATTTTCACCGCAGCTGAAAGGCACTGCAGCCAGGGCTCAGGGGCAAATGTGGAGTGAGATGGCGTTCAGGTGATCATTTGTAAGTTAGGGACTAGATTTGGCCTGATCCATCCATTGTATCCTTGTGTTTTTTTTTTTTTTTCTCTCTCTCTCTCTGTATCTTCCTCTCTCTATATATAGAAGATTCCCTGGAGGAGGGCATGGCAACCCAGTTCTCTGTTCTTGCCTGGAGAATCCCATGGACAAAGGAGCCTGGTGGGCTACAGTCCATAGAGTCACAAAGAGTAAGACATGACTGAAGGGACTTGGCACACACAGCCTGCATATATATCTATATATCTATATCTCACACGAACATGTGCTTGCGTGCAAGAGAGAGTAACCATGACCGACCTTGATCTCACTGCCCCTACATAAGCTGATAGGCCTAGCAGTTGACCCAATATCATTCAAGATGGGGAAAAGTGGGATTGGTGGCAAGTGTGTAATCTGAGTCCTGTGGTGTGTTGCCCCCATCCCCTTCCTTCAGTGGGCTCATAGGAAAAAAGAGTCTTCTCCCAGAGGTGATGAAAAGTTTGACATGGCCAAGAAAGTTTCTGTTGAAATGAATCTATCATAACAAGGGTGCTGAAATGAAAAGTTACTCTCTAGGGTTTCTGATTTCACAATAAGCAGTCTCTGGTTATTGTCATATATCAACACCATGTCACAGAGAGAGGGAGAAAGATTGTTCTGCAAAAGCTAATGCAGACAGGCAACAAGCTCCCTTTTAGCTAAACTTATTTAAAAAGTCTCAAGAGAACAAGGCTGAATTGATCATGGAACAGTTGATCAATGATGACTAAGTGTGACTCAATATTGATTTGTCTTGCATAGGAACAGAGCTAGTTGTCCAAATGACAAATTAACCCCAAAGCTACCCCTTTCAGCAATATGTGAGTTCAGCTCCAACCTAGATTCTTTTGACTTTCTTAACCTCTATATTGCATTCAGTTTTTTGTTTCTTTTTCTGGAGAGAAAACTTTTGTTTCTTAGAATAGGGCAAAGGTGCTATATACTAAATGGCCAATGTGCTTCCAAATTTGACTGTAATCTTTAAAAAGAAACTTATATTGGCTTTAAAAATGTAGAAAATTGTTGAAGGCAAATGATTCCTCAAATTCATTAGCTGAAATCACTTTTGTTTTCCAGTTTGTTAACACAGAATTTCAGAATTGTACAGAAATAATATTGGAAAGAACCAATAGGATCGTTTGAGTCAACAAAAGGAATGAAATTTTTAAATCAAATGTTTAGTCAAAGTTTTCATCAAGCCTTCCCTGGTGACCCACCAACAGAAACAATATTAGATGAATATAAAATATGTTTTGGTAACAATATTGACAGCATATGTCTGGGGATAGATGCATGGGATGGGGGATTTTACTGGATATGCCGTTCCTAAACCTATTTTCCACGCAGCTATTTATCTGGGGTTTGTGGTAGCATTCAGTGGGCCCTTACTAAACAACAACAACAACAGTTAATCTCAGAACGTATGCTCTGCCCTTGCCATAGGGTGTGGAGGTAGGAATGGAAGGGTCCATAGTAAGAGTAGGCTGCTTCTCCTCTGCTTAACTCAAATGCCAATGTGATTTTTTATTTTATTTTTTTTTTCTGTTGTTTTAGAACTTTTTTATTTTGCGTTGGGGTATAGCCAAAGAGCAGTGTTGTTAGTTTCAGGGGGACAGCAAAGGGATTCGGCCATACATATACATGTATCCATTCTCCCCCAAGCTCCCCTCCCATCCAGGTTGCTACATGACATGGAGCAGAGTTCCCTGTGCTGTACAGTAGGTCCTTGTTGGTTACCCTAAATGCCAATGTTTTTAGGATTCTTCTGCCCTAGACTATCTTCTTTCCCCAGGCCATACACTTTATAAGGTGAGCTCAGTCATTTTTTATAACTTCAGTTATGAATTGTCTGTATGATCCTGTGTACCCAACTGCCGACTTACAATCTTTGGCCATATGTCCTACAAACTCAGCATGTTTTCCCCTAAGTGTTTCTGTATTTCTTACCCTGATTAATGGCATCTTCTTTTGCTAATCACCTCAGCCAGAAACCTAGGAGTCCTCCTAGTCTCCTCTCTTTCTCCCACAAACACATGCAATTTATCATCAGCTCTTATTGATTTTATCTTCAGAGCAGGTTGTCTAATTTGTTAATTTCTCTATTTCTCTACTGCTACTACCTCTCATCCAAAGCACCCTGTCTCTTGCTTGGATCAGCATTTCTCCTCAGCCCCTTATGATCTATTCTCCATGCTGCACCCAGAACGGTGCTCATAAAAGAACAGAAACACAATCTGATCATATCACCCCTTCTTTATAAATATGCATTGCTTCCCTGCTGATTATAGAATCAAGCTCAGTTTTGCCCCCAGCACTGGGAGACTTCTTATTTCTGGAACAAATCATCCTGCTTCTTTTGCACTTCTATGCTATAGGATCCTCTGACCAAATTCCTGATATATTCTAGTAGTAGCTAAGATAATAGGCTTTGGCATCAGATATATCTAGATTCAAAACCTGGCCCTGTTTGTACTTGAACTAGATGTGTGAAGTTACCTAACCTCTCTGAACCCCAATTTCATCATCTTTTAATTGGTAAGAACAGAGAAACCTGGCTTCACAGGTGGCACAGTGGTAAAGAATCCACCTGCCAATACAGGGGATGCAGTATAAGTAAGTTCGATCCCTGGGTTGGGAAGATCCCCTGGAGGAGGAAATAGCAGCCCACTCCAGTATTCTCCCTGGGAATCCCATGGATAGAGGGGTGTAATGCACAGGAATAAATGTGATAGTATTTGCAAAGTGCATATGACCAGTCTCTATTTTCTCTGCTGAGTGAGTGCCTAACTAAGACCCAGGTCAAGCACCACCTCCTCTGTGAAGCTTTTCTTGGCTACTGCTGTCATGGTCTGCTTGTTTTCACCTTTGTGTTCCCACAGGCCCTTTTGTTCAGATGTAGTTTTTGCTGTGTGCCCTCTTGCACGCTGAGTATTTATTTGTGCCTGTGTCCCAACACCCAACACAGTGACTGCACAGGGAGCATTTGCTGAATGCTGACTGGGTGAGGAAGACGTTAGGAATGTTTGACGGGTCCTCTAGATTTGAAGGTGTAATATATCACAGGATCACCTCAGCTAAGAGGTGGAAGGGATCCTCTTAGTATGCTAGTGTCCCTTCAGTATTTTTATTTATGGAATTGAACTCTTTGCCAAGCTTTTTGTTTATCTATAGCTCTGACATTTTCTCCCTCTCTGTCCTTTGAGGGGAGAGTTTCCAGTGATAATTCCACTTAAACTCTCAGGGCTGTCAGTGTTTGCCTACACCCCTCAGTGCTGCCAGAGACTACATCTGGGGAAGGCAAGACCAAAGCCATATTGACCCCTAGACTGTGTCTCCTTCACTCAGTGATCATCATTGTTATTGAAGGCACTTTCTTGTGGTGATTATCCCACACATATCCCTTGCCCTTTTTGGGTCTCGGTTTCCTCATCTATTAAGTGAGGCCTCACCAGAGGATCTCAAAGGTCCTCCTCAGAGGCAAAGTTCACTGAGGATAACTAGCATTCTCCTGCTGATTTGTACAGATTATACAGTGTTTTTACATGGATTATCCCCATTTTTGAAAGAATACCTCTGAGGTAGATATTATCATCCTTATTTTTCAAGTTAAACTGGGGCTGTGGTGGGCGGATGGAATGACTTGGCCAGTTCTACAACTCCAATGAAGTCATATCCCTGATTCTATCTTTTTGCTACAAGGTCTTTCATGTCAACTGAGCTCTGCAGAATACCTCTCTGTGGTGTGCACTTGAAAAAGTGATGTGTCCATTACCATGCATGTTGTCAGGATTGCCATGGTGGAGGGCAGGACACCCAGCAATGACGAATTAGCGGGACAATGCACCTAGTCAGTGAATGGTCTTTGGAGGAGATAGCATTGGATCTCATTCTCTTAGACAACTCCAGAGATTGAAGGTAAAGAAAAATGATGGGACAGAATTGAACACTGAGATCTTCAGTTCAGCTCATAGAGGCAGAGACTTTTTTTTCTTTTTTAACAGAATTGGGTTCTATCAATACAGTGTTTCTGAAGACATCTTTTTATTACTGCTCCATATTCTCAAAAGTGGATCACCCCAAACCTTAAGCAACAGCATCTTTGAGAAAGGAGCCAGGTTAGATATTCTATTGACGCATGAATTTTTTTGATCTGGAAGAGCTCTTGATGATCATTTAGTTTAACATTGTTTACTTTACATACATGGAAACCGAGGTATAGCAAGGTGAAGTGACTTGCCCAAGTTCTCACAGAAAGTTAATACAGGGGTAAAATGAAAATTTAGTTGTTCTGACTCCAAGTCCAGGTCCCTTGTTTATTGTACTTTGTATCATTTATTTATAATCACATGCTAAAAGTATGATGATACCTCAGTGGAAGAGAAAGGTAAAAAAGTAAAAAGAAAGATGAATCTATGCTTCTGTTTAAAACAAAAAAAAGGGGAGTTCTAAAACCAAAATGACTCAGATTATAGCTATTATTCAGTTAAAATAATACAAAAAAGTATCAAAATACTATTACCATCAGGACCTCCTCTTCCCCACCCCCACCCCCATTCCCACCCCCACCCCACCACACCCATACATACTCACAGCCTGCTTGCCATGAGAAACTCAGATCTGTTAGTGATCGAAACCAGCCCTGGGTCTGGAATAGCCTTTTCTGGGAATAAATATACAAACTTTGGCAGGAGTTCAATCAGTGCAGCTCAAATACCCACACCCACACAAAATCCTGGGCAACATCACTCTCCTGTCAAGTGCAGACATTTTCTGGAAACTTGGGTGTGATGGTCATAGCAAGCTGTGGCCCTGAAGACACATAGGCTAATCTAGGTGCATTTGATTAAGCAAATGGGTGTAGTGAAATAAGATTTGATATTCTATTATTTTAATTCTTCATGAAAGTTGATTAAGTGTCAAAAATGACCTCATTAGTAACACTGTTTTATTTTCCTTGTCTTTTCAAAAGCTGAAATTCAGACTCAGAGGAAGAGTTGCTTTGTTTCCTATATTTCATAGTATTTACATCCTTGTGAGTATAGACCTCCCTGGCTTATGATTTCGAACACTTCAGAAGGACTCTTTCAAAAAAGAAGGTAAAAGTACTGATGTGGGACCACTGTTGCATAGCATGGGGATTTTTACTATGGAAGTTGGACCTCAAACCGTAGTTGTGCTGCTGCGAGTCAAGTCAATGGAGTTCTTAAGCCAAGCATATGGGGCCTGAGGGGTACAATGAATGGGGCAAAAAGACATCAGTTGACCCTTGAACAACAGGGGTTTGAACTGCGTGGTTCCACTTACACATGAATTTTTTTTCCAATAAATATACAGTCAGCCCTCCATGTTCTTGGGTTTCACATCCATGGATACAGAGGGCTGACTTTACTCCACCATTTTATATTCATATAATGGACTTGAGTATCCCAGGATTTTGGTATTCACAGGGAGTCCTATAGTTCCAGAGCTTACTGGCTGCAGGGACAGGGGGAGGTGGAGGAAGTAGATGGTTAGAGCACCTATCCCCATGCCAAGCTTGGCTCTAGGGTTCACGGACTGAATGGGATCAAACTGAAGTGCAGAATGTCTTCAGTTCTATGGCTGAGTGGAGCTTGACCAGTCAAGAACAGACATCAATGCTCAGTATAAGACGTGGAACGGAATTTGGCAGAGTGGAGAAGATAGATGAGGCCACAGAAATGCAAAACTGTGAGAGATCATGCAGTGAAATGGAAAAAGGAATCATGGGAAACAAGGAAGTTGGGAACTGAGAAGCCTGAAGGTAATTCCATAGAATTAGTATTAGACCAAAGCAGAAATATGCTGAGAAATGTCTTGCAGAGCCAGTCACTTGGTAATAATCCTAAGTTTCCTGATAGAAGAAATAGTTCTTCCCCTCAAAGAAAGGCACCAGAAATATGCCTCAACCTTTGCTCTCTTAGAGACTTGGGGGCTGGTGGATGAAGTTCATATCACAGAAAGAGAGGGTAAGTCCTCCGTGCAAAGAACATATTGAAAGGAATTAAAATGATAACGATAAAAGAGTGAGACTGTTAGAGAAAATGATTTCAAATGCTGATATTCAGAAATGTGTGAGTGTGTCAGTAGCCCAATTGGACAGTAAGGCCAAGGATATTGTAGAAAAGAAAAGGAGGAAGCAAAGCTGAACTGCAGTTCTGCCTGAACTGAAAGGGAAGGAGTCCTCTGTGAAGTTTCTTATAGAAACCACCAGGCAATGCAAAGACAGGGCTATGGCAGCAGGAATGAGCTTCAGTTCCTCACCTGTCCCTCATGTCTTCATTCCTGCAATCTGACTTGACCTGCTTCCACCCTCTGATTGTTCTTCCAAAGTCAACATTATTCATTCATTCATCTATTCAACAGGTATTTAGTAAGGACCAATTCAGTGCTTGACACTGACCTGGGCACTTGACATCCAAACAGGATTAGACAGATCTGCCAAACCAGAGAACTAAGGCCAACTCCCTCATTCCCTATATCTAACTCTTCACCACATTCTGCCAGTGCTGCACCTGAATATGTCTTGGCCTTGCTTCGGCTCTCTGCTATCCCTAGCACCAGGCCCAGCTGCATCATCTGTCTCTTGAATTGCTGCAATGTTCCTCACTGGGCTCCCATCACCAAACTCTCCTGCATATAAACCACCTACCACACCACCACCAGTTACCGAACACCACGCTATTTTCCTAATTTGCATATTTTAAATTTCGGATGGCTCCCCCATTTTCCTCCAGAATAATTTCCAAAGTTCTTAGCCTTCTAGTCAAAGCTCTTCCTAATTTGACCCCTCTCACCCAAATGTTCTAGCTTTACATCGTATCACTTGCCCCAACGGGCTCCATGCTTTGGTCCTGCTGGCCACTTCTGTTTCCCTGAAAGGTATTGTCCCCAGGCACTTTCAGGCCTCTGTGTCTTTGCTCACTCTGGTGCCTCTGATTACACTCCTTTCCACCATGCCACCTCCTGTGCATCCCTTAAGGTCTTGCTCAAATACCTTCTCTGTATCAATAATTGCTTTCTCCATTTTGATAACTTTTTCTCCCAAATATTTCTAAAAATCTCTATGACATCATGTCAGTTTGCTTAAAGCCCATCCCACCCCCAATCAGAAGGAGCTAATCAATGGATTTAATTTATTTCTGCATCTCCAATGCTCAATATATTCACAAAACCCTAGTCCATCCCCAAACTGTGGAAGAGTCCTTACAGATCATGCCCTGCATCTCTGGCCCTAGGAAGCAGCTGCACTTTTTTCTAGACTAAAACTCATTTGGATTAGTATAGAAACCTAGTCATTATGAAATACTGAAAGCCAAAATGGTTTTGGTGTCTGAAAAGACAAAATACAACCAATGTTCTGCCCCGGGTAGGTAAGTAGCCAGAAGAAGAACCAGCTCTTTGGGCCAACAATTTTCTTATAGGCGCTCCTTCCCAAGTGCAAGTGATATCTGGGCGCGCTCAGCCTGGAACCCCACCCAGGGGAAGATAGACAGCTCTCCGTGTTCTTACACAGGCTGTTTGCAGACCCTCTTACCTGTGCAGCAAAGGAAGCATGTGTTTTTCTTCTTCCTACTTCTGTATAATAAATTCTCAGACTACAATTAAGCTGTACAATAAATATTTCTTTTTATTACTGCAACTACCAGAGACCCATGGCTTGGTTCCATAATTTATGATGATGTTTGCTTTCTAACTCTCTGCTACGGTTTTCAAGATATAAAAACTTTTTGCAGGCTCTCTTAGGGTCTGATTTGAAAGCCAAATCCCATTTCTTCTATCTGTAGGGTCTCCCAAATTCATTATCCTCTCTTCTCCAATTTCAGTGCCTCTACTCAAGCTCAGAGCTTTGCCATATCATATCTAGGCCATTGCAGTAGCGTCCTAACTACTCTTCTTATGGAACTCCTTCAAAAGCAGAGTTCTGATCCTAGTGCTCTTCTGATCACTCCCCATGTGCTACAAAATTGTCTAAACTCTTCTAGTTTTCATTCCCAGTTATTTTCCTAAATTATCTGTCACTACTCAACTTTCTTAACTCATTTTTATAAATACAAAATATATCAAGTATATAGAAAAATATGGAGACATAGGTGGAAAATAACCATGTGCCCTCCATCTGGCTTTTTCAGATCCTAAGATTTTAACATGTTTGCTTCATATCCTTTTTTGAGATACAAAATATTGGAGACCCAGTTGAAGCGTTGGGAATTCCCTCTTTTTCCAATTCATCTCTCTCCCAAGAGCTAACTACTATCTTATTTTTTAATTGAAATATATTAGAAATATAACATTGTATAAATTTAAGGTGTACAGCATGCTGGCTTGAAACATTGCAATTTGGTTATCATTTCTTTGTGTGTGTGTGTGGTGGGAATAATTAGGGTCTATTTGGACTTTATAATTCCCATGTATGTGTTCATAATTTTACTACAAGATGACACACCTATAGACTACATACTTTGTTGTGTGTTTAATTTATTTATTTTTCATTTATTTTTATTAGTTGGAGGCTAATTACTTTACAATATTGTAGTGGTTTTTGTCATACATTGACATGAATCAGCTGTTGTATGTTTTAAAACCTTATGGAAATGGCAACACACTCTAGCCTTTGGAATGCACTTTCTTTACTCAATGTTATATTCTGATTTTTCTTGTTGACATATGTAGCCTATATATAGTTCATCATTTTTGTATTGAATATTTCTGAATTTTAATTAATCTTTCAAATAATTTATATGTCAATACCATGTGTTTCTTTTAATATTTTTTGTTTTTATATAGATTAAAATTTACAAATGTTTACAGAGATAATACGGAGTTCCCTGTACCATTCACCTGACTTCTCCCAATGATAATATGTTCATAACCACAGCACACTGCTAAAATAAGTAAGCTGATATTGGTGGAATACTATTAACTTCAATGTAGAGGTTATTTACAATTCATCATTTGTTGGGAAGAAGAGTGTATAGCTCTATGAAATTTTATATAACATAGATTCATGATCACCAAATTTGGGATACTGTTCTATTCTATCAACAGAAAAAAAATCATGTTACCACTTAATAGTTTATTCATTTTATTGCCCTAAAGTAATCTGTTTTCTAAATATGCCTCAATTTATTTATTTAATTCCCCTGTTTCTTATTTCCAAATTTTTGCTCATGCAGAAATTTGCAATGAAAATGCATGTACAGGTAAGAGTTTTTTCTAAAGTATTTATTTCTTAGATATGGAATTGCTATATGTTACTTTTCAGCTTTACCAGATATTACCATACTGCTCTCCTAGGTTGTGCCATTTTATATTCTTACCAGAGGTTTATGAAAACTCCTGTTCTTCCACTTCCTTGACTTTGGTATTGAAATATGTGTCAGTTATAGAACTGTGAAATGGCATTTTATTGTTGTTTTACTCTGCATTTCTCTGATTACTAGTGCGTTGAACATATTTTCATAAATTCAGTAGACATTAAGTTTCTGAAAGTGAGTGTTAGGCAGTCAGTCTGATTCTTTGTGACCTCGTAGACTACAGCCTGCCAGGCTCCTCTGTCCATAGAATTCTCCAGACAAGAATACTAGAGTGGGTAGCCATTTCCTTCTCCAGGGGATCTTCCCAACCCAGGGATCGAACCCAGGTCTCCTGCATTACAGGCAAATTCTCTACCGTCTGAGCCACCAGTGGCTTCATTAAGTTTCTACTATTGGTAATTATCTGTTAATGTTTGTTGCCCATTTTTGAGTTCTTTGTCTTATTGATATTATGAGTTCTTTATTAATTCTGCATATTAATGTTTACAAGTTATATGTATTGTACATACCTTCTGCTGATCTGTAGCTTTTCACTGTTTTTGTTGTCTTATGTTGAATAGATATTTTACATTTTATTGTGATAAAATTATCATTTTTTTATGGTTTGTGTTTTTGTGACTTGATTAAGAATCCCTTCCTTCATTTGAGGCCATAGTAATATTCCCTATTTTTTCTCATGAAGATTTAAAATTTAAAACTTTTTATATTTAGAACTATAACTCACTTGATATTTACTTTTGTACTTGGTTTGAGATAGAGATATATACATTTATATTTATTTTTGTTTTTATGTGGATAACCAATTTTGTCCATATCATTTACTGAGTGGCTCTTCCTTTCCTCACTGATCTGTAGTGCTATCTCTGCTGTATGTCAAGTTTCCATACACACTTTGATCTGATCTGAACTCATTCTACTGTTCCATTGATCTATTTGTCTATCCCTGTGAAATATTACATTGCCTTACAGCTTAATAATAAGACTTGATATCTAGTAGGGAAAGCCTCCCATAATTTTTTTTCAATATTTTGATGTTTATTTTCAGCCCTTTGCTCTTCCATATGAATTTAAAAAATAAGCTCCCTAAGTGTCATATAAAACAATTGCTATTTTGAATGAAAGCCCATTGAATATACAGAGTAATCTGGAGAATTAATATCTTTATTATATTGAGGTTTTGCCTTCATGGGCATAGTATAGCTTCCTATTACTTAGGTGATCTTTTATGGGTTTTTAAGTAATGTTGTAGACTCTTATCTATAAATATCTTGCATGTTTTGCAATTGTAAATGATATATTTTTAAATTATATTTCCTAATATTTCCTAATATATTGCCATCATTTGCTTTCTAACCTTGTTATCAGGCTCTTACATTTATTATTCTGCTAATATTACTCTCACTTAAAGCTCCTAACTCAAAAACTCAAATGGACACATTTCAGGCCTTAATATTTGTGCTATCAACTATTCTTGACCACTTCCTTGTTCTTGAAACAACTCTTTCCTCCTTTGCCTCATAAAACCGTGTTCTTGGTTTTTTCTTCCAATTTTTGGTCAGTCTCCTATATAAGTCCTTACATTTCATGCTGAATTTTTGTCTTCTAGGGTTCTGTTAGAGTTCGCAGGTGGCACTAGTGGTAAAGAATCAGCCTGCCAATGCAGGAGATGCTGGAGATGCAGGTTCGATCCCTAGGCTGGGAAGATCCCCTGGAGAAGGAAATGGCAACCCGTTCCAGTATTCTTGCCTGGAGAATCCCATAGACAGAGGAGCCCTGCAGCTACACTCTTTTCTCTGATCATGGGAGAGCTGATCATCTCCCATGGTGTCAATGACTCTATCTATGAAGTAAGTCTATATAAACTTCATCTCAAACTTCTATCCTGAGATCCAGACCCATAGATTCAATCACCTATTGGACTCATTCAACATGTCTGAAACTGAACTCCACACCAGTCCTCTCAATCTGCCTTTCTTCTTGAGTTCCCAATATCAGTGAATAATTTTACCAGTCACTCAGATGCTCAAACCAGAAACTCGGAAGTCATCCTTATCTCCTCCATCCCCTTCATTTCAGCACATTGCACTTTAATACATTAGTCAAAGTGAACATTCCAAAATGTACTATGATGATACTTTCCTGATTGAAACTCTTCCATGTTCCCTGTAACTTGTCTTCCATGTCCCACTTTTGCTTATGTTAACATGGCTTCTTATTTTCATTTATTCTTTCCATTAGTCACCAGATCTTTATCAAGTGCCCACCACATTCCACTAAGATCAGTGTTGGGGATACCACAGCGACCAAGTCAGACAAAAATCCCTACCTTCTTGGGCCTTACCATTTGAAAAGAAAGTAAAGAAGTAAGTGTGAAACTAATGAGAATTGTGTAGAGAGGTGCACAGGATGCTATGGGAGAACGATGAAGGGGCTGGAGATGACTGCTGATGAAAACTGCCCTGATGATCTCCCAGCCCAGCTCAACAGAATGTAGGATGGCCCCTCTGAGACCATCCCTGCCAGAGAGATTTGGTTTGCCTCTCCTGGCATTCCACATAAACGTAACATAAACACACACAAGACACCAGGAATAGTTCTCACAATTTACAAATGTATTAATTCAAATGTATAAAACCAAGATTTACCATTCAATCAATAGACATTTGTGGTGTTCCTTGTTTGTACCGTGCAGTATTCTAGATGAATAAGACATCATTTCTACCTCCATAGGGTTCACAACCTTGTGGATTAATTATGGATTCTTTTTACTAGAGATGCTTTTGGTCCTATGTTTCTGTATTTTTCAAATATTCTATAATGAGCATTTGTTACTGTAACTATGGATAAAATAAACTTTATTAAAATTTAGAAAATAAAATATGAAAAAAGCAACCCATATGTTTTACAGATATCTCCCCAAACAGGTCATTTTTCAAACTGATCTTGGAAGCTCAATTTGTTGTTGTAGCTTGTGCCAGTGCCATTCATAAATCCCGTTTCCAGCCTGTGGTTTTTAGTTACCATGGAAAAGTACAAGGCAATTCGAAATATACCTTGAAGACTTTATGGAAATACGGACTCTTGTGTGCAACTCTTGAGAAATAAGAGTTCAAGAAAATGATATGAAAAACATCAAGCTATCAACTACACAAGAACAATATTTTGTCTCTTTTTTCCTAAGAAGAAAAGAATTAGAATAAAAGTAATCATTGTAATTATTATAGATTGGGATGAGAAAGAATATAAAAGCAAAGATGTAAAGAAATCATTGCAAAGGAGAGGCAGAGAAGCGCTAAAGAAAAGGAAAAGAAATAAAGGGGGTAAGAACAGGGAGGGGGGAGGGAGAGATGGGCTAAAGAGTTGTTACCGTTGAGAAGTAGACATGAGAAAGACTCTCAAACAGATGCGTGAGAACTCTGCAAGATGGAGGAAGGTGTCACAGTGTGTGTTGAATGTGAAAGTGAGTGAATAAATGTCAAATCATCTAGCTTTAGAGCTTGGGGAGAAATCAAGAAAGATGAAGAATCTACAGCAAAAGAGAGGGTGCCCAAAGGCAGTCTGTTGAAGCATGGGGTCATAGCAGTGAAAAGGCATTGAGCCCTATGCATGGCACTGGGGATAATGGTGGGCCTAGGGGGTGGGAATCACTTGTCCTTAAGTCCAGAGATAGGAAGGGTGAGCCACTGTGCCGGGCACTGCGGGGAGGCTGCACACTGGGAGAAGGTCTGGAAGTTGCAAAGAGGGTTCACACTCCACTCCCTAAATCAGTAGCTTGTTAGGTCCCCCTAACTCTCCATGATGTGGTGAGCAAACTTTCTGCCCCCATTTTACAGGTGGACAAACTGAGAATGGTAACATGGCTTTCCCTCGGAAATCTGAGTGTGTCAGCCCTTCCCCTGCACACACACTTATCTCAAAATGAATTGACCCTGAGAGGAGCCATGCATGCACTCACATAATTAACCACTCTTCAAAGCATAGCCTAGTGAGGGGATGTATTCAAGTCTCCTCACCCCAAGCCTACCCCACCATAACTACACACACACACACACACACACACATGCATAAAAGGAGAACTGACCCAGATCCAAACTTGAGTTCTCCTGGGCCCAGGGTGGAACTAAGGTTGCAGTGTGGGTTCCCTCAGACAGAAAGCACAATTCCCCAGGGACTGAAAGAGCCCTGGAGGCATCTCTTGAAGAAGCAACAGGGCTGTTCTGAGCTGCCCCCTTCGGGGCTAACTGTGGGCTCAGGACATCACACCTCTGGGGACCTGAGAAGAGAATCTGAGCAGAGAGGCCTGGTGCAGGGCTTCTAAGTGTCTCCTCTGTGTTTATTTGGGGTAGGGGGAAGCACAGATTGCAAGCTTGGAACATTTTACCTATTTGTTGAGAAAGGAAAAGCCTTGCTCAGAGCTGTAGGATGTCGCATTCAAGGTAAGTGCAAGGAGAAGGGCAGGACCACAGGGCCAGGGTCCATCCAGTGGGCATCCATGGTCTGAGACTATGGAGAATCTGAACGTATGGACAAAAGACTTTGGAAAGAAGAAAGCAAAATCTTTTCTTATTTTTGCTTGGAAACCATTTGCCCAATAGCCTTGCCTCAACAGCTCTGTCCTGTCACCTTTTCCCCCAAGAGTAGGGTGAGAGGGACCCCAGCCAGGAGAGGAGGGCCAGAGCCCCGCAGTCCAATCCTAGTTCAGTCGCTGAGCCTTTGGTTGACATTGTGACCTAACACCTCCATGCGTCCCTTTACTCCTTGTCAAATGGGACAGTCATGCCCACCCCTTAGGGTTCTTATAAGGACAGGAGAAAACCTGTTGAAGTCCCTTTGGGCTTAAAGACTATTGGGGCAGGGCTTTTAGAGCTCCTGGCTCCAGGGAAGTAGGGAAATTGAAGTCCAGCCTGGGAGGCACTTGCCCAGGCTCCCGAAGGAAGTCAGAGGCTGGATGTGGGCACATGAGCCTGGGCTGGGTGTCCAATGCCTGGGGACATTGGGCAGGGCCCTGGGCTCTGGAGGCCTTTGAGTAGCCCTGAGAGTGCGGAGCCGGTGGGGTGGGGAGGCTGGGCAGCTAGGGTGTTGCCAGGGCAGATGCTCACAAGAAATAAACAGCCTCTGCCAACAACCTTCCTTTCCCTGCCAGGGATGGAAATGAGAGAACTGGGCTTCGATTACCTATTTCAGGCTCCAAAACATTCAATGGTCTTCAGGCAGTAAAGGAGCAGCTAATTTTTTTTTAATTGAAGGAAAGAAAAAAGACTTTGCGACATGGTCAAGTGTGCAGTCTTACTCCCACTGGAGACATAGACTTGACCCCGCCTTCTTAGCTGAGAGGAAAGGACATGTCCAAGATGACAGCATCCTGTGACAGACAACGGGGACAGGCAGCTCAGCTGCAAAGGGCTCTGAGTCTCAGCCCTCAGAGAGGAACGTCACCGTGTCATGCAAACCCCCCATGTGAGGCCCAGAATCCCAATTGTCCTTTGTCTGGATAGTGTTGGATTTTGGTCTCAGTGACCATAAATGCATATTTATTGGGTTCTTTTGTTTAAGAAATAAAGAAACAAACTAGGTATGGAGCAATTAAGATGATCAATTCCAATCTGCACAACTTCCTCCATTTGTGTCCCTAACCTCAAAGGTCCATGTGCCCCAGGGACCTGCTTTCAGAAAGATTTCCACAGATCCTTCTTAGGCCGGTGTCCCCTGCCCAGAGCTGCTCCCAGCTCCACAACCTGCTACTTGGGCTGTCTTGCTACCTTCCTTGGGCAGCAGCAGCAGCAGTGTCTCCATGATTGCCACGCTTTGAATTTACAAGGTTTTGTACATACTAGGTCGTGTGATCTCTCCACAGCCTGGGGTGGGTGACAGAGTGGGACTCATCAGTCTCAGTTTACAGAGGAGGAAATTAAGACTTAGGAAGATGAAAGAGCACCAAAGCACACACTGTGTAGGGGGAGGAGATAGAAGTCCACCTTCCAGCAGCATCCTGCATCCTTGGGAATGCTAGAACCACATGGAGATTCCAAAGGACTCATCTTTTGTTGTTGTTGCTGTGATCAAGGTGAACTTGGAATCCCAATGTGTAAATACTACATGCTAAAAGAATGCCTTGATATCTTCACACTGAAATTTTCACACCTGTGTTCATAGCAGCATGATGCACAATAGCCAGAAGGTGGAAGCAACTCAGGTGCCCATTGACAGATGAATGGGTAAACAGAATGTGGTCTAGCCATATGATGGAATATTATTTGACCTTGAAAAGGAAAGAAATGATGACTATGCTACAACATGGGTGATTCTTGCAAGCGTTATGCTAAATGAAATGTCAGGCACAAAAAGACAAATACTGTATGATTCCACTAACATGAGGTCCCTGCTGCTGCTAAGTCACTTCAGTCGTGTCCGACTCTGTGTGATCTCATAGAGGTCCCTAGTGTCATCAGATTCATAGAAGACAGAAAGTAGAATGGTATAGGTGCCAGGAGCTGATGGAGTTGGTGTTTAATAAGTACAGATTTCAGTTTAGGAAGATGAAAAGAGATCTGGAGGTTGGTTGCACGGTGATGTGAACATACTTAATGAACTTAAGATACACATTGAGTGTCCACATCTCTTTCTTCCTACCCTACATCACTCCCTGTTGAAAACATTCAGTGGCAATTCACTTCACAGAAAATAAAGGCCACACCTCTCAGCTCAGTCTACAGACCTCCCCACCTTTTTTCTGTTTTGTGCATCCAGACCATTTGTCTTTTCCAGGCCCCTGCCTGGGAAGGTGAGGATTTGGGGGCCAGTGTTGTGGAGCTGAAGCCCCTGCTCTCAGCACTGATGTTGCGTACACTCACAGAAGCCCCTGTTTTGGGTAGTGACTACTTTCCTCAATTGTCCCTGGTATCTCCTGGCCCAGAAATCCTCTCTTTAATCCTCTCCAGAGCACATTTTCTCCATGTCTCACTTGCAGAGGTACCGGCGAAAGCCTGTTTTTGAGCTGACTAAGGATTTTGTGACATAGGTTAAACTGGGTCTCGGTCTCCCCATGGCGGCCTGGATTCAGCCTCCTCTGCTCTGCTAAGTCAGCTATCCCAGTACAACTCTCAGTTGCTATGCTGGTCTCCCTTTTTGTTCTTCCTGCCATTTTGAGTTTATTGTTGAAAGTGTTATCGAGTCCAAGCTCTCTCTGCTTGCCACATGACAGGCCAATAAATCCGGGACATGAGGTGTTGAGGCAAGGAATACTGGCTGATGGAGAAGATGGCAGAGTCATGTCTCAAAATAAGCATTTTATGGGAGTCTGGATGGCAGGTTCTTTTATAGAACAGAGGTGGGGGAGAGGTGAGGAAGCAAAGTAAAAAGGCCATTAATCTTGTAAATATCTCCTAGAATGACAAGCCTCAGTCAGGGGTTGGGTTAATTTCTTCCTTCCTGGCATCCACAAGTAGACAAGGCCCTGAAAAAAGGCATTAACATTCAGGCAGAGGGGTAGGCTTCTCTGAGGCAGGCCATTATGTAGGATTATAATAACAAAAGAAAAGGAAAGCAAGTCAAAGAAACAGTTCCAACACAAGTCAGAATTGACTTCTCCCTGCAACCAAAGGCGAGAGTGAGAGAGATGTTCCTGACTATTCCACCATCTTTACCTGAAGCTGACTAGGACATGGCTAACAGAAGCCAGACAACAGAAGCCAAAAGGAAAGCATTTCAGACAGAAGGAGCCACATTAGTCAGATCTGGAAGCTATGTAACAGGACGGTGTTTGCTGAAAACCTAGATTGTGGAGGGCTGGTGCTCTACTAGTTCCCTATGATGACCTGCCTTTGACAACCTCAAAGTTGGTCATGAGGGGCTTGGGAAGATGGGATGATGGCCAGGAGGACCAGTTCTGTACTTTGCTCTGCAACACATGTACTCAGGGACCAGGAGCGCCCAGAGGCTGGTGTGGCTTGAGCTCCAGTTACGATACTAGCTGGACCATCAGTTATGGAACAGGAGCTTCTGTATGCTTTGATGGGCCTGGTTGAATTAATCAAGCCATAATCTGCTTCCTTTGCTTACTTGAAATTTGATATTGAAAAGCTTTTTGTTTTTCCTCTATCAATATCCCCATTTAGGATTGCTTTGTTGAACAGATAGCCATGAAATAAGAGAAATGGTATAAAAGGTAGCAGGAAGGATACATACACTGTATGTTGTCTTCACTGCTCCTGCTGCTCTTTGTCAAAAAGAAAAGTACAAAGTGAGACTATTAGGCATTGGCAGTAGCCATCTGAACAGACCCTTTCAGTTCTTTTTTAATTCCTGAATCTTGTAGATTCTCCTGTGGCTCAGCTGGAAAAGAATCTGCCTGCAATGTGGGAGACCTGGGTTCGATCCCTGGGTCGGGAAGAGCCCCTGGAGAAGGGAAAGGCTACCCACTCCAGTATCCTGGCCTGGAGAATTCCATAGACTGTATAGTCCATAGGGTCACAAAGAGTTAGACACGACTGTGCAACTTTCACTTGTGGATTAAATGTAATATAACATAACATAGCATTTCAGATGTGACCAACATAATTTTTTTTAATTTAATTTTTATATTGAAGTATAGTTGACTTACAAAGTTGTGTTAGTTTCAGGTGTATAGCAAAGTGATTCAGTTACACACACACACACACATATGCATACTCTTTTCAGATAATTTCCCCTCATGGATTATTAAAAAAAATGTTAAGTATAGTTCTCTGTGCTGTAAAGTAGGACCTTGTTAATTATCTATTTTACATATAGTAAGGTGTATATGTTGATCCCAACTTCCTGATTTATCCCTCTTCTATCCCTCTTGCCTTTGGTAACCATAGGTTTGTTTTTTATGTCTGTGGGTTTATTTCTGCTTTGTATTTGAGTTCATTGGTATCATTTAAAAAATATTTCACAGGTAAGTGATATCATATGATGTTTGTCTTTCTCTGACTTACTTCACTTAGTATGATAAGCTCTAGGTCCATCCACATGGCAATGTTTCATTCTCCTTAATGGCTGAGTAACAGCAAGAAGAGATGAGACAGCCTTCCTCAGTGATCAATGCAAAGACATAGAGGAAAACAACAGAATGGGGAAGACTAGAGATCACTTCAAGGAAATTAGGGATACCAAGGGAACATTTCATGCAAAGATGGGCTCAATAAAGGACAGAAATTGTATGGACATAACAGAAGCAGAGGATATTAAGAAGAGGTGGCAAGAATACACAGAAGAACTGTACAAAAAAGATCTTCACGAGCCAGATAATCACAATGGTGTGATCACTCACTTAGAGCCAGACATCCTGCAATGTGAAGTCAAGTGGGCCTTAGGAAGCATCACTATGAACAAAGTTAGTGGAGGTGATGGAATTCCAGTTGAGCTATTTCAAATCCTGAAAGATGATGCTGTGAAAGTACTGCACTCAATATGTCAGCAAATTTGGAAAACTCAGCAGTGGCCACAGGACTGGAAAAACATCAGTTTTCATTCTAATCCCAAAGAAATGTAATGCCAAAGAATGCTCAAACTACCGCACAATTGCACTTATCTCACACGCTAGTAAAGCAATGTTCAAAATTCTCCAAGCCAGGCTTCAGCAATACATGAAACATGAACTTCCAGATGTTCAAGCTGGTTGTAGAAAAGGCAGAGGAACCAGAGATAAAATTGCCAACATCCACTGGATCATTGAAAAAGCAAGAGAGTTCCAGAAAAACAACTATTTCTGCTTTATTAACTATGACAAAGCTTTCAACAATGTGGATCACAATAAACTGTGGAAAATTCTGAAAGAGATGGGAATACCAGACCACCTGACCTGCCCCTTGAGAAACCTGTATGCAGGTCAGGAAGCAACAGTTAGAACTGGACATGGAACAACAGACTGGTTCCAAATAGGAAAAGGAGTATGTCAAGGCTGCATATTGTCACCCTGCTTATTTAACTTATATGCAGAGTACAGCATTAGAAATGCTGGGGTGGATGGAGCACAAGCTGGAATCAAGACTGCTGGGAGAAATATCAATAACATCAGATATGCAGATGACACCACGCTTATGGCAGAAAGTGAAGAACTAAAGAGTCTCTTGATGAAAGTGAAAGAGGAGAGTGAAAAATTTGGCTTAAAGCTCCACATTCAGAAAACTAAGATCATGGCATCTGGTCACATCACTTCATGGCCAATAGATGGGGAAACAGTGGAAACAGTGGCTGACTTTATTTTTGTGGGCTCCAAAATCACTGCAGATGGTGATTGCAGCCATGAAATTAAAAGATGCTTGCTCCTTGGAAGGAAAGTTATGACCATCCTAGACAGCATATTAAAAAGCAGAGACATTACTTTTGTCAACAAAGGTCCATCTAGCCAAGGCTATGGTTTTTCTAGCAGTCATATATGGATGTGAGAGTTGGACTATAAAGAAAGCTGAGCATTGAAGAATTGATGCTTTTGAACTGTGGCGCTGGAAAAGACTCTTGACAGTCCCTTGGACTACAAGGAGATCCAACCAGTCCGTCCTAAAGGAGATCAGTCCTGGATGTTCATTGGAAGCACTGACGCTGAAGCTGAAACTCCAATACTTTGGCCACCTGATGCGAAGAGTTGACTCATTTGAAAAGACCCTGATGCTGGGAAAGATTGAGGGCAGGAGAAGGGGACAACAGAAGATGAGATGGATGGATGGCATCACTGACTCAACAAACATGAGTTTGGGCAAACTCTGGGAGTTGGTGATGGACAGGGAGGCCTGGCATGCTGTGGTTCATGGGGTCGCAAAGAGTCAGACACAACTGTGCGACTGAACTGAACTGAACTGAATATTTCATTATATATGTACCACATACTCTTTATCCATTCATCTGTCGATGGGCATTTAGGTTGCTTCCATGTCTTGACTATTATAAATAGTGCTGCTATGAACATAGGGGTGCATGTATTTTTTTTTAAATTACAGTACTGCCCAAATACATGCCCAGGGGTGGGATTGTTGGGCCATATGGTAGTTCTATTTTTAGTCTTTTGAGGAACTTCCATACTGTTCTCCATAGTGGTTGCACCAATTTACATTCCCATCAATAGTGTTGGAGGGTTCCTCTTGTCCAGACCCTCTCCAGCATTCACTATTTATAGATTCTTTGATGATGGCCATTCTGACCAATGTGAAGTGATACCTCATTGTAGTTTTTATTTGTAATGCAATATTTTTAAAAGTTCAAAGCAGCAAGCTGAACTATACATGTGAACTGGCTGCCTATTTTTGTAAATGAGATTTCATTGGACACAAGGCCAGGGTTAGTGTGAACCAAGTGAGGCATGATTCTGCAAGTGCAGGATTAGATCCTGTCATTATCTTAAACTTTGGTGTTTTGCTCATCATGCATTTTTTGCATTCATTTTCATTTTCAGCACACTTCATTAAAATATTATTTATCTAGATTCTGGAGGCTTTGGGTGCACTTTTAAATTTTGCACCTCAGGCGAGTGCCTCAATCATCTCACCTTAATCCAAAGTCTTCCCTCCCTTTCTGCGAGCCACAGGATCATGTAAAAAGGGGGCTACAGATACAGGCCTCCTTAGTTAAAACTATGGGCTTCCCCTGACCCATAATTCAAAGGCACAAATTAATCCCTCCTCAGAAACAGCTAAGTGAGCAGATTGGATTACGACTCCTGCCTGCATATGGTACTCTTACTATCCATCAATCTTTCCTTTTTCCTTTGTTATAGCCAAGTCCCAGCTGAAATTAAAATTTGGACTTCCAAGCCATTAAATACTTATATCAAAGCTTAATTGAATTAGGACATACACATTAAATTCAACCTGAGAGATAGACAAGTGGGACAATTTGAATAGTATGTGCGTATATACAGACGTGTCCCCACCTAGCTTTTTGGCACAAACTAGCTTAAAGCTCAGGTGAAATCCCATCTGTATGTCAAAATTTTGAATTTATGGTATTTGATTATTTTCTAAAGAGATTGGGCCTCCTGAAAGTATGGTTCTAGCAATAAAAACCTACATTCAACTCCCATACAGCTCAATTTTCATTAACCCATGTTGTACCAAAGCAAGGCTTTGGAGCTAGAGTTAAATAGAGGATTTTCACATCCCTTGCTGTGAGAACAGTGGCATAATGAGTTTAGGCCCATTGGTGCATCCCATACACGAAAGAGTTGATCGGTCTCCTGAGGCATCTGGAGAGATCTTTAAAATGTCAGCCTCCAATTAAAATAAATAAACTAATTTAAAAAATGATTACAAAGGAAAAAAAGGTGCCTGATAATATTTCAGTAATGGAGATACATCCTTTTCAGAAGGCACACAATTGCTTTATCAGCTTGAATGATTTCCTTAGTGCCCTTGTAGTCTACTAAGTAGACTACATAAGAAGAGCTTTTTTAAAATTTATTTAAGCAACTCATCTGATGAGCAGGGTTGGCTGGGTGCTGTGGAAATGCAGCATGTGACTAAAATACACCAGCAGAAGAAAACCTACTAAGTGAATTGTTGGCAGCCCCTCCCCCAATGATCTCATTATGTCTTTGTCCTTCCTCACAGTAAAACTCTAGCCCAAACTGGGTGCAGTAGCACCAGGTGATGTCATGCCTTCTGCCGGCTCCCAGAACCAGGGTCAGTGGGGTTCACTGGGGTTTCAGGCCCAGGGAAGGAGGATGAGGACAAGCTTCATCCATGCATGGGCCAGGCTTGGGGAATATCTCAGAAACACTTAGAAAGATGGAGCCTGGCTCCAGGAGACCATCAGGCCATGCACATTGGGGAAGCAGAGTGTAGCTTCTGAGGCTGCCAGACAGGCGCCTGCCCCTGAGTCCGTTCCCTCAGTTCGCTGAGACTGCCGTAAAGTAGTTCCACTTGCGGTTTAAAATGATGAAACTTTATTGACTCGGTTCTGGAGGCTAGAAGTCTTAACTCAAGGTGTCAGCAGAGCCATGTGCCCTCTGAGAGCTTGAGGGTACAATCTTTTCTGGCCTCTTCTCCCTTCTGTGACCCCGGGGCAGTATGTGACTTGTGGCTACATCACTCCAGTCTCCACTTCCATCTTCTCCTGTGTGTGCCTTTTTCTCTTCTGTCTCTTATGAGGACATCCTAAATCCAAGATGATCTTATCCTGAGATCCTTAATCACATCTTCTTTTCCTGAATAAGGTCACACTCATGAGTTTGGATGAATGTGACCTTTCGGTTGTTGTTGTTTAGTCACTAAGTCATGTCCAATTCTTTATGACCCCATGGACTGTAGCTCACCAGGCTCTCTGTCCATGGGATTTCCTAGGCAAGAATACTGGAGTAGGTTGCCATTTCCTTCTCTGGGGGATCTTCTCGACCCAGTGATCAAACCTGGGTGTCCTGCATTGGCAGGTGGATTCTTGACACTGAGCCACCAGGGAAATCCTCTCTTTTAGAGGGCCACAATTTAATTCACTCCACCCTAGATTTTGAGTCCCCCGATCATCACACACTCCTCTGTGGGGAGGATGAATCAGTGTAGTGAAGTAAAGCTGCACAGACCCTAGTAGAGTGTTCAAAAGCCTTGTGGAAGGAGCTTCTGTGTAGCACGGGGAACTCTTCTCCATGTTATATGGCAGCCTGAATGGGAGGGGAGTTTGGGGGAGGGTGGATACATGTATATGTATGACTGAGTCCCTTCACTCTTCACCTGAAACTATCACAACACAGTTAATCAGTTTTCCATGCTAAGCTACTTCAGTCATGTCTGACTCTTTGCAAACTTATGTACTGTAGCTTGCCAAGCTCCTCTGTCCATGGGATTCTCCAGACAAGAGTACTGGAGTGGGTTGCCATGACCTCCTCCAGGGGATCTTCCCAATCCAGGGATCAAATCTGTGTCTTTTATGTCTCCTGCATTGGCAGGCAGGTTCTTTACCACTAGCGCCACCCAGGAAGCCCTATGCAAAAGAAGAAGTTAAAAAGCCTTGTGGAGAACCATGAGCACTGTTCCGTGGGTCATGATGTGAAAAGAGGCCAAGTACTCAGACCGTGCAAGACAATTAACCTTTAGGTGCAGGTTGGCACATTTGTCTTCTTTCCATTTGTCTTTATCTCTGAGTTTTTACAAAGGACTTGCTTCAGCCACCTTTCCGAGATTCAGCTGACTTTTTCCTGGGGGATCAGTTGTAGGAGACCAGTCCCCATGGATCAGACCACCTCTCTTATGAGTGGTGTCCTGGTCCTTCAGCCATGCTCACAGAGCCTGGCACAGAGCAAGCATCAAGAAATGCTTGTGGAACATAGAATGAAAACTGAAGAAAGGGAAGAAAGAAGGCAGATAGGAAGATAGGCAGTCTCCATTTGTCCCTCCCACTTTCAACCCTTCAAGTACAGGTCCCTCCTAGTACAGGTCCTTCCCAGACCATGCTCTGACAGTCTCATCATGCTGCAACTGATGTGTTTGCTATAACTCATATGAATCATGCTGAATGCTTTTCAGATGGCTTTGCAGTCGTGTTGTAGAAGAATCCTTCCTTGACTCATAACTGCATGCTTTCTTGTTTTCTTGTACCAAATACATTCAGTACAAAGAGCCTTGGCTTGGGAGTGAGCAGATCTAGATTCTACTCCCAGCTGGGTCACTACCAAGGAATGTGACCTTGACCAAAGCCTCTCCCTCTCTGGGCTCCAGTTTTCTTGAAGGTAAAATAGAAGATTAGACAAAGGGATCTCTGAGGCTCTTTCCACAACTGAAGCTCTTCCCGATTGGTGACGCTTCTGGAGAAAAATACTTTGTACAGGTCAAAATCAAGCTGAATTGAAACAAAGATGGGAATTTCAATGTCTCCTACACCAGGATTTGCTGACCTCACTCCATTCTCCCTCTCTAGCCCCCAGATGAAGTGACACTCCACAGTGGACCTGCCTTAAGCCTCAGCCCCAGGACTGCAGTAGCCTTGCTTGCTGATCAGACCTTCCTTCTGGGAGGGAAAGAGACTCAGGACACAAGAGCCATGTGTGTGAATCCAGTGGTCCTTTCTACACTCCAGACCTTAACACATAGCCACACACAGACCACATGCATGCTCTTTTCTGGAGCCAAATACTGGAGATGGTTTATAATTATTTATCTGGTTATCTGAGCTTGAGTCATCTTTTTAAAAATCAATAGCTGTTTTCTCATGGCTTATTTTTGTGAGTGAGTGTGTGTGTGCTGAGTCGCTTCAGTCATGTCTGACTCTTTGTGACTCCAGGGACTGTAGCCCGCCAGGCTCCTCTGTCCATGGGATACTCCAGGCAAGAATACTGGAGTGGGTTGCCATGCACTCCTCCAGGGGACCTTCCTGACCCAGGGATCGAACCTGCATCTCCTGTGTCTCCTGCACTGGCAGGTGAATTCTTCACCACTGTGTCACTTGGGAAGCCCCCATTCTTTCCAAATTGAAGTTAGTAATATATGTTCACCAAAAAGGGAAATAAAATATACCTCTATAAACTCCTCCAAATTACTTCAATGAATATATTAGTAGATGAGAAAGAATCGAGGTTTTTTTCAATATTTTACGTAGAGTTCAGTACAGCTCAGTCACTCAGTTGTGTCCAACTCTTTGCAACCCCATGAACCGCAGCATGCCAGGCCTCCCTGTCCATCACCAACTCCCGGAGTCCACCTAAACCCATGTCCATTGAGTCAGTGATGCCATCCAACCATCTCATCCTCTGTTTTCCCCTTCTCCCTCCTTCAATCTTTCCCAGCATCAGGGTCTTTTCAAATGAGTCAACTCTTCATAACAGGTGGCCAAAGTATTGGAGTTTTGGCTTCAACATCAGTCCTTCCAATGAACACCCAGGACTGATCTCCTTTAGGATAGACTGGTTGGATCTCCTTGTAGTCCAAGGGACTCTCAAGAGTCTTCTCCAACACCACAGTTCAAAAGCATCCATTCTTTGGCGCTCAGCTTTCTTCATAGTCCAATTCTCACATCCATACATGACTGCTTGAAAAACCATAGCCTTGACTAGACGGAACTTTGTTGGCAAAGTAATGTCTCTGCTTTTCAATATGATGTCTAGGTTGGTCATAACTTTCCTTCCAAGGAGTAAGTGTCTTTTAATTTCATGGCTGCAATCACCATCTGCAGTGCTATCAATACAGCTTTAAAGAAAGACATTTTACAGAACCATTATATGTCTTTCTTTAAAGCTGCATTGATAGCTTCCTTCCCATGGGCCTTTCCATGTGGAGGGCTCATTCTCTTCCACGAATCCAGAGGGCACTGGGGTGAGGAAACAGTGGCTGAAGCCTGATGGCTTCCACATCAGCTCCCACCATTTACCGGCTTCTGGAACTTGGGCAAGTCATTTCCCATCTTTGAGCTTTAGTTTTCTTCTCTGAAGTCAGGGTCATGGCATAACTGGCCTGGGTAGCTGTCCAATCACAGGGCCACTGGGACCATTAGAGAACAAGGCTACAACGAGGGATTCAGTGTGTCAAAGGTCCGTCACTACTACTCTGTGCTACAATCCTCAAAAGGAGGGTGTTTGGCAGGGCCTCTGAAGCACCTGGCTCAAGGAGACCATTCACATTAAATACAGAGTGAACCTGTGGATTTGCGTCCCTGGGAAGAGGCCTGGCCCATATCCCAGTTTGATGTGGGCTGAGCTGCTTCTGGGGCTCCTGGCCGTGTGGTGGAAGGAACAGTGTGATTGGCCTGTGGGGAGTCTGACTCTTGGATGGCTTTGGCTGTCTGTAAAGTGGCTTCAGAGCAATTATTTTATCTACCCAGGAATCCTGCAAGGCAGCTAATATTATCATTAGTATCTCCATTTTCCGGAAGAGGAAAGTAAGGATCAGAGAAGTTGAATTACTTATCCAAAGGCTACAGCTTTTAAGTGACAGATATGGAGCTTATACCCAAGTGTTCAGGCTTCTGGAAGCTCTTCCCATGATCCAAATAAGTTTGGGGTTTGGCGTTATCAAGGAAAAGTGTGTGGATGATGCAGTTTTTCACATGTAAACTGAGAGGAAACTTTTGCCATATGTTTATTCATTTATTTATTCAGTAAAAAGTAACTAGAAGCTTCTGCTTTGCCAGGTGCAGCCTTGAACGTCTTCATTTAAAATGGAGGTCAACCAAATAAGATGTCAGGTTTGCCTTTTATCCCCAGCATATACCCTTTTACTCAGTTTCAGGACTTTGTTTTAGGATAACATCAAAATCTGTCTGCCAAGGAAGGGTTCTCTCCTAATTTTTTATCCTTTCTTCTTTTCTCTCTGAGCGCCTCTCCTAACCGTGACTAAGAGCACAGACTCTGGACTTAAACTGTCTGGGTTAAAATCTCAGCTCTACTACTTCCTAGCTGTGTGATCTCAGGCAGCTTACTTACCCTCACTCTGCCTCTGTTTTCTCATGTGTAAAATGGGGTTTATTACAGTAGCCATCTCGTCAGGTTGTAAGGAGAATTTTATCAGTTACTATTCTCAAGGTGTTTAGAACAATGTCTGGCCCATGTTAAGTGCTGTATAAATATCTGCTGTTATTACTACTATTGCCCTTGGGATGAGAGGTGGGAAAGAAAAGTGGAAATTCTCAGGAAAAACTCAGGGCTAGTGGGAAGTGGAGCAAACTGGTGTAATTAGATATAATCAGACAGCTTGTTAAAGTATCTGCAAGTGTCCCAACCTCCACTGCAAGCAGACACAGATCACCTAGACACACAGATGCCTTCTGTCTTGCTTTTCATTCTTTGGTCATTGATGATGAAACCCACCCATTAGAAAGGAAACGGGCAGAAGGGGCTGCTTCAGACCCTTGTCCTGCAGAGAGGAATAGAGCAAGTCAGCGGGAGGCTGGCCCTGGGAACCATTGTGCCCAGGGAGGCACCTTGCCTGTCCTGCTCCCATCCATCTGAGACATATAGGGTCATGAGTGTTCCCTTAGTCAAGGACACAGACTTAGTTAATACAAGGAACTACAACTCTTTCCTTTTATCTGGAGTTTTTAAGTCTCAGCTGAGTTCTCAGCGTGATTTATTCTTCTTAAATCTGCTACCCTTGTGGAAATGAGGTGAGAAAAACTAGGTTGCCCACGAGTGAGACAATTGAGATTGAGTCCTGCCTCCACCACGTAATGGCTTTGTGATCTTGAGCCAATTGTCTCCGTTCTCTGCACTCTATGCCCCACCTTAAGTAGAGCTTGAACTTCACACTTAGCTCTTATGTTGGGGATCGTGGGGATGGAGCCATTCAGTTACCTTCTGGGAGGAAGGTGTCTCCCATCCGGACTGATCACATGCTTTGGTGGACTGTTCCCTTGCTCCCTGTATCTGTATGTGTTCCAGGCATCAACTCTAGTCCCTTGAGAGTCTCTGACAGCAAGGGATGGTCTGATTCCTCTCTGCCTTCACTGTCTCCTAAGTACTTGATAAACATCTGTGGCATAAATGACTAAATGAGCGAGGCAGAGGGTGTGTTGCACCAGCCTAAACTGTGCCATGGGCTTCCCTGGGGGCACAGTGGTAAAGAATCTGCCTGCTAGTGCAGGAAACACAAAAGACACAGGTTCAATCCCTGGGTCGGGAAGATCCCCTGGAGTAGGAAGCACTTCAGTATTCTTGCCGGGGAAATCCCAAGCACAGAGGAGCCTGGCAGGCTGTGGTCCATAGTAGCGGTTAGTCATGTCCAACTCTTTGTGACCCCATGGACTGTAGCCCATCAGGCTCCTCTGTCCATGGAATTCTCCAGGCAAGAATACTGGAGTGGCTAGCCATTCCCTTCTCCAGGGGATCTTCCAGACCCAGGGATCGAACCCAGGTCTCCCTCATTGCAGATGGATTCTTTACTATCTTAGCCACCAGGGAAGTCCATAAGGTTGCAAAGAATTGGAAACAACTGAAGTGATTTAGCACCCATGAATGCAAACCGTGCTATGGTGCAGGGCTCCCCGGCTGGGCGTGGCAAGTTTAACACTGACTGTGGTGCTTGTTGTTCATGTGACTTTGAGCTGAGCCTCTCTGGGCCTCAGTTTCCTCAGTTCTGGCATCTTATGGCCCCAGGGACGCTTCTATCATAACCTTTCTGTGTTTTCCTCAGTGACGGCAATCTGTGCTTACTCTTCCAGTGGCCTGGAAAGTTCTCTGTGCACCCAGTGTCACCTGGAGGAGACTGGCACTCTCTCCTGAGGCGGCCATGTCTCTGCTATGACCCTTCTAGAGACAGTGACTCTTTTCCTGTAGTTCTACCACCTGACTGTAGCTCCCAAAGGCCTGGACACATCGACCTCATAGGCTCAGGGTGTCTCCCACCCAAGATCCATTCTTCCTACCTGACCTCTGCCCCAAGCAGAGTTGGGGGCGACTGACAGCCCAGTCAGTGAATGGTTCCCCAAACTGGCTGTGTGTCAGAATCCCTTGGAACACATGCCCCCAAATACAGAAAACTAAGCAAACCCCAGTCTCCACTGAATGCCATGTTCTGGTGATATGAACAGAGATCTGTATGACATTCATGATGAAAGCTTTTTCACCTCAGTTGTTAACAAGATAAAATATAGTCTTCCTTTCTCTCCCATGCCATCCCCTCAGAGTTCACTCTTGCCAGGACACGGCAACTGTGTTCTGTGCTCAGAGATGAGGCCCAGCCACTCTTCAGGATACCCAGGTAAAAGAAACCTGGATTCATCACGAATGTCACATTCTGTATCACATAACAGCTTTGGTCTTCAGGCTGGTGGTCTCAGGTTGCAGAAGGCTGGGCTTTTTCACTGAGTCCCTGTGCGAAGTTTAATTAAAGTTTCCCAACAAAGACACTGTCTCCTGCTACAGCCCATAGAGATACCTGCTCCAGAAATTAATGGGAAATTTTCCTTTAAAAGGTGTTTATGAGAAATGTACCACCCTCCTCCCATTTCAGGATATCTAAGATGGATGTTTGCTTTTGGGGAGTGGGAGAAGAATTTGGGTTACGAGGATTTTAGAGTGCTCAAGAAGAGTCACTGAGAAGTAAGGTGGTTGGCCCTGGCACAAGGGACCACCGAACCAGGAGTCTGCAGGACTGAGTTCCAATTCCAGCTGTGAAACGAATTTGTTGTATGGCGCTAGGTAGGTTCCTTGGCTTTTTCAGTCTTTGAAAAAGCCTTTTCCTCATCCTCTCTCTCACGAAGTCTAAGGGAACCACCATTTCTGGCCGAACAGTCTCTGGTCTGTCTCTGGCTTGTCCAGTACCCTCATCCCCTTGCCGGGCCACCAGTTTCATGGGGACAGCACACATTCTTATTTCAGAAACAGCTCCTCTTGGGTCTTCAACTGGAGGCTTCTTGAAAGTTTATGAGGCACGGCGGGCAAACAGCAACATGGGAACTCATGGGTGCTCCCTAAATTGCCCGTGATCAATGGAAAGGATGTTCCTCATACACAGTAAATTATGGATGGAGAGTACTTTTTTCTGTTCCCTAAGCCTAACCCTAACCTTAAGCCCAGTGCTAATTCTGCCCGCTAAAACAAAACAAACCAAAAACATCCACACACGAACACTTAAAACCAAAGCTCTCTTAAAAGGGAGTTCTACTAGAGGGAAGATTTTTCCATTTTTTCTCTTTGGTAGTGGAGAGGGGGGAGGAGAGGGGTGTGGGGCGTGCTCTGAGGCAGTGGTGGTTCCAAATATAAGCAGCCTAGAGGGCTGCATGAGGCGACAGGAGCACTGAGGCCAGCCATTCATTCCAGAGCACCTGGGCCTGACTCAAGTGCCAGAACCACCTCAAAATCCTTGGTTTCCACTGGCAAACTGTCACCCAGCACCGTCACACCCCAGCTCAGCAGCAAGCCCCACAGCAAGCACCGTGAGTGTTAAAGGTGAAAGCGTTAGTCGCTGAGTCATGTCTGACTCTTTGTGACCCCATGGACTGTAGCCCGCCAGGCTCCTCTGTCCATGGGATTCTCCAGGCAAGGATACTGGAGTGTGTGTGGGGGTTGCCTTGCCCTTCTCCGGGGCATCTTCCAGACCAAGGGATCGAACCCGGGTCTCCCACCTTACAGGCAGATCCTTTAGCATCTGAGCAACCAGGGAAGCCCTAAGTACAGAAAAGGCCATCTTCAAAAGTGCTGCCACTCTCCTCAGGGGAAGCCCTGAAACTGGCCCAGAGATTGCCTCACTTAGACGGGAAGGCAGTCCAGTGGAAAGGCGCTGTTCCCAGCCACGCAGCTTCTGTACCTCTCTGTGCCAGAGGCCCTTTTTCCTTCCCACCTCTCCCTCTCTCTGCCCTCTGGGCCTGGGGTAGGTGTGCGGGGAGATGGGTAGAACAGAGGTGTTATCAGAGCACTTGTTTCATCAGTTTTATTCTGAAATCAGTGCAGAACATGATATACTAGCTCAAGGGGTACTTTTCTAGTTAGCCAAGGCAGTTCTCCTAGAAGTGCCCATTTTATTATTAAATAAACATTTGGGCTGTGTTGAAGTTGGCCCAAACTGTAGGATGACTACATAGCTTGGAGGAATCTGTTAGGTTTTTTTTTTTTTTTCCTAATTGATCTACGAGTGACACCAGACACATATATTTATACTCCTTTTTCTTCTGGGTGAAGTAAAAATAATAGATTGTGATCCCCTGATTAAAGTGGAGACATATGCAGGAAAACAGGGCAAATAGCGGGAGGAGGACATGCTTGAGGTAGCCCTGTCGAGAGCTGTCAGGAGAGGGAGATTGCAGACACTGCTCATACCTCAAAGCACTGAGGTATGAGGCTATGAATTAATCATTTGGAGATCATATTGCTCCTGTGCTTTACTCACAGGAGGAATTGATTACACGCTGAAATTAATTGCAAATTGGGATTAACCATTTGCTTTTATCTCATGGTTGAAATTTATTTTTCAGCTGTAGTTGCCTTGATGCTTTTACGCCAAGGTTTTTCTTTACTGTACTGCTAATTCCAGGAAATTCCCCACAGTGAATGGACATGTCTGCCCACTCAGTCACTCAGAAAAACATGAAGCCTGAAAGGCAATAAAATTAAACACTGCCCTGGATTAGCAGAGCTTGGCCAGAGTAGAAAATGTTTAATTCCTAATCAGAAGTGGATTGAATCACTCCAGAGGTTCCAGGATGAAGGCTGGAGCCACTACAATGAGGGGCATTCACAGCGGCTGAGGTGCAAACAACAGCAGCAACAATGTAGCTGAAGGGGCTCAGTTCATAGCCTGTGTAACCTGAAGCGACAAGGCCAGGTGGTCCCCCTGGAGTGGACGCACTCTCTGGCTGTTTTGCTCTTGATGACGCGGAGCATCCAGTCAGGGGAAGGCTATGCCTTCTGCACTGGCCAAAAGCCATTTGCAAGGTTATAGGGTGTTCTGTAGGCCACCCTCCCAGGCTAGGGAGCAGCCAAACTGCAACAGGGTCCGAGGAAGTGTTACTGAACATGGCGAAAAGAGGGACAGATTCAGTGGGAAAGCCCAGGTTGATTTCCACCCATCTTTCTACCTAAAGAGCTCATAATTTGTGCAGGAGTTCCAGGAACACAGCATAGTAAAACTGAGTGGTCCAAGGGGGGACCAGGCCAAGTGCTGAGTGCATTCAGAGAGGGGCGCTCACTTCCACCTGGGGTCTCAGGGCTGGGGGCCTGGCCAGCTGCGCGGAGAAGGGGCTTTGATAATTGCTCTCCTCTCTGACCTCCCACAGCACATTGTTTACCCCTCTGCTCCAGCGCTCAGCAAGCTGGCCTGCAATTGTCTGTTTACGTGTCTGTCTCTCCAATTAGACCTCGAGCCCTGAGAGGGCAAGGGGCACGCTTTGTTCAAATCCCCATTCCCAGGGCCAGACACAGTCTCTGCACACAGAAGCTCTCAGGAAAGCTTTGCTGAAAAAGCAGCACTTTGGTTTTCTCTATAAGAAGGGAGGTGATTCATTCCAGCCCTAGAAGCAGAGGAGAGAAGTGACTGAGTGTCCTTGGGCCCCAACTGGACCGTCAGCTGCTTTAGGGACAATCATACTCTCTTCTCTCTAAACTTCCTAAGTGCCCAGACTTGTGTCTGCCCAGGTCAGGCGTTCCCCAACATGGACAAAGAAGCCAATAGCATCCCTCCTCTTCCCACGAATTCAGAGAAACAAGGAAAAAACAGAACCAGATTTTGCGTTTAATACACAGTAAGCACCTCACAGATTATTAGCTTATCACAAGAGAAAAAAATGTATCTTTAAAATAGAAGCATCAGGTTCTCCTTGCATGCTAAGTTGCTCCAGTCATGTCTGACTCTTTGTGACCCCATGGACTATAGCCCACCAGGCTCCTCTGTCCATTGGATTTTCCAGGCAAGAATACTGGAGTGGGCTGCCATGCCCTCCTCCAGGGGATCTTCCTGACCCAGGGATCAAACCCATATCTTTTATGTCTCTTGCATTGTCAGGCAGGTTCTTTACCACTAGCACCACCTGGGAAGCCCCAGGTTCTCCTTACCTTAACCCAGACCCCTAATAATGGGACAATCAGACCTTATGTTCCTTCTAATGTGGTGCAATAGGAAGAATACAGTATCTCCTATGAAATATTCTTGCCAAAAACAAGCCATTAAAACTGGCTTTCAATTTACAGAAAATGAGGAAGCAGAGGATTGAGTTAAAAAAAATTCACAAGGAAATAAACAGACAAGCCAGAATATTAAACAATCCACAACACAACTAGCCTGGTCTCTTCCAGTGTTATAGGGTTAGGCCCAGATTCAAACAGAATGAGTCTTCAAAATATAATATGTGATTCTTGACAGGATCTTGATTTTTTCCCACAAATTTCAATTGTATTTACACACCAGTGGATGATACATCTGAATTGCATAAGAGGATCTCGACTCTTTAAAAAAGAAAAGCCATAGAACATAGCTTGGAAACAATTTGTGAAATTTTATTGCTATTTGATAATAGGTTGATTTTCTTAAGCGTGATGATGGTATTATTATGTAGGACAATGTCTTTCTTTTTAGGAGATGTGAACTGGAGTAATTCAGAGGGAGACATCATGATGACTGCTAAAACCCACATACTTTTAAATCTAGGGTGCAGGTCTTTGGGTGTTTATCATTCTATTTTCTCTACTTTTCTAAAAAAAAATAACAGAATAGATGCAAAATCTGAAAAGTACATGGAAATCTCCAAACACCCCAAATATAGAGAAATATCAAACCCAGAGTAGTAAGGATAAGCTGATCCTGCAGTAGTCCTCAGAGAATTTGAACCTGATACAGGTCCCAGGGGCTGGGTAAAAAGTCCCAGGCATAGAGCAGAGACATGGCCAAGAAGATACATCCATGTTAGGTAGGGAAGTTAGAACAGAAGCAATGATAAGCCAAGAAATTGGTAAACATTTTGGTATAAGGGCATATAAGTATAGTCTTTGGTATAAGACTACACAGCGTATGTGCGTGCTAAGTTGCTTTAATCACATCAGACTCTCTGCAACCTCGTGGACTGTAGCCTGCTAGCCTCCTCTGTCCATGGGATTGTCCAGGCAAGAAAATTGGAGTGGGTTGCCATTTCCTCCTCCAGGGGATCTTCCCAACACAAGGACTGAACCTGTGTCTCTTATGTCTCCTGCATTGGCAGGCTGGGAAGTTCACAGACTACACAGAGTAATAGCAAGTGAAAACTAATTGTGTTGTATTCATACCTTGGATCCTGTGGGCAGGTCCAGAAATAAATTGGGGGAGATTAAAGGATGGGAGGTCAAAAAGGGATTCTGGTCCAGCAGGGGAGATAAAGAGATAAACAGAGAAGTCCATTGGAGGTGCCTTGGTTGACCTCTACATACACATAGAGAGCCCATAGGAGAAGAGGGTCTGTGCACTTTGGAGGGCAACTCCAGGGAGGGGTTCATGAAGATGTTGATGCGTCAGTGCACTTAGGGAACCACAGGTTTTTTGGATACAGCTGCAGTATCAGGTTTGATGATAGTAGGGGCTGGAGAAGAGATGAGTCTGTGCAGGAAGAAAGAGGCCGTGGCATGGGGGCACATTCTGTGTTAAGACAAGGGAGCTGAACTTTAGCCTGAAAGGACTGTCTTGGCTGTCTGTTTTCGTGAATTTGAGATAAGGGAGGTGATTATTATTCTGACCTCTGCAATTCAAAATAATAATGAACACACACATTGCCTTAGAGTTTACAAAGCACCATGGTCTCTTTCTTGATCTCACAGCAATGCCATGAGATGTAGAATTTTCATTTTTGTGGTGAATAAACAGAGGTTTGGCAAAGTTAAAGGGTTTGGTCAAGGACACAGAATTTGTAAGTAGGTGATTTTGTCCTAGACTCTTGACATTTTAAATGACCCCCGTCAGTGTGTTAAGGTGCGCCCTCCCAAACAACACCTACTTCAGGAAAGTGACATGCTGAACGAGTAAGAATGTGTGAAGGGTTGTTTCTGTTTTGAAGATGTCCATAGCTCAAGAATTCATGATCTCTTTAATGGATCTTTTCAGAGTTCCTGGAGGAAGTTCTCCTTCATGTCTAATCAAAATGAGGACTGCTTCAGTGAAAGCTCATTTCCTCTTATTTGATTTTTCATTAATGGAGGGAACATCTTGATCAGGATCCTCCTTCTATCCAATTGCAGGAAAAATGAAGTGTCCACGCTCTCAAGGGGTCTGTTTCTCTTGTTAGCTCATTGACTTTCTTCCCTTTGAATTCACACTTTCTTTTTAAACTGACTTCCAAGGCACTCCTCCCCCTGTCATCCTTCTGTAAGTTCAGGGTTTGACATATTCTTTCCTGGATCAATTTGTGCACATCAGTCATTCAATCTTTAAATGTTTCTGAAATATTCACTATGCTTAATGCTCCACATTCCCAAAAAGGAAACTGACTTACCATTAAGTGGCAGTAAGAATTAGATAAGTGGTAACACATGTCACCACATACTCTAGATCAATTCCAGGTCCTCTGTGTGGGACAAAATCTCTCCCCAAGCTGGGGACTCTAAGTTGGACAAAGTTGGATCCCAGGTGTTACATAAATGGGGCAGCAAACCACGCTGTATGATGCTCCCATTGAATAACCAAGGATTCACAGTCACTTCTACTTGTAAACTGGCACTCTTTCAAGAATTGGTCACTTCTTCCTCCTCCCACCTAAACTAGTTCCTTTTTTTAGTTCCCCTGTTTTGGGGAAGGATGTGATTGGTGTCCTTCTCCCAATCCAAATGACACAATCCTCAGATAATCTTTTTCCCTCCATTCACCTTTCTTTCTTTCCTCTCTTCTTCCTTCTCGCCCTTTCTTCCTATCCCTCCTTCCTTCCTGTCTTCCTTTGATTCATTCATTCATCACACACTCATTAGGCACCATGTTCAAGGTACTAGAGGTACAGAAGTGGATCAGACAGGGTCCCTGCCCTTAATTTGCTTTTAATCTATAGGATAAACAAACAAGGAAATAGTGAGGATGTGATACGGTAAAGCTGTGAGTGGGGGAAGCAGAGGAAGTTAGTGGAGAGTAGATGGGGGTTAGAAATCCTCACTAGTAAGGATAGACTTTCCATTGGTTTCTCTGGGGAAGAACAAGCACTCCAACCATCAACCACATTTTTCCTACTTCAACAAGCATTAGTCAGTACCTCTCCCTGCCCACCATGCAAAGGGCACATCCATAGCTTCCATGGAGCTGCCAAGGTGAATAAGGTAGACTTCTTCCCTCTTGGGGTTCATAAGCTATTGGGGGAGATCACCAGGGCCACAAATAACTGGGATCCCTGGTAGACTGTGGGAAGGGCTGTTAATAGGGACACAAACAAACAGTGTACCATGGAACCCAGAGAAAGCAGTTGTTCAGTCCTACTAGGGGGAAAGGGGAAGTATGTAGTCCACAATATATTGGCGCTTTCTCTTTGATATTGACATACATCTTTTTTTCAAAATTCAGCAAAGTTTGGTTAAGGTAAGCTGTGAGAATTGAAGGAGCCTGAGAGCCATCTTTTCACAGCAGTTCATGTATGGGGATTGGGGGAGCCTGGAGGTGACTCTCAGAGTAGTTGAAGCCTTGCTACATGGATAATCTTGAGAATGGGACTTCTCTCTGTTACTAAACTATCAAGTAGCATTTCTTGGTTTCTTGTCATTGTCTTATCCCTGAGATGCATCTCAGTGGCAGATGCCTGTCTTGGTCCGATGCAATAATAACATAATTAGCCTGGCAACAGGCAGCTGGCATGGTGAGAAGCAGTATGGTTCACTTGTCAAGGTACCAGTCTTCAGAGCTCCACAGACTTTGGCCACATCCGTTTCATCTCTGGCTGGCTGTGTGACCTTGTGTAAGTTACCTGACTTCCCTGTTTCCTCATCCATCAAAAGGGGATATTAGTATCTATCTTAGAAAATATTTGCAAAGTTCTCTGAGATATGGGTGCAAAATCTTTAATAGAGTGCTTAATACAAAATGTACACAAGTTAGTGGTATCATTATTAGTATCATTCACAATCCAGGGTGCAGTTGCATGCACATGCATTTTTACTTACTCCATTCTCACATTGTCCCAAGCTAACCAACAACAACAACAACAACAACAAAAAGTTGTACGAATACAACTTTTACATGACATGTATTCCTCTTCTTGGTCTACATATTCTCCCTGGGCGGTCTCTCTCATCTACTCTCATGGTTTCAACTACCATCTTTTTGCTAGTGATTCTCAGATCTTTATTTTCAGTCCAGATCTCTCTTCTGAGAACCCAGATCCATATTCTTAGCTGTCTTCTGGCCATCTTAACTCATGTGTCCCTTAAGTACCTCAAGCTCATGTGTTCAAAGCTGAGCACTACTCAAGGAATTTTCAAGGAAAACCTCACTTTAATTTTTTTTAATTGAAGTATAGTTGATTTACAATGTTCCAGGTTACAGCAAAGTGATTTGGCTATACATATTATTATATTTCTGATCATTTTCCATTGTAAGTTATTACAAGATATTGAATATGATTCCTTGTGCTATACATAGGACCTTTTGCTTTATCTATTTTATATATAGTAGTATGTATCTGTTAACCTCAAACTCCTAATTTATCCCTCTCCCCTTTCCACTTTGGTAACCATAAGATTATTTCCTGTGTCTGTGGTTCTATTTCTGTTTTGTAAATAAGTTCATTTGTATCATTGTTTAAAATTCCACATATAAGTGATGCCGTAAGATATTTGTCTTTCTCTGTCTGACTAGTCCAACCATATTGCTGCAAATGGAATGATTTCATTCTTTTTGATGGCCGAGTAATATTCCATTGCATATGTGTATCACATCTTCTTTATCCATTCATCTGTTGATGGACACTTAGGTTGCTTCCATGTCGTGGTTATTGTAAATAGTGCTGTCATGAACACTGGTGTGCATATACCTTTTTGAATTATAGTTTTCCTCTTCTAATTAGAGTTTTCATCTTTTTTAGATATATACTCTGGAATGTGATTACTGGATCATATGGCCCCTCTGTTTTTAGTTTTTTAAGGAAATTTCATACTGTTCTCCATAGTAGCTGCATCAATTTACATTCCCACCAGTAGTGTAGGATGGTTCCCTTTTCTCCACAATCCTTCCAGCATTTATTATTTGTAGACTTTTGGATGATGGCCATCCATTCTGCTGTGAGGTGACATTCCATTATAGTTGTTTTTGTAAACTTTTAAAATTAAAAACATTCTTTGGCCATGCTTTGTGGCATGTGGGATCTTGTTTCCTCAACCAGGGGTTGAACCCAAGTCTCTTGCAGTGGAAGTGTGGAGTCCTAACCACAGGACAACTAGGAAAGTCCCTTTTGAAATGTACTTAAATTTTTTTCCCCATTGTAGTTTTGATATGCAATTTTCTAGTAATTAGCCATATTGAGCATCTTTTCAACATTGTTGCCCTGTTGGCTATCTGCATATTTTCTCTGGAGCAGTACCTGTTTAGGTCTTTGGCCCATTTTTTGACTGAGCTGTTTGCTTTTTATATATATATATATTGAGTTGTATGTGCTATTTGTATATTTTGGAAATGAAGCCCTTGTCAATTACATCATTTGCAAATATTTTCCTCCAGTCAGTAGGTTGTATTTTTTTTTTAAACCTCACTTTTCACTGAGGCAATTAAGGGAGAGTTCAAAAAGGAAGTGACTTATGAATTAAACTTCAAATGAAGATGTGATTTAATTTAGATCTGGTGAGAGGAAAGGAAAACCATTGAAGTGAAAGACAAGTTTACGGAGGCAAGAAAGCTTCATGGTGTACAGTAAGGAGCCGGTTTTGGGCATGTATCTCCAAATCTTCCTTCTTAATGTCCTATTTCACCCTCTAGTAAATACCTAGCTCTTGAGAACTGTCTCCACATCCAGAAAGCTGCATAAAATCACAGACTGTTGCTGGGATGGCTGGAACCAGACTGGAATGAACCAGTTCCTCCCCAAGTATGATTCATCACCTAAGGACCTCATGGACCATATCATCAACTCCCCTCCATGGTCTAATGATAGTGAAGCGAATAGAAAGACCTTGTCCACATTAAGAACCCCTGAATGCTGCTTATCCTCATGAGGGAGCATAGAACACCATCCATGACTAGCACTTGATATTCCTTGCTGAAATAAGGACTCCATTTGAAAAGAAATAAACATGGAAGTTGGGTTCTGTTTCAATGAACCTCATGTATAAAGTGAAGAACAAACAGCCTGTATTTACCACAGCTTCCCTGAGAGCTCAGTTTAAAGAATCCACCTGCAAAGCAGGAGACCCTGGTTCAATTCCTGGGTCTGGAAGATCTGCTGGAGAAGGAATAGGCTACCCACTCCAGCATTCTTGGGCTTCCCTGGTGGCTCAGCTGGTAAAGAATCTGTCTGCAATGTGGGAGACCTGGGTTCAATCCCTGGGTTGGGAAGATCCCCTGGAGAAGGGAAAGGCTATCCACTCCAGTATTCTGGTCTGGAGAATTCCATGGACTATACAGTCCCAAAGAGTTGGACACGATTGAATGACTTTCACTTTCATTTTCAATAAGTATGTAAAGCTGCCTTATCTTTTACAGTGATGGGTATGGTCTCAGGCACATGATAAGGCATAAACCAGGGGCAAATATTTTTTAATTCTTTGAATTCCATCATGCCATCTACTATTTTTCAAGGAACTGACTTGAGACCAACCTGTAGCTGATTGCTATTCAGCTGGCTGATGAGACAGATGGACATTGCCTTAGAGGTACACTGTTGTTACACATATAGATAAGCCTCAGAGGCCAAGAAAGTCCATAGCATTTTCTTTGGAGAAGAAGAGACTGGTCGTTTTGCTGTTGGATGAATACATAACAACTGACTCCAGTTCTTTCCTTATCAATGATTCCCAAAGGCTAAACTCAGCTGGCTAGCTAACTCTGGGGGTGGTGAGTTCTCTTCCATTAAAGAGTTCAAGCCCAGGCTGGAGCTCACTTGGTAGGAATCTTAGGTGGGGGCTCAAGCAACTGAAGGGTATGATTTTTTGTTTACAGAAGACTGTGCAATTATGTGACTGCATTGGTTTCTAACAGTCAATTGCACACTTGTGAAAATCTCCTCTAAAGAAGAGGGCCTGTAAAATGATTATTAGTTATTTCTTTTTCAGGTTCAGACACAAATTGAAACAGGGCTTCTGGAAGCAATTAGACAAATAAGGGCATTCTTGTGTGGCTTAGGCCTTAAATCCTTTAGGATCTCACTTCTAGGGCCTTTTCTTTTTAATATTGTGTGCTTGTTTGTGTCCTTTTTATTTGGCTGAAGATGGGAGCCAGGGAGGCAGTTCATCCCCCAGGAGCAGGAAATTAGAAAATTGGGTGCTGGCTTTAGGATTAACTGTCCCTTGAGGCCCAGGCTCCCCAACCACTCATCCGTCTCTTGGGCCTGCTGCTGGCCTTCTGCCCAGGAGTTCTTCCAGAGGAAAACTCCATCTGACGGAAAACTGGAAAGCTGTGCCACAAGTTTTCCATCTGTAAACTGGGCATATTCCCTTCAGCTTTGTCACTGTGCTTCTATATTTTTAAAAACTACTGCATGGTTTCAAGTTCCCAGCAGCTGTATGGTTCTGCCTGGTTAGAACACAAATCTTAAAATACCTCTGTTCTGTGTTTCAGCTGATTGATGCTATACTGTAGCAAACTGGTTTTCTTGTTTCCTCCCTTCATTCCCCACCCCCGTCCCATCTCTCACTCTTTATCTCTCTCTCCCTCTCTTTCTCTGTCTCCCCTTTTCTTTCTCTGAAGATCAGTATTTCCTTTGGATGTCAACAATTGGTTTCCCATTTTAATTTCATGTTTTCTTTTAAGATATTGCACTGGAAGGAGAGCCTTGCCTCCTTCAAGAAATTCCCCCTAATTGATTGAAGGGTGGGTGAATGAAAGCTGTCATCACCTGAAATAGGCCAGTAATAAGCCAAGGGCAAGACAAAAACAAAACAAATCAAAACAAAAACCAGTAGATGACTGATATCTCTCCAATGGTGCAGATGAGGAATTATATGTCCAATCAGGAAAGACACACCTGTATGAGAAGTCTAGTTATTCCTTAGGGAAGGATCTAAAACTCACATGGAGATTTAGGCCCAAAAGATTGAGGCAATGGGAAGCACAGGAGAGAGAGAATAGAACAGTCTCTGTGAGTGGTAAGCACCTCTCTCTACCACTTGCTCCACAGACTCTTATTGAAATGCCCATATGTTCTACTCCTTGAAGCCAATGTTCTATTTTGTCCATGCTATGAGCATACACCCATGCTACATGAAACTATAGAATTTCAGAACTCAAGGGATAATGCCCTCTCCTCCAGTGTCTTTCCAATGTTGCGTGATGACCTATCAAAGGATCATTAAATTTAATTAGTGGCCAACAATCAGCAATCTTTAAAAAGTAAAATATAACTAACATATCAGATTGATCTTACTCAGTTTCCTGGAATTTATTATAAGTTACCCACATAGATGCATGTGTATACTGGGGTCAGGATGTACAATTTATTTCTTACAGTGAGTGGTATATCAGTGATCTTCTGCTGCATAAAAATTCAACAAGCTTTTGTTATCCCACCATTTCTGAGGGTTAGAAATTCAGGAATAACAGATTAGATGGCTCTCATTCAGGGTCTCTCGTGAGGTTGCAGTCAAGTTGTCAGGCAGGGCTGCAATCATCTGTAAGCTTGACTGGGACTGGAGGGTTTGCTTCTAAGATGGCTCACTCACACAGCTAGAAAGTTGGTGATGGTTAATTGGCCAAAGGCCTCATTCTTTGCCAGGCGGTCCTTACTATAAAGTTGCCTTAGTGCCCTGGCAATATGGTACTGGCTTCCCCAGAAGAAGCAGCTCAAGATAGGCAAGGCAGAAATGGCAATGTCTTTTACGATTGAGCCTCACAAATCACTTTCCATCATTTTTGCCATAATTGACTGGTTAATACAGACCAGTTGGAAGCAACTATGTAGGGGTGTGAATAACAACAGATGAGACTAACTACGGGCCGTCTTGGAGATGGCTACCACAATTGGGGTCAAAAAAGTTTGAGAACCTGACTTGTCCAAACACCTAATTATCACCAAACCCTGAGCATTTATTTGTAGGTTTCACTGTTATAATTACATGATACTTACAAAGTTAATGTGGCATGTATTCAGTGATTAATGAGCAGTTACTGAGGCCACTTTTATAAGCACAAATAGTAAGTGGCCTAAATCAATCGCTATCATGAATATGACTTTTAGTTAGTCTTTTATAGTTTGATTATTGCAGTAGTCTCCTAACTGCTCTCCTTGCTTCCATCCTTGCCCCCATTATTCTCTTTGCTACACAACAGCCAGAACAATTTACCTACTTACTTACCTATTTATTTTACTTCTTTTTTTGTGTGCTTATATATTTGTGTTTTATTTTTTCTTTCATTTATTTTTATTAGTTGGAGGCTAATTACTTTACAATTTGTTACATTTTCAAACATATAATCAACCCTCAAATATCCATTACCCAGCTTTAACAATTATTAACTTCTTGTTCCTGTTTGCGGACACCTTTCTCTCTGTGTGCTTCTGTGTTGGTCTGTCTCTTATCGTGTGTGTCTCTCTACACTCTTTCTCTCTGTCCCTCTCTCACACACACATACACACATTTTTTTGTTGTTATTGTTATTGGTATTGTTGTTTGGCTGGAGTATTTTAAAGCAAATCCCTGACATTATATCATTTCACTTGTAAGTACTTTAGGATGTTATCTCACAGATAAGAACTCCTTTGGAAAACATAACCACAATCCTATGATCACAGCTAATAAAATTAGCAATAATTACTTATTATTATCTAATACTCAGTTGACGTTCCTTTTTCCTTCATTGTCTAAATGTCTTTTTTACAGTCTGTTTGTTCAAATCACAATCCAACTATTTTACATTTGGTTGATATTCTTAAGTTTCTTTTAATCTATAACAGCTATCTCTCCTTTTTTAATACTATTCACTTACTGAAAAAATTGGATCATTTATCTTTTTTTTGATTATATGATCGATTTTATTGAATGAAAGTTTCATTAAATTCTATAGTCCTTTACAACTTTCAAAAGTTTCACACACATGATTTTGTATAATTCCACAACAACCCTTTGTGTTTCTTTTTTTTAAAATTAGTTAATTTATTTTAATTGGAGGCTAATTACTTTACAATATTGTAGTGTTTTTTGCCATACATTGACATGAATCAGCCATGGGTGTACATGTGTTCCCCATCCTGAACCCCCCTCCCGCTTTCCTCTTCATCCCATCCCTCAGGGTCATCCCAGTGCACCAGCCCTGAGCACCCTGTCTCATGCATTGAACCTGGACTGGCAATCTATTTCACATATGATAATATATATGTGAAATGGATCATTTATCTTATAGAATTTCCTGCTTTCTGGATTTGGTAAACCATACATTTAAGGTTTTTATTTTTTTTACTTCCTGTAAATTAGTGATAAAGCCAGAGGCACGATTGGTCTTCATTATCTTTCTCAAGAATATTTAGGAGATTTTATTATAAATTTGTGAGGTTTTATTACTTATGTTTCAATACACTGTAGTAATTATTCTTTTTTTTTAACGCTAAAAGTGTCATTTTTTGGGCCAGTGGGGGCCTCCTCAAGTTGAATATCTGTAGAATTTATAATGTTCCCCTTTTCATTCCTGATATAGGTTATTTGTGCCTTCTCTCTTTTTCCCTTGATCAGTCTTTGTTCATTTTGTCCACTGTATGTTTGCTTTCTGCTTCGTTAATTTCTGTTCAACTTTTTTATTGCTTCCTTCTATGTTCTTTGTACTTGATTTTCTCTTTATTTTCTGGCTTTGATGCATATTTAATTTCTAGACTTCTTTTATAGTATGTGCATTTAAGGTTTTAATTTCCTTCTAAGCATGGCCTTAGCTGCATCTCACAAATTTTTACTATGCCAAGTTTTAATAATCACTCACTTAAATATTTTCTAATTTCCCTCATTATGTCATTTTAAGATTCAGGTGATTTAGAATTGTGTTTCTTAGTTCTAATCATATGGGGACTTCTTTTTTTTTATTTTTAAGACTTCTCTCTTTTTTGACATGGACTTCTGTTTGTTGTTGTTTTTTTTTTAATTGATACTTGGCTTAATTCTGGCGCTAGTGATAAAGAACCTGCCTGCCAGTGCAGGAGATGTAAGAGACGTGGGTTTGATCCCTGAGTTGGAAAGATCCCCTGGAGAAGGGAATGGCAACCCACTCCAGTATTCTTGCCTGGAAAATCCCATGGACAGAGGAGCCTGGTGGGTTACAGTCCATGGGGTCACAAAGAGTCAGATACGACAGAAGCAACTGAGCATGCATGTATGAATAGCTTAATTCCATCATAATAAGAGACCATATTCAATATTATTTCCAGCTTTTGAAATTTTTTGAGTCTTGCTTTATAGTTCTACATATGGTTCAGTTCAGTTCAGTTCAGTCGCTCAGTCGTGTCCGACTCTTTACAACCCCATGGACTGCGGCTGGCCAGGCTTCCCTGTCCATCACCAACTCACGGAGCCCACTCAAACTCATGGCCATTGAGTCGGTGATGCCATCCAACCATCTCATCCTCTGCCATCCCCTTCTCCTCCCGCCTTCAATCTTTCCCAGCATCAGGGTCTTTTCAAATGTCAGCTCTTCACATCAGGTGGCCAAAGTATTGGAGTTTCAGCTTCAGCATCAGTCCTTCCAATGAATATTCAGGACTGATTTCCTTTAGGATGGACTGGTTGGATCTCCTTGCAGTCCAAGGGACTCTCAAGAGTCTTCTCCAACACCACAGTTCAAAAGCATCATCTACATATGTTATATTTTGGTATTTTGGAATATCATCTACATATGGTATATTTTGGCAAATATGCCATGTGCACTTGCAAAGAATGTACATTTTGAAATTATTGTGCAAACTGTTCCACATATGCCAATCATGTCAAATTTTTAACCATGTTGTTCAAATCTAATATACTTTTACTGATTTTATTTTCTTGTTCCATCAGTTGCTGAGAGATATATTAAATTCTGCTATTACTGTGGATTTGTCTTTATCTCCTTACAGTTCTATAGTTTTTGCTTTGTATATATTTGAGGCTATGTTAATAGATATATATGAGTTTAGAACTGTTATGTGTTTTCTGCTAGATAAAACTTTATTATGTAATGTCTACTCTATTTCCAGGGATTTTTCTTATCTTAAAGTCTACCTTAAATGATAGTAGCACCACCATACTAGTTTTTCTTTTGACTATGTTCTGCATCGTGTTTCTTTTTCCATTCTTTTATTTTTCAATCTTAATATATCCTTCATTTTAAAGTGCCTTTAGGGAGCAAATTTTCTCCCATTCTGACAACTTTCATCTTTTAATTGGGGTATCTAGACCAACTAAATTATATTTAAAGTAATTGCTGGTATTTGTGAGTTCAGCCATACTGTTCTGTGATGCCACAGTTTATTAATTTTCATTGCTATATATACCAATAAGTTTTTGAAATACTGAAGTCTTGGAAGCAGTGGTCCATAGGAGTTTTCAAGCAAAGATACTGTAGTAGGTTGCCATTTCCTCCTCCAGGGGATCCTCCTGACTCAGGGATCGAGCCCACATCTCTTAATGGCAGTTGGGTTCTTTACCACTAGTGCCACCTGGGAAGCCCTTAAAACACATTAATTTTATTTACTCTTGTCCCACCTTTAGTGCTACCACCGTCCTATATTTTAAGCAGGTATGTATTTTAAATGCTATAAGATTTTACTATTACTGTTTTATAGTTGGTCTTAATTTTGATTTACCCATACATTTACCTTTCCTGTTGATCTTTATTCCTTCCTGTGTCTCCATGCTTCCATCTGTGTTCAGTACTTTTCTGCCTAAAATATTTCCTTTATGTCTTTTCTTTAGTGTATTTTTGTTCGTGATAAATGTTCTCAGTTTTTTTTAAAGTCTCCATTTCACATTCATTTTTGAAGGAAACTGATTTGAGGTTGACATCAAATTTGAGGTTGACAGCTTTTTTTCTTTCAAGGCTGTGAAGATGTCATTCCCTTTTCTGCTGGGCTTTCAGTATTTCTGTTGAGAAGTCAGCTATGAGGCTTATGATTGTTTCTTTCAGGCAATGATATCTTTTTTGATCATTTTTTAATATTTCAGTTTGTCTTTGGCATTCAGCAAAAAGAAAACTTGGTTTCAAGTTTTATTATGATGTACTTAGATGTAGTTTTCTTTGTGTTTATCCTGGGGTCAATGGTGCTCCTTGAATCTGTAGCTTGATGCCTTTTGTCAGTTTTAGGAAATTCTTGGGTATTATTTCTTCAAATTCTTTTTATGTTCCATTGTCTCTTTCTTCTCTTTCTGGGAAATAATGCATAGAGCCTTTTAACCATGCCCCTGTTTTTTACACACTTTTCTGTATTCCTCACCCTTTCATTCTTTACGTAAGCTTCAGTATGCATTTTTTCTTTTGTCTTCCACTTTACTGACCCTCCTTCAGCTATATTTAATCTGCTGCTAAACCCATAGATTACACTGCTAATTTTCTATTACTGTATTTTTTAGTACTAGAATTTCCATTTAATTCCTTCATGCAATTTTCAGTTCTTTGTTGATAATCTTTAGCCATGTGATAATGTTTAGCCATATGATTTCTTGGACTTATTAGTCACAGTTTCTTTAAAGTCTATGTCTGGTAGCTCTGAAATTTGTATCCTCCTTGGATTAATATCTATTGTTTATTTTTTTACTTTCCTCTTAGTCATGTGATTTATATCTCCTTGTATGCTTGATAATTTTTTACTGAATGCTAGGTAATCCGAGGAGCCAGATGATGTCATCTTTCTGAAGAGAGATTTACTTTGACTTCTTGAGGGTAGTATGGCTAGGAGCAGATCACCTAAGTCTAAAGAGGAATTGAGACAACTCAAAGCTGGTCTTCAATATTTGTGAGGATTGGTAACTTTCTTGTTCACTACTATTCCTAGTTTTAGCCATTTGGGGATCACAACTTGGAGTGTTTTTACCAGACTTCTCCTCCTTGAGGGCCCTGACTGACAATGTTTGTTAATTTTAGGCACCACAAGAGGTTTTCAGCTCATCCTGTATATTTTCTGCCAGAGTCCTGAAATCAACCATTTCTTGAAGGATCCCTGGCATGTTTCATTGCAAAAAATTACTTAAAGACCAGAAGTTGGACATTAAGAATATTCTTTACTACTAGGCTGCATTATTTATTTGCCTTTTCAGTGGATAGAATTAGGAAACATGCTCCTTGTCAAAAGCAAATCTAAAGAGTTCATATTGATAATTTCAATTGCTGAGAAAGATTATAATAAATTTTTCTTAAGTTCTTTGATTTTATAAGATCTCTTTTCTCTTATGCTGAAAATCACTGCTCCTAAGAACACGAATATTTTACTTATTTGCTTTGTATACATATATATATATATATATCAATACACACACACATATATATATAATTTGTCTGCATATACATAATGTGTTTCATTCCAATATGTATGTCTGTGCTAAAATAACAATACCAGGCATCATAACCACTAACAAAAGATTGAATGCAATTGAACACCTCATTCTGTTTATTTGTCTTCTGTACATATTCCACCAGGGATATGCCGTCAGCGTACTGTGTTTCAGAATCCTCAAATTATTCTGTTTTGTATGATTATGCTCTCAACTTGATATACAGATAGGTTTATTCAATCTGTTTTCAATTTTAAGGGATTGAATTTTTTCTCTTTGATTTAATTTTGTATTAAAATTACATGAAATATTAAACGATTCTCAATCTGAGACTGTAAACTAAGTTAGATTTACAGAGATTTCACTTTCATCACTGTCTCCTCTCCTCATTTTCTCTCTTCACCTACAGGCAACAGCTTTTTCTTACTTTTTCATTTATTCTTTCACGCTTTCACTACGGTGTGTGCAGTGTGTGTGTGTATGCTTTTACTGCTGTGTTATATATATATGTATATATATACATATATATGTATATGTATGTATATATGCACACATGTATGTATATGTGCAAATATGTATATAATATATAACATGTATATATAATATATGCATGTGTATGCATGTATATATGCAAGTGTATATATTATGCATATGTATGTATGTGTATATATGTATGTATGCATATGTATATACTATATAAATATATATGTGTATATATGGAGTGGAGAAGGAAATGGCAACTCACTCCAGTATTCTTACCTGGAGAATCCCAGGGACAGAGAAGCCTGGTGGCCTGCCGTCTGTGGGGTCACACAGAGTCGGACATGATTGAAGTGACTTAGCAGCAGCAGCATATATGGGGACTTGGAGATATATAGAGATATATTTTGAAGATATATAGATGAATCTGCAAATCCTCATTTTCTTCACACGAAAGATTTCATACAGATATATGTGTATGTGCGCATATATGTGCGTTTTTCTTCACCTTGCTTTCTTTCCTCAGCTATATATCCTCTATAGATAGCTCTATAGTAGTATATCAAGACATTCCTTATTCTTCAGTGCAGCTTTATATAGATGGACTTTAGTTTATTCAACCATTCCCCCACTAATGGACATTGGGTTGTTACCAAAGATTTGATATTACAAACAGGACTGCAATAAAGAGCCTGTGCACATATAATTTCATATTTTTGTCAGTTTACCTTTGTGATAGAATCATAACTGTAAGGTTGTTGGCTCAAAGGATAAATGAATATGCAATTTTGCTAGATATTGCCAAATCCTTCTCCATAGGGATTACGCTATTTTAGAATGAACCTTTTAGAAAGACAATCATATCTGTCCCCTGTCTGAAGTTCTGTGATCCTGAGGATAAAATCCAAACTCCTTACCAAGGGCAATAAAGATGGAAACAACCTGGCCCTGTGGGCTTCATCAACCTCACACCATTGATCCTTTGTGCAACAAGCCCCCTGATCGTACCTTGGTCTCTCTCCGTCATGCCTTTTCACATGCTGGAATTTCTTTCTTCTCTTTCTCTGCTGGCTTCCCACTGATCATTCAAGACTCAGCTTATCTGTCACTTATTCCAGAAAGCCTTCCTGAACCACTCTGCTCCTCTCTGCTCCCACAACTCCCTGGAGTTCCCTGATCAAAGAACTCATCATCTGCATGCATGGAAAGTGACTATTCCAAAGCCCAGCCTCTATCTTTAGCTTTTTAAGGAAACTCCATACTGTTCTCCATAATGGTTGCACCAGTCTACATTCCCACTAAGAGTGTAGAAGGTTCTCTTTTCTCCATAATTCAAAAAGATACATGTACCCCAATGTTCATTGGAGCACTTTCTATGATAGCCAAGGCATGGAAGCAGCAAGATCCTACTATAGCACAAGGAACTATGCTCAATTTCTTGTAATAAGCGACGAGGGAAAAGAATCTGAAAAACAAAAGATCTATATGCATGTATGACCGAATCACTTTGCTGTACCCCTGAAACTAACACATTGTAAATCAAGCATACTTCAATAAATAAAGAATAATAAACATTTACTGAAGCCTCTTTTGACTCCAGGAGACATAGATACCCATCACAGTCACTATATCAGGTACTCTTGTTATCTATCTGCTTTCTGGACCTCTCCGTTTCCATGTCTAACAGGAATCTGAAATTTACCTTCATCAACACCCAAGTCCTCATTCCCAAGCATCTTAGTATGGAGAGGCAGGATAGCCCGGTAGTCAAGAACACTGAACCTGGAGCAAATCAGTTGGCTTCATGTCCCATCTCTGTTAACTCACTGTATGACCTTGGCAAATTTTTCTCTGTGTCTTAATTTCTCATCTGTAAAATGGGCTTGATAGCAGTGATCCCTACCTCTTCAGGTTGTTAGGAGGATAAAACCCACTGCTGTACAAAGAGCATGTAAACAATCCTTGGCACAGAGAAAGTACTGCAATTTGTTTCAGTACCACCCTCAGATCCGTTCTTCCCCAGGTATTCTTTGGTCACATTCAAGAGAAAAGCCAGATCCCACCACTGAGTCTTCTCTTTTCCTCACTCTACAAATTCCATCCATCAATAAGTCCTGGGAATACTACCAAAGCATATCCCAAATCTCAGCGGAGCTGCCTTGGCTCCTGCCTGGACGATTGCAACAGCCCTCAGCAGCCCTCAATTCATCCACCCCTGTGTCTCCCAGAGCAGACTCTCTGCTGCAGCCAGTCAGAGCTTCTCAAAGCACTTTCCAAAGGCAGCAGTGATCTGCTCTCTTGCTTGCTGGGAATGCTCCCACCTCCAGCATGGCCTGGTTCCAGCCTTCTCCACCTTAGATGGTTACCATGTTGTAACCTGTGCCTAGATACACAGATGTCCTCCCAACACTCCTGAGAACGTGCTGGATCATCCCATCTAGAAAGCTCTTTCCAGGGATCTCACCTGATGAACTCGCAGCACAGTTATGTTTTTAAATCCTCAGGCTTGGCACACCTTGACAGCTGTCCATCAGAGAGTACTTGCTTAGGTTCCCGGAAAGGGGTTTTTCCACTTATTCGTCTAACAACGTTTCTTGAGCTGTGTACAAGCCCTGTTCTTAGATATTCAGAAAACAGGGATGATTTAACCTAGAGCTTCCTTCCCTAAAGGAGATCTTGGCTGTGAAAGATCCTGGAAAGTAACCCAGAACTATGAAGATGGAAGTATTGAGGTGAGCATCTCATTGAGCATCTGCCAGTGCTCCTAGCGGTCCCACCCCTTTCTGGCCCCTGCCCTCCCCCGATCCGCCCTGGGCCTCGAGGTAAGCACACTGGCCAGTGAGTTGTCTCTACTGCTGCTGTTGCTGGGCGCTTTATAACGGGTCTCGGGGGTTATGCCTCTGTAGTGGTGTTGCCTCTGGAGGCTCGGTCATGCCTGCTCTTTTTAAGAAGCAGCATGGACAAGGACACATCCTTTGCCGAGGACGGTGGCGAAGCTGAGCTGGCGGTCATGGGGAGCGCGGCTTTTCGCTGCCTCCCATCGCCTGAACTCCTGGAGCCCCGGACCTGGGAGCCCGGGAGCATCTTCCTCCGGCCTGCGCCCTCCAGGCGACGCAGAACGGCTCTACAGTGCCACCTAGAGGCCTTCGGCGTCGTCCGTAGAGAGAAGTTCGAGGTTTCCTCTCTGAATGTGGGCTCTGGGGGATTGCTGGGCAGTGGCTGGTACTTGGGAGGTTTGGAAGCGTGTCTGATTGAACTGTATCCGGAGAAGGTCGTTTCTAGGTGTGTGGCTGGACATTCAGTCCCCTTGGAGCCTGTCTCCTGTAACTGCCACCCCACTGCCAAGGCATCCTCTTACGGCCACCGTGACACAGAAAGCTCCAGAGAAAGCCAGGAGCCACCTCCAAACCTATAGTCTTGAGCAAATAGAAACAGGAGAGCACGTCCTGCAAGTCACCCCCACACACGAGTTGTTCAGCGAATGAGATAAAGACAGCGTTGCCAGGAACCTAAGCGGAAAGTTGGGGTGCTGGGACAGTGAGGTAGCCATTTCAAAAAAGGCAATTTGAACCTCCACCTCACACTACTCATTCAGGTAACATCCGGATGGATCAAAGAGTTTAATGTCACAGTAGAAGAAATTATTGGTAAGTATTTGTATAGATTTGGAGTGGAAGGACTTTCTTTTTTATTTATTTTATTTTTACTAATTAATGTATTTATTTTAATGGAAGATAATCTAAATAGAACACCAAACACAGAAACTATAAAGGCAAAGACTGACAAATTTAATTCAAAATTTAAAAACTTCTGTGTTTTCAAAAAAAAATCATGAAGTTAGCAACCAAAATAACATACTTGGAAATGATATATATGAAAACCAGTGATTAATATCTTTAATATATAAGGATCTTTTATAAATCAAGGAAAAACACAAATATTCCAGTGGGAAAAATGGAAAAATACATGACAAGCAACTTATCAAAAGGCAAACAGATGATTGAGAAACATTAAAAAATGACAAGTTCTAGGAGTAATCATGGGAATAATCATTAAAACAACACAGAGATTTTTTTTTTTCAGCTGCTACATGAACAAAAAGTTCAAAGAATGGAATTCACTCATGGAGGAAATAGATATTGTAGAGAACATGGCTCACATGTTGCTGAGAGCTGGAGAAATGGCAAGACTTTTCTGGAAAGCAATTTGTTGTCATTGATTAAAATAACAAGCATTACCTATCCCTGTACCCAGCAGTTTCATTTTTAGGAATTTATCATAAGGACATAATACTAGGTGCATGCAAAGATTTAACTGTCCAGGGGTGCTGACAGTAGCCTTTAAAAAAATACAGCCATAAAATTAAAACAACCAAAATATAATAACCATTGAAAATGACGAGAGATGGAGTCTTTTTTAACTTGGAAAGATATTTACACTATAATATTAGGTGAGAAAAGCAGGTTAAAAGGGAATAGTAGGTGTAATTTAATCCCTTTTATGTAAATAAAAGTAATGTGTGTATAATATGGAAGAAGAATAGATTAAGCTATGCAAGAAAATATTAACAGTGATTGCCTCAAGGTGGAGAAGGAGGAATTATATATGATGTTTGTCCTTTTGGCTTTTGATATTTTCTTTGTATTTCAATTAGAAATATCCATACTAGCTCTTTTTGGGCCTTTATTTTACTTTCACTTCCTTAGATTTTTAAAAATTTATAAGCGTAATTCAGGCTTGTTGTAAAAAAATTCTAACCCTATAGAAGTACTTAGAAGCTCTCCCTGTCACTGCTCCATTTCCCAGAGAGGACCATTGTGGACATGTTGGTATATATTTTTCCAGACATTATGTATGTGCCTATAAACAGATATATGTGTATTTTAATACAAATGGGATCACAATATATACACTGTGCTGTAACTTGCTTTTTCCACGAAACAATATGTCATGGACATCGTTCCATGACATATGGACCTACCTTAAGCTTCAAAAAAGCACATGCCTTTCAACAGCTGCAGGTTATTATCATGTGCAGATATACTCAAATCTTTGTTTTCTGATTGCTCTACAACAAATACATATTGCACATGTAATGGAAATATAATAAAAAAAATGTTTTCTTGAAAAAAATAGAAAAAAAAGAACAAGAAGGGAAGGAAAGGATGGAGGGAGGAAGGGAGATGATTTTGTTTGTTCACTTTCACTTTCATATGGATTTGGGCTCCCTACAACTGGGGAGATAGCTTTGATTCTAGGGAGCCATTGGGGTTTAATGAGGTCCAGAAGAAAAGATGCAGTTACTCCATGAGTAAAGAAAAGAGATTCAGGGACTCTGGGATTTCGGGTGGGCTTGGAGAGAAGGCCAGTGTCAGACCAGAAGGTCTAGCTGGGACTCCAGTGACCTTTAGAGAAGACAACAATCACACTGGAAACAAAATCAATCATCAGAACAGTTATGACAGCAAGCAAACTGCCATTTGGACACTTGCCAGGATGTCGTACGAAGCCCTCTCTCCACCCATCCATACAGCAATACAGGGCATGTTCCCTGTATCCCTCCAGTGATCTCACTTCTGGGTATGACAATCAGAAGCTTGCTGGATAGTGGCCCAGTTCACCCACCTTCTTCTACAGAGGTGGGGCAGGAGGCCCAGAGAAGAGAAGGGTCAAGGCCAAGGCCAGCAGGGACGCCTAAGACCCAGCACGTCTGATCCTGACTCCTTCATACCTTACCTTTCCCTCTTTTTTTTCCTTTTCTTTCTCTAGTTACTGAGACTATGTCTATCATAACACGTGTCCAGACTAATTATAAAACATAGACAGTAAATACCAAAGCAGAAGTAAGGAAAAGACCCCAAAGCACCCCCTTTCTGTGGCAGAACATCCCTCAGTCTCTCTGTGGCTCTCATCTGTCATCTGTCTTTGGCCCTCTTTCCACCCAGGGTGTGCTGAGAGCGGCTCTTCGTATTTTTCAAGCAGGCTTCTGGGTCCGGACATCCTTGTCTCTGTCCCCGGACGCCTGTGCTTGTGGTTTGGAGCAGGAGTACCCTGCGGTATGTGCAGTTGGCCTGTCTCAGCCAGCATTTTGTCTGGCATCATTTCTGCCGCAGCCCCAGGGCCAGATTTTGTCCCAGGGATGACACAACTGATTACCAAGAGGTTTGTGGCTCAATTCTGGCCCCGGGGGATTGAAGCCTTGGGCATGTTCGTTGTATCACTTGAATCCTACTTCTTGTTTGGACTGAATTCTGTGGCTCTGAGCACTAGAAGAATAAAGCCCCTTGGTAGAGGGGTGACTGCTGCAGCCACACAGCCTCTTCGGTAAACAAAGCACTCCCCAACACGAGGAGAGGTCCTCCGGGGACTCTGAAGGTTGCCCTGAGTGGAGGCAGAGGCCGCCAGGGTAGATTCTTTTAATGGGGGAGAGCAAGGGTAGGCAGGTCAGATCAAGTTAAGCAAATCAAGAAATAAAAATTTTAAAAAGAAGATCATGAGTGGGCCCTTATTGTGTGCGAGGCACTGCTGTAAGGCTATTACATGCACTAAGTCATTTCTCCCCATGACCCTGTAAAGTGCAGACGTTTTTTCAGGTGGGGACAACTCCTGGGAATGCCAAACTCTGTCTCGAGAAGCCCTAGGCCATGGTGAGGAGTGGGAAGCAGGGCACGGAGGGGAAACAGCATTCATTTGTTGATTTATTCATTCAAGGTGCATGGATGAATGGCCACGATGGATCAGACACCATACTGGGTGTGGGCAGAGGGGGAGAGAGGGACATAAAAATCAGATATGGAACTTATCTTCCAGGAGTATGTAGACCGAGCAAGGGCAAAAGCGAACAGCTGACTCTGAGACAAGGGACAAAGACCACGCATGGGAGTGGCCGTGAGAATTCAGAGAAGGGACAGATGCCATCCTCCTGGAGGAGTCTGGGAGGTCTTCATAGAGGAGGAGGCTGGCTTTGCACCGCATTAGATGGGGGGGGGGGGGCGGTGTGGAGCAGCCCATGAGTCCAGGCACAGTATCCAGGAGCCCAAAGTGTTCGTGGGGGAAGATTACAGGACTAGTTCAGCTAAAGAGCAGAGAGCCTGAAAGTGGAGACAGAAATAAAACTGGAAAGGATCCCCAGGGTCCTGCCTGTAGAAGGCCTTGGATGAGAGGCCTAGAAAAGGAAACTGAGGCCTGGGAGTAGGAGTGTGTAGCGCAGTGAGATGGGGACTTGCCCAAGCTTGTAAAGAGAGATAGAGGAAAACACCAGTCAGAGCCCAGCCTGAAAGACTCCCACGTTGGTGGTTTTCCACTATCCATCAGGCTGCAGACCCCCTCCCCACCACACAGAGCTAGTGTGGAAATGTTTCATGAGCAGAAAGGATGAGTGAAGGGGGAAGGTGACCCAGGGTGGTGAGAGGAGTACCAGTTTGGGACTCAGACAAGACCTGGGTTCCTGTCCAGGCTCAGCCCTCATTCGCTATGTGACTTTGGGCAGGTGACTCAACCTCTCAGAGCCTCAGTTTCCTCAAGCGTGAAGAGCAGATCCTGCCTCTCAGGTGTATGGGAGGATGAAATGAGCTAGTGGATGCAAAGAACTCAGCCCAGAGCTGGAAGTCAGGGAGCATTTTTGCAGCAGTTGATCTTCTTACCATTGCCATCATGCTTATTCATTTTAATTAGGGCGAGCATATGTCCTGGTTGCTAGGGATAGGCCCACGTGTGCTGCTGTCCCAGTGTAATTATTAAACAGCTTCCCCTTCCATGCTCGAAAGTATCCTGGTTGAGATGATGAATGGTGTGTTCACTGTCATTACAGAAAGCGGGCTGGCTCCCCAACAGCCACCAATGTTTCTTACCCACCACTGCTGTCCTCTGTCTTTGCCCAGGACCAGGACCAGGACCAAGGCCCTCCATGTGTCCTGGATTGAGCATGAGTGAGGACAGCCTGAGTTCTGCCCCTCAGTTGCAGCATGTCCACAGACGGGTCCCTCCATCAGTCTTCCCATCTGTAACTGACAAGAGTAGATTAAATGATATGCAAGGGCCCTTTCAGCTCAGATATTCTAAGTTGTGAAATTCCTGCCTGGCTAGGGAAATAGCTAAGGCCCTCCTGCATGTCATGAGTATTTACTGATCACGTCCCATAGGCAGGTTCTGTGGGACACAGATGTGCCCACCACCTTTGGAGCTTGGTGGATGCCAAGGTAAAGCTTTTCTGTGGCCACTCTTGCGCCCTGATCTGTCCTGGTGCCTCCCAGGATAGCAGCGTGCCCCTTTGGTGGTGGCTAAGAGCATATAGTCTGGAGTCAGAAGATGTAGCACTGATGACTTCCCTACTCTGACCCTCAAGCTTCCTCATCAGGTTGTCATTATTGCCCAAGTATGGCAGGGCTCTCCAGTGGGCAGGGCAGGCACTCCCCTCTCATCACTGAAGGTGACTTAAATTCAGTGGGTGCCTCCTGCCCATAGACCATCCAGAACAGTCCCTACTCAGACTAAACAGTCTGTTTCTTAAATTCAATATTTAAATCGCTACATCGAACAGGTGTCCCCATTCAATGCGACTGAGACACCAAATTCAATAAAAAAATGAGCAGTGTTCTATTTGTTGGCTTACTGCAAAGTCACCATCTCACACAGTCACTTCATTTAAAACACTACAAGTCTTATTGAAACAGTCACAAAATGATTCCTAGCAGCCAAAACTGGTGGCTCTGTGCTCCTGACGGCCCCGCCCAGAAAATGAAAAGCCCAGAAGCAGCTTCTGCCCCAAACGTGCCATCACTCCAGTTGTGGCATAACCAATACATAGCTCAGGGCTGTATGTCTGTCCTGGGAAGTGCAGACTATCAGAAAAGTCCGGCCCAATGAATCTGTGACTGGGTTCTTTGGTAGCTCAGACGGTAAAGAATCTGCCTGCAGGAGACCCAGGCTCAATCCTTGGGTCAGGAAGATCCCCTGGAGACAGGAATGGCAACCCACTCCAGTATTCTTGCCTGGAGAATTCCATGGACAGAGGAGCCTGGCAGGCTTCAGTCCATGGGGTCACAAAGAATTGGACACGACTGAATAACTTTCATTTAATTTCAGTGAATCTGTGCCACTCAGGTGGTCTCTGGGGGTGGCCCTAATTCCTGTTTTGTAATAGCAAATCCACTTTACTTACATGGAAAAGATGCCAGACAATTTCCAGTGAAGGGGAACCTTTGGGGAAAGTATGGGGCCCACAAAGAAAGCTAACACTGTTGGCCCCAGGATATGTCTTCAAAGAAGCTGTCGATAGTAATTTGTTTAAAGGAGATGGCCATTAAACTGTAGAACATAAAGGACAAAACTGAAATACTGGTGCAAAGACAACTCGATCAAATTACAGAAAGTGTACAGAGCGCCACCCTCAGGTTGAGCCGCTGTATTGCCGGCATACTGTTCTTGACTTTCCACTCAGTGACTGGCACCGTCCTGCCCATTACCTTGCTTCATCATTGTGGCAACCTAGGCAGGAGCATCCGCTTTACCTGTGGGGCCCATTCGGCAGGGCTTAGTGTCTCGTTGCATATGTGGATTAGATCCTCCATTTGTTTCACCAACTGGGTTTCTGGTGGAAGACAAGATAGGGCAAGAAATGAAGTCTGCTACTCCAGATAATTTCAAGGACAGAGAGATTTAGGGTAGACATACAGTCTGAATGCAACAAAGATCTGCTTCTGAAAAAGAGACACAGACGTAGAGAACAAAGATATGGATACCAAGGGCAGGAGGGGGAGTGGGATGGATTAGGAAATTGGGATTAACATATTAATAAATATATTGATACTATGTATAAAATAGATAATTAATGAGAATCTACTGTACAGCTCAGGGAACTCTACTCGTGTGCTATGGTGACCTAAATGGGAAGGAAATAAAAAAAGAGGGGGTATTTGTATATGTATCTATTGTGCAAGCATGCTCAGTTATGTCTGACTCTTTTTGACCCCATGTACTGCAGGCCACCAGGCTCTGTCCATGAGATTTTCTAGGCAAGAATACTGGAGTGGGTTGCTATTTCCTCCTCCAGGGGATCTTCCTGACCCAGGGATTGAAACCACGTCTCCTGCCTCTCCTGCATTGGTAGATGGAGTCTTTTACCACTGACCCAACTGGGAAGACCAATGTATACATATAGCTGATTCACTTTGCTGTACAGTAGAAATTAATACAACACTGTAAAGCAACTATACTCCAATTTTTAAAAAGAATCTTGTTCTGAAAAAAAAAAAACACATTTTTTCAGTTAAAAAAGAGAACCAATCACAGATGATTGCAAATCTGTGTGACTAGGTATTACAGTGCTTCAAAACCAGATAAGTACTCTGCGAGATTATACAGAAAAGAACACCCTCTGAGTACAAAATTGAGGTCATTTTTATGCGAAAATATTCACTGGGCCTTTCATAGACCTTCTTTATAGAATTATTTCCCTTCCATTATCTCATTTGATCCTCACAGTAGCCCTATGAGGGATGAAGGGCAGGGTGATTATCCCCATCTGGGAGATGAGCAGATTGATTGCAGCTATTACTGTCAAAGAAACATCAAGAGTGTGACAGGGCTGGATCTGGAACCCAGGGCTTGGCTCTCCACACCACTGGATTTTCTACCTCACCCAGGAGTCTGCCTCTGAGCTGACTCAGATGTGAGATGAGAAAGCTGTGCTTGATTTCCAGTGGGAAGCATTGGGATCAATGCTCTGGGAACCGGCCATGGGCAGGGGTGGAGAGGAGAGAGGGCACTTGTCTCATGTAAGCCAACTCCACTGATGCCCTGTGGATCCCAGCACAGACCTGGTGCCAGCACTTTACCATGGGCAGAAGTGTGTATTACTCTCATATCAACTCCAGGGGTAGGTAGGCTCTTTTTATTCTGCCCATTTCACAGATGAGAATGCAGAGGCACAGAGAGGTCAAGTATCTTGTCCAAGGTCATACAGCTAGCAAGTCTGAAGTGATCTGAACTTACCTGGTCTCATTCTAGAATGTTCTCTCCAAGTCATCATAAAGAAAGGAACTGCTTCTGTTTTCAATGCTCTTATTTGAGGTGGGCCATTATTACCATCTACCCGCTGATGGCTGGGAAATTGCTCTTTGAATCCATCTACCATTCCCGGGCAGCTACCCCAGTCCATTCATTTGATTTTACCCAAACCTGTCTCCCCTTATATACTAGTAAGGGTGTCCCGCTTCTATTCATAGACTTGGGGACAGGATTGTTCCATGAATGGATTCTATCCACGTTCTTCTCCACAGGCTTCGCAGAGTGCCTAGAGTAGCACCTAGATACCTGCCTCCCAAATAAATGAGATAGCTGAGTTAGGATTTAATTTTTTTTCCTTTTTATGGCCTCGAACAACCCAGAGGGAAGAAGGGGCCCTGAAGAGGGGCTGAGCCCCTAGTGGCCTTCCCGAGCCTGTTCCCCACCAAAGCAGATGCTGAGGCTACACTTCCGCTGGTTTGGTTTTGGACTTGCTGATATGGGAATGTGCGGAGTGGCCTGGTTAACCTTGGACTGCGTGAGGTTAAAGAGGGCTCAGAGCCAAGGAACAAACCAGCCCCGGCTCTGCCCCCAGCCATACACAGGGCACTCCAGGAGCACTGCAGGACTAGGGTCACAGGACAGGGAAGGGGGTTGGGGAGGGAAGAGGTCTCTTCACTGAATTTTCCCACACATCCTAGACAAATTGTAAAACCATCGGGAAGGGTAAAATATGAAACAAGATTCAACCCTAACCCTCCCAACCAGTGTGAACCATTGTAAACATCTTTGGGTGTGTGTGTGTGTGTGTGTGTGTAAATTTATCGGGATGTTTACAAAATCAGATCATGTTTATTATCCAGCTTGGATCTTGCTATCTTAATATTTATTGAGAATTTCCCAATATTATTCTTCTTCAAAAACATGAATTAAAACAGCTCCATTATATGAATGTGCCAAATTAATGTAGCTGTTCCCATATTGTTTATGTTGTTTTCAGTTTCTCACATTATAATACCACTGAGTTGAATGTCCTTAAACTAATAGATGTCCTTCATACTAACAGATGTTATGTGGTGATCATTAAATGCTAGGCATTTCGTTAAAAGCGACATTAGAGCTATCCTATAGGAGTGCATGGAACACCGGCACCAGCCAGGGGTAGAGTAGGTGCTAGCATCAAGCCCTTTCCCCACTCCACAAGCAAAGGATCCTGGAGCAGGCCTGCCTACCCCTGGAGCAAGGGGCACTTTTTTCTTCCCACAAATCTGTGTACTTTGGCCAAGCCCTGGACATCTACCTCGAAAAGACACAGTTCATTCCCAGAGTGTGGGTCACACAGGTTACCAGCCCCAAGGGCATGGTCTCATGAATGCTCGTAACGGAGTCTGTGAGAAAGGCACTATTACTGCGTTTTTCAGATAAGGGAATGAGGCATGCTAATCTGATGACCTCTTTAGAACTAATGTCCAGAAATAGAACTGTTCCATATACATGGCCAAGTGTCCTACAGAAACATGCACATTTATACTCCCATCAGTGGCATGGGAGACAGATATTTTTCTTCCCTCCTTGCACTGTGAAACCCCAAAGACATGTTTACCAGACTTAATGGGTAAAAAAAAATGTCATTGCTTTAGTCTCTTTCCTTTTAAGTGAGGCTGGACTTTTTTAATGTTTACTATCCCCATTTACATTACTTCTTGTGGGCATATCCTAGTCAAAACTTTTACCCACTTTCCTCCTGTGAGGATTAGTACTTTTCTTGTTGACTAGTAATAATGTTTTAGGTTAAGGGGATTAGCCCTTGGTCCTAACATTTGTTGCAAAAGTTTACTGCCAAATATATCTTTCAGGTAAGGTTCGTTCCTAGAAATCTTATATATTTTATATTATATTTGTGAATAGGAGCTTTTTTTTCTATTTTGTGTTCAAACTAATTATTGCCAGCTTACCAGGAAGCTTTGATCTTTTGCATATTTAGTCTGTGCCCCATTACTTTACTGAATCTTTTCATTGGTGCTAATAATTTTCCAATTTTCCAAACTATTCAGAGTTTTCTAGTATTAAAATTTGAAAGCAAATAAAAATAAATTTGACAAGAGATATACAAGGACATTAAAAAATGCCTAGATAAATTAAAAAATATACTGTATCCATGTTTTGGAAATCTCAACCATGCAAAGATGACCATTCTTTTCCAAATTAATCTGAAGATTCAATGCATTTCTAATAAAAATTTCAACACATTTTTCTCATGGTACTCGACAAGCAGATTCAAAACTTGAGATAGAATAAATGGTCAAGAAAAATCAAGGCATTTCTTGCTGGATAGGGGGTAGAAAAGGGGGAACCATTCTACACTGTTTGTGGGAATGTAAATTGGTACAGCCATTATGGAGAACAGTATGGAAGTTCTTTGTTGTTTAGTCACTCAGGCATGTCCAACTCTTTGCAACCCCATAGACTGTAGCCTACCAGGCTTCTCTGTCCATGGGATTTCCCAGGCAAGAATACTGGAGTGGATTGCCATTTCCTTCTCCAAGGGATCTTCCCCACCTAGGAATCGAACCTGCATCTCTGCATCTCCAGCACTGCAGGCAAATTCTTTACCATTGAGCTGCTGGGGAAGCCTCCAAGGAGTTTCCTTTAAAAAACTAAAAATAGAAATACTGTATGATCCAGCAATCCCACTCCTGGGCATATATTTGGAGAAAACTGTAATTTGAAAAGATACAGTACCCCACTGTTAATTGCAGCACTGCTTACAGTAGCCAAGCTATGGAAGCAACCTAAATGTCATCAATAGATATATGGATAAAGCATATGTGTGTGTGTGTGTGTATGTATTTATGGCTGAGTAATATTCCATTGTATATTACTCAGCCATAAAAAGGATGAAATAATGAATGCCATTTGCAGCAACATGGGTAGACCTAGAGATTATTGTACTATGTGAAGTAAGTCAAATGGAGAAAGACAAATATCACATGATATCATTTATATGTGGAATCTAAAAACATGATACAAATAAACTTATTTAAAAAATAGAAATAGACTCACAGACATAGAAAACAAACATGTGGTTACCAAAGGGGAAAGGAGGAGAGGGATAAATTAGAAGTTTAGGATTAACAGATACACACTACTATACATAAAATAGATAATCAATAAGGACCTACTCTACTTTCCCCATGATTCAGTGGTAAATAATCCACCTGCCAAGAAGGAGATGCTGGTTCTATCTCAGGGTCAGGAAGATCTCCTAGAGAAGGAAATGGCAACCCACTCCAGTATTCTTGCCTGGGAAATCTCATGGACAGAGAAGCCTGGTGGGCTACAGTCTATGGGCTCGCAGAAGAGTCAGATGTGACTTAGCGACTAAACAGCAACAGGGACCTACTCTATAACACAGGGAACTATACTTAATATCTTGTAATAACCTATAATGGAAGAGAATCTAAAAAATAGTATATATATATATATATATAATATATATAGTAGTATAATATATATGTTATTATATATATACAATATATATAATATATAATAATGTAAAGTGATTGTTTATATATAATATATTATATATAGTAATATTATATATAATATAATAATTAATTATACAATAATATAATTATTAATATAATTAATAATATAATATATAATATATTATATGATAATATAATATATAATAATATATAATATATAATAATGTAAAGTGATTGTTTATATATAATATAATAATATAATATTATATAATATATTATATAATAATATAATATATATAATATAGTATTATATAATAATATAATATATAATATATAATAATGTAAAGTGATTGTTTATATATATAATATATATAGTAATATTATATATAATATAATAATTAATTATACAATAATATAATTATTAATATAATTAATAATATAATATATAATAATATATAATATATAATAATGTAAAGTGATTGTTTATATATAATATAATAATATAATATTATATAATATATTATATAATAATATAATATATATAATATAATATTATATAATATATTATATAATAATATAATATATATAATATAGTATTATATAATAATATAATATATAATATATAATAATATAAAGTGATTGTTTATATATATAATATACATAGTAATATAATATATATAGTAATATAATATATATAAACTAGTATATATATATATAGAAACAATCACTTCGCTGTACATCTGAAACTAACAGAACATTGTAAATCAACTATATATCAATGAAAATTGAAAAAAAAATCCAAGCATTTCTGAAGAAGGGAACTAGGTGAGGGACATGATCTTACCGGAGAGCAGAGCTGTCGTAATAGATCACTAGAATGCAGAAAGTGAACTATTTGTGAAATGGTCACAAAACAATTGATTCTGTATACTAAAATAATGAAACTGGATCCCTATCATTCACCATACACCAAAATAAATTCCATGTGAATCAAAGACTTAAATGTGGGTCTCCAGGTGCAGACAAGATGGATTAAATGCAGTCTATCTACCCTATTCCTCCCACTAAGTACAACAGAAATTATGGATAAATATCAGCAGACTGAGAGGTGAGAAGCACAGAGGGGTCTGGCCTGGGATCTTAGGATTCAAGGGATGGCTGAGCAGTGAGTTTTCCGGATGTTTGTTTGTTTCTCCTCAGGGCAGGCCACTACCCCGAAATGAAGACAAAAGCAGTCTTAAGAAAAGCCTATTCCTTCTGGTCAGGACTGGGAAGAGAGTAGGTCTGCAGGACAGAGCTACTTCACCAAAAATGGAACCATTAAAAAGGTGACAAACTGGGTTTCTAAATTTTAAATGTTTGCTATTAAGAGAATAAAAAGACCAAATATAGACTAGGAGAAAATACTTTCAAATCACAAATCTGACAAAGGACTTATCTCCAGAAAATATAAAGAACTCTCTGAACTCAACAGTTGAAGTAAAGAAAAAAGCAATGAACAATTTGAATGGGCAAAGAGATTTAAACTGACACATCACTGCAGAGGAAATATAGCTGGCAAATAAGCACATGAAAAGCTGTTCAACATCATTAGTCATTCAGAAAGCACAAATCAAAACCACAAGGAAACATCAGTCCACACTCACCTGGTGGCTAAAATAAAAAAACCATAAATTAAAAGTTAATAAAGTTTTGTGATAACACTAAATTCTGGTAAGAATATGGAGAAAGTGTATCAGTCACTCATTGCTAGTGGGAATGTAAAATGGTGCAGCAACTTTGGAAAACGTTTTGGTAGTTCTTTGTAAAGTTAAATGTACATTTATTACATGACCAGTCATCCCACCCTTGTATATTCATCCCAGAGAAATGAAGCTTCATGTTTACATATAAACCTGCACATGAATGTTCATAGCAGCTTTTTTGGTAATAGTCAAAAGCTGGAAACAATGTAAATGTCACTCAGTAGGTGAATGGAAAAAGAAGACACGGTAAGTCCAAACAATGGAACACTGCTCGGCAATAAAAAGAGACGAACTATCCATACACATAACAACTGTGATGGTGGTTAAGCACATCTATATATGGGTCAAATTTCATAGAACTCACCAAAATGAAAAGGCCTGCACGTATAGAATAAGGTCTGTAGTTCAGTTAATAGTATCATACCAGTGTCAGTTGCCAAGTTTTAATAATTTCTTATGGCTAGATAACTATTACCATTTGAGGAAGCTGAGTGAAGAGTACAGGAACTCTTCATACTATTTTTTTCAATTTTTATGAGTCTAAATTTGCCTCAAAACACAAGCTTTAAAAAACACTAAAATGAAAGACAAAGCTATAGATGTTTTAGAAGGTAATACAAGATGAGATCTTTATAACCTTGCAATAGGGAAACATTTCTTAAACAAGGTACAAAAAAGTACAATCCATAAAGGAAAAGGCTGATAATTTAAAATATGCTACTATTAAGAACTTCTATTCATCAGAATAACCCCATATGCTGTTGCCTGAGACAGCATATGGTATGGTGCCTTTTTAATATAGCTAATAAAAAAGTAAAACTAAACAGTATATTATGTAGACATACATAAATATGCAATAAAAATTTTAAGGCAATTAAATGAGAAACACAATTTTTTTTTAATGATTAACAATAAGCAGTATAGCAAAATGGTTAAGGAGAAGACTGGGTTCAAACTCTGACTTAGTCAAATGGTGCCATAACCTTGGCAAGAAACTTAACCTCTCTTTGCTTCAGTGATCTTGTGTGTAGAAACATGGCTAATTCACAGGATTATGGTAAGGTTTAAATGAGTTAATACATATAAAAGTGTGTCAAATAATCCCTGGAAGGTGTGTGCATGCTAAGTCACTTCAGTTGTGTCCGACTCGTTGTGACCCACTGAATTGCCGTCTGCCAGGCTCCTCTGTCCATGGGATTCTCCAGGCAAGAATACTGGAGTGGGTTGCCATGCCCTTTGAGAACCATGCAAGTGTTAGCCATTATCATTACTTTAAGCAAATGAGTGGCAGAGGGATGGAATGAACAGGTGATGAGGCCATAGGAGAACTTACATTATTTATAAATGTTGTAATTTTTGAGTTGGCAGCAAGTTCACAAATATTCACTGTATTATTAAAAAATAAAACACATGATCTGCCAGCATAGACCAGCGAGGATAGTGTAAAATTGAATGAAAAGAGAAGCCACACATTGAGAAAATATAGGTTGCAATACATACATGGCCAAATGATTAAAGTCTGGAATATATAGAGAGGTGGAAGGCAAACTAACAAGAAAAAGACAAATAACCCAACAACAGTAACAACAACACATGGGTAAATGGCATTACTAGGCATTTTTCATGGGTGAGGAAACCAAATAGTTCATCCACATATGAAAAGATGCTCAAGCTCAATACACGAAAATTTCAAGTGCAGCAAAAAAAACACACTCTACTAGTTGCCTGCCACTGTGTGTTAGTCTCTCAGTTGTGTCCGACTCTTTGCAACCCTAAAGACTGTAGCCTGCCAGGCTCCTCTGTCCATGGGATTCTCTAGGCAAAAATACTGGAGTGGGTTGCCATTTCCTTCTCCAGGGGGATCTTTCTGACCCAGAGACTGAACCCAGGTCTCCTGCATTGAAGACAGATTCTTTACTATCTGTGCCACCAGGGAAGTCTACTAGGGCTGCCATAACAAAATACCACAGGCTGAGTGGCTTCAACAACAGAAAGCTCCCCTTTCATAGTTCTGGAGGCTGGAAGTTCCGTATCAAGGTACTAGCAAGTTCGGTTTCTTCTGAGACTTCTCCTTGGCTTGCAGGTGTCCACCTTCTCCCTGCATTCTCACATGGCTGCTCTTCAGTCTGTCTGTTGTCTGTGTCTTAATCTCCTTCTCTTATAAATAAAGACACTAGTCATATTGGATTAGGGCCAACCATAGTGACCTTATTTTGTCATAGGCATCTCCTTAAGATTCTATCTCCAAATACAGTCACATTCTGAAGTGCCAGAGAAGGGGTCCCCAACATCCAGGATCTAATGCCTGATCATCTGAGGTGGACCTGATGTGTTAAAAACAGAAATAAAGTGTGCAATAAATGTAATGCACTTGAATCATTCCAAAACCATCTCCCCATCCCCGGTCCATGGAAAAATTGTCTTCTATCAAATCGGTCCGTGGGGCCAAAAAGGTTGGGAAACACTGTGAGGTTAAGACTTCAACATATGAACTTGAGGAAGACACAGTTCAGCCCATAACATACACCCATTGATGGCCACATCTGTCTCCAAGGAGAACCTGTGCACATATGTGCACCTGGAGACATATAGATATATAGGGCTATTCATAAGCACATTTCAGTTATTACAAATGTCTATATGGTGTTGGAGAAGACTCTTGAGAGTCCCTTGGACTGCAAGGAGATCCAACCAGTCCCTCCTAAAGGAGATCAGTCCTGGATGTTCATTGGAAGGACAGATGCTGAAGCTGAAACTCTAATACTTTGGCCACCTCATGCGAAGAGTTGACTCATTGGGAAAGACCCTGATGCTGGGAGGGATTGGGGGCAGGAGGAGAAGGGGATGACAGAGGATGAGATGGCTGGATGGCATCACCTACTAGATGGGCATGAGTTTGAGCAAACTCCGGGGGTTGGTGATGGACAGGGAGGCCTGGCATGCTGCAATTCATGGGGTCACAGAGAGTTGGACACAACTGAGCGACTGAACTGAACTGAACCACTAGTAGAAAGCATTAATAAATTACAGTAGATGCATAAATCAGATTATATATAGCAGAGAAAATATATGATGCAGTTACATGCAACAACATAATCTCAGAGGTATCCCTTTTGGCAAACCAAAAAAAAAATAAAAGAAATCACAATAATGTATGCAGCACAGTACAAAATTCAAAAGGAAATGAAAGTAAACAATATGTTGGTTAGATATAAATATGGTGTTAAATTTAAAGAAAATTAAGGGAATAAACAACAGCCACAAAATAAAATAGTGGTTAGCCCTCAGAAGGAAGGGAAAAGGATACATATTTTAAAAATAAAAATAAATTAATTAAAAAAGGGAAGTTGTTCTTTTTGAGACATTAGTCTGTCATCTATTTGGCCTGCTGGCTTTCTGAATAAAGTCATATTCCTTGCCTCAAAAAATTAAAATAAAATAAAAATAAACTGAGAGGTAATTATGTGGCTGTTTGTTGAGTCATTATTTTTTAAAATCTTGTACATACTTTAAAAATGTTTTCTATTTACTCGTTGCTTTATTTTTAAAATATCTTCAAGAATTATGCATTTGAAGAATTTTATGGAAAAGAGGTAGAATTGAACCCATGATAACAATTCTTTGCAAACAAACCAACAGTGAAAGGATTCTACTTACCCTTTCAACCAATATTCCTTGCTAGGCACTCTCTAAAATGCTCTCTAAACATCCTCACCTCCTTTTATTTGTGTCCTTATGTAATCTTCCCTCCTTGAATGTGGCCCAGACCTAGAGACCCATTTCTTTTTTTTTTAATTGGAATATAATTGTTTTACAGTGTTGTGTCAGTTTTTCCTGTACAACAAAGTAGTAAATCACTTATTATGTTTACATATCTCCCCTTCCTCTTTTTTTTTCTTTTTTTATTGTAGTGGTTTTTGTCATACATTGACATGAATCAGCCATGGATTTACATGTATTCCCCATCCCGATCCCCCCTCCCAACTCCCTCTCCACCCGATTCCTCTGGGTCTTCCCAGTGCACCAGCCCCGAGCACTTGTCTGGGCTTCTCCCCTTCCTCTTGAGATTCCTACCCCTCTAGCTCATCACAGAGCACCTAGCTGAGCTCCCTGTGCTATCAGCAGCTTTCCACTAGTTATCTGTTTTACACATGGTAATGTATATATATATATATATATATAGTAGTGCTTCCCTGGTAGATCAGTGGTAAAGAAACTGCCTGTCAGTTCAGGAGGTGTGTATTTAATCCTTGGGTTGGGAAGATCCCCTGGAGAAGGAAATGGCAACCCACTCCTGTATTTTTGCCTGGGAAATCCCATGGACAGAGGAGCCCTGTGGGCTACAATCCATGAGGTCGCAAAAGCATTGGCCACCACTTAATGACTAAACAACCGCAACAACAAGAGGAATGAAATAGGATCATCTCTAGAGGCTGTCATAGAGAGTAAAGTAAGTCAGAAGGAGACTCATTTCTAATAAATAGAATACAACAAGAGTGATGGGATGCCACTTCCAAGATTAAGTTACAAAAATCTTGTGGCTTCTGCCTTGCTGGCCCTCTCCTGATCTCTTACTTCTTTGCTTTGCTGATAGAAGTAAGCTGCCATATTGTGAACTGCCTTAACGGGAATTGAGAGTGGCCTCTGGTCAATGGCCAGCCAGTATGGAGCTGAGACCCTCAGTCCATGGCCTAGAAGGAATGAAATTTGTCAATCATATAAGTGAGCTGGAAGCAAATCCTCCCCATGTCAAGCCTTAAGGTAACTGTAGCTCCTGCTAACACGCTGATTGCAGCCATGGGAGAGACTGAGCCAGATAGTGCAGCCCAGCCACGTCCAGATTCTAGACCTCCACAAACTGTGAGATAGTAAATGTCTGCTGTTTATTTCATCTTCAAGAATCTTTACTGCCACCACTTCTCTCAAACCAGAACTTCAGGGAGATTCTATAAGCCAAACAGATCTCCTTTTCTTTAATTTAGTTTTTATATTACAGTTGATTTACAAAGTTGTGTTAGTTTCAAGTGTACAGCAAAGTGATTCAGTTTCACATACATATGTGTATATATTTATATATGTGTGTACGTGTATCTGTGTGTATATTCTTTTTCAGATCCTTTTCCTATATGGGTTTTTACAGAATATTGAGTAGAGTTCCCTGTACTATATGGTAGGTCCCTGTTGGCTATCTATTTTATGTAGTGGTATATACACATCTGTTCTCACCAAACTCCTAATTTATCTCTCACCCCCACCTTTCTCCTTTGGTAATCACAAGTCTGTGAGTCTGTTTTCATTTCGTAAATAAGTTCATTAGTATCTTTTTTTTTAGATTCCACATATAAGTGATATCATACAATATTTGCCTTTCTGTGTCTGATTTACTTCAGTTAGTATGCAGGATAATCTCTAGGTCCATCCACATTGTTGCAGATTGTATTATTTCATTCTTCTTAATAGCTGAGTAATATTCCATTGTATATATGTACCACAACTTCCTTATCCATTCCTCTGTCAATGACATTTAGGTTGCTTCCATGTCTTGACTATTGTAAATAGTGTTGCAGTGCATTGGGGTGCATGTACCTTTTCAAATTATGGTTTTCTCCAAATATATGCCCAGGAGTAGGATTGCTGGATCATATGATAGTTCTATTTTTTACAAACAGCTCTCAAAGAAACAGTCTGTGAAGTGAAATAAGGAGACAAAATGTTTGTTGCTTTAGACCACTGAGTTTGGGGGTAATTTTTGTGGTACGATAAATGCAAGTATAAACTCTGTTTCTAAGACTTATCTAAAAAAAAGTCAGACATTCCTACAAAGATGTATATGTATATATATATATGTACTGATCATATTCATAATGATGGAAAAACAAAAGTAATCTAAAAGTTCAACAATAACAGAACAGTTAAATAAATTTTGATACTTTATATAATATAATATCAGGCAAATATGAAAAATGATAATATACTACAGATATTAACAGGATAATAAGGTACAATACATAACACACCATGCCCATAAATTTCACTACTTAGCTAAAATAGACATATTGCTTGAAAGACAAACTACCAAAATTCACTCAAAAAAGAAATAACCAGAAGTCCTACATCTGTTAAAAATGAATTGAATGGAATTCTGACTTGAAAATTTTCCCACAAATTAAAGCCACATGAATTCATTTTCAACTTTTATCTAAAGTTTAAGGAATATGTAATACCAGTTCTACAGAAACTTTTCTAGAAAATAGAAAATGAGGGGATACTTCTTAAATTATTTAATAATGTCAGCCAGCACTACCCTGACACCAAATCCAGACAAAACAGTATAAAAAATAAACTCTAAACTAAAATCCAATATTCCTCATGAACACAGTGTGAAAAATATTCAACAAAATATTAGCAATTGATCAAGCAATATATAAAGAAACCAAGTGAGGCTTATTCTGGCAATGCAAAGTTCTCTCACATTCAAAAATAAATCAATGTTATCCATTAAATTAAAAGTCTAAAGAAGCAAAACCACATAATCACACATTGGTTCATAATAAAACTCTCAACAAGCTAAGACTAAAAAGGAACTTTCTGTTCTTGAAAAAGGCATTTACAAAACCAACAGTAACAGCAAAATGCTCCTAACACCATGGTGGTGGTTGTTGTTTAGTCACTTAGTCGTGTCCAATTCTTTTGTGACCCCATGGACTGCAGCCTGTCAAGCTCCTCTGTCCAGACAAGAATACTGGAGTGGGCTGTCATTTCCTTCTTCAGGGGATCTTCCTGATCCAGGGGTCAAATCCGAGTCTCCTGACTTAGCAAGTGACTCTTTACCATTGAGCCCCCAGGGAAGCCCACCGTAACATCATAATTAATTATAAAAGAATAAATGCTCCCCCCTAAGATTGGGAGCACAATAAGGATGTTTACTCTAATTACTCCCATTCAGCATCATATTTGGGTCTTAGTCAATGCAATAAGGCAAAGAAATGTATAGAAGCCTTCAGATGGGGATGGAAAAAATAAAGCTGCCTATATTCACAGGCAACATTATTGTCTATGTAGAAAATCCCAAAGAATCTACAAAAAAGCTTCTAGAAGAGGATATAAAACCAGTATACAAAAAGTCAATTGTATTTGTATAAAATAGAAGATAAAAACAATAAGCAATAACAAAAGTATTAGTTTAAAAAAGTACAAAATTGGATTATTCACACCAACAAATTTTAAGACTCACTATAAGGCAATGGCAATCAAGATAATGTAGTGCTGGTGAAAGGACTGACAAAGATCGTTTGAAAGTAACAGAGTTCAGAAATAACTAGATATAGTCAACAGGTTTTGACAAAGTTCAAAGGCAATTCAATGGACAAAGTAGTCTTTTTAACAAATGGTGCTGGAACAATTGGCTGTCCACATGCAGAGTTATGAACTTGAACCCATATCTTACACTACTTAACAAAAATTAACTCAAAATTCTTGTAGTCTCAAATGTAAAACCCAAAACTATAAAATACCTGGAAGTTGATATAGGAGAAAATCTTTGTGATCTTGGCTTGTGCAAAGATCATTTAGGTAGGACACACAAAGTACAAAGCACAATTGAAAAAAAATTGATGTAATTTATAAATTGGACTTCCTTAAAATAAAAATTTTAAAATTGTGTTCTTCCAGAGATAATGTTGAGAAAATGAAAAGACAAGCAATGAACAGGGAGAAAATATTTGCAAAGCACATATCTGATCAAGGACAATGAATCAAAATCTATGAAGAACTCTCTTGAGTTCCTGTGGTAGGCTGAATGATGTCCCCCAAAGTTGTCTGGGGCTTAATTCCTGGAATCTATGAATGTCATCTTATATGACAAAAAGGAACTTTGCAGATGTGATTAAATTAAGGATCTTGAGATGGAGAGATTATCCTGGATTATTTGGATGGGCCCTAAATGTAACTGGGGCTTCCCTGGCGACTGATATGGTAAAGAATATGCCTGCAATGTGGGAGACCGGGGTTCAATACCTGGGTCAGGAAGATCCCGTGGAGAAGGGCATGGCAACCCACTCCAGTATTCTTGCCTGGAGAATTCCATGGACAGAGAGAGGAGCCTGGCAAGCTACAGCCCATTGGGTTTCCAAGAGTCGGACACAGTTGAGCGACTAACACTTACACTTAAATGTAATCCTAATCGGGTGGAGAGGGAGGTGGGAGGGGGGGATCGGGATGGGGAATACATGTAAGTCCATGGCTGATTCGTGTCAATGTATGACAAAAACCAGTACAATATTGTAAAGTAATTAGCCTCCAACTAATAAAAATAAATGAAAAGAAAAAAAAAAAAAAGAGGGAGGTAGGAGGCAGTCTGACTACAGAAAAGAACGCAATGTGTCTATGGAGGCAGACAATGGAGCATTGTAGCCACAAGCCATAGATTACAGGCAGCTACCAGAGATGCAAGGAGTGGATTTTCCCCTTGTGCCTCCAGAAGGAACCCGCTCTGCTGGTACCTTGATTGACACCTTGATTGATACACCAGAAGACTGTTTAGACTCTGGCTTCCATAATTGTATGATAATTAATTTATGTTGTTGTAAGCTTTTATATATAGATTGGATAAACAACAAGTTCTTACTGTATAGCACAGAGAATTATATTCAATGTCCTATGATAAACCATAAAGGAAAAGAGTATTTTAGAAAAAGAATGTAAACTGAATCACTTTGCTATACAGTAGAAATTAACACACAACATTGCAAACCAAGTATATGTTCATTTAAAATACTGATACAATTTTAAAAACTTAAATAATTTGTTTCTGTTGTTTTGAGCCATTAAATGTGTAGTAATTTGCTACAGCAGCCCTAAAAAATGAATATAGCTAAGCCGTAAACAGACAGCCTAATTAGAAAATGGGCAAAACTTGAACTGACCCTTCACCAAAGAATAGCAAATAAGCACATGAAAACATGTTCGATATCACCAGTCATTAGGGGGAAAGCAAATTAAAACAACAATGAGATATCATTACACTCCTAATAGAACGAATAAAATTTGAAAAAAGAAATGACCATGTGGGGCAATTAGACTCCTTATAGTTTACTAGTGGGAATACAAAATGGTACAGACATTTTGGACAACAGTTTCTTATAAAGTTAAATATACCTTTACCATAATCCCAGCAATCCCACTTCTCAGTATATAACCAAGAGAAATTAAGACACGTCCATTAAAGAAACCTACATGTGAATATTCATAACAGTTTTAGTCATGATTACTAAAAGCTAGAAGGAACCCAAGTGTCCTTCAACCAATGAATGGACAAACAAATTGAAACTGAAAGTCGCTTAGTCTTGTTTGACTCTTTGTAACCCCATGGACTATAGAGTCCATGGAATTCTCCAGGCCAGAATACTGAAGTGGGTAGCCATCCCCTTCTCCAGGGGATCCTCCCAACCCAGGCATCGAACCTAGGTCTCCCATATTACAGGCGGATTCTTTACCAGATGAGCCAAATCCATACAGTGGAATACTATTTACCAAGAAAATAACGAATCATTGACATACCAATGCCAATGAATGTCAAAGAACATTGTTCTAAGTAAACTAAGCTAGACACAAAAGTCTACATACTCTGTTATTCCATTTATATGATATTCTGGAAAATATCAAAATATTCAGACTACTGGCATAGAAATCATTGGTTGCCAGGGATCTGATCTGGAAGTGGGAGAAGGTAATTTGACTACAAATGAGCATGAGAGGATTATTTGGGATAATGGAAAATTTCACTCTCTTAAATATGATGATAGTCACATGACTATACATTTATGAAGAAGTGAAAGTTGCTCAGCTGTGTCCGACTCTTTGTGATCCCATGGGCTATACAGTCTGTGGAATTCTCCAGGCCAGAATACTGGAGTGAGTAGCCATTTCCTTCTCCAGGGGATCTTCCCAACCCAGGAATCAAACCCAGCTCTCCTGCATTGCAGGCAGATTCTTTACCAGTTGAGCCACAAGGGAAGCCCAAGAATACTGGGTATACATTTATAAAAATGAATAAAAATGTACACTTTAAGGTAGCAATCCCCAACATTTTGGCCAGGGACTGATTTTGTGGAAGACAATTTTCCATGGACTGGCGTGGGAGGACAGGGAGGATGATTTCAGGATGATTCAAACACATTACATGTATTGTGTAATTCAAACATATTACATGTACTTCATTTCTATTATTATAACATCAGCTCCACCTCAGATCATCAGGCATTAGATCCCAGAGGTTGGGGACCCCTGTTTTTAAAGGATGAATTTTACTGTAAGTAAATAATATTTCTGTATGGGCTTCCCAGGTGACTCAGTGGGTAAAGAATCCCCCTGCCAATGCAGGAGACACAGGAGATGCGGGTTCGATTTCTGGGTTGGAAAAGTTGCCTGGAGGAGGAAATAGCAACCCACTACAGTATTCTTGCCTAGGGAATCCCCTGGAGCAAGGAGCCTGGTGGGCTACAGTCCATGGGATCCCAAAGAATCTAACACGACTGAGCGACTGAGCACGCACACAAGCAAAGAGACATTTCAAATTGGTACAAGCACTAAACTGAGAAAATGACAATGTAGATAAATATTTATGGACATTGGAAATTGTCCTTGAATATGTTTAAGTGGGGGGAAAAGTTTGAAAAATAACAAGAAAAAAAAAGCAGTGTGTGGTTAAACACGTGCATATACATGCACATATGTTTATATACCTGGAAGAAAATGCATAAAAATAATTGTGGTTATCCATGGGTGCCAGGATCTCTCCTTTATACACTTCCTCCTTGATACATGGCCTTGGAAAAGACATTTTCCCTCTTTTGACCTTGATTTTTGCATGAGTGAAGTGACAAAACTGTACTAACACATATCTGTCTCAGGGCCTTTGAGTTTGCTACTCTTCCCTCACCGTTGCATTTCCCTGGACATGGCTTGACTCACAGCTTCATTCAGCACTGACTCACACCTCAGCACCTCAGAGGAGCTTTTTCTGTCCATCTTGACTGAAAAATCACCTATCACTTTGAGTCCCTGTGCACTGTTTTCTATCCTCTTCATGGCAGCTCTCACTGTCCAACATTGTCTCATATACATATTATGCCTATTGTCTGTCTGTCTCACTAGAATATGAGCTCTGTGAGGGAAGAACTTTGGTTTGTTTTCTTCATTACTGCTTCACTCACAATGAGAACAATGCAGGTACTTAGTAGGTGCTCAATAAATATTTATTGAATAGTTAGTTGAATACATCTTTCAAAGTGACCCTTCTAAAATCTGTCACCTCTTCCAAAATGTTCACGATCTTAAGGAACTTACAGTCCAATTGCAGGGACGCAATCCAAAAGTGAACTGGCCACCACTTGAGTCACCATGAGCAGCACTGGAACAGAACAAGGGGGAAGAGTCGAGTCAGGAAGCAAAGAGGGGACTTGGGATTGGTAAAGTGACCTTCCAGGCTAGCCCTTGTGTGACAGGTGGTGGGGATGCCAACTGGGAAGACTCATGATAAATCCTGCCATCAGAATATGCCTTGATTTTATAGCTTTCTCAGGAGTTATTTCTCCAAGAAATTAGGAAAACACTCTCTCTGAATCCCTCATAGCCAAACCTTCTGTAGTTCATACCTCATTAAAAATTCAGGATATGCCCAGTTTGTTACACCAGCCTTCCCAGGTAAGAGGAAGCCCAACACAAGAAAAAAAGTGATGCAGTCCCATGGGAGTGGCAAGGCTGGAACCAAGCTTCCTACTGCAGGCCCTCAGTAGCTAAGATGCTGAAGGACTTTGGCTCCCCCACCGCCTCTGTGCCAGCTGCCAGGGTCGTGTTTGCTCTACAGAGACCTGGCAGCTGCCAGAGTTGGCCACAAGTGTCTACACTGCTCTGTTGGCCTTGGCTCTGGTTCCTTGCCTGCTCCTGCGCCTTCTCTAACTCAACAGCAACTCAAGGCACCTTGAAGGATCCCCTCCCCAAAAGATGCTTCTGAGAGCAAGCAATCTGGGAGCCTTAGTGAGGGTTAAGAAAAGTGTGAGAGGGACTTCCCTGGTGATCAAGTGGTGAAGATTTTGCCTTCCACTGAAGGGGACGTGGGTTCAATCCCTAATAGGGGAACTTGCATGCCACATGCCATGGTCAAAAACAAGCAAACACCTGCAAGATGGCCAGCCCCAAGGTGCAGATTCAACCTGCAGATTTAAGCTCTTAAGGGCAAAGATTTTCATCAGTTTTTTCACTGATGTATGTATTTATGTATATATTTATAGTACCTAAACTAATCGCCACTGCTTAAATAGAGCTTACTATGTACCAAGACAGGTTCAACATTTAATATCAATTCAATCATTTACAATCCTCACAAGAACTATTATGTCCCCATTTTAGGGAACTGTGAAGTGTTCCTCTTCATGTGGCAAATCTGCTCTGCTATTCCACCAGCACCCCATCCATCACTGGTGTCTCACCTCAGGAGGCTCTCAGGATAATGAATGCCTATGTGTTTTCCCAACAGTCCTTCTTCTCCCCCTCCCTCCCTCTCAGCATTCTTTCCTCCCCTCCTTTCCTCTGGGGGATGTTGGAGGGGAAGTGCAACTTTCCACGGTGGGTACAAATGGGCAGCCAATCCTGCTCTTCAGTCATTCTTTCCTCTGGACATTTAAGTGGGCCACCAGTGTTCCCTGAGCACATACAACACCAGGGACTAGAGATGCCACAGGTTCTCATGAAACAGGTTCTCTCTGCTCAATAAATGAACAGTGGGACAGAAGGTCTGGGCAAGGAAGAGAGACAGCCGATATATTGGGGTGATCCAGGAGCAGATGAATGGAAAGCAGATGGAGATGAGTGCTGAAGAAGGGGGCATCTAAGGGCTTGACACTGAAAACTGCTTCACGGAAGAGGCAGTATTTTGGCTCAACTATTAAAGATGGGTGGAATTTCAAGATTCTAGTGAGAAATGCATTCTGAGCCCCCAAGGCTGTTGGAATTGTAAATTGGAGATGGAGGGTCCCACCTTCCACCGAGGGCAGGGGTGCGGTTGGGAAAGACTAGGCTTTGTGGACTGTGCTTGTCAGTCCAGGGTCTGCTCTGAGTTCTGGAAGAGAAGGACCTGTTCAGTGTTGGCCGGAACTCCCTCCTCTACAGGGATGATGACTCCTCTTGAGCTTATAAGTCACACCTGAGGGAGGTACAGGCTGGTGTTCTTGGTCCTGTCACATCACAGGGACCCATAGGGTGATCTTCCCCAGAGGAGCCTCCCTCATCCTTTCTTTTATGCCTCCTTTCCTGCTCTCTCCCCTATGCCCACACAATCTCATTTCCAGTTCCTGTCTATACCACTGTCATTTTACCTGCAGCCACCTTCTGCATCTAAATTGGGCCCCAGTGCCTCGTCAGGGTGGTGGCGAAATCTGATCTCTGGGCCCACTCTGCCATTGCCCCGGTGGGCTTGCCATCAAGCAGGCAAGCAGCGAGGCTCTGGTAAGTTCCCACTATGTGCCAGGCCTTGGGCCAGGGAAGACATTCCCCACCCCTCTGTCTACGGCTGGTGCCCTGGCTTCGCCATCTGGGAAATGAAAGGGTTGGATTCTGTGATCTTGCAATTTCCTTCCAGCTGCAACCTTCCAGGGGAGTATCTGAATGCCCTCCTTTTGAAGCTCTGAGTTCTGTAGGAAAATGATTACCATAAAAATGTTTCCAGGTTGGTGCACTGGCTTCTGTCAGGGCCTCACTGTTTGACAACCACTGTGCAGACTTAAGTGATATTTACACACAAAAATGTTTTACTGTGGGACACCATCATTGCCCCCGACATCAGGAGCCAAAGATAACACCCCATTATAGGCCTTCCCTGTTAGATGAAGAAAGATAGATTCATTCACTCATTCAGCTAAGTGCAACTGTGTACACAAATCTGTAGTAGGTGCTATAAAAAATATGCCTGATCTCACCAAGGGCTCAGACAACACAAAGTCATCTGATGTGGGGAGGAAGGGACTAGTCCTCTAAGAGCATCCACCTTCCACTTCCACCTCCTTCTCAGGGTGACAGGGCACCAAGAGGGCAGATGCTTGGGTGCAACAACTTTAAGAGTCCCACAGGCAGAAAGCGATTCTTGAGAATGAGAGGAAGCAACCTTCCGTGGTTTCTGTCCGGGGATCCTAGTTCCCTACCCACTCCGCTTTGTACTCACTGCTTGTTTCCTTTCCCTTCCCTGTGAAAGCCCTTCAAACACCTGAAGGCAGAACTCCTCCTGGCCACCTCTGCCGCAGGTGCCATGGCTTGTTCCTGCAGCCGTGCCTCAGGTGACACCTGTGTGCGAGGCGCACCACCCACCGCACTGACTCTCTGCTCTCATTCCTTTGAAGCGGCTTCCGGTATTTCATCCTGGGAATCCTTCTTGTGCGGCAGATCACAAAGCTGTCTGCGGAACAAAGAGATGCCTTGGCTCTTAGAAAAGAACTTCCACTCTCAAAGACAGACAATTCTTCAACCGTCCTTTCTTCACATACCCCGGAAAGCCAACCAGACATGCCTTTAGTCCCACCCACATCTCCTTCTGACATTGACCAATGGGGAAGTGAAGTGGCCTGCTCAGGGGCACATAGAAGTCCCACACAGAGTCACATGTGGTCCCCAGTTCTTTTTGCCCCCTAGCCCAGTTATCAGTCTCCTGTACCACCTTAGGAGCTGAAACTCCAATACTTTGGCCACTTGATGCAAAGAACTGACTCATTTGAAAAGACCCTGATGCTGGGAAAGATTGAAGGCAGGAGGAGAAGGGGACAACAGAGGGTGAGATGGTTGGCTGGCATCACCGACTCAGTGGACAAGACTTTGAGTAAACTCTGGGAGTTGGTGATGGACAGGGAGGCGTGGCGTGCTGCAGTCCATGGGGTCACAAAGAGTTGGACATGACTGAGTGACTGAACTGAACTGTACCACATCAGGTCTTTGCAGTTCATCCAGTGACTACTACACCTGCTTGGTCATCAAATCCTCATAACAAATCATTTCCAGATGGAGTAAACGAACATCTAGAAGGGGACCGTGACTTGTGTGTGGTCCCACAACTAGGAAGTGAAAGATGAACTCAGATTCAAGTCCAGGTCCTTGGCTTCAAGTCTAGTTCATTTTTTAAAATGTATTTTTAATTGGGGGGTAACTGCTTTACAATGTTGTGTTAGTTTCTGACATATCAAATCTAGTTCTTTCCATTGTAACCCAGTTGTTTCCCCACTGGATATTGTGTGTCTTCCTTGTGGACACAGAGGTGAGACGCCACAGTGACCATTGTGGGGACAGACATTTGGTTCTAAAAATCCACCCAGGACAGGACAGAGAAGACCTGCAGAGAGACGATTTAAGGCCCTGTTGACAGAGAGATGACTATGTTTTGGCAGTGAAATGTGGTCACCAGTAAGTGTTGGCAAGGTTAATGGTAGGCCACCATCTGCACAGGGGAGGATATGGTTAGGCTGACCTGTGTCATCAACAGGCTACTTATGGAGGCAAGAAAAAAATTGGGGACATCTTAGGAAGCACTGAGCTCTTTGTTTCTGGAAGGGGAAATACAGGCTGGATGAGTACTTGGCTTTCCAGGTGGCACAGTGGTAAGAATCCACCTGGGTTCGATCCCTGGGTGGGGAAGATCCCCTGGAGGAGGAAATGACAACTCACTTCAATATCCTTGCCTGCAGAATCCCATGGACAGAGGAGCCTGGCAGCTACAGTTCATAGGGTCAAAGAGTTGGACATGACTTAGTGACTGAGCTCTTGGCACTTGGCAGTCAGCAGTTCCAGAAGGATCGCTTTTGTGGTAATGTGAGCCTCCATTGCCTCACACGTTCTCAGAGGCAGTGTTTGCTCCAACTTGTTTTGTGGGGCTCGGGGCCTTTTTGAGAGAGAAGATAGGAAGGGTAGCTGTCTTGGCCAGGCTCTGTGACAGGTGGAAGCCTGATGTGTCCAGACAAAGCAGGAGACACCAGTGCCAAAGTGGCTCCTGGAAAGTGGGTGGCGGATTGCTGCTGGGCTGCCTTATTGGTGCAGAACTTTCCAGGCAAAAGTTCTATTTTTGTCCTGCAGTGGGATCTCTGCCTGACCTGAAATCAGATGACTGAGCATACAACTTCTCCAAATCAGGATTTCCAAAGGAGGGGCTATTTTGTAATGCAAACTTTGGCTTTCTTGGTTGACAAGGCTATGGACAGACCTGCCTGGACAGGCCTTTCCAGGAATCTGGCTCTTCTTTCACCCCCTCTGGCTTCCTCAGGCCTGAAGTACTGGCTTGCCCACCACAAGGGGGTGCTGGACATAATTCCTTGCAAGAAAACCTAGATTCCCTAGGGCTTTACAGAATGAGGGGCTCAGAGCACGGAGGGTGGGAGGCAGGGAAGCAGCATGGGGAGGCACGAAACTTGGTCCTTACACATTTCTAAGGACTCAGGGGAATTGTTTCAGGAACACGTCTTGTAAATTCTTATTCTTTGGGCTGTAGTATTCTCACAGCACAGTTTAGGGAGCAAAGAAGCAGAAAGAGGGTGGGAGAGATGAAGCCAGCCAAGTGGGCCTTGCAAGATTCTCAGTGCAGCTCTGATTGGGGGCACCTGTTCAAGCCCCTGTGGTGTGGCAGTAGAGAGATGAAAAAGCCACCAGTCATGTTCTCCTCTTCCCCACTAGAATAGAGCCTAGTGGGATGATTAGAAGTCCAAGGACACTAATAGGTGATAGAAGATGTCAACTGAAAAAAAAGTGTGACTTAAAAGCTGCAAAGTTATGTTATTCGGGGACCTTACTGAGGACTATAGCCTGGAAAACAGCCTCTCAGCTCACAGAAACTGTTCCAAAGAGGTGAGGGAGGAGCCAGGATAGGTAGGAATTTTTGCTGGAAAAAAAAAAGTGTAGTTGAATACCAGAAGACTAGTGCTAATCACAAAAACCAAACATCTCAAGTTAATAAATTTAGTACTTTTCTATGCATGGGAAGTCTGGGCTCCTTGAAATTCTTCATTAGATACACTCTTATCTAGGACCCGTATACCATTCTCCATCCTGAATTCCCCTCAGGGCACACGTTTGGGGTGGCCATAGCAGCTGATGGCTTGATAGCAGGCAACGGTTTTTGTCTATAGCAAGATAGAAAACTGTCATGTAGGCTGAAGTTGCCACAGGGAATACTGAAAGGAAAAATGGGACTTGGCAGGTGGCAGAAATGGGGGCAGTGTCACTTCAGGTTGGGACATGGAAGGATTCAATTCATGATTGGGTTGTTTTGGATGTCCTGTAAAGTGGTCCAAGGTGTGGGTGTGGGAGCAAGAGGGAGTTGGGGGGCATGAGAAGGGGAAATGAATGGGGAGAGGGAAGCACACTGGAGAGATGGGTGTCCTGGGGCTATGTGGGGCCGGCCCTGACCTGGGAGCTAAAGGAGCCAGCAAAGGTTTTAATACATAAATGTTTTTTAATGGCTAAAGATGCCTCTTGCGAGTCTCACAACTCAGGAATTTCTTTGAGGGTCTTGGAGCCAAATCCTTGCAACATAATCATCAGGGAAGATAACATCCTGCTGTTGGCTGTCACGTGACTCCGAATTGTTAAACCTAAGAATGGTATGGCTTGTATCCTAGCCCACTTAGCCCAACTGAGGTTTCTGTCTTTGCAGTCCCTGGGAGGTGCAGCCCACTCTGGTTTCCTGCTTATTCAATGACGATAAAGTTTTCTTCTTCTACCTTTCTGGAAATGTTTCCTGGCCTGGAGGGAAGTTTGTTTTTAACCAAATTTCCCCAGCAATGTATACAAGCTCACCCACGCATGGATGCCCACACCTACAGCCCATAGACACGTACACACCTGCACATCCCTCAGCCCGCCCTCCTGGGAGGCAGAGTCTTCTTCCCAGGACTGTGCCTAGAATGGCTCAGCCAGGAAGGCCAAGGCCACACGTGGTCGTCCAGCGCCTTCTTCCTCTTTTATTATGTATTTTGCACTGTGCCTAAACCACCAGCTTCTCCATGTCTTGCTTCTCCTGGGCTTCATTTACCCGCTTCTGCAGCACTTTTCCTTTCTCCAGTTTTTGTAACTTTTCCAACCAAATCACAGAAAAAGAAGTAAAAACAAAGAACACGAATCATTACCATGTACCCCTGAAACTCAAATAATGTTCTATGTTCAATCCCTGGGTTGGGAAGATCCCCTGGAGAAGAGAACGGCTACTCACTCCAGTATTCTGACCTGGACTGTATAGCCCATGGGGTTGCAAAGAGTCGTACACGACTGAGTGACTTTCACTTTCATGTCAATTAAACCTCAGTAAAAGAAAAACAAGACAGAGAACAAGAAAACAAAACAAAGAAAGAAAAAGCAAAATCCTGAAACAAAACTTATAGCTCTTTTGCCTTGCGAAGCTGCCTAGAACTTTGCGTTTTTCCTTGGGTGTCTCTCTCTTCCTCACTCATTCACCAGTTATGTATTAATTGTATTGGACGAATATTGGGAGTGCAGCTTGGGCTGGGCGTGCCAGCCTGGGGTAACAGAAGACCTCGGAGCCCCTACTTGACTGCCCGGAATACACACTGCACCTGCCCCAGACTCCACCAGCTTCCAGGGGCAGTGCGCGGGGCTTTCTGGTGGATGGGGCTTCCCACCTCTCCAGGGCCTGCCCTGGCCCGCCGGGAGAAGCAGGCCTCCTGCGAGGTGCAGAAGGAGCCTTCAGGCCAATCAGAGTTGCCTGAGCTGGAAGGGGAGCGGTGCCCCACCCATCCCCGCCTGTCCACCTGATGCAGGAGTAGACCATGTGGCAACTCCACCCCGAAGTCTTGGCCTATGAGCTCCACCATGACTGTATTGCTGAACTTCAAAGTCTCGATGAGCCACAGCCTGGCGGTCTTGGTATTAGCAGTCACTTCTTCATTCAACCAACAAGTGCTTGCTCTCAGCCTGGCACTCATTGGGCACAACTTGTGTATATTGTGGGTTGTGACCCTGTCACATCAACTCTCAGGGTGCCATTGTCCAGTCCCCTTTCCCATTGCACAGCCTTCAGTGGCAAGCTCATCTGGAAAGCTCTGGGGCCAGAATTCTTCACTTGACTTCGGCAACTGTGGCCCTGCCGCCCCTCACGGGCCGGGGTTCCTCTCCTAGTAACAAGCACATGATGTGCCAAGGATGCGGCTCCCTGGATTGACCTTGCACCACCCTAGGTAGGCCGGGGGGCTGTTACACTGATCCCCTCTGTTTACTTCCATTTTGCCAGAATGTCCACAAGCTGTGCTTAGTGCAATGTAGGTCTCAACTCCTGGGCTCCGAATCCCATGGGGTCACGTGGGTGAAAAGAATCCTCAGCCACAAACTCCAAGCATTTCTTGACTGCAGGAGCAGGTCCCTGCACTAGCTCTGGATCTGAGCTTAGCCCTCCAGCAGTAGACCTGGAAGAAGTTGCCTGAGGTACATTTTAGGGAAACGGAATGAGAGTAGGGGACAAGGGGTGCTGTGAGACCTTTACTCAACTCCACAATTTTCCTGAGCCTCAGTTTTTCCACCTATAACATGGGAATATAAATTGCAGGGATCAGTGAATACACACAGCAAAAGGAACCACTGGACTCACGCTTAGGGCAATGGTGGTGGCAGAAGTAGAGTGAGATGAAATAATAGAAAGGGGCAGGATTCAAGAAAAAATGCTCATTCTTGAGTATAACTTGCATTTCATTAATAAGTGTTTGTTAAATCAGATCAGTTCAATTGCTCAGTTGTTGTCCGACCCCTTGCGACCCCATGAACTGCAGCACACCAGGCTTCCCTATCCATCACCAACTCCCAGAACTTGCTCAAACTTATGTCCATCGAGTCGGTGATGCCATCCAACCATCTCATTCTCTGTCGTCCCCTTTTCCTCCTACCTTGGATCTTTCCCAGCCTCAGGCTCTTTTCCAGTGAGTCAGTTCTTTGCATCAGGTGGCCAAAGTATTGGAGCTTCAGCTTCAGCACCTCCAATGAATATTCATTTGTTAAATAAATTTGTTAATTCTCTGTTGCCAGAGACAGCAACAAATAAACAAAACAACAACAAACTCTTGCGTTTCATTGCACAGGGGGTCCTGACAGAGGAAATTGTTACTAAAACAACTCCCAGCCCAAACCCCTTATTTACATTTTTTCTCACCAGGGGGCATATTTCACCAATTTGTATTTTTAAGAAAATAAAAATCGCACCCACATTATAAAGAATCCAGATTTACTCTGTCTCTCTCTCTTTAAGCATGAGTTTTGTTGATTGTGTGATAGAGCTTATTTCTACTTCTTTCACGGCTTAGTTTTTAAAACGCCACTCTCTGCAAGGACCACTTCAGAAAGTATCAGTTGGTGTTTCTAGTATGGCCATTTCTCTGCAACCCCAGTTCAGGCCACCCAAAGGGGGACTTGTTGGGGGAGGGGAGTGTTATGGTTTTGAGTCAGTAAAGCAAACTGGAGGTTGTTGTCAAATTGGACTTTGTGTGTACACTTTCCATGTCACTGGTTTTATACTACAGAATTTAAAACAATACCGTGTAAAAAATATTATTACACTGAAGAATTAGGAACTTATGAATTCTCTAATCCCATCACTGATCCAGTGAATTTGGAGTAAGTCATTTCCCAACTTCAGCTCTCACTTTTTTCAACTAAAATGAAAGGGTCTGACTGGGGCTCTTTCAGTTTGAGAATCATTTTCTGATTCTCAGAGGGAACAACGGAAGCTTTACTTACTGATGCCTCTGTAATGACCAAACCACTTGACATGCCATTTCATTCTCATGGCAACAGCTCTGTTTGGGCTCCACTGCCCTCCAGCTCTTTAGCAGCTGCTGCAGGTAGGAGGTTTCAGGCCTTTGCTGAGCGGCCAGGGGGCTGGCTAATTTCTATCTTTCTCTTACAGTTTCTGAGTTTATGCTATAAGTTCTTTCTCCATCTACTGTGAGATGAGCTCACAGTAAATATTGGTAGAGTGTAAGAGTCAGCAAGAAAGAGAGGTACAGAGGTTTAGCTTATATAAAACACCAATATGCTAATAAGATTAGCCAGGCATTTTGTCCCACCTCAAATTGTATTTATGAATGGTTATTGACTGAGTTATCACACAACTGCCCCAGAGGCTGCTAATGTGCCAGCCTTGGAGACGGGACTTGAGTGATGTTCCATTAGATAAATGTGTGACTTCTGACAAGTCCCTTCCAGACCAGTTTGCTCACTGTACAAAGAGGAGCTTAGAATACTGTTATGGGCTGATTGTGTGCCCCCTTCAGCCCAAGTTTGTATGAACTCCTAACCCCTCAGAATGTGACCTTACTTGGAGATAGGGTCTTTGTAATTTTTTAATCACAGTCATACCGGAGTAGGTTGTTTGTTGTTGTTTAGTCGATAAGTCATGTCCGACTCTTTATGACCCTATGGACTATGGCCCGCCAGGCTCCTCTGGCCATGGGAGTTCCCAGGCAAGAATACTGGAGTGCGTGGCCATTTCCTTCTTCAGTGGATCTTCCCAACCCAGGGATCGAACCTGAGTCTCCATTGGCAGGTGGATTCTTTACCACTGAGCTGCCAAGGAAATCCTGGCATTGGAGATATGCAAAGTCTAAAAGCAAATATCCCTCCCCTCTGTGTTCATTCTAAGTTTTAAAAGATTTAGTTGGCTAAATATAGCACAGTTTATTTTAGTTTAGTAATAAGTTGTGCATTTTCTCAAGAGTTAACTAAGATTACCTCATCAATGTGATATAATTAGTGCCAAAAATCAAAGGAAGGTGATGTTTTAAAGTAACTGTTGATCTCTTATGGTGAGTAAATACGTTCAATTCATTAGGTTTTTAAAAATATTAAAAATTGTCAGGACCCCCTTTACTACATTTTGGATCCCTGGGGTTTCAAGGACCTCGTCCCAAGGTGATTAGCTAGAGCAAGGGTCCTCACACTTTTCCTGGAAATGGGCAGATACTAAATACATTAGGCTTTGTGGCCCAGTCTCTGTCACAAACAACTACACAATGCTGCCATTGTAACATGAAAGCCGCCATAGGCAATACAAAAGAATGAGCATGGCTGAGTTCCAATAAAATTTTATTAATGGACACCGAAATCTGAATTTCATATAATCTTAATGTGTAGTGAAATACTATTCTTCTTTTGATTTTTTTAAACATCTGAAAGTGGAGAAACCATTCTTAACTCACACCTTGTAGAAAAACAGGTGGCAGACATGCTGTAGGTATTTGGCAGACTGGCCACAGTTTGCCAACCTACGAGCTAGTCTCTCTAATACTACTGTAGTTGTGGCATTAGGCGGTTCTTATAACCCCAAGGGTCTAGATGAGGCCCAGAGAGGGATTGCGATTTTAGTAATTAGAACGTAAACCCGGGCTTCCTGCTTTCCAGTCCACGGCCCCTAAGGCGGCTCTAAGCTGTTGGTTTAGTCATGATTTCAGATGCGGTCTTTGTATCCATGCGGTGCAGAAAATAGATGTGTGGTCAGCGGCCTTTTCCAGGCGTTGACCATGTAAGGGCTGTCCTCTTATTAGCAGCCAGCAGCAACCTAATTTTGTCAAGCCTGACCCTAGGCTCATGCACCCTTTTCGTTTATACTTCTCCCTGGTTGTTCAGCCCTGGAGGCCCATCTGTCCCTTACTATTTGAGTCCCTGTTGTCTCATTGGCAGCTTTCTGAGCAGCTGCAAAATAATTTTTTAACTTTAAGTGGAAGTTAGGATCCCCAGCGTCTGGCCTGGAACAGTCACTCTCAGCAAGAGCTCTTTCAGCTCTGACATTGCCTAGCTTGACAGACTCGGGTGAGTGCTAAACTAACTCCTCCCAGCTTCCCAAGGCTGGACTTTCACTGCGGGCAATAATTAATGAGGCGTTTACTCAAGGGCTGGGGAATAATGTGCACTGCTTTTTTGTGTTGTTGTTGTCGTCGGAAACTGCTTGGTTGCCTAGCACCCCAGTCGTCCGCCTGGTCGTCCTTCCTCGCAGATCATCTGTTCCAGCCGCCTAGCAAGCACAGATCGGCAGCAGGGGCCGGAACGGAGACGAGAGCTGCTCGCGCGCGCTCAGGGGGCGGCCGCAGCACCGCCCTCCCCGGAGGACAATGCTGCGAGGCAAGTCCCGGCTCAACGTGGAGTGGCTGGGCTACTCGCCCGGCCTGCTCCTGGAGCGCAGGCCGCTCCTGGCAGGGCGTTCGCCCCGCAGCCCTGGCCGGTAAGTCACATGCAGGCTCCCAACCGCGCCTGCGCCGGCCGCAGCGGCCGCCACCGCCACCGGGCGTCACCTGGGCGCCGCGCCTGCGCGCTGCGGCCCGGAGCCCGGCACTCGCCGGCACTTCCGGCGTGGCCCGCTCGGACCGGTTGCCCGCCTAGCAAACCGAGCGCGACTGCGGAGCCCAGCCGGCGTCTGAGCGTTTGAGCTGCGGGCGTGGCGACGCCATGGAGCGCCTTGATAAAGCGGCGCTGAACGCGCTGCAGCCGTCCGACTTCAGGTAGTCCGGAGCGAGCCGGAGTCAGGCGGGGGCCTAAAGCACCAGGCGGACTGGCCCGGGCCGGAAGCGGGGCGAGAGGGAAAGCCCGGGCCGACCGGTGGGTGGGCATGAGATTCGGACCCTCGGGGCTGGGACTGCGGGCTAGAAGAGGGCGGGGAAGCAGGTTGGGGCTTGCCTCGTCTGCACGCCGGGCCCCTGCCCTTCCCTCGGGAGCGAGGGACCCGGGGTCATGGTGGCTAGGTGGGCGGGTTCTTCAGCTCTTGTTTCTGGCCTAGCACTTCTTTCTCTCTTGTCTGTATTGCGATCTTGCTGTCTGCGGCCTTTCTCCCCACTTCAGGGTGAGCTCCCTGAGGACAGGAACCGGGCCTTCTCCATCTCCGGGTCCCCTGCAGGGCCCACATCGTCAGGGCTTAATAAATGTTTGCTGCATGAGTGAACGAATGGAAGGGACAAAGGGGCCCCCCCGGGTTTGAGTCTACTTCACTCAGGGCGTCAGTAGGATGGGGGCTGCTGGCTGAGTAGAAGGAACCTGAGGAAAAAGCAGGTGGTCCTGGTGGACTAGCCTGGCCCAAGATAACCTCTAGAGGTCAGAGGGTGGGGAGGGGTTTAGCTCCCACTCAGTGGGTGTGCACCAGGCCCAGCTTAGGCGCTTTGTTACATGCCTGTGTGTTAGTCGCTCAGTCGTGTCTGACCCTTTGCGACCCATGGACTGTGGCCCTCCAGGCTCCTCTGTCCATGGGATTTTCCAGGCAAGAAGTACTGGAGTGGGTTGCCATTTCCTTCTCTAGGAGATCTTCCCGACCCAAGGATCGAACCCACGTCTCCTGTGTCTCCGGCCTTGCAGGCAGATTCTTTGCCCGCTTTGTTACGTGCATTATCAGAATTTGAAAAGTGCTTAGTTTGCTGCTCGTTTATAAAAACTGTGCAGTTGACTCAGGATGAGTGGCTTGCGCAAGATCACAGGGTTACCTCGCGCAATTAGTGTTGAAAGCTAGCAGTTGTCCAAACCCAGGATCTTTGGAGCCCCCGTGATCTTTTTTCACTCTCACAATGGCGATGTAGGTGGTTTTTTTTTTTTTTTAATTACTGTTTATTAGTGAGGCCTCCAACAAGTATTTTTATTAAGTATACTTAAAATACAGTATATGCCTCCTAGACTGCTTGTAGTGTTTCTGCATGGAATTTGCGGTGAGATCTACTTGCAGTATAGGCCTCGCAATAAAGGGGAACATGGTAAGCTTCATCTGCTTCGTGTTTGCTTCAGAAGTTTATCTGAAGTGGGTACACTCTAGATGGTTCTCAGAGTGGGGGCACAATCCTCAATTATTTGTGTGAGGCTAGTTCTAACTCTAAATGTTCGAATTCTTCCTTGCTCAATCAGATACACATAGGAGAAATCAGTTGAAAGACCTCAGTTGCTTTGTTTTAGAATACCTCACCGGGTTATAACCCAGGCTGGCTTGTGCCAGCAGAACTACTGGCTGTAGTGGGCTGTGGCTGGAAGCCAAGGAGAAAATGTCATATAAACACTGGAGGAAGTTTTAAAACTAGGTTTCAAAAGTTTGTATGCTTAACTTTGTCCTTAGTCCTGTATTTGAGAGACTGAAAGTCAAATTTTGGGGGCTTAAGATAGACAGGTAAGAAGGAATTGAAGACAAGCAGCAAGTTGTTGAGATATGCTCTATGTAGAGTGTGTGGGGTTAGAAATTAACATGCAGAAAAGGTTGTGTTTGGGTGATGGGATGGTAAGTGATTTTGTGTGCTTTAAAACATTCTTATGATATTATATTCTCTTTTCAGTAATAAACTTTTCTCAAAGCCAGGCCAGATAATTGATATTCGAGAGATCATCTAAAGAACAGACGAACTGGTTAACCTTCCCTTTCTGTAGATTCTCAAGCTTTGTTTCTGTATCAGATTAGATGATCTGTACTTTGCACACCCAAAACACAAACACTGTGAAGGCCACGTTTTTTGTTGGGGTCCACAAAAGAATTGGCCAAATACTGACTTCTTGTATGTATGTATGTATTTTTAAATTTTTTTACACAATTTTTAAAGGTTATACTCCATTTATAGTTATTGCAAAATATTGGCTATATTCCCTGTATTGTACAATACATCCTTGTGGTCTGTCTCCACAATATTTCATACCTCACACTCCCTTTCCCCTATATTGCCCCTCCCAACCCTCCCCACTGGTAATCACTGTTTGTTCTCTTTATCTGTGAATCTGCTTCTTTTTGTTACATTCCCTGGTTTGTTGTATTTTTTAGATTCCACATATAAACGATATCATACAGTATTTGCCTTTCTCTGCCTGGCTTATTTCACCTAGTATAATGCCCTTTAAGTCTGTCCATGTTGCTGGAAATGGCAGCATTTATTCTTTTTTATGACTGAGTAGTATTCTATTGTATGTATTATGCATGTGTGTGTGTGTATTGCATCTCTTTTGTTCATCTGTTGATGGACACTTGGGTTGTTTCTGCATCTTGGCAATTGTAAATAATCCTGCTGTGAACATTGGAGTGCATGTATCTTTTCAAATTAGTGTTTTTTGTTTTCTGTGGACATAATTTTTTTGTATTTTTATAGAACTGCAGAAACTCATTCTTGATGAAGATAAATTTTCTAAAAATTTTCTATTAGGAAACAGTGTACGGAAGCTTAGGTATATTAGATGGAGAATTGTATAGCTCAGTGATCACTAAAGTGAGATGTATTAAAAGATGTTTCATTGACGTATGGAAAGAAAACAGATTTCTACATAAATATTTTTAACCTTAACATTTTTAGTATCTGTTTTTCCTTGTTTTTATATTTTAAAGACTCCATGACTAATATGTGTATAGATAATTTATTTAAAAATCATTATGCCTATATGGGGATATGTGCTCAAAACTTTAATGATGGATCACACAGTCAAAAAAGTTTGTAGACCATTGGTGTAAACTTAAGATGGTTTCTTTCTTTCTGGGCTGCCAGAAGCCTCCCCCCGTAATGGTATGCACACAATTATAAGAATTCCTTTGCCTGGATTTTCTGGAGGTACAAAGGAATGTGCAGGACTGTCTGGGACACAAGCTGTCATGTTAAGTGCTATAATAACAGGCATGAAGTAAGTGTGGTTGGGTCCCAGAGCAGTGAATCGTACCAGCTGGCATAATCAGGAAGGCTGCCTAGAGGAGAGGCAGCTTATTATTTTGAAAGGACCTTGATGGCTGGGCTGTATTCTTCATAGAGATGTAGATCAAAACTGAAACCTCCTGCTGAGGATTACCAGGAATAATTAAGTTCAAGTGTTGACTATGAACATAAATTTAGACATGTGTTAAGGTTATAGAGGGAGCAACACTTGCCGCCCCAAAATGTCTCTTTGATGTGCAGATTGTTTCAAACTGACAACAGTCAAGGGCCCAGAGACTCAGGAAGAAACTTTGACCTTCCCCTTAATTGCCTGAAAAAATTTAGACAGAGGGCCTGTTCCTGGAAGAGAGCTGTCACCAGAGATATTTGCAAAGAATATGGGCTAGGTGTGGTGGGGTGAGGGGGACAGGGCATAGAAACCGGAGACTACTCTGGGTCCCATAGACTCTACATGGCCTAGGAAACACTTGTTGACCGAACATCTGCTTTTCCATCTCTATGTGTATTGTCTTCTTCCTGTTTGAAGTCCCAAACCCCTACCTACAACATCTTCTTTTGTCTTTACCTGAAGACAATATTTAAGGTGAGGGTTTTGGCCATTTGGCAAGTTACTCCGTTCTCCTGGGTCTCTTCCATGTATACATGTTATTAAACTTTGTTTTCTTCCATTAATCTGTCTCATGTCCGTTTAATTCTTAGACCAGCCACAAAGAACCTAGACAGTAGAGGAAAATTTCTTTATCCCTGACAAGGTAGTGTGAGAGTGGTTAGATTTAAGGGAAAAGGGACCTTTCATCTACAGGGTAAAAGCCCATAGGATAAAAGCTTAGTGCTTTTAAATGTAACCGTTGCGGTGACATGGATGAGGGGTGTGTGTGTGTGTGTGTGTGTGTCCAGGGTTGCTGGAAGCTTACTACAGCTTCCCTGTCAGTAGTGTTATCATTTGTGATGATGCATGGGACCAGTGCTGACATAGATCTACTTATTGAAAAGCGGGTAAAACAACATTAAGGAATATTTGAAAGTGGGCAAATTACGTTATTATTGTGTATTAATCTTCCTTTTTCATGTGCACACCTTTTGAATGTAATTGGAATAGTATACATCTATGCTATTGGCAGAGTTTTTCTGGAAAGGAACAGATAGTAAATATTTTAGGTTTGAGGGCCATGTGGTCTGGCACCACTACTAAGCTCTGTCTCTGAATCTCCCTGGAGTCTTAGGTGACGCATAAACAAGCGAGTGTGGCTGTATGCCAGTTATATTATTTACAGAAGTAGGCAAAGGGCCTTTCAGGGCTTATTTGGCAGACCGCTGATATACATAAAAACAGTGTAATCTGCCTTGTTGATTTCTCACGTAGATATTTGCTGAATACTTGTCAAAATTAGTTTTAATGGTTCCATATTGATAAGCATAATTTGTGAAATCATTTCCCCTTTATTGGCCATTTTTATGTTACCCATTGTTACTGTTTTAAGTCGCCATTTATCTGACTCGTTTTTCTTTAATTGTATGATTTTAGAAGCTTAATTGCACTCTTCAGAATCATTTTATTGTATTCTGGAACACAACTTTCCCATTGGAATATTTCCATTGATTTTTAAAGCCTATGAGCGATAGAATGCATGGAAGATAAAGTGTTTTGATATCAAACTTTTAATGCATCCATGCTGTGTGAAGACCATCTAAGTTGTACCCTCGCTACTTAATTACAAAGAAATTTGAGCAAAGTTTCCTTCAGCTGCATCCAGATTGCTCTGGGCTCCTTTTTCTTTGGAGATTCGCATACCTTGTCTGTACTGTATTCAGCTAGCCACTGATAGGATGCTTTGTGAAGGAACCTCATTAGTTGTTTTCTGTGTACCTTCTGCCTTGCTACCTCCATTGTGAATTCAGTAAATTGTGTATATTTGCATAGCACTTGGAAGATTCCAAACCACTTTTTGCACTTTACATTTCCTTTCACAATGGGTCTGCCACTGGGTCTCTAGGCTATTTGAATTTTGAGTCCCTGGCACTGCTCTTCTTCTGGCCACTGTTTTCAAGGCAAGGGCAAGGTTCCCAGCAACTTTTCTGTGGGTATTTATAGCATTTACGAACACAAGAATGGTTCAAAATGGCTTTGCAGGCTCTGATTTTCTCTTTGTTTACTTTTTTCCAGAAATGAAAGTTCATTAGCATCCACTCTGAAGACGCTCCTGTTCTTCACAGCTTTAATGATCACTGTACCTATTGGGTTATATTTCACAACTAAATCTTATGTTTTTGAAGGTAATCCTAGACATAAAACAAGACATTTTCACCCTTAACTATATATATATGAGATTCTGTGCTCTCATGATCTCTTTATATCTGTAAACTGGATATTAATTTGACTTGCTTCTGTTTTGCTTTTCAAAAATCCCATTGCTCATAATGAATCTTCATGAAATGAATTTTTCATCACTCAGTTATTTGTTTGACATCATATTGGTTTATGGTTTTCTGTGCGATAGCTTGCAGATCCTTTCTTTTAATAGCCCCTGGAGAGCGAGAGTTGACATGGGAGGAGGACTTTGGGGGAATGTTCTCTTGCTGGCAGACATTGGAAGGAAGAGAAAATAAAGCCCTCTTTATTATGTCAGAGTCCTTAGATGAAGTGATTTATTGTGGTTTTCATTCAAAATAATGTTCTTCATGTGTAGAAGGTATTCACATTTTTATATGAATACTTGATTTATCACCACACAAGGTATTCCTTCTTAATTGTCTGACTAGTTAAATAAGTATATAGCTAATAAAAATAATATGTTTTGACTTTTATATTTTTATATATTTTGGAATAAAATGGAAACTTTTTTCTCTTGATAGGCGCCTTTGGGATGTCCAATAGGGACAGCTATTTTTATGCTGCTATTGTTGCAGTGGTCGCCGTCCACGTGGTGCTGGCCCTCTTTGTTTATGTGGCCTGGAATGAAGGCTCACGGCAGTGGCGTGAAGGCAAACAGGATTGAAGTGAACATTGCCTTTTGATAGTGTTAAATTGATTTTTTAAATGGCAAATCGATCTGGGATATTGATGATTTCAATAAAGTTGAAAGAACTTGTTAAAATCAATCTTGAGGAGTTCACATTTGACCAGTGTAAATTTTGATCCTTCTAAAACAATGCCTTGTATTATCAGTTTTAATTGTCTGAGTCTCATTTGCAAATGAGAATTTGGAAAAGCTAAACTGGTTACAAATAAGTATGTGAAATTAATATGCATTATTCTGGGAAGAATTTTATTATCTTACAACAAAAAAATGTTTTATAGCATTTTGTCTTTTAGTTGACTTTGAGTTTTACTCTATGGTTGTATTCAGATGTACATAGTGGAGCAAATCTAAATTTTATTTTTCGCTGGAATACTTTCCCCGACTGTCATGAAAATACCAAGTCATTAGATTTTGGGTTGTAAATGCCTGTTGAAAATTGCTTAAATTGTGGACACTGGAATTAATCTGAGTGTCACTGAGAAATTTAAAGTAGTAGTAATCCCTAGTCAATAGAAATCTTTCTTTACATTATTTCATGGGGAAACTAGGCTGAATCACAGGCATTCATGTAAAAGGACTGGGTTTATTAAAGAATGCAGATAGCAAAGCAAAGAGCTAGCTGCCTGGGCACCTGGCTTGCTCCCTAAAGGCCTCTTACAGGCCAGCCTCCTGCTTTCAGAGGAGCTCTTTAATGGTCTGCTTTGCTCTGTCACTCAACAATGAGCTTACACTTTAATTAAGAGGTTGTATGAACTCGGTTTTTCCTACTTTTAAATAATGTATATGAAAGAATTTACTTTTAAATATGTTCATTTTTGCATACTTACAGAGTGTAAACAATCATGAAAATCTATTTTTATCACCCAGGAAGTATTCTTGGAATTTTTAATCAGTGCTGTTATGTTCCAGATATGTATAGATAATCCTTGAGGTCCTTTCTGATAGAAAAAGACCCTATTTTTTAGTATCCTTGGTCTGTATTCTTTCCAGCCACTTGGTACTATTTGTGTGTAATCTAAAAACACACAGGGAAAAATGCATATTAAAACAGGAAGAAAATGTTCCCTGTAGTGTGGCCACCTGGAGATAACCACTGTTTTGGTGTACATCCATGTGCATTTCTGAATGCTAGTTTAATACACAGTCAAAGTTTGGTTTAAGTTCAGAATCTGCCAATTTTATCTGGTGTCTATTTGCATTTTATCAGATGAGCGATTATTGGATGTTTTCTTAAACAGCACATTCTACCTTTACTGTTTTAACTAGATATTTCATTGTGTGTATTTCTGTCATTAATAATTCCTCATACAATGGCCCTTGCTGTGAGTGTTTGCCATCACGGATTTTGTTAGTTCCCCTCTACTTTTGGATGTCGTGGAATTGGACTAAAGGAGCAGAGACGCAGTTAGGCATAAAAGCCAAGAAGCCTTTTGTGTTTATTTAATTGGCGAGAAAAAACAAAATGATTGTTGTAGGATTATTTTTTATTCCCGCTTATAGTTAAATGTTATTTGCAGTTTAAATGTCTTAAGTAGTTATTCTGAATGGAACCTGTTTTCTTAAAAAGACTACAGTTTTAGTATACAATTGTACAAATTTAATATAAAATTGTCAAATACTCCAGTTTGAATCTAATGTACTATAAGGTAGATTTCTAGATGGTCCCTTCTTTAGATGTCTTGTTGTACTTAGAATTTGTCCACTTAATTTCTTTTTCTATAATGCCAAGGTTTTTCTTGTACTTTTGGAATCTTATGCTATTTTTAAAATATTGATGTCCAGTGTTGGATTATTTTGTTTGATTTCAGACATTTGCTGAGTAGATAATATGGGTGTTTTTCTGCAAGTATTTAAACTAGGGATTCATGCAAAAGCAGCGTAATTTTCTCTTGGAAAAAATACCAAGCATTTGAAAGTTAGACTTGGATGGTAAGGTTGATATATGGAATTATTACAATAAAAACTTGTTTCCAAACCAGTTAATATTTTCTTAAGGTTTTAACTGTTAACTCACTAGTTTGCTGCTGTTGAAATAATAAGGTATATGACAAATAGATTTATTTTTCAAGATGTCTCAGTGATTTCCTCTTGTACAATGTACATACTTCAGGATGTATAGAAAGAAAAGCTACAATTGAGCCCTTATATAAATACTATAAGGTAGGACTGTGTTCACTATTGTTTGAAAATGGATTGTAAGAATAACCTCAATTAGGGGTCTTAACTTGAAGTGTCAGTACAGGCTACTGATTGAACACATGACCTTCACCTCACCTCACCTCCCATTTTGACCCCCAGAATATAATCTCTTTTCTCATCGTGCTAAAAAAAAAAGTCTGCTGTAGAATGCATATGATGTCATTAGCTCTTCAAGTGGATCCAATTTTACATGTGAATTCACTTTTGAGTTGTTACTGAAGAAATTTAAACCCTCTGTTAAAAACAACAACAACCAACTGCATTTCATGGGAATCTAACAGAAATATATTGTAAGGTTATTTTCATCATAAAGAGCTCATCAACTTTGCCCCCAAAGCAACTAGTTGACTTGTTTGGTGTTTATTTTCCATTTTCATATAAATAAATTTTATATATACAGCTAGTGTACCCAAGGACACCAGTAAAAGTACCCAAGGAAAGATGAAAGGTACATGAGAATTTATATCTTGTTTTAAATGTATCTAGTGTATATTTCTTGTCTCCAGACAAGTTCATGTTTGTTCTTTTACTTATGTTTAAGTGAAGTTGTAGACTGTTAGACCCATTTTATAAGTAAAATTGTCACTCGTTAGGTCAGCAGCAGATATCTCCGCTGTCAGGCACTCTTGTGCTCCATCAGAAGAGTACAACTTTATTAACTCAGACTCTGCTCTTACATTTAAGGTTGTTTTTGCAAGAGCTGGACTGAAGTAGTGTATTCATAACTTGACAAGATTTCTTTTTCCTTTTTGCAGGGGAAAAAGGGTCACCTTAGAAAATAAATTATTTTCAGGGACTTTGGGATTCTAATGATACATATTACATGTAACAGATGAACAGATTAATCCTTTATATACTCATTAAAATAGTCTGGAATTCCTCAGCCTACCATCACTCCTGGCCACACTTTCCTTGCCTGTTTGCTACGTATATTTGAAAGTAATATCTGCATTCCTTTGAAGATGTTCTATAGGTCATATTTGTCAGTTACACAGACTAGTCTTCCTTTTTCTCAAGTTCAGTGAAATGTCACTGAACAGGAATAATAGCAATAGCTAACATCTGCACAGCACCTTACAGTTTGCAAAGAACGTTCACATATTCTTGTTTTTTTTGCTTAGTGAACCTGTTACCAGATGTCCTGACCTTGATGATAAAAGTGTTAGGAGCTTTAGAGTCACTGAATATGTTGTAGTCTTGAATAGTGCCCTGGCAAGGGGCAGAATTTAGATGTGCTACCTTAAAAGCTGCGTGTAATTATCAAAATGGGGGGCTTGAGTTCTTTAGCCACTTGAATCAGATTTACTTTTGTAAGTGATGCTTTTCTAATTGTCATCTGGATGGTTTTTGTATTCGTTATATTCTAACCTGTAATTTGTATAAATTTACCATCTGTTGTCATTAAAAAAGTGTTCATAATGCCACCTTGGTGTCTCCTCGTTCAATTAATAGTAAGTTGATTAACCTCTTCAGTTTTTTCATTTGTTTACCTCTCTGTTTATACCATATCAGATATGAACAGAGCTGTCAAGGGTAAGCTTATGTGCAGGAAATGTAGGCCAGAGATACTCAAGCGGGTGGGGCTGTGAGGGATGCTGAGACAGGAAGGGTTGCAATGGGCCCATGAGAATTGGTGGAGCAGTGGGGGAAAGACAGCAGCTCCTTGCCTTGTGGCTTAAGAAAATTCATTTGGGAGTGAATGGGCTTCAAATACCAATTAAGGAGTGAGGCTGGGAAATACTTGTGGCTACTTTAATTTATTAGACGGGGGGTAGTCAGTTCCTGGCGATGCCCAGCGTGCCACCCCCTCATGCCGGTGCCCTGTTCCTCTGTCCTCTAGGCCACTTGTTGGTTGTACAGTTGACCCATGAACAACACGGGTTTGGACCACGTGGGTCCACTTATGCACGGATTTTCTCAGTAGTGAATACTACAGTGCTGAACACTCAGGTTGGTTGAAGCTGCAGATGGGGAACCGCAGGTGGGGAGTGTCGAGTTAAAGGATTTTCCACTGAGGGAAGGGTCCAGTCCCTAATCTTCATTGGTTCAAGGGTCAACTGTACTCATTCCAGCTGCTTCCTGTGCTTTGGAGAGTTCTAGCTAGTTCTCATTAATAATATCCACTCCAAAAAAGATTTGAGACATCTACATATCCAAATGTACAGGTTACATACAATTGTATTTATATACAGAACTATGCGATGTAAAGTGTGCTGTGAGCTCAGGAGACAGAAACCACTGGAATCTCCTTGTGGGATTTACTGCCCAGACCTAACCCTGGCCTGAGTCAGAACCTCTGGAGGGTGGGGGAAATACATACTTAAAACAGGTTGTGCTCTGACACAGATGGCTTGAAACCACCACTGGACACAGAATTATACATGTCTGCTTTTAATGCTGGACTTGATGTTTGTATAAAGCAGGCCTGAAGTAGCAGGCACTTTATTAGGCAAATGTAGAATCCTGTGTAATGCTATATTGAAGGTTTAGTTTACAATCAGAATTTATGGGGTCCTTGACCTTATTGACTTCACTTCACTACTAATGAATTATATTAACTGAAAACTGGTGTACAGGAGATAGCCCACTTGGAGACAGCTTCAGCATGCCGAAAAATGGCCGCTGGGCTCCTCTGGTGCCTTTCCCTCATTTGGAATCCTCACCACCGTGGTCTTAGGAGAGAGGCAAAAACCTAACCCAGGAACTTAAGTGAATTTGGTCTCAATGGTGAAGGAAGTCATGGAGAAAATCCCAAGAAGTGGTTTCCCAGGCATATCTGCTCCATTAATACTATGACACCCCTGTCCCCAAATATTTTCCCTCTCTCCACTGACATCATTCCATTTCATCTGACACACATCCTGCTGTTCTGCCCACTAAAGATGCATTTAGGTTAACCCTCAGAAGATGCAGGATTTGGGTGGGGAGTAGCTCACCCCTTGCCCCTCAGTTGACATGTCCTTTCAGGGCAGCATCAGGCTGCCTTGAGGGAATGGATGCTAGAAATGAAACTCCCTGTATCTTTCTGCTTCTCACTGTCTTCCCTGCAACTGCCTGGATCTGGACCAGCTTCACCCCTCGCCTGCTGCCTCTAACTGCTCTTCGCTGCTCTTTTTGCTTCTGTAGTCATTTTAACACAGAGCAGCTAGAAGGTTTCCTCCTTTAAAAATCTTCGATCAGACATTCCATACCTCTGCTCAAAATCCTCCAAATAACTCCCAGTCTCCCCCAGAGTAGTATCTTGGCTCCATGCATAGCCTAGAAGCAAGGCCTCTGCCCTTTTTCATTCGCTCCCCCTTGGTCAGCATTGGGCAGCCTATGGGACCACTTTCCCTTCACCAGATCTTCCCTGCTTGCTCCCATCTTACAGCTTTGCATCAACTCTTTGCTCTGCCCTAGATCTTCCCAGGGCTGGCTCCTTCTCACTCTTCAGGTCTCAACTCTCCTGTCTCCTCCCTAGAGAGGCCTCCTAATTGAAAGTCGCAAGTCCCTCATCACTCTCACAGCACAAAACTTTGATTGAAATGATCTTATTTATTATCTACCTCTCTCCCTGAAAGCATAAGCTCAGGAGAGTAGGCACTATCTTCTTCATCACTGAATCCCCAGGGCCTGGCTCTGGTTTTAGTAAGGATATTCTTGGTCAATGGCAAGTAACTGAAAATGCAGTTCAAATGATGGAAACAGCCAGCGATGGGGCTAATCTACTGGCCCAGTTTAATCAGGGTGCCTGCTCCATTTCTCTGCGATTCTCTATGCATATCCTTCTCAGTGCATAGGTGACATCCTCAGGTTTCCCCCTCTCATGAGGACAAAATGATTGCAACCGTTCCTGGGCTTTACCAGCACACTGCCGACAGTTATCAAACCTGCGAACAACCCTCTGGGCTTTACTCTGGACTAACTCAGGTGAAACCATCAGAGAAACGATCACTTTGGTCATGCAATGCTAAGCATTGGTGATTTTGTGCCTGGACAAGTGCCCAGTCCCAAACCAATCACTTGGAGATGATGCTGGCTAACTCAGGCCACTCAGTGCCCACCCCTGGGAGAGGTTTGATGGGGTGGGGGTGGTGGGGTTTGATGCTGGTAAGGCTCCCAGCATTATTGGCTGCAGAGTTCCACCAATTTCTTAACTGGATGAGGCAACACACAAGTTCAGATCTGGCCCATTAACACCCACAAAAACAAAGAATGGAAGGGAGGTGGGCGGGAGACTCAGAAGGGAGGGAATTTATTCTAGAACATCATATGGAAAAACCTGAATGAACTTTTTGGCCAACCTTATATGCATATGTACAGCTGATTCACTTCGTTGTACAGCACAAACTGACACAACATTGTAAAGCAACTACACCCCAATTACAATTTTTTTTAAAGAAAGCAGAATGATAGTAGAAACAGAATCTGATTTTCTCAGCTATGTGTAAACTATACAAATGTATATTTAAAAGAAAAATGTATGTGGCATAGCCAGACTTTGTTATTTTAAAAATATTCACAATAGAAAATGAAAATGTTTTGGGGCTGTGAAAAATGAAGTCTGTTCACATTTCTCTATTCCATTTCTTTTTGAAAAAATTGGATGTAGGACAGATTGAGAGTATTGTGCCTCTTTTCCCCCTAGTATTTCTACTGCTCTTAGATAGAGACAGTCATCCTCCACACTTTGCTCATTCTTCATTCCAAGTCCACCTTGATCCCTACTTGAATCACTCAGTCGTAACCGACTCTTTGCAACCCTTTGGACTATACAGTCCATGGAATTCTCCAGGCCAGAATACTGGAGTGGGTAGCCTTTCCCTTCTCCATGGGATCTTCCCAACCTGGGGAGTGAATCCAGGTCTCCCACATTGCAGGTGGATTCTTTACCAGCTGAGCCAGAAGGGAAGCCCAAGAATACTGGAATGGGTAGCCTATCCCTTCTCCAGCAGATCTTCCCGACCCAGGAATCAAACCAGGGCCTCCTGCATTGCAGGCAGATTCTTTACCAACTGATCTATCAGGGAAGCCGCAACTAGAATTAAGGTTATGTAAAAACTGAGTGACCAATAAAATAAAAATAAATAAATAAAAGGTGAGTGGGAAAGGAATAGAAAGCTTAGTAAAATGAGACAAGCAAGAGAGGTTAACCAAGTTCTGACTAACGGCAAAAGGAGTCAATGGGGAAGGCCATCTGCACTAGGCTGAATTCTAAGATACCCCCCAGAGCCCCATCCCCTGTATACATGCTTGTGTAGTCCCTTTCCCTTGGACTTGAATGAAACCTGCAAATATGGTGGGGGAGTAGCTCCCTTGATGGGGCTACTGTATTAGTTTGCTCAGGCTACCATAAAGTACTGCAGACCAGGCAGCTTCAACAATTGGAAGTTTATCTTTTTACAGTTCTGGAGGCTAGAAGGCAGAGATCCAGGTGTTGGCAGGGTTGGTTCCTTCTGAGGTCTCTCTCCTTAACTTATAGATGGCTGTCTTCTCCCTGTGCCTTCACGTGCTCTTCCCTATGTGGGTGTCTGTGTCATCATTTCTTTTAAGGACACCAGCCATATTGGATTAGGGCTCATCCTAGTGACATCTTTGTAACTCAATCACCTCCCAAAGACCCTGTCTCCAAACCTAGCTGTATTCTGAGGTTCCAGGAATTAGGATAGCAACATGTGAAGTTAAGGGGAATACATTTCAGCCTGTAACAGTTATGCTGTATCTGTCATGGACAGAATAATGTTCACATGTTAATCCCGGGAACCTGTAAGTATGTTACTTGACTTGGGCAATGGAGACTTAAAAGTGAAGATGAAACGAAGGTTGCTATTTAGCTGACCTTAAGAAGGGGAGAGTATCAAGAATTATCTGGGTGGGCCCAATGTTATCACACAGGTACCCCTAAGATATATTCACTTACTAATTCCTAGAATCTGAATGTTACCTTAAATGGCAAAAGAGTTGAACTTACCTTATATCAGGAAAGATGGGATTAAATTTAGGATCTTGAGAGGATATCCTGGTGGGATAATCTTTGCTAATGCCTGACAACCTAGATACCATCACATGTATCTTTATTTATTTATTTTTTCACATGTATCTTTATAAGAAGGAGGCAGAGGGAGTTTGAAACAAACACATACAGAGGAGAAGCCATGTGAAGACAGTGGCAGAGATTAGAGTGATGTGGCCACAAACTAAGGACGCCTGCACCTACCAGAAGCTGGGAGAGGCTTCTTGAAACACCTGCTTCCCAGTTGGCGGGCTTAAGAGAATTCAGGGGGATCTTCAAGACTTGGTTCTCAACAGCTTGACTCCCACCCCCAGTTTCTGCTGGGGGTGGGCTTTCGTGGTCTGTGCATTTCTGTGTTATTTTAAAAATATGCACAACAAAATGAAAATGTTTTGGGGCTGTGAAAAATGAAGTCTGTCCACATTCCTGCATCCCATCTGCAGGCAGAAACCACAGCAAGCAATTTTCTTACAGTCTTGTTTGCCCAGTGCCCTGCTCTGTGTCTGACACAGTATGTGTCCAGTGCGTATGTTAGGTGAATGAATTTCATTCCATATTATTTGCCTTTTAAGAATCCTTTCTAGTGAGTTCCACATTTATATATTGTTTCTGTTTCCTTGAGCCCCTGAAGCAGCTGAATCTGCCATAGAAGGGGAGTCCTGAGTTGGGGCAGGGGCAGCCCTGCCAAGGACTTACCCCACATGAGTGGCAGGGAAACTGCCAGAATATGGCTCCATGTTGTTGTTGTTCAGTCGCTAAGTCGTGCCCGACTCTTTGCGACCCCAAGGACTGCAGCAAACCAGGCCTCCCTGTCCCTCACTGTCTCCCAGAGTTTGCCCAAGTTCATGTCCATTGAGTCGGTGATATCTGCCCTCAATATGACGTCTGCTGCAGAATGCACATTGTTCATATTTGATATCATTTGAAAATGATTCTTTGATGTCAGAAACAGATGTAGTTTTCATTCTAGAAGATATTTATTCTTTCTGTTAACCCAGTGCGTTTTAAAAGTTCAATTTGTGACAATTCCATAATAATAAGTGATAATTTTTATGTTCTCATCTGTTTCATTAAGCTTTGGTTTTACTAATTTACTTTGCTTTTAGTAGTAATTACTCACTTTTTTATAATAACCTTCAGATAACTTGATGATTATGCCCAATCCAAGAGGTTTAGCCGCTAGAGTGGCTATTTCAGCATGACCTTTCTAACCAGAAATGACAGATGTTTTAATCATCACACTGAACTCAAGGAACAAGCTTCTTCAATCCTGGTCACATGTTAAAATATATGTAATTGTTTTAACAAAATAAGTATTAGAATATTGAATATTTAATTATTTTCATAGTGAATATGCAATGTGGTTTTTGGTGCCTAAAGAGGTCTTCTCTCTGTACCAAGTGTTAGCTTCTTTGGGGGTGAAGTCATTGTCTTTCTTGTTCCAAAGAATATATAGTGGATTTTCTGAGAATCTATCAGACTGTCCCTTGTAAACTGGCCCAGTGGGGTATGTTGAACTTCCTATTCCAAATTCTGTGAGTTGTAAAAGATCCTAAACAAAAATTACAGCACATTAAAATTTTTTAATAGACTTAACTTTTTAGAGAAATTTTAGGTTCATAAAATTGAATGGAAAGTACACAGAGTACCTATATACCTCCTCACCACCAAAACAGCCTCCCCTACCATCAACATTTCAAACCAGAGTGGTATATCCCTCCTGCCTGTGCCCCCCAACCCCCAACTCCTGGCAACCACTGATCTTTTCACTGTCTCCATAGTTTTGCCTTTTCCAGAATGTTATATGGTTGGAATGATGCATTATATAGACTTCAGATTGACTTCTTTCATTAGCAATATCATTGAAGGTTCCTGTATATTTTTTCATGGCTTGATAGCTCATTTCTTTTTGATGCTAAATAATATTCCATTGTCTAGATAGACCACAGTTTGTCCACTAGCCCACTGAAGGACATCTTGGGTGTTTCCAAGTTTTGCCAGTTATAAATAAGGCTGATATAAGCACATGAGTGTAAGCTTGTGTGGAAATAAGTTTTCAACTCCTTTGGGTAAATATAAAAGCAGGCAATTGCTGGTTTGTATGGTAAGAGTATATTTAGCTTTATAAGAAACTGCCAAACTGTTTCCCAGAGTGGCGGTACCATTTTGAATTTCCAGCAGTAACAAATGAGAGTTCCCGTTGCTCCACATCCTTGCCAGCATCTGGTGTTTCTGTTAGATTTTGGCCCTTCTAGTAAGTGTGCAGTGGTATCTCATGGTTTTACTTTGCAGTTCCCTAATGACGTATGACATTGAAATTTTCATGTGTTTATTTTCCACTTGTATATCTTCTTTGGTAAGGTGTTAAAGCACATCTTCATAATAAATGCTTTAATAAAGATTAAAAATCTGACAAACTTTTCAAACCCTTTTTAGAAGTCTTCCTGTTCATTTGGCTGTTACTTCCCATTACCATTAATAAGAAACATTTTGTAAAATCTAAAGTCCAGCAACTAAATATACAGATGATGCTAACAACGTGAGGGTTAATCTGTGGCCCATGCAGTATTGTACTATTTACTACTAAAGAATATTTGTGTGTAAGTGGACCTGTGCATTTCAAAGCTACGTCATTCAAGGGTCAGCTGTTTAAATTAAGAATGCCCAATTTGGGAGAAGTGCATTGGGAAAGGAGACAGAAGTTATAAATTCTGGTTTCTTCTTGCTACCAAATGTTTCATCTTGGGCAGGTCACTTCCCTTTCTTAATCTCTATCTTCTATAAAGTAAGGGTAATGGCTAAGATTCAACTATAGCTTTCTTTTATTTTTGTGTTTTTTGTCAGTCACTATAGCAGCCCCATCAATATAGAAATATTTGAGCCTCTTGATTGCCTCATGGTAAAGTTTATATTATCATCTTGAAATTTTTTGTAACTTTGTTCTATACTGAAATGAAGAGCTTAGAATGAGGCTGAAACCTAGCAACCAGCTCTCCTGAAATGCCTCATTGAATGTGTTGTATGTAGAATGTGTCTGGGGAGAGCATATACAGCGAAAATGGTAACCATGCTTCGGCATTAATTTCATTTGGTGACTCACCAACTCTGTCATCCAAGGATGGCATTGATCTAAATTGTGACCTTTTCTTCTATCTCATATTATTAGAATAATGCCAGTAAAACGGCAGTGACTCACCACTGGAACAGATTCTTCTTGAGAAAATTAGCAGAGCTTTGTCATGGAAATCTTGGTCACAGGGTCTTTTATTAACTTCACCTGGTGAGTAAGCCCATCCTTTGCCCAGCTAGTTAAGGGCCTCTTTTATAATACATCCTGTGGATTGAATCTAGTCTAACCATATTATTTTGTTGATGCTCTCCTCTTCTGGCTGTCATTTAGGCTTTGTAGGCACAAAGTAATTTTTCACCAAATCAGTTGTTAATTGTCATCACCTCTGTGATTTGAAGGGGCTTAGGGGGCTTGTTTTGCACTCTAGACTAGTTTTCATACACAGTTTGTGGAGACAAATCCCTTTATGGATGTATATTAATTGTGTGTCTGTACTTGTAGAAGTGGATACTTGATGACAAGAGTGTTGAAATTATTGTATTTTCAGTTACCAAATGAGCACGTTAGGAGTTTGGCTATTAAAAATAAGACCTTGTAATTAGACACAATTTGCTTATTATGTCAATATACCCTGGTCTTATTCAATTATATGTCATGGCAATGTTTAACAAGTATAATAATTATCACTTGTGTTTAATTTAATCCACACTTCTCTAGCCTACCAAATTCTAGAAGGCCATTGGACATAACTGGTTCTATTCCTCCAACAGAAAATTGCACATACTTGAAAACTTGGTAAATACCTCACACAACTAGAAGCAACCATCACGTGATCATATGGTCTCCCTCTTCATTGTGCATTTGAGGCCTAGAAGGGGGGAAGTATAATCGCTTGCTGAAGGTCACACAGCAAGCCATGGAAAAGGTGAGACAACGCTCAGTTCCCCAGCTCCCAGACCAGCCCCTTGGGATCGCAGTAGTCCCTCTGAATCAGAGTCTCTGGGGATAACGGTGAGTGTTCAAGAGAGTGTTAAATGATATTCTTTCTGTGCCATCTGCTTGAGACGCCTGTAGTATATTTAGAAACAGTTGCTTTTCCAAGTGGTCGCAGCATATAAGGGCTGGAACTCAAAGCAGGTAAATGAAGATGTTTTAAAAATTCCTCTCTGTGGTCCCTCTTGATCTTACCATGTAAGTCTCCTTGAGTGTGAGGGAAATTATAGATGAATGACCAACTTCCCCTCAAGCTGGGGAACTGCTGGATGAATTGTGACTTAGTCACAGAATGGCAAAAGTGAATGAACCAACTTTACATGTATTTATATAAACATGGATAATATTGAGGGGGGAAAAGGAAGTTGAAAATAGGCTATACACACACACACACACACACACACACACACATATGAAGACAGTTGTATTCTGGACTTATTTGGAAGGATGAGTCAATGGACTGGGTGTTGGGGAAATCATTGAATCAAGCAGGACCTCAAGGTTTCTGGCTGGGACAACTAAGAGTCATTCCAGGAAATGGGGCAAATGCAGTTTGGTGTAGAGATGAGAAGCATCTCAATGTCCTGTTTCACCATATTTTCAGGTAATAGGGGTGAGAAAATAAAGCCGAGGCAATGTTTTTGCTTAAAAGAGCTATAACTCAGGGTGATATTTTTCTACTCTGTAGAAATAGTTGTTACCAAAAGAGATTCATTTTGCCCAGACATGCAGCAAGCCAAAATGCTGACACCAAGGTTTGCAACAAACAGAGGGTTTATTCAAGAGGCAGTCAAGCAAGGAGATGGGAGAACAAGTCTAAGGTCCGCCTCCCTGAAGGCCAGGGCCTTGGGGCATTTATGGGATACAGAATAAAAAGCAGGGTAATCTGAGAATGGGAATCAAGGGACAAGGTGATTGGGGAAAAAAGTGTGGGAAAAAAAGCTGTTTAAGGCAGGTATAACTAAGCTCCAGGCCTCTGCATGTTCAAAAATGGAGGTGTTTAGCAGGATTTGAGGGTGGAGTTTTTGGCCTTATGACGTCTAAAGGTCCCAGTTGGAGGGTCAGTGGTCCTATCTAGTCTTAACTCACTCAGCTCCAATTAGATATGGCTGACTCCAAACTCCTGGAAAACAATGTAGGCAAACATATTATTTAGTCTACCTGCCACTTGGAGGACCTGCAAGTCTTTTGTAGCCACAGTTTAAATGACCTTGGTTAGTGAAGGCCAGTGAAATGGATTTGACTAACGGTTACCCACAGGTTGAAAGTCATTCATGAGTAAGTGGAACCATGCCATATATGGGTGCACCATTTTGCAGTTTACAAAGTGCTTTCACATCCACTTTTCAAGCTGGCTGTCACTTCTGGAAGTTGGTACAACAGGATCCATTCTCATATTCCAGGAGTGGAAACTGGGATGCAGAGAGTGTAAGTCCAAAGGCTGGAATAGAATGTGTGTCCTCTTTTCCTAGGTCAGCAGAGGGCAGTTGAAACTGAGCTTTGTCTTTCGTGGGCAATATGTTTGCTTTTCTTTACCTTTGACGTGCATCCAGCTAAGAATCCACTTTGGTTTTCTCCTCTTTTAATATTACATGCAAACTTTATGTTATTTTACATTTTAAAAATCTCCTCTTATTATTTTAATATTTCTACATCAAAAAAAAAAGCAGACAGTAATTGTGTTGTTCACTTATTTTTAGACAATTTCACGTAAGTGTTTTGAATCATCTCTAAAAGCTTATTTCCACAGCACATAACAAAATTAATTAAATTGCTTTTTGAAGCAAAGCTACTTTGTTTCCCACTGAAACATGACTCATGAGGTCCGACTGAGGCTCATTTATATTCCTCCCCCAGCAGGTAATTTAAATGTGAGTTATATAGAAAGGAAAAGAAAGAAAGAACAAGGAAAACAAACACACAAACAAAGAAAACTTTCCCTGGCTTACCTCTTTGGCAAGTTTTCCTGGAGGTGGAGCTACCTGGGAGAAAGCTCCCGTGGTTCTTTCAGTACCAAATATTCTTATTGACAACAGTCCTGGTAACCGGCATCTCCATGTCCTGGGTTGTGTAAATGGACCAGGGACGGTAGATTTTGGCCCAATCTGAGGAAACATTTTCTGATCTGCCGAGATGCCCAGTGTTGGCACCACCTGCTTTGGGTGGCATGAGCTTCTTGAAACATGGATGTAGCCATGGCTGCTTGGTGGTGGTGGTGATGGGGTGGGTAAAGGATTTTCTTGTTAACAGTGCATGGTCTTGGCATATGGAAGGAATAGCAGGGAGCCCAGCCAATCTGAACCATGAGACACTAGTGCAAGGTCAGGCTGGGTAGTAAGGTGTGGCAGGATGATGGGGTATCTTGAGTTGAAACAATATCCTGAACAAGAAAACACGTGTGTAGACAATCACTTTTTATTTTATCTAGAACTTTTCGGCTCTTGGAAACATAGCACCTAGCATGCAACAGACACATCATGAATGTCTGCTGAATGCCCACCTATAGGGCTTAGGAAGAGGAGAAGTGATGGAATGAATGAGCTAGTGCTTGACCCAGCATGGTGGATGGCAGAGCAGTGGAAGGGATTCACAATGCCCTTATGTGTAATTTTGAAGGCTGGCTTGGAACTGAGGGGAACTTGGAGCCTGTGTTCTATCTGAACATTGTGGCTTCACTACAAATCTGTGTTTTTTCAGTGATAGGCCAAGTAGGCATTTATTTCACCTTGTGCTTATTCTGGTGACATTGGGCGTTGAGAGACTGTCCAAGCAGCCTTTCTGGGTTTTCTGTCTGTTTTCCCCAAAAGCCACTAAGCAAGTCCACTGAGATATACTGCCATGTCCCTCCTAACTGTCCTGCTGCCCCCAAAGCCCTCCCACCCCACCCCATCCCTGCCCACCAATGTACACATTGGGTTTTCACACCAACAGCAGAAACACAATCAGTTCATTTTCCTGCTTTTTGTTGAGACCTATTGTGCTCCTGGCTATGGTGAATTTCACTGATAGAAAGGGAAGGAGGACCTTCAGAGAGGGTGGCTATGTGATTGATAGGGGTCGGCATGGGTGGCTCGATTTGTTTCAGAAAGCAAGAGGCATCCACAGAGCCCTACTTAGAGTCTATTTCTCCTTGATTTTTAGCAACACAAGGCCAGGTAGCCCCCAGGGACTGAAGGGACATGGAGATGATTTGGGTCCACGTTTATTTTTTCCATTTTTAGAGGCATGCCTCATGGATGAACTCAATGTGATACACATTGCGGAATGCATATCTCACGTTTCAGGGGACATTTTGTCTACTTCCCATAATCACTCTGTGCCTTAATGACCTCAGGGTGAGCAGAGACAAGACTGGCCTGTGGCACCCATGTAGGTGGGTTTGCTGTGGGGGTGAGTTCGGGGTGCCCTTATTGAGATTATGACACCTATTTTCTGATGACTGGTGCTCATTTTGAAATCGATTTTGGAAACTGTACCCAAACAAAATGAAAATCTCCCCCTGTGACAAGCATGGACCACTTTGTAAAACCACAGATGTCACTGAAAGGCTACATTCTGCAGAAAACAACTGCAATGTAAAAATATGAGCCTCTAATAGAACCACCATGGAGTCTGCACCTATTTCATGTGGCTTCCAGCCACAGACAATTACCTCCTGAGCTCTTTGCTAACAACATTAATTACCTGCAGGCCCTCAGACAGACAGACAAATCCAGGTCAGAACGCTTTAGCAGGTTCAACACTTTAATGGTGAGCAGAAACATTGCTTTTATCATTTCCACTGGCCAAGCAAGCTTGAAAAGAAACCCCCCATTTCCGTATCTACAGAAAACACTTTTTCCCAGGTCAGGATACATAATAGCCACCAGACAATAGGAATTAGCTACAAAAGTTGCTTATTTTTCAAAGTCCAACATTTTATCTTACTGATAATAAATAAAAGAGTGTTTCATAATAGAATAATGACCCCCCCTTTATTCCTTAATCTTTTATTAATCTCCTTATTATGAATGAGGGAAATATGCTAAAAAAGATATTATTGCTCTTTCTGCTTCCATAATAAACAACAGTAATTTTATGGTGGAATGTATTCCCTCTTCTCTACAGGGAATGACTTATTTGCTTCAGGACTGAACAAAATGAGAAATTATGACATCACTGAATTCACTTTTAAAATTAATATGAAGCGCCTGTCACAAAAATATGGATCTTCCCAGTGGGGGAAAATGTGACTAATATCAAATGAATCAGAAATCTGAAATGTCAGGCTGTCATTTACCTGAGCAGTTTGTTTTGGTTCTGTACAAGGGAGCCTGGAAGGCAATAGGCAATTGGGAATAGAAGCATGGAGATAAACAAACAAGGCCAAAAATAAAAATAAAAAACAAGAAACCATTGCCACCCAAATTCTTATGAGCTGGCCATATTTTCACTGACTTGTTACCTGAGTACGGAATCAACAAATCTGCTGCCGAGATCACAGAATCTTAGAATTTAAAGAACCCAGAAGTTTCTTAACAGTCTTCATTTCTTTCTTTCTTTTTTTAAACAGAATATCTTTCCCTACCAAAATTTAATATCATTATGGGAAAGTTTGGTGAGCACAGCTATTCTGGCTGAAGTGCACATGTGTGTGTGTGTGTACTGGGGGGCTGAGGGATGTTCTTTCATACTCATCCCCACTACACCCACCCACAGCCTCTGAGAACCTTCCCAGGAAACTCAAGGCCTTGAGGAGCTAGGAGAACAGACTCAATCCATTCCAAAGTCCTCTGGTGTTGGATGACCCAGAGTCTCTGAGGTGGCCCAGGATAGGCCTGAGGTCACCCAGGGAAACCAGAGCCACATTAGAGCAGGGATCCTGAGCTGAGCTGTGGATCTCTCCCCATATTCATCTTTTTCTTGGCCTCTCTGCCTGAGGACAGTTTGCTACTGAAGGGTATTACTATCATTAGCTGGCCTCACATTTCAGATGTTAAGAAACTTCCCTGCTCTGCTGTTCATCTGTGGTTCTTTGGTCCTTGATTAATTTCATGACATTTATTATAGAAATGAAGCTTAGATGTTTGAAGCATCCTTCCTCATTAATTTTCCCTTTTCATAATATAAATATCATTCAAGACCCAATTAAAAAATGTCCCCAATTTTTTCAGTAAGGAAAGACCGTTTATGATGCAACTTTGCCATATGTTCTTGTCCCAAATGCTTGTCATATCAATTAAATTCACAACTGTTCACAACTGTTTGGAATGTAGAAGCCTTGGCAGAGTTGGGCAGTCATATTTCAGAGCCTGAATACACAACATTATCTGGTCTGCTTGTATGGGAGATGGTAAAGGAGCCAACTTAGATACGGATCATGTGCTATTTTTAGTGCATTTCTGAGACATTATTAATTGAATTCAGTTGATCTCTGCTTCAACTTGGCCTGCCATCATTTAATTGCTGAAACCTAGGACAGAACTAAAGGTTATCAAAACAAAGTTCAATTTGTTGGTCAGTCTACTGTCTTGAAATCGAATAGCATAGTTAATAACATCCCACCAGTTTAGTTCTCTCACTAGGAGCAAGTGATAGTTACTCAGTCGTGTCCAACTCTTTGTGACTTCATGGACTATAGCCCACCAGGCTCCTCTGTCCATGGAATTCTCCAGGCAAGAATACTGGAGTGGGTTGCCACTCCCTTCTTCAGAGGATCCTCCTGAATCAGGGATTGAACCCTTGTCTCTTGCATTGCAGGCAGACTCTTTACCATCTGAGCCACCAGGGAAGCCCCTCATTAAGAGAACCACTAAATAAATAGGTACTGTGCCATGGCCACTCCTCGATTCTGGAGCTATTCCAAAGAAAGGTGCCAGAGTCTGGGCCAGAGGTGCAGCTGACTCAGCCCTCACCGTCCATAATGCCCTTTCTCCTCCCAGGACAGCCTCACAAAGCTGTAAAGGAACCCAGCCATAAACACCAGCTGGCTTGGCTGTAAGTGAGCAATGCCATTCATTTCCATTGCAACCATACTGAGTGCCTGTGTTTTACCAGGCCCTGTACATGGAAACATCAGTATTGAGACGGATGGGACACGGCACCATCTGAACACAGTGAGGGCTGGAAGGACAGAGGCATAGACAAGCAGGCCAGTACTATGTGGAAATCACACCAAAGGAGGTAGGGACAGGGTGCTTTGGCCCACAAGAAGGAAGTGGCTAATTCAGGCTGCAAGTCAAGAGCAGCAAAATCAGGGAATAGCAAGGGCATCTGGTAATCAGTGATGGCTGGGCTGAGTCTTTCATAAAAATTTAAACATATCATTTGTTTTTATTATCAGAGGATATATATTCATTGTAGAAAACAATGACTCCTTCCAAAGAGAAAAAAAATTACAAAAACCACCACCAGAGGTAACCACTGCTTACATTTAAAGCCTATCTGGTTTCCTCGGTGTGTATTTCCAGTTTTTTAAGAAATCTCCACACTGTTCTCCATAGCGGCTGTACTAGTTTGCATTCCCACCAACAGTGTAAGAGGGTTCCCTTTTCTCCACACCCTCTCCAGCATTTATTGCTTGTAGACTTTTGGATAGCAGCCATCCTGACTGGCGTGTAATGGTACCTCATTGTGGTTTTGATTTGCATTTCTCTGATACTGAGTGATGTTGAGCATCTTTTCATGTGTTTGTTAGCCATCTGTATGTCTTCTTTGGAGAAATGTCTGTTTAGTTCTTTGGCCCATTTTTTGATTGGGTCATTTATTTTTCTGGAATTGAGCTTCAGGAGTTGCCTGTATATTTTTGAGATTAATCCTTTGTCTGTTTCTTCATTTGCTATTATTTTCTCCCAATCTGAGGGGTGTCTTTTCACCTTACTTATAGTTTCCTTTGTTGTGCAAAAGCTTTTAAGTTTCGTTAGGTCCCATTTGTTTATTTTTGCTTTTATTTCCAATATTCTGGGAGGTGGGTCATAGAGGATCCTGCTGTGGTTTATGTCGGAGTGTGTTTTGCCTATGTTCTCCTCTAGGAATTTTATAGTTTCTGGTCTTACATTGAGATCTTTAATCCATTTTGAGTTTATTTTTGTGTATGGGGTTAGAAAGTGTTCTAGTTTCATTCTTTTACAAGTGGTTGACCAGTTTTCCCAGCACTACTTGATAAAGAGGTTGTCTTTTTTCCATTGTATATCCTTGCCTCCTTTGTCAAAGATAAGGTTCGTGGATTTATCTCTGGGCTTTCTTTTCTGTTCCATTGATCTATATTTCTGTCTTTGTGCCAGTACCGTACTGTCTTGATGACTGTGGCTTTGTAGTAGAGTCTGAAGTCAGGCAGGTTGATTCCTCCAGTTCCATTCTTCTTTCTCAAGATTACTTTGGCTATTCGAGGTTTTTTGTATTTCCATACAAATTGTGAAATTATTTGTTCTAGTTCTGTGAAAAATACCGTTGGTAGCTTGATAGGGATTGCATTGACTCTATAGATTGCTTTGGGTAGTATAGCCATTTTGACAACATTGATTCTTCCAATCCTTGAACACGGTATATTTCTCCATCTGTTTGTGTCCTCTTTGATTTCTTTCATCAGTGTTTTATAGTTTTCTATGTATAGGTCTTTTGTTTCTTTATGTAGATATAAACCAGACCTGAAAGAGACACGTGCACCCAATGTTCATCACAGCACTGTTTATAATAGCCAGGACATGGAAGCAACCTAGATGTCCATCAGCAGATGAATGGATAAGGAAGCTGTGGTACATATACACCATGGAATATTACTCAGCCATTAAAAAGAATTCATTTGAATCAGTTCTAATGAGATGGATGAAACTGGAGCCCATTATACTGAGTGAAGTAAGCCAGAAAGATAAAGACCATTACCATATACTAACACATATATATGGAATTTACAAAGATGGTAATGATAACCCTATATGCAAAACAGAAAAAGAGACACAGATGTACAGAACAGACTTTTGGACTCTGTGGGAGAAGGCGAGGGTGGGATGTTTCAAGAGAACAGCATCAAAACATGTATATTTTTGAGAGAGTCATTTCCTAGGCAGGTTGATAAGAAGTCTAGGGGTCCCCAAGGAAAGAGAGGTCTGGGATATTCAAGGAGGAAGAAAGGACAAACTTTTTTTTCTCTTCTACATTCCTTAAGATTATATAACAATAATGTATCCTGCCTGAGGACAGTCTTTGGATCAAACCCTCTGGCTAACTCTGTTATCTTAAAATGTAAATTATGGGAGTGGGTCTGGTGAGGTTCTTTGGATTCATTGGAGAGTATATAACTCCATTGCTAACACTAGCAAAGGGGTACTCTTTTGCCCCCTTCTGATGCCTATGTCAGAAGCTTTCTCTATCTCCTTTATACTTTAATAAAACTTTATTACACTAAAGCTCTGAGCTATCCAGCCTCGTCTCTGGCCCCGGATTGAATTCATCTCCTCCGGAGGCCAAGAATCCCACGTCTCATCGTTCAGCAACAACCTTTCATTATCTAGGGTGAAACAGATCACCAGCCCAGGTTGGATGCATGAGACAAGTGCTCGGGCCTGGTGCACTGGGAAGACCCAGAGGGATTGGGTAGAGAGGGAAGTGGGAGGGGGGAGTGGGATGTGGAATACATGTAAATCCATGGCTGATTCATGTCAATGTATGACAAAAACCACTACAATATTGTAAAGTAATTAGCCTCCAACTAATAAAAATAAATGAAAAAAAAAGAAAAAAAACAAAACAACAACAACACCAAAAAATAAAGCCTATCTGAAGTTTAGTCTTTCTATCATCTACCTATGTATGTGACACAAGTGCTTAAAAATGTGCAGATAGAGTAAGTGACTGATTTGTTGCTTCCTCTTAAAAAAACTAACAACACACAACAAATTCTTTTTCATGTCATTAAATATTCTTCCACAAAATATTTCATTGTATGAGGTACCATGATTGCCTTAACCAGTTCTCCATTATGGGTATTTAAATTATTGCATCATTTTCACTATTATTAACTATGATGAATATCCTTACACTTCAGTATTTTTGTGCATCTATAATTATTTCCTTAGCACAAGTTCCTGGAAAAGTGCTGGGTGGGTGTTCTGCACATTTTAAGACTAAATACCAACCAGCAGTGTGTGAAAGTTTCCATTTTCTCCCACTCTTGCTGATGCTAAGGTGCTTCAAAAACTATTAACCAGGTGAAAATATAAATATCTCTGGGGACTTCTCTGGTGGTACAGTCGTTAAAAATCCACCTTTCAATGTAGTGAATGTGGGTTCAATTCCTGGTCAGGGAACTAAGATGCCACATGCCTCAGGACACCTAAGCCCTTGCAGCAACTAGAGAAATTAAAAGTAATAAAAAGTAGTCTATTATGTAGTCTATTATCTGAGAAATCATCACACCACCTTGATGTTATCTCAAAGGAGGTAGCTTAACCTTTTTTTTCTCTGAGTTTCAGCAACATCAACGTGGAGTGACTTGATTTCTCAGATAGTAGACTACATTTCATTACTTCTTGTGAGAGAGTGGCTAATGAGATAAGACACTGAGCTCTTACTCTGTGCCCAGTGATAAGAGCACAAGTGCTGTCTCAGTGCCCTGGGATGTAGAGCCTGTTTAAAATATGAGGAAATGCAGGGTCTAAGAAGAAGTCACGTAGCTTGCCCAAGGTCACACAGTCAGTATGTGGCTGAGCCTGGCTCAAGGTGTTCAGTTCAGTTCAGTTAAGTTGCTCAGTCATGTCCTACTCTTTGTGACCCCCATGGACTGCAGCACACCAGGCCTCCCTGTCCATCACCAACTCCCGGAGTTTACTCAAACTCATTTCCATTGAGTCAGTGATGCCATCCAACCATCTCATCCTCTGTCGTCCCCTTCTCTTCCTGCCTTCAATCTTTCCCAGCATCAGGGTCTTTTCAAATGAGTCAGTTCTTTGTATGAGGTGGCCAAATTATTGGAGTTTCAGCTTTAGCATCAGTCCTTCCAATGAATATTCAGGACTGATTTCCTTTAGGATGGACTGGTTGGATCTCCTTGCAGTCCAAGGGACTCTCAAGTGTCTTCTCCAACATCATAGTTCAAAAGCATCTATTCTTCGGCCCTCAGCTTTCTTTATAGTCCAACTCTCATATCCAAGGGACTCTCAAGAGTCTTCTCCAACAACACAGTTCAAAAGCATCAATGCTTCAGTGCTCAGCTTTCTTTAGAGTGCTGACTGTAAAATCCCTGCCCACAATGAGTGCTCAGTGGTGAGAAAAAGCCAGGGCAGTGGAACTCGGGCTGGGATGGTGGCAGGCAGGGTTGTGGTTAGGCAGGATGGCTGATCTTAGATTGTCAGAATGCATGATCATTAGTAGAGCCACCTAAGTTTGTTCACTGTGACCAATCATGATACAATGGTATTAAGTGAGCAATACTTACAGAAGTAAAAGACGGTTGACTATTTCCTTTCCCATGTTAGCGAAGTTTTCAGCTATTATTTCTTCAAATATTTTCTCAGGTCGTTTCTCTCTCTCTTCTTCTGGGACACCTATAATGTGAATGTTGGTGTGTTTACTGTTGTCCTAGAGGTCTCTTAGGCTGTCTTAATTGCTTTTCATTCTTTTTTTTTTTTTTTAAATTTTATTTTTATTTTTTTTTCCAGTGGGTTTTGTCATACATTGATATGAATCAGCCATGGATTTACATGTATTCCCAATCCCGAACCCCCCTCCCACCTCCCTCTCCACCCGATTCCTCTGCTTTTCATTCTTTTTTCTACATTCTGTTCTGTGGCAGTGATTTCCACCATTCTGTCCTCCAGGTCATTTATCTATTGTTCTGCCTCAATTATTCTGCTATTCATTCCTTCTAGTGTATTATTCATCTCTGTTTGTATGTTCTTTAGTTCTTCTAGGTCTTTGGTAAACATTTTTTTCATCTTCTCAATCTTTGCCTCCATTATTTTTCTGAGATCCTGAATCATCTTCACTATCATTATTCTGAATTCTTTTTTTTTATGAAAGTTTGCCCATCTCTGCATCATTTAGTTGTTTTTCTGGGGGATTATCTTGTCCCTTCACATGGGACAAAACTTTCTGCTTTTTCATGCTGATTAACTGTCTATAATGTGTTTTTTTTTTTCCTCAAAAAAGTGAAAAGAAAAGAAGAGAAGCTACAGACCAAGGAGAAAAGGAAAGATATAGCCATCTGCATGCAGAATTCCAAAGAATAGCAAGGAGAGATAAGAAAGCCTTCCTCAGTGATCGATACAAAGAAATAGAGGAAAACAATAGAATAGGAAAGACTAGTGATCTCTTCAAGAAAATTTGAGATACCAAGGGAACATTTCATGCAAAGCTACCACAAAATTGTACTCATCTCACATGCTAGCAAAGTAATGCTCAAAATTCTCCAAGCCAGGCTTCAACAGTACATGAACCGAGAACTTCCAGATGTTCAAGCTACATTTAGAAAAGGTAGAGGGACCAGAGATCAAATTGCCACCATCTGTTGGATCCCAGAAAAAGCAAGAGAATTCCAGAAAAAAAAATCTACTTCTGCTTTATTGATTATGCCAAAGCCTTTGACTGTGTAGATCACAACAAACCATGGAATATTCTTCAAGAGATGGGAATACCAGACCACTTTACCTGCCTCCTGAGAAATCTGAATGCAGGTCAAGAAGCAACAGTTAAAATCGGCCATGGAACAACAGACTGGTTCCAAATTGGAAAAGGAGTACATCAAGGCTGTATATTGTCACCCTACTTATTTAACTTATGGGCAGAGTACATCATGTGAAATGTCAGGCTGGATGAGGCACAAGCTGGTATCAAGATTGCTGGGAGAAATATCAATAGCCTCAGATATGCAGATGATACCACCCTAATGGCAGAAAGTGAAGAGGAACTAAAGAACCTCTTGATGAAAGTGAAAGAGGAGAGTGAAAAAGTGGGCTTACACCTCAACATTCAAAAAACTAAGATCATGGATCTGGCCCCATCACTTCATGGCAAATAAATGGGGGAACAATGGCAACAGTAACAGACCTTATTTTCATGGGCTCCAAAATCACTGCAGATAGTGACTGCAGCTGTGAAATTAAAAGACACTCGCTCCTTGGAAGAAGAGATGTGACCAACCTAGACAGCATATTAAAAAGCAGAGACATTACTTTGCCAACAAAGGTCCATTTAGTCAAAGCTATGGTTTTTCCAGTAGTCATGTGTGGATGTGAGAGTTGGACTATAAAGAAAAATGAGTGCCAAAGAACTGATGCTTTTGAACTGTGGTGTTGGAGAAGACTCTTGAGAGTCCCTTGGACTGCAAGGAGATCCAACCAGTCCATCCTAAAGGAAATCAGTCCTGAATATTCATTGGAAGGACTGATGTTGAAGCTGAAACTCCGATACTTTGGCCACCTGATACGAAGAACTGACTCATTGGAAAAGACCCTGATGCTGGGAAAGATTGAAGGCAGGAAGAGTAGGGGACAACAGAGGATGAGCTGGTTGGATGGCATCACCGACTCAATGGAATTGAGTTTGAATAAACTCCTGAAGTTGGTGATGGACAAGGAGGCCTGGCATGCTGCAGTCCATGGGGCCACAAAGAATCAGACACTACTGAGTGACTGAACTGAACTGAATGTGGATTTTTAGTCACCGTGGGACTGTGGTTTTCTTCTTGCTTCTTCTGTCTGCCCTGTGATGGAGGAGGCATCTCATTGCAGCTTCTTCTTTATCTTTGGACAGGAGGTGTCTTTTTTTGGTGGGTTCCAGCATCCTCCTGTTGATGGTTGTTCAACAGCTTGTTGTGATTTTAGTGTTTTGGCAGGAAGAGATGAGCAGACATCCTTCTACTCCACCATCCTTCCCTCTCTTTTGACAGCACCTCCTCATTTGGTCTCCAGTTAGAAAGCCATAAGACTCATTCAGCAGATGTCCTCACTTGCCTTCTCAACACTCATTGCCTTTCTGATCTGATTCAAAATCATGGCTTTTCAAACCCTTCATGTGCTCCTCCCAAACTGATATTCCAGTCCAGGCCTCTTCCTTGATCCCTAGACTTGTACACTCGACTATGAACTTTGCATAGACTCGCAATGTACAAGGCACCTCATATCCAACCCCTAGTCATCTTCCTTCAACCCATTCCTCTCGTCAACTTCCACATCTCCATAAAGAGCAGTTGCTCAGGCCAAAACCTTGGAGCTTAACTTATCACTTTCTCCAAGCCCGTGTCTCATCCAGCAACATGTTGTGTCCTGATTTCCTATTATAGCCACTTCTCATTCTCACCACAGCTTCCACTTCATTCCCTCTCAGCAGTAGCCTCTCTGGCTGGCATCACTACAGTAGCCTCCTGCCCACTCTACCTGCACATACCCTTATCCTGTCCCATCCATTCTCTGCCCCATTCCTAGGCTGGTGTTCCCAAAGTAAAACTGAATTGTGTCCCTCTTCTGCTCAAAACTCTCTCTTAAAGGAAACCCCAAAGTCCTATCTAGTCTTCTTCCCAGTCACCCTACCTCCCCCTCCTGCTTCCTCTCTGATTTTCTTGGGTCCTCTCTCCCCCTTGCCCTCAGTGAGCTGGGCAGGGAGAGGGGATACAATTTGCTTCAAGGAAAAGGTCAGGCATGTGTGGTGTAACAGCAGAAATGGCCCACAGGAAACAGAGTGGTTTCTGTGTGCAAGAACTCTGCTTTCTAAGTATATGGACTCTGGGTGAGGTACCCAACAGGTGTCTCCTCACCATGACTCAGGGATAGAGGGCCACCCAGTGTGTAGGGTGATGGCTGAGATTCTTTTCTAAGCAGACAAAGGCACCACAACATGGAGGCTTGGGGTGTTGTCACTGCTGCTTGCTTGTTTGGCATTGTATTGAGCCTTTTAATCTCCTAGGTTGTGCCACCGAAAAAACTCTAATAACCAAATGTAGGTTATGAACACAAAAATTAGAGGCCCGCTTGTGTCAACTACAATATTCTCAAACCTAATAATAATTTTAAAATAGTCAGTTTAGACTCTAATAGGATCTGGGGTTGACTTGTCCACTGCCCCTTCATTTTGTATATTGGGAGGTGGGCTAAGAGCTGTAACCTTATGCTGTGTTGCCCGGGGTGTCCTACCCACAGCCCCATGAAGCCCCCTCTTAAACAGTGTTGATAAGACTATTACGATGAAGACTCCTGGTGATAGTTTTTTTTTTTTTTCAGAGAAATTAGTGAGGTGGTCTGAAGGATTTTTCAAATATCAATGATCTCAAAAATAGTTCACTCACTGTTTTCTAATTTCACATGGGGTTGAAGTATTTATTTTAGAGGCTAAGTGCTCCAATCATCTACAATATGCTTCTTGAAAGGCTTTGATTTAAGGCTTATCAGTTGATTTCTGCCAAGGTGGTATTTTTGGAATCAATGTATGTTTTCCGTTGCTGGTAGAACGTAGGGCTGTACTCATGTGCTGAGCTGTCAGGGGAAGTTTTAAAAGCTCCTAATGGACTAAAAGATTTTTCAACAAAGTAGAAACCATTTCAAAGTATGCGAAAATGGATCAGAAAATAAAGTCGTTAGAGTAACTTGAAAGTGATTATAGATCCATAAGACTAAATAGGCTAAAATTGCTTGTACAAATCTAATTATGGTGTACTGACTTCCAAATTTTCAAATAGGTTAATTTTTGAAACTCGTTGTTTGCACTTGGAAGACTTGACCAAAGCCAATGAGAAAAGTACAGACTTGACTGACCTAGGTCATATCAATCCACTGATGGTAAGGGACGAGCCTGGGCTACCATTGAATCTTGATGGTGTCAGGCTGCAAGCCATATGTTGCCCTTCAGACCCAAGGAGGAAACTCAGTCCAGAAACACTATGCGCCCCGGTGCTACCAGACAATGTGGAAGTGATGCTCAGTCAGGCAGGAGTAGAGGAAGCACAAGACATAAATAGGTCTGCAGTCAGGTGTGAGTTGAAGACAGTGTGGGCTTTCAAGTAAGAGCTCCCTGAGTTCAAATCCTGCTGCTAAGATGTCATAATCATCTCGGTAATTTAGTCCAACTTTTCTGAGCCTTGGTTTTCTCATCCATCAGTTAGGGTTAATAATGGTGGTCATTGTGCTGAGCATGTTGTGAGATTCCCTATGTAAAGTCTCTGCACTGAGCACGCATTGAGTAAGTGCTGGTTATTTCCCTTCTCCTGTTCACCTCTCTACAGGGTATAATATCAGTGCTCAGAATAAGGCAGTTCACTGGTATCTTCTCATCTGTACCCTCAAAAGGGGGAAATCCATGTGTCCTGAGGGCTGGGCAGGAAATGACAGAGGAGAAATGCACAGAGGAGGTGGGAACAGATACGGTTGCCATGGTCAGAGGAAGCAAGCACAACGCATCGTCCACGACTTCCCAATGACTTGGCACATAAAGTCCCACTCAGAAAATGCTGTCGTGCGTCACACTGGAGTTAGACTGAGGAGGCTGTTCACAGTTCGAGCTGTACTTCCCACATGTGGAGCCCCTGCCCCGGCCTCTGTGAGCCAATGGAAAGACTGAGGGGATCAACTGTGTGAGCCTGTGACTAGTTTGTAGCCCACAGGTTGGGAGGGTCTGGTATAGAGAACTTAACAGTTCACTGCCCTAGCCCCCTTTAAGTCCATTTTGGAATGAGATAGAAGGGAATGAATAAGACTCCAAGCAGTCAGTTCCCTAACTCGGCTTTGCAGTGGCCAAAGATGGCTGGTGGCACTGGTTCCTTAGGTATGGTGCCAGAGACTACTAGGGAGGGGGAGCTACGTGTCCATGGAAAGCAAAGGCCAGGCGGACGGATGTTTTCAGTGCCCTCCTCTCACTTTCCCACCTTCTGTAGGCGAGCTCATCACACTGGCCTGCTCTAAGTCCTCTTTGCATTGCCCATAATGCTTTGTGCGTCAGTACTCAATAACCATGTGGTGAGTTGGATTGAATAGATAAAGCTACTGGAAAAGGCCCTGGCCTTCAGGTTTGAGCTCATGCTGTGAGCTCAGTTATTTTTCTGTTCTTCTTTACCTGTTTCTCCAAATCTTGCTCACTGAGCTCAAGATTCATCTCAAAACATAACCGCTTTTTTTTTAAAATTTGTGGCGAAGTATTTACAGTGTTGTGTTACTTTCTACTGCACAGCAAAGTGATTCAGTGATATACATATATAGTCTTTTTCACATTCTTTTCCATTATGGTTTACCACAGGGTATTGAATATAGTTCCCCGTGCTATGCAGTAGGACCTTGTTGTTTATCCATCCATAATCACTTCCTAGTTCCAGTTATACTTGGTCCTAGTGGCCTCTCTCAGTTGAAAATGATCCATTGGCTAAGTTTCCGAAGGCAGACCTCACCTAAAAGAAGTAAAATGAAGGACACGCTGACACCTGCTAAAACATACATGACCCTTGACAACGCTATGCTCAGTGAAATTAGCCAATCACAAAAGGACAAATATTGTATAATTCCTCTTATACGAGGGACCTGGAGTAGTAAATTCACAGATACAGGAAGCAGGATGGTGGCTACCAGGGGATGTAGGGAAGGGAATGGGAGTTGTTAAATTAATTGATATGGATTTTCAGTTGGGGAAGATGAAAAAAGTTATGGAGATGGATGGTGCTGATGGCTGCCCAACAATATGAATGTACTTAATGTCAGTAAACTTCACACTGAAAAGTGGTAAATTTTAATGTTATAGATGTTTTACCACAATTTTTTTAAAGAAAACAAAAAAGAAGAAAGGGGGTAACAGATGGTCTGTAGACCTCAGAAAGAGAGACTGCATGAAGATTAGGTAATAAATTTGATCCTTCATTTTATTATTGAAAGAGAAAACAGCATATGTCCAAGTTACCATGATTTTCAATCTCATTTTGTAATCAGCTGAGTCACCTTTCTTTATTTTCTCCTTCTGTCTTTGCTCTTTCACTTTGGATGTGAATTAAACTCTTCTTGGAGCGGTGAAAGAACCGATTTCAGTTGAACTCACTGTCAGGCCTCATGGATACCTGGAAGGGATGAGGGCAGGGGAGAGGCCATGGGGGAGGACAGAAAACCACCGAGACAGTGGCTACGAGTCACTCAGTTGCCATCACAATAGGCTCTGTGGGTGAGTCCTAGGGAAAGGGTACTGCTCTTGCTATCTTCCCTAGGGCCTCTGCCCAAGGCTTCTTGTACTTTCTAAAAACTGAGCTGTGGTCTCAACTGAGCCACTAACTTATGAATTTAGTATGGTGTCTAGGGGTACCCTGTAGCTTTGTCTGTGGGTCCAAGTCTCAAAAGCTCTTACCAGCAATAAACTCCACAACATGGGAGCAGTCCTTTCCCCCAGGGACCACATGATAGGCTAGACAAGTGTCATAAGTTGATTTGTCATGGCTCAGATGGTAAAGAATCTGCCTGTGATGCAGAAGACCCAGGTTCAATCCCTGGGTTAGGAAGCTCCCCTAGAGGAGGGCATGGCAACCCACTCCAGTATTCTTGCCTGGAAAATTACATGGACAGAGGAGCCTGGTGGGCTGCAGTCCAAGGGGTCGCCAAGAGTCCAACACGACTGAGTGACTAACACTTTCACTTTTCACTTCAAATATGATATGTTGAAAAAAAAATGATATGTTGAAATCCAAACCCCTAGTACAGCAGAATATGACCTTATAAGGAGGTAGTGTTTTTATAGACATAATAAAGTTAAAATGAATTCATTAGTGTGGGCCCTAATCTAATAAAGGGGGAAAATTGAACACAGACACAGACAAGCACACCAGGAGACACCCGGGGCAGACAGCCATTGGCAAGCCCAGGAGACAGGCCTGGAACAGAGTGTACCCTCACAGCCTCAAAAGGAACCAAGCCTACCCACACTTTGATCTCAGACTTCAAGCCTCCAGGACTGAGACAAAAATTTTTCAAGGGCTTCCCTGGTAGCTCAGCTGGTAAAGAACCTGCCTGCAATGCAGGAGACCCCGGTTTGATTCCTGGGTCAGGAAGATCCTCTGGAGAAGGGATAGGCTATGCACTCCAGTATTCTTGGGCTTCCCTGGTGGCTCAGCTGGTAAAGAATCCACCTGCAATGCAGGAGACCTGGGTTCGATTCCTGGGTTGGGAAGATCCCATGGAGAAGGGAACAGCTACCCACTCCAGTATTCTGGCCTAGAGAATTCTAGGTTGTAGAGTTGGACACAGCTGAGTGAGTTTCATTTTAAGCCTTCTAATTTGTGAAATGTGTGTGTGTGTGTGTGTGTGTGTGTTTTAACAATACCCCTAGAAAACTAATACAACAGCTAAAGCATATTTTCCCCAAATTCCCTTCCCTGGATGCTGACAATGTGATATATGGCTGTTCGAAGTTACTGAAGTCCCCCTGAGAATTCCTTTCACCTCATCTCTCAGGATCCCCCCACAAGCAGGCTGTGTTATTGGGCTCCAGGGAGAGTGTCACACTGTACAAGAGGCCTTCATCCCCCTGATCATGACTGTCTCTTCCTAATGGGCAGGTTCTAGAAGTGGAAGGAGACAGAGAAGGCTGGTGTCGAAGGGCTTCTTCATCAACGGGCTCAAAGCACCTTTTTGGAACAGGGAGCACATCAAGTGTTCTCAGCTCAGGGACTAGTCACTGGGAGAGGGTCACTTGTCTGATTCACACAACCCCCCTCTTCATATAGTCTTGTCACTGACAAAAGGAAGTAAAATTCCATGCTGAGATGGAGGGGCTAGTCGAAGGAATTTAGTATGCTAAAGACTTAGTCACACGGACTCTCAATGCTCCCTAATCAATGTCACTCGGCTATTGCTAAGGTTTTACTAAGCCCATTATCAGCCTCTCACCTCCTCTCAGTTCATAATTTTGTGCAGTTAGAGTGCCTATTATGGGAAATATGTACTGTCATTGGCAGCTAGACATAAAATTATGCTCTGTACGTAGTTGGTCAAAGAACCTCTACTCAGCTCATCATGATTTTTCAACTAGGATGGAGCAAATTGCTGTCTGATTATGCTCTCCAACTCCATCAGTTAAGGGGCCTTTTCCAATCCAGTGTCTAAAGACTTGGCCAAAATAAGTTTTTGTCTTAAAAGATTGGTCTTGAAAAATGAGATAAAGAGCTGTTCAGGGTGGTTTAGGGAACACGTTGTTTCATCAACGTACAGTGTCTTCCTCGAAAATCCTTTCTGGTTTAATTCCACTGCCTGAATTTGTGCAAATAGTGGAGCAGTTGGGGTGGCAATGATGTCATATTGGAAGTTAAATCAAATGCATTGATTTCCTACTGGAGTTCTGGCACCTTTCCGCAAAGGTTTTTGCCTTTTTTCCCCTCAAGGAACTGTCACAGGGAAGCAACATGTTTCTCTAGCCTAGACGCTCCTATGAATTCCAAACCTGGCGAGCCGCATGCACCTTGGACGCCTCCACTCAGTTACACCCTGAAATCCTGAAATTCATCCTATAGAGCAAGTGAACAAGGAAAATCACCATCATCTCATCTCACCCAGATTAGCTTCCCTGCCTCTCCCCAGCATCTCAGGGATGAGGACCCACTGACTATCCACTTTCTGCAACTCCTTCTTCAACTCCCATCCTCAACAGCTCTCCCTTTGCATCCCCATATCAGTGGTCAAAGCTTGTAAACACAATCTTCTGAGTCTCTTCTACCCTCCCCCTCCGCACTGTCTCTCCAGTAATTGAGTGTTGTTGCGTGGACAAGGAGATACCCATCTGGGATTCAAGTTTGCTGTGGAGGATTCCCGTGATGGCCCCATTCATGAGTGGGTCACCTCAAGTTTCTGTATCTTGGCAACAGATATCAGGAATCACTTTCCCTTTCTCGAGGGAGGTCTGGGCCAACGGGCAGGGGAGAAGCTCTGCTTTGTGTCATGGAAGCAGAAAGGATGATGTTGGTACACTGTACCTCTTCCCCCCTCAGACCCTGGAACTTCACCAGGGGAAGGTAGAGAATGGGCCAAAATACACCTTCATCCTTGGAAGACATTTCCCACTGTTCTCTGGGGTAAAGTGTGGGAGCCAGGACTGAGCCTAAATTAGGAAGTAGATGGGGTTTGTCTTCGGTGACTCTCACCTTTCTTTATGAGCTTCCCAGGTGGTTCAGTGGTAAAGAAAGTGTCTGCCAATGCAAGAGACACGGGTTCGATCCCTGGTTCAGGAAGATCCCCTGGAGAAGGGAATGGCTACCCACTCCAATATTCCTGCCTGGAGAATCCCATGGACAGAGGAGTCTGGCGGGCTACAGTCCATGGGGCCACAAAAGAGTCAGACGTGACTTAGCAGCTGAACAATAACAACCTTTATTCTCTTCTCGAGTACCCTGGGTATTCAATATCTTTGCACTGGCCTTAGGTGCCCACGACCCTTTCGCTACTGTCATCTCTTCAAAGTAGTCCCGGATCCAAAATCAACTCCTTCACCTCCTCCATCGTTCATCCTGTCAGTGGGATGCTGAGTGACACCAGCTAGACGGTGGAAGTCAGCAGGGTAATTACACCCAAGAGTGATCTTGGCAAATGTCTGATGACTCACAGCTCGAGCAGGGGCTAGTTCCTATTCAAAGGCTAAGGTATGCCACTTCTCTTTTTCTTACTCCTGTTGCAGACTTTGGCTGTACTAGAGAAATGTTTGTGACTGATGATGGTGGCGTTTGCATAGATTGACCTTATTCCTAGGGCTCTGTGTTTTAGTCTCAGCTCTACCCCAAGAGAATACCAACAAGGAGACAAGCTCTAAAGTAGGGTCAAAGGATCTGGGCTGTCATCTGAGTTTACTCCTCTTTGAGTCACTAATGAAATGCCAGCCCCAAGGGCTCAGAATTCATGTGATGCTTCTCCCTGCTCCTTGCCCCAGCTACAGTTGTGGTTACAGTCCATGGGCTTACAGAGTCGGACATGACTGAGCCACTAACACACATCTTAACACACCACACATGGTTTTCAGCCTCACAAAATGGTATCATGCTATAAGTGACCCTTCTGCAACTTGCTTGGCTCATTATCTGTTCTTGAGACCCATCCATGATGATATATGCACTTTATTTAGTTCATGTATTTTAACTACTGCATATTATTCCATTGTATGAATATAGCCCAGTGCATTTATCCATTTTCCTGCTGATGGCCATTTGTGTTTCCAAACATTCTAATTTAATTTGTTTAGGTAGTGGCCTGGGTAATTGAGATTAAAAGCCCAAAAGATAACTGTAATATTGACAAGATTGAGAACCACTGCTTTACTGGATCATGAAATCAATTCTATTAATTGTGCTGAACATTAAAAAATTAAATAGAATAAAATAAAAGTATGAGAGTGCTTTGCATGAAGGATAAAAAATCCTCAAGAAAACTTTTGCTTCCATTATAAATACACATTGGGTTACAACTTAAAATTAATGCATACTGTGACTTATGACCAAAAAAGATTTCAAAGCACTATTTAGGTTATAGATCTGTGAGTGAAATTGTTGGGTCACAAAATAGATGCATCTTTAACTTTACTGGATATTGCCAAACTGCTTCCTAAAGTGCTTACATAAAATTACACACTACCAGTAGTGTATGAGAGCCCCGTTGTCCCATTTCCTTGCCAACACCTGATATTGTCAGACCTTTTAAATTTTTGCCAATGTGGTGGGTATGAAATTGTTTCTTGTGGTATTTAGGCATCTCGCAGATGACTTGTATGGTTGAATACCTTTTAACATGTACATTAATCAGGTTTCCTCTTCTGGGAACTGTCTACATGTCTTTTGCCCATTAATTTTTAGTTTATTGATATATTTGTTATGTATTCTGGATATCAATCCTTTGTCAGATGGCTGCACTGCATGTATTTCCTGGCACTCTGTAGCTTGTCTTTTAAAATGGTATTTGATGCACAGAATTTTTATTTCAATGTGTCAATCTTTAACTTTATGGTTTGTGCTCCTGTCTTTTTAAAATAAATCTTTTCTTACTAGGGAGTTATAAAGATATTCTCCTTTGTTTTCTTCTAACAGCTTTAAAGTGTGTTTCTCACACATAGACCTTTAATGCCTCTTTGGAGTTTATTTTTTAATGAAATCTTTGTAGATTCCAATGCAATTTTGAGAAATAATTTGAAGACTTTGTATTGGGGAACTGTCCAGAAACTCTGTCCAGTTTCCCCAATAATAACACTTTGCAAAATTATAATAGTTTTCACAACCGGGGTATTGACATGGATACAATCCACTGATCTTATTGAGATTTTTCCATTTATACTTGTGCTCATGTATGTGTATATACTTGTGTGTATGGGTGTGTCTGCTGAATTCCAGTTTTATCCCCTGGGCAGGTTCATGTATCCACCATCACCATCAAGGTATTGAATAGCTCTTCCATCATTGCAAGGATCCTTCAAATTGCCCTTTATAATCATACCCATTTCCCTCCAGTGACTACATGATGGTTCCATCCCTAACTCATTGTTTAGTTACTGAGTAGTGTCCAACTCTTTGTGACTTCATGGACTGCAGCACGCCAGGCTTCCCTGTCCTTCACCATCTCCTGGAGTTTGCTCAAACTCATGTCCATTGAGTCAGTGATGCCATCCAACCATCTCATCCCTGAACACCTGGCAACCACTAGTCTGCTCTTCATCTCTGTAATGTTGTCATTTTAAGAATGTTATACAGGGGCTTCCCGGGTGGTCCAGCGGCTAAGACTCTGAGCTCCAATGCAGGGGGCCTGGGTTTGATCCCTGTTAGGGAACTAGATCCCACAAGCCATGACTAAGACCTGGCACAGCCAAATAAATAAATAAATAAATAATAAAAATAAATATTAAAAAATATGTTATATAAATGGGTCCATACAGTATGAATCTTCTCAGGATTGACTTCTCACTTGGCATAATTCTCTGGAGATTCATCCAGTTCATTGCATGTATCATAGTTCACTCCTTGTTTTTCATGAGTAGAATCCCATGTTGTGGTTGCTACCTCTGTTTGTTTATCCATTCACCCGCTGAAGGACATCTGGGTTATTTCCAGTTTGGAACTAATACAAACAAAGCTTTATCAACATTCATGTATGGGGTTTTGTATGAATATAAACGTTAATGTCTTTGGAATAACCATCCAAGAGTGCAGTTGCTGGGTTGTACAGAAATTATATATTTAGGTTTTTTTTGCATATTTAGTTTTATAAGAAATGGCTAAATAGTTTTGTACCATTTTGCATTCCTACCAGAAATTTCTGAGTGATCCATTTCCTTCACATCCTTCCCAGTGTTTGATGGTGCTGCTATTTTCATTCTAATGATTCTGATAGGGGTGTGGTGGTATCTAACTGTGGTTATAATTTGCATTCCTTGATGGCTAATGATGTTGAGCCTCTTTTCATGTGGTTTTTGTAATCTGTATACTAGCTTTGGTGAAAATATCTTCATGTCGCTTGCCCATTTTCTAATTGGCTTATTATTTCTTATTGTTGAATTTGAGAGCTCTTCATATATGCTAGACGAAAGTCCTTTGTTGGATATGTACTTCAAAAATATTTTCTTCCAGTTTGCAGTCTTTTAATCGTCTTCACATGGGTTTTTGCAGAGCAGAAGTTTTACATTTTGATCAGGTCCAATTTGTTGATTTTTCATTTTACAGATCGTCTTTCTGGTGTCAAGTCTAAAAACACTTTGCCTAATCTTAAATTGTAAAGATTTTGTCCTATTTTTTAAAAGTTTTATTGTTTTATGTTTTATATTATGATCCATTTTGATTTAATTTTTGTGTAAAGTATGAAGTTTTGGTCTCTCTTCATTTTTTACCTATAGATTTTTTTGCTGATTGCTCCAAGTTTCCACCATTTGCTCAAAAGGTTATCTTTCCTTTATTGGATCTATTTTGCAGATTTGCAAAAAATCAATGGATCATTTTTGTGTGCACCTCCTTGATTTTTTAACCTTTTCAGGACTTTGACTGGCTCTGGGTTCCATTATACTTTGCCTTAATTTCCTCTGAGATATGTAAAAAGTGAGTCATTTTGTAATGATAACCATATTGTAATTAACAAGGATTTTGCATCAATATCTAATAAACACTGATCATGTAGTAGGAATTTAACTTGATTATTGTTAGTTTCAACTCTTCAAGGGACTAATTCTAACAATTAAATTAGCCTGAAGTCATAGAGAATCGTGAGGTGAATCAGAACTTAAATGTATAAAAATACAACTTTTTTTTTTTTACTTCAGAAGACTAAGAGGGGAAACTTCAAAGCTATCAGATCATAGAAATGTTAGAAGAGAAAGCAGCAGATAGGAGTGTCTCAGTTATGAGGTTCTGCCAGCTAATGAAACTAAATGTCTGTTTTTATTCTATCTACTAGGTGGGCCTTCACTTATATATAGTTATGTCGTCCTACATAGTAGTCATGTTCTTAGAAATTTGTGTGCATGTCACCTCCACAGTGTAATGTACTAGAAAGAGTGCTCTCTAGACTGGAAGACAGTAGGCCAGGCATCAAATCCCAGCTCTGTCTCTAATCCACTTAGCTAGAGACATTGAATTTTGAGGGACTGTCATGAGATTATTGGAAATCATGATCCAGGAGGCACTGGACACATTAGATACTCTGTACTGTTATTAGCAGCTTTACATGAGGCCTTCCCTGGTGGCTCAGACAGTAAAGAATCCGCCTGCAATACAGGAGACCTAGGTTTGATTCCTGGGTTGGGAAGATCCCCTGGAGGAGGGAAGAGGACCTGAGGAGCATGGTGGGTTAAGGGTCACAGAGTTAGACACGAATGAGCAACTAACATAGCTTCCTCACTTACATGAGGCAACAAAAGCCCAAACAACAGAAAAAATGTAAAAGCCACTATTATCCTGAAGGCTTGTATCTGATTTGGGCATGGGCCCTTGTGGCTCTCAGTTTATAGTCAGGAGAGGCTGATATTTTGAAGAACTTGAGATGTTTTTTGACTAGAGCTTGGAAAACGGAATAATGTGGGCTCTGACTGCTCAATATCATTGGGAGATGGTCTATTGAGTAGGCTTACCCATGGTCCAGGCTCAGCAGACTGATGTTCTGCCTCCTCTAGCCCTAGAAGTGAAGTGAAAGTCACTCAGTCATGTCTGACACTTTGCGACCCCATGGACTGTACAGTCCATGGAATTCTCCAGGTCAGAATACTGGAGTGGGTAGCCTTTCCCTTCTCCGGGGGACCTTTCCTAACCCAGGGACTGAACACAGGTCTCCCGCATTGCAGGCGGATTCTTTACCAGCTGAAACACAAAGAAAGTCCAAGAATACTGGTGTGGGTAGCCTATCTCTTCTCCAGGGGATCTTCCCAACTCAGGAACCAAACTGGTGTCTCCTGCATTGTAGGCGGATTCTGTACCAACTGAGCTAATAGGGACATGAGACTGAGCCATTAGGGACACTAGCTTTACCTCTAGCTCTTAGGACATTGGAAAGAAGAGAAGTGTGACATCTAGTACTCCTTTTCAGTTCAGTTCAGTTCAGTTTAGTTCAGTCGCTCAGTAGTGTCCAACTCTCTGTGACCCCATGAACTGCGGCACGCCAGGCCTCCCTATTCATCACCAACTCCCAGAGTTTACGCAAACTCATGTCCATGGAGTCGGTGATGCCATCCAACCATCTCATCCTCTGTTGTCCCCTTCTCTTCCTGCCCTCAATCTTTCCAGCATCAGGGTCTTTTCAAATGAGTCAGCTCTTCACATCAGGTAGCCAAAGTATGGAGTTTCAGCTTCAACATCAATCCTTCCAATGAGTACCCAGGACTGATCTCCTTTAGGAGGGACTGGTTGGATCTCCTTGCAGTCCAAGGGACTCCCAAGAGCCTTCTCCAACACCACAGTTCAAAAGCATCAATTCTTCAGTGCTCAGCTTTCTTTATAGTCCAACTCTCACATCCATACATGACCACTGGAAAAACCATAGCCTTGACTAGGCGGACCTTTGTTGGCAAAGTAATGTGTCTGTTTTTTAATATGCTGTCTAGGTTGGTCATAACTTTCCTTCCAAGGAGTAAGCATCTTTTAATTTCGTGGCTGCAATCACCATCTGCAGTGATTTTGCAGTTAGCCACTGTTAAATAGAGTATGTAAATAAAGTTAGCCACTGTTCCCACTGTTTCCCCATCTATTTGCCATGAAGTGATGGGCCCAGATGCCATAATCTTAGTTTTCTGAATGGTGAGCTTTAAGCCAACTTTTTCACTCTCTCCTTTCACTTTCATCATGAGGCCCTTTAGTTCTTCTTCACTTTCTTCCATGAGGGTGGTGTCGTCTACGTATCTGAGGTTACTGATATTTCTCCCGGCAATCTTGATTCCAGCTTGTGCTTCCTCCAGCCCAATGTTTCTCATGATGTGGTCTGCATATAAGTTAAATAAGCAGGGTGACAATATACAGCCTTGATGGACTCCTTTTCCTATTTGGAACCAGTCTGTTGTTCCATGTCCAGTGCTAACTGTTGCTTCCTGATCTGCATACAGGTTTCTCAAGAGGCAGGTCAGGTGGTCTGATATTCCCATCTCTTTCAGAATTTTCCACAGTTTATTGTGATCCACACAGTCAAAGGCTTTGGCAAAAATAGATGCTTTTCTGGAACTCTCTTACTTTTTCAATGATCCAGCAGATATTGGCAATTTGATCTCTGTTTCCTCTGCCTTTTCTAAAACCAGCTTGAATATCTGGAAGTTCATGGTTCACGTATTGCTGAAGCCTGGCTTGGAGAATTTTGAGCATTACTTTACTAGCGTGTGAGATGAGTGCAATTGTGCGGTAGTTTGAGCATCTTTGGCATTGCCTTTCTTAGGGATTGGAATGAAAACTGACCTTTTCCAGTCCTGTGGCCACTGCTGAGTTTTCCAAATTTGCTGGCATATTAAGTGCAGCACTTTCACAGCATCATCTTTCAGGATTTGAAATAGCTTAATTGGAATTCCATCACCTCCACTAGCTTTGTTCATAGTGATGCTTTCTAAGGCCCAGTTGACTTCACATTCCAGGATATCTGGCTCTAGGTGAGTGATCACACCATCATGATTATCTGGGTCATGAAGATGCCTTTTGTACAGTTCTGTGTATTCTTGCCACCTCTTTTTAATATCTTCTGCTTCTGGGTAAGGAAGAATTAAATAAGTCTCCAAAAGTGTAGTGTACGAAAAACAGTATAATCTGTGATTTTGATTATGTTCAAATAAAAAAATTCTGTGCATCAAATGTCATCTTAGTGGAAAAATGTCAAACAATATATGGAAATATTTAGACCTCTTATTCCTGACAAGGGGGTAGAGTATGTAAAGAATATATTAGAATCTCTTATCAATCAAAGCTGAAAAACAAATACATTAAAAATTGAGAAAAACAAAAACAAACAAAAAAACACACACACACAAACCAGAATCAGGGAATTCACAGAAGAGAGCACCTGAAGAAGGTCATGAGTATATGTTCAACATCACTAGTAATCAGGGAAATGCAAATTTAAAACATACCCCTCATGATTGGCAAAATTTTAAAAGTCTGATAATACTACATTTTGACTCAAATGTGAGAAACTGGAATTCTCAAACACTGATTCTGATGGTATAAATCGTCATAAACACTTTGGAGAGGAATTCGGAAATATTGAGTTGTTTCCAAGGTTATTTCCAAGGTTAAAATACTATGTATAAATTAGATAACTAACAAGAACAGATTGCATGACATAGGAAACTCTACTCCATGCTCTGTGGTGACCTAAATGGGAAGAAAAAAAAAAAAAAGAGGGGATCTATGTATAGGTATGGAGAAGGCAATGACACACTGGACCTGGTTGATTCCTCCAATGGCAGATGACTCCACAGAAGACTCAGGCTATTTTGTTTATGCACTGAAATCCTTGGCTACTTTCCTCCCTCCCAACTCTGAGAAGGTGGAATTCCCTAGTTGTTCCACCATCATGTTACCACTGTGGTCATCTACCAACCTCAGAGCACAGAGCCTAGGAAGACTCCAATTAGTTCCAGTGGCATCTGTGTGCCTAGCTCCCATCAAATAAGTTGCCAAGGAATAGGAAAAAATGGAAACAGACAACATCTGTGGCCAGATTTAATTTCCAGCCAAGTTCAACTAGTCCCCACTGTAGAACCTTTGATTTGAATGCTGTTTACTCTTAGCCATATTCCCAACTTATCTGGGGACTTAAATATGCACCTATAAAGCTGTGGTTATTAAGACTATGGGACTTTTCACAAACCCCTATTCAACTCACCTGAGCACATGGGCATAACCGGCCACTGAGAGGACTGCCTGGGGCATTTATGGCTTTTTAAAAATTCATTTCACAGATGTTTGGTTCACCACACTTTTCTGTAGGTCTCCTGTGTGCCAGAGACCAGGAGATGTACTCTACCCAAATACGTATAAATACGTCAGTACTATTTTCTTCACCTAATCCTTGTAATAGCTCTAAGAGTTAACAACGTCATCTTTGTACAGACCCAGCACATAGATGGACTTCAGTGCTCAAGCTGCTTGGTTGCTGGTTCCCTTTGAAAAATGGAGGATGATGGAAACAATGACAAGAGGGACTTGATCTCTGGATATTGTAGACTCTCTCTCCATGGGTTTCCTATCTTTCCATAATCTCTCTACCTCTCTATCCATCATTTGTATACATACTTAATGATCTATAAATATGTTTTGATGAAACACACATATGTATCTACATATGGACATATATGCATGTTGTTCCCTCATTTGACAGTTCCAAGAATGGGTATTACACTCATCTTATAGGTAAATATAAAAGGGCTCAAAAGCAAAAACTTTGATTAAGCCACTTGTCTGAAGTTACAAAGCACCTAAGTGGTGGGCTATGGCTTCCTGCTCAGCCTTGCCTGATTTCCAGGAGCTCCCAATTCTACCCAATAACCTTTGACTCCTCAGTAGCCATCTTCCTTGCATTCCCCTAACTCAAAGAGGCCCAGAAAAAAAAATTGAGTGGGCAGCTTCCTCAGAGCCCAGCAGAATCTGTTGTGGGTCCTCCCTCCCAGGCTTGAAGACTCAGGGAAAATCCACTGTCTCTACGCTATGACAGCTCTTTAGAAATGTGAAGAGAGGTCATGGCCCCTGGAGATCATTTCTGTCATTACCTGTGTGACCTAGTCTCTTATTCCCTTCAGAGCCTCGGTCTCCTAGACCGTTGATTGAAAAATTGAATTAATCCTCTAAATTACCTTCCAGCTCTGAGATTTTATGATTCGAGATATTTTTTTTAAAAGTCAGTCCTTCTCAGTAAAAATCGAAGTACTCTGATCTGCATTTCCAAAACTAGAGAACATACTTGTGGATTAGCTGATCTGTACCAGGCAAAGATATTTGGCAGAAGATAAGCTCTTGATGAGCTGAAAATCAAAGCAGCCTGATCCCACATCACTTCAGCAAAGCCAAGCCTCAAGGTCAATTCAACTGCCACCCTTCTCCAACATGACCCTTATGAAGGTCATTTGCCAGCTGGCTTCACATGATCCCTTACAGGCAAAGTCCCTGGTAGTATAAGGGAATGAAAGAAATGTTAGCCTGGGAGGTAAACAATCCGAGTTCTGGTCTCAGCCCAGCCACTTTGGGGCTATTACACTTTGGGCCAGTTGTTTCACCCCTCTGAGTTTCAGCTTCCTCATCTACAATGTGGGTGAAAACAGTGACAACTCTTGCCCTATGTTGTCTTCACTGGATTGTTATGCAGTCTTAATGAGATAATAACTCAAAATTCAGTGTGACCAGCTAGACAGGGAAGTATCAGTCACACTTCAAATTTCTCCTGTAAGTGTTTTAATAACAGCCAAACAATGGACTCTTCTTAGAAGAATACAAAGAGAAGACATAATGACTGAGGCCCACAGTTGATTTGAGTAGAATTCAGTTTGGTCACAATCAAAATTAATGCACTTACCTTGAGTGCCCAGAGCCAGAGGAGGCTGCCCACGAGCCCAACCAGCCTTGATGGTTCCCGGAAAGGTTGGTCTCTCCATTGTTGACTGATCAGTGGCAAATGGTGGAATCGTGCTTGAAAACACAAAATCATGCTAGAAAACAACAGTCTCCCACGGAGAGGAGGGTGGCATTATCCAGGCTGGTCCTTCTTCTGAGCCAGGTTTCCTCATTTCTTTCCCAGAGAGGTCTTTGCAGAATCCCCAGAGGAACAGGCTGTCAGTCCTGGACTTAAGCAGCTGGGCAATTCCTAAAATGTCATCTGTTCTCACTAAAGCCTCAGGACTACAAAGAGCAGAATTGGCCAGGTTGACAAGATTGTCTTTGCTCTATGACTCATTCCTCTCCCTGGGAGACTCGCAAGACAATTACCACAGGAAGAATCTTTTTATGGATTTTCCTCTGTCCCATGCAGCCAAAGCCAACTGGAACAAAAGGAGTGTGAGGGACCCTGAGAAGCTGGGCAGCTGGTTGGCCAGGTGGGTGGGAAGACATACAAGCAGATGGGTAGCTGGGCAAGTGGGTGTGGGCTCTGGCTGGGTACCACAGGACACATAATCTGCAGACATCAATCATAGGTTTACAATGAGATTGGAGTCCAGTCTAGATATTTGTAGATGCTGAAGATCCTCAGAAATTTCAAAAAGTAAAAGGAAAATGGAAAGAGATGGGAATACCAGACCACCTGACCTGCCTCTTGAGAAACCTGTATGCAGATCAGGAAGCAACAGTTAGCACTGGACATGGAACAACAGACTGGTTGCAAATAGGAAAAGGAGTTGGTCAAGGCTGTATACTGTCACCCTGCTTATTTAACTTATATGCAGAGTACATCATGAGAAATGCTGGGCTGGAAGAAGCACAAGCTGGAATCAAGATTGCCGGGAGAAATATCAATATGCAGATGACACCACCCTTATGGCAGAAAGTGAAGAGGAACTAAAAAGCCTCTTGATAAAAGTGAAAGAGGAGAGTGAAAAAGTTGGCTTAAAGCTCACCATTCAGAAAACTAAGATTGTGGCATCCGGTCCCATCACTTCATGGCAAATAGATGGGGAAACAGTGGGAACAGTGGCTAACTTTATTTTTCAAGGCTCCAAAATCACTGCAGATGGTGATTGCAGCCATGAAATTAAAAGACACTTACTCCTTGGAAGGAAAGTTATGACCAACCTAGACAGCGTATTAAAAAACAGACACATTACTTTGCCAACAAAGGTCCGTCTAGTCAAGGCTATGGTTTTTCCAGTGGTCATGTATGGATGTGAGAGTTGGACTATAAAGAAAGCTGAGTGCCGAGGAATTGATGCTTTTGAACTGTGGTGTTGGAGAAGACTCTTGAGAGTCCCTTAGACTGCAAGGAGATCCAACCAGTCCATCCTAAAGGAGATCAGTCCTGGGTGTTCATTGGAAGGACTAATGTTGAAGCCGAAACTCCAATACTTTGGCCACCTGATGTGAAGAGCTGACTCATTTGAAAAGACCCTGATGCTGGGAAAGATTGAGGGCAAGAGGAGAAGGGGACGACAGAGGATGAGATGGTTGGGTGGCATCACTGACTCGATGAACATGGGTTTGGGTAAACTCTGGGAGTTGGTGCTGGACAGGGAGGCCTGGCATGCTGTGGTCATGTGGTCGCAAAGAGTCGGAGACAACTGAGCGACTGAACTGAACTACCCAGAAGATATAAAAATCTTAAAAAAATTTTTTTTCTAAGAATTTTAAAGATGTTATTTTCACATTTAGCTCTTTAAGCTGCTTGAAGATTGACAGATTTTTGGTACAGTGTTAGGTAAAAATATACTTCAAAAAAATTTTTTTGGCCATGCTGCATGGCATGCAGGATCTTGGTTCCCCCACCAGGGATTGAACCCATGCCCTTGGCCATGAAAACACTGAGTCCTAACCACTGGACTTCAAGAGAATTCCCAAGATATATTTTTTAATCTTCATCATCATATAAAGATAGCTAGGCGTCCTAGGCTTATATAGTAAATGTACCATCATTTTCCCCACTTTTTTTCATATGTGTGGAGAGCTGTTTCCAGTTTCTCCATTTTGTTCTGTCAGCTTGAATTCCTTCAGTTCATTTTTCTTCTTCAAAATATTTTTGTTATTCTTAATCCTTTACTATTACAAATTTTTAATAAGATACATAATACAATTGACCCTTGAACAAGGCAGAGGTTAGGCACACTGGCTCTGTACACAGTCTAAATTTATAGTTGGCCCTCCATATCCCTGGTGACTTCCCTGGTGGCTCAGACGGTAAAGCGTCTGCCTACAATGCAGGAGACCCGGGTTCGATCCCTGGGTCAGGAAGATCTCCTGGAGAAGGAAATAGCAACCCACTTCAGTACTCTTGCATGGAAAATCCCATGTAGGCTGCAGTCCATGGGGTCGCAAAGAGTCGGACACGACTGACTGACTTCAGTTCAGTTCACTTCACTTCTGCATATCCATGGACTTCCCTGGTGGCTCAGATGGTAAAGAATTCACCTGCAATACAGGAGACCCGGGTTCAATTCCTGGGTCAGGAAGATCCCCTGGAGAAGGGAATTGCTACCCACTCCAGTATTCTGGCTGGAGAATTTCATGGACAGAGGAGCCTGGTGGTCTATAGTCCATGGAGTTGCAAAGTCAGACATGACTGAGTGACTTTCACTTTCTTTCCATATCCACAGTTCCTCTATCCATGGTTCCACATCCATGGATTCAACCAATTTCAGATTGTGTAGTGCCATAGTATTTATTGTTGAAAAATATCTGACTGTAAGTGGACCTACACAGTTCAAACCCATGTTGTTCAAGGATCAGCTCTACATAAAGAATATGTAAGTTGTTTGTGTAGAGTTTAAATTATAAAAAGAACACCTAACTAGCACCTTGGAAGTTTCTTTAAACCTCTATCCAGTCACAGCACTCCTCACCCACAACAACCATAGATAAACACTGTCTTTAATGGGTTAATCATTCACCTGCTTTTTGTTAGAGTTTTGCTATGTATGTAACCCTACTACCTGTTGTTTAGTTTTCCCTGTTCCTAATATAAATGGAACCATATCATGTATTTTCTCCATATTCTCTCTTGTGACTTGTTCCTTTACCTCATTGTGTTCCTAAGTTTCAGTTTAGTGAGATGCATGTAACTATAATATATTCATTTTTATTGCTACATAGTGCCCCATTGTATGAATGCATCACCATGTATTCTACTATTTGTAGACACTCAGGGTAATTGTTTCTGATTTATGCACATTTCAAACAATATTACAATGACTATTCTTTTATATACATCCAAATGCAAATATGAAAAAACTTCTCCAAACCAAGGAATGTAATTACTGGGTTATAGGGTAAGGACTTGCCAATTTCAGCAGGTAATGCCAAGCTTCTCCAAACTAGTTGTTATATTACTTCCAGCAGTAGAAGCAAGTTTCTGTTGTGCCTCATTTTGTCAACAAATGCTCTCTAACTTTTTTACCTTTGCCAATTTGATAGATATTAAATATATCTTTAGTTTTAATTTATATTTTCTTAATTAAAATGATCTTAAGCACACATATATGTTTATGGAACCCATGCAGTTCATTTCCTTCAATATGTGTTGTTTGTCCAGTTTTTCCATTAGGTTTTACTTTTGTTATTGATTTTTAGGAGTTCTTTATAACCTAGATATTAATTCTTTATCACCTTTATATACTTAAATATGCATGTAGGTTGTCTTTGTTACTTCCTTTAGGGGTTCTTTAAATGAACAGAAGTTCTTAGTTTTAATGTAGCTGAGTTTGATCATTTTCCTTATTGGTTTGTGCTTGTTTCTCTAATCCGAGATCATAAAATTGTACCCTTGTATGATTTTCTGGATATTTTATAGTTTTGCATTTTACATTTAAGTCTTTAAAAGAATTCTAAGTGAATTTCATATGGAGTAATGTTGGAATTTATTTTCCTTTCTTTTTTCTGTATATAGTTAAACTGTTTTCTCATAACCATTTGTATTATAGTCCATGCTCCTCAGTGATTTCCAATTCTTTCTCTGTCATCAATTAAGATACTGTGTACGTGTGCATTTATATCTAGATTTTACATTTGGGCCTTTGTTTTTCAAAATAAATTTTAGAATTAGCTTTTTGAATTACACACACACACACACACACACAAACCTTGGGAATTATATTGGTATTGCAATTAATATATAGATCCATTTGGGAGAGAATTGATAATTTTAAGATTTTTAAGATATTATATCTTCCTATCCAAGAAGATGTTTCTCCATTTATTTATGTATTTGAAAAGAATTTTCAAAGAAGTTTTGCAGTTTTCTCCATAAAGGACTTGCACATGATTTGTTAGATTTATTGCTAAGAGGTTTATTATTTTTGATACTATAAATTATATTTTTAACTTAATAGACTTTATTTTTCAGAGAGCTCGTTGTTGTGGTTCAGTTGCTAAGTCATATCTGACTGCTACCCAATGGGACTGCAGCACACCAGGCTCCTCTGTCCTACACTATATCCTCGGGTTTGCTCAGATTCATGTCCATTGAGTCGGTGATTTAGTTGGAGATTTAAGTTAATAGAAAAACTGAGTGGAAGGTACAGAGTTCCAATTTATGCCCCAATCCCCTCATACAATTTCCCTTATTATTAGCATCTTGTACTAGTATGATACATCTGTTATGATTGATGAACCAATATTTAAACATTATCATACAGAATCATACAGAATAGTCTCACTGCCCTAAAATCCCCCTGTGCTCCACCTATTAATCTCTTCCTTCCCTCCTTCCTTCTCTGGCAAACTCTAACCCTTTAACTGTCTCCACTGTTTTGCCTTTTCCAATATGTGGGTTTTTTTTCAGATTGGCTCCTTTCACCTAGCAATACACATTGAAGGTTCCTCTGTGTCTTTTCATAGCTTGATAGCTCATTTCTTTTTAGCACTGAATAATATTCCATTGGACAACTCTTTGAAAGGACCACTCTTTGTTTATCCATTCATCAACTTAAGGGCATCTGGGTTGCTTCCATGTTTTGGCAATTATGCATAAAGTTGCTGTAAACATCCACGTGCAGATTTTTGTGTAGATGTTAAGTTTTTAACTCCTTTAGGTAAACGTCAAGGAGTGCAATTGCTGGATTGTATGATAAGACTATGTTTAGTTTTGTACAAAACTGCCAAACAGTCTTTTCCAAAGTGGCTGTACCATTTTGCATTCCCAAAAGCAATGAATGAGAATTCCTGTTGCTCCACACCCTGGCCAGCATTGGTGTTGTCAGTGTTTTGGACCTTGGCCACTCTAATATGTGTGTAGCAGTATCTCATTGTTTTAATTTGTAATTTCCTAACGACATATGATGTGGAGCATCTTTTCATATGCTTATTTGCCATCTGTATATCTTCTTTGGTGAGGGTGTCTGTTAAGGTCCTTGGCCCATTAATTCAACTGGTTGTTTGTTTTCTTATTACTGAGTTTTAAGAGTTTTGGGTACATTTTGGCTAGTAGTTCTTTACCAGATATATCCTTTGCAAAGATTTTCCTCCCAGTCTGTGGTTTGGCTCGTCAGCTATGGGTTTTTTGTAGATACCCTTTATCAGGTTGAAGAAGTTCCTTTCTATTCCTGATTTCTTGAGGTTTTTTTTTTTTAATCGTAGAAGTGTGTTAGATTTTGTCAAATGGTTTTCTAATGTAGAGATTATAATGTGATTTTAGTTTTTTACTTTATTGATATAACATATTGCATTAATTGATTTTCAGATGTTGAACCAACTAAGTATTCCTGGGATAAATCCCACTTAATCATTATGTATGTATATGTTGCTGGATGCAGTTTGCCTGTATTTTGTTGCTTATGTTGGATATTTTTACATTTTCCTTTAGCTTTTTTTCTGGTATGCAGTTAGGTTGCTTGGAATAGTTTTTATCTTTTGTGGTTTTCTTTAAAACTTTAGGAGGAAACAGCAGGATTTGTTCTATAGTTAATTATTTCCTACCATGGAAGCAAGACCCTTCTGAATCCTCTACACTATGCTCTGTGAATTATGAGGTTTCCAGTGTGGCTGGTGGGAACTGGCTCCATTCCCAGCCCATGAGAATTCCAAGGATAGAGTCCCTGAATTGGGGGGAAAGTTATTTCTCTGGCCTTGGCTAGATTTTTCATATGCATGTACTGATTAGTATGAATACATGAGAGGGATCCTCTGTGAATCTCCATAATTTTCTCTCTGTGCAGGTCTTTCTTCTTTGGTGCTCTGTCCTAACTAACTCTAACTGCTTCAGTCTCCTCTGACTCTCAGCATCCTTCCTTATTTTCAGAAAAACACAAAGCAGTTGTGGTGTAATGAAAAGTGAACTGGGGTGTGAATCAAGGGCCTGGTTTCTAGACTCTGCCATACCATTGCCCCATTGTGGGACTTTGCTCATGCATTTGCCCCTCTATGAGAACTCAGGATCTCTCCTGTTTCACAAGAGGATTGCCCTAGGTGACTCTTCAGCTCCAGAATGCACTATAACATACATGTGTTCTGTGCTTCAAAACTTACAAACAAGTCTCACGTCTATTTGCTCCTTTATTCCTCCTCTGTGTGGTAGTTAGGGTAAGAATCATTATGCTGTTTTACAGGTGAGGTAACTGGGTCTCAAAGACATGATATCATAAACAGGCAGTGTTTGTAGTAGGGAAGAGAAGTTGCCTTTTGTGCATCAAGTTTCTGCGCCTTGGTCTCTTATAAAGCAGTGAAGACCCTTTATTTTGATTCCAAATGCTAGTGCCTGAAAGGGGTGACCAGTCTTGGTCACTACTGTCAAATGCACAATGTATGATCATCATGGATTTGATGGTGTTAGAAATCTTAAAGAAGAAAGAGCATGTGGACTAAAGCATTCACACGAAGCATTTGGCAGTATAGGTATGATGAATGGTTGTTGGGTCTGTTCCTTCCTGCTGTGGGGATTGTAGCTGCTGTGTTTTGTATGTTTCAGAGGGCAGCTTTGAGCTGTGTCCCAATGGGAAATGGAAGGTGGGAATTTCTGGAAGGGATTTTTAAAAATTGGCCTATTGTACAAACAGACTTTTCTTGTTTCTCAACTGTTTGCTCCAGTTTGCATCTGTGGGTTTTTGTTTAGAGAACAGCTGTAGAGAATTACAGCTTCCAGCCTCAGACTTACAGATTCTATCTCTGCATGTCCTGAAATCAGTGAGGGTTATTTCAGAGGCTTGCAGCTTGAGGAGTCAGCGCCCTCATGGGGCCCATCAAAAGGAAACAGCCTGCCTTGGACTCCACTCTTTGCTCTGTCTTGAATTTGCAATGTTCCAAGCAAACACAAGAATCCTGGTACCTTATCAGACACAGAGAAGGGCTCTACGTCTGTCCCAAATCCTGGGACCTCCCAGTTCTCATTATCACCTTTGATAGAAACTTCCAGTGGGGCCTGGCTAGACAATAGCTCATAAGCCATTGCCATTAGATGGATTACAGTCACAAAAATAAGCCTTGGACCGAGAGCTGCTGGAGGTAGCTTATCTTAATGCCACAAGAGCATTGGAATGACTGTCTCTAATTAGCCAGCCATACGGCTTTGTTGCGTTTATGAGCCCTACCAAATACAGTCAATCAAAGTTTATGGACTTATTTCCTTTCAGTCTCCAGTCTTGTCTGCCCTTTCCTACCTCTGTACCATTGCTCTTGCTGTTCCTTCCACCTGAAATACTCTCTCGTTCCCAGCCCCCTAGGTATGCCTGTTGAAATTCTTCTACAAAAGTCAAGTTCCCATCCCCTCTCCTCTGGGAGGTCTTCCTGAAACTCTGCCCTGAAACACTTCCTCCATCCATTGACCATCCTGAGTGAATACATATGCCCCTGTCTTAATACTCTTTCTAGACCACAAGTGATGGGAGGATAAAGACAGGTTTTAATCATCCCTGTACCTGTTCACCTCTCCCCTTCCTCCACCTGCTCCTTTCCATCTCATCTCTGGGTCAACCACAGAACCCTGCTCAGAAAGGACAATCAGGAAATATTTGCTGATGTGAAAAGCCAGAAGTCAGAATGAGAAAATGATTGAAATTCTGCTCTCTGCATTAGCCCATGGGAAATCAGGCAAGTATGTCACACAGCATGCAAATATCTAATATTGTTTTTAAGTGTTTAGAATTTCAATATTTAAAGCTCAGTTATAATTAAGACTTCAGAACTCTGCAGATTTCTTTTACAAAAAAACACTTCAGCAAACAAAAATGAATGTCTGCTTGAATTTAAGAAACTTGTGGATTCTGATTGTTTAAAGAAAACTTCAAATTAGAAGGCAATTGAGCAGTATTTAATTCAAAGAATTCATCTGATTACAGGTAAGACACACCATTCCCTGTATAAATGGCAGCAAAAGCCTTTATTGTCAATTAGAGAAGGGAACACAAATATGGAGGTAGAATTCATACCTTATCTGATTTGGAACCTGAATTATTTACTGTTGAGATTTGTATGAGATTAGGTCTCTCTGCTTAAACACTAAATCAAGCTTAACAGGAGCAGATATTGCAAATAAACACTGTTCTCTCAAATGGTGTTTTTAATCCTTTCATTAGAAAGGAAATCTAGCTGAGTCTTTTATTGCAGACATTGATGGCTCTATAAATTTTGATGAGCCGTGGGCTACAATTCATACATTCTTAAGAAAAAAAGGTGTACATTGCTGACTTACCAATGTAGCAGGATTTACAAGGCACTGGCTTAGTGGGAAGTCTGGGTTCCAGTTTTGTCTCTGCTATTGACTTGGGCAAATCCCTCCTCCTCCCTGGGTCTTGGTTTCCAAGTTTACAGGTAATTGAATTACGCTAGTATTTTCTAACAATGAACCTTAGGCAATGAAGCAAAGTTCGTTAAGTTGCAGTTCTCTTGCTGTTTTATGCTATTGTTCATTATTTAGTTCTTTTGGAGCCATAGCCTATAGTTTTTAAAAATGATAACAACTTAAAAGACTGACATGGAGTCAATATGTTTTAAAATGTCTCTGGTATTTCATCTCTCTGGATGCATTAACCTTCTCATCATTGTGATGAATGTTAAAGTCAATCAAGAAAATGTCAAACTTCTGTCAGTTTCCTCCCTTGCGTTTGTTACTATGGAGAAACAGCACTAAAAGTGAATCCCTTAGTTTAACTTCTTCATTTGTGGCAGTTAGGGGTCAAGAAGGTGTAGGCATCAAAGCATACTGGGAAACTGGCCTGCTAGCACTCAGCATCTGGTCATTAAACCAACATGTGTGCACTGCCCCAGCCATGGAGGCCTAGAGAGATCCATTTGTAGGCTTTGACACAGCATTTGACACTCATGTGTGGGGACCCAGTCAAAAGTGACCTGCTCACTGGGACTAGGAATGAGATCTTGGTTTGGGCCCATAGACAAGTCATTCAAATTATCTATCTTTTATCCAGATGTCTTGACTTCACATCCTAGGCCTGCTTACAGAGGGGTTTATTCAACTGGAAGGGCACATTTTGTTGCTCTTCATTGATTGCCTATCCATAGACAGTTTCCTTCTGAGGAAATGAGGATGTTGAGCAAGCTGATGTCCAAGGTCCCATCCAGCTGGGAATCTTGGTATGTGTGGTCTGTGGAAATCAATATCGCTTCTGATGAGTTAGACTTGCTGTTCAAAGACATACTTCTCCATCTCTCTCCTTAACCATTTGAATTATCACATTTATAAGATATCAGGGGTATTCCCATCTGCTTTAAGAAGGAAGATGAAGATGAAATGATTAAAAAAAAAAAAAAAACCTGGTCCCTGCTTTGTAAAGTAGTGAAGTTTACACTGACAATGTGAGCAATTTTGACTACAAAAAGAAGCAATGAAATTTTCTTATTTCTTGGAATTATATGGACACTGGTGATGATGAATATTTTCTTTGGAGTTACATTTTTGCAGTTTGAACTTTTAGCTGGCTTCCTCCGAATATCTTTTTTTTTTTTTTAATCAATGCTATTCTTTGAAGAACTGTTAATAAAATTATTAGAGAAAATGATGGAATATTTCCGCCTTCTCAATTTTAAAAGAGATTTTCATGATAAGGAAAGTTAGTGTCTGATACAGACACACTCAGAAAGTTGATACCAGCCACTTCAGAAATCAATGATAGTTATTTTTGTCAGTGCAGTCAAAATTACTTAGTGAAGTATGGGTCTGATTTTCCTTTTTATTAAACAAAATCCAAAATGTCATCTACTTTTACGTCAGAATCTACTTTGAGCTTTGTTCTGTTTTGAACTTTGTAACCTACTTTAAAGATTTGGGACTTCTAGTGCTTAGAATTTGGGCTTTCATTGACAGGGACTGGGATTTGATTCCTGGTCAGGGAACTAAGATCTTGCAAGCTGTGTGGCCAAAATAAATAAATAAATAAATAAATTACTTCTCTTCTGTTTTTTATATAGTCTGAAGCTCAAACCATCTTGACTGTTCTTGACTATGAACAATATGAACGCTAAGTGGTATTACCCATGCTTCAGGTAAGCTTCCCTGATGGCTCAGTTGGTAAAGCGTCTGCCTGCAATGCAGGAGACCTAGGTTCGATCCCTGGGTCGGGAAGATCCCCTGGAGAAGGAAATGGCAACCCACTCCAGTACTCTTGCTTGAAGAATCCCATGGAGGAGCCTGGTGGGCTACAGTCCATGGGGTTACAAAGAGCCGGATACGACTAAGTAACTAACTTTCTTTCTTTCAGGTAGACAATGTCAGAGGAAAATTCCTCCTTTCCCTCCCTTGTTTCAATACCATCCTCTCCATGAACCTTGCAAAGTGAAATTGATCATTATAAAGTGATAAGAACTTTTTTAAGCTGAAAAAGATCTGACTTCTTTTTTGTTTGATCTAAAATTCAGCGTGCAATCACAAATGTGATAAAGACCTACTATGTGCTGGGCATTGGGTCAGCCACAGGAAGGATTACAAAGTCAAAAAAGGCATGGGCTCTGCATTTGAGGACCTTGTGTCTGGTTGTGGAAAATGGTGAGCACGATGTAGGAAAAGGCTAAGCAATGTCCCACATAGAGTCCTAGAATCACATCATTTTGGAGAGTCAGGAAGGGGATTCAAAGGAGTGAGAGGCTGACTTCTACAAGTCGGCTTCAGGAAAGGCATAACCCTGCTCCCTCACACCAGGTGTCTTACCCTGTGAAATGTGACCCAAACCACAACTTAGAATCTGCTGGGAAGCTTTTGAAAATCTGCAGATCTCCTGCATCAGACTCTCTGTTGGGCCACTATGACACAGGTGGAGAGCCAAGGCAGTGCTTTAAATGGGGGCAGCAATTTGCTCTTTAGAAAAATAGTGTTTTGAGAGTTGTCATTTCAGAAGTGCATCCTATACTAGCCAAACTGTTTTCTCCCTTTTGTTTCAAGATATGAACTGGGGTGTCAAAAGGAATCCAGCTGATTTTGTTAGAAAAATCAGAACATCTGATTATCTCATATCTCTACTGTGCCATTGGAATCTGGTCCTCAGGTTACAGTTGGGAGGCAGAAACAGTTCTTAGGGTGCATGTGCTCTGGATAGATGTGAGAGAGGGAAAGGCATTTTACATGTGGAGGAAGTGGAGAAATGACGAGAAGAAGAGAAGTAATGCGATGACACTGGCAATGAGCCTAGACTCAGACCTAGACTCAAATCTAGGCCCTTTACTTCTTATTAATGTGTGACCTTGAAAAAGTCTCTTAAGTTCTCTGAGCCTCAATGTCTTTCTTTCTTTTTAAATATATATATTTTAATGGGCTTCCCTGTCGACTCAGAGGGTAAAGAATCTGCCTACAATGCAGGAGACACAGGAGATGCAGATTCTATTCATGTATCAGGAAGATCTCCTGGAGGAGGAAATAGCAACCCACTCCAGTATTCTTGCTTGAAAAATCCCATGGACAGAGGTACCTGGCAGGCTACAGTCTAAAGTGTTACAAAGAGCTGAACACAACTTATTGACTAAACACATAACACACACAGCACACATATATATTTAATGAGTTAATGAATGGATGGATAAATTGTAGTAACTCTGAAGGTAATTTAGAAGCATTCATTGGCTTTCAAAATATTTAACCTCATATTTCAGAATCTAAAGTTTCCTCCAAATGTACCAAGAGGTAAATTCTGGAACAATAACTAAAGAGATAACTTTGTTCACCATCTGGGATTAGTGTAAGCTGTAAGGAGAATCTTTACTTTTATCTATACATTTTAAAAATTAACAGGGTATTTTATACATGTAATACTTAGATAATTAAAAGAATTTAAATTTTAGAAAAACAAATACAGCAATTGTACTAGAGCCAAAATAAAATAATTATGACCAGTAATCATTCCATCCATATGGCTTTTTGGTTCTTGGCTGCCAAGGGAAAATGAACACTATAAAAGATTACAGAATTTTGTCTGATGAAAGGAAACAGACCAGTTGAGATGTTCTGTTTCTACTAAACTCTTCCCAATATTAAATACTATATTTCTATAAATTTTTTGTATAAACTAGCATATAAATTACAGAAATAACATTCAGGGTGCTATCTTATTAGAAGTTTTAAATGAATTGCAGAACCATTCTTCATAAAATATTTTCTTTCACCAGCTGATTTAAACATGATAGACATTACTATCTGAAGGCTCAGTAAAACAATTAAAGTAATCCAAATACATCATATTCAAGTAGTATAATCTGAATAAGGGTAAAGATACCATATTTTCATTATTTCACGTGATATGATATATTATTTACATTAAAGTGTTTTCATAATGATCGTTACATAAATGTCACCTTTTTAATTAAATATTCTCACAAAAAACAATGGTAGTTGAACAATAAACTGACATTAAGATATAGTAGATGATCTGTTGCTAGTCTTCAATTATTCATCTTTCATGTGTGGGTAGAAAAAGTAATTAACAAAATAAAATGTGGGCTACAAAAACATGATTTATAACAAAACCCAATTATATGCTTTTTTTAATGTATGCACCTCTTCTCATCTTGATCAGTTCACGTTTAAGGACTCATTAATAAAATGCATTTCTCTTTTTAAATTGAAGTATACTTGATTTACAATGTTGTGTTAGTTTTAGGTGTATAGCACAGTGATTTAGTTATACATATATATATATGTATATAATTTTAATATAGATTATCAATACAATTTGTTAATCTACTCGTCTGTTGATAGAACCTCTACAGTTTTCAGTTTGGGGTTATTACAAATAAAACTACTATGACCATTTGTTTACAAGTCCTTGTGTGAACACACGGTTTCATTTCTCTTTGATAAATACCTAGGAGTGATATGGTCAAAACATATTGTAGATTGATGTTTTTAACTTTCTAAAAAATTGCCAAATTGTTCTCCAATTTGCTTCTCCCATTTACATTACCAACAGTTGTGTATGAGAGTTCTTGTTTCTTCACGTCCTGGCCAACACATAGTATGATCAGCCTTTTCGTTTTAGCCATTCTACTGACTATGTAGTTACATGTCATTTTCCTTTTAATATGCATTTCCCCAATGACTAATGATTTTTAACACTTTTAAATGTGCTTTTTAACCCCTCATATATTTTCTCTGATGAAGTGTTTGTCCAAAACTTTTGCCCAGTTTTCAGAACTTGGCCGTTTGCTTTCTTGTTAATGAGTTTTGAGGACTATATATTTGGATATAAGCTTTCTATCATATATATGGTTTGCAAATATTCTCTTCCTGTCTGCTGTTTGACTTTTAATTCCCTTATCACTGTTGTTCAAAGAGAAGAAGTTTTTATTTGACTTTGATAAGATCTAATTTATCAACGTGTTCTTTTATGATTGTACATTGGTGTCACATCTGAAAAAATCTTTATCCAACCTAAGATCACAACTGTTTTCTCCTATATTTTCTTATAAAAGTTTTATAGTTTTAGGTTTTACATTTCAGTCTATAATCCATTTTAAGTTAATATTTTTGCATATTGATATTCAATTTTTCCAGAACCATTTGTTGTTAAGACTGTACTTGCTCTACTGAATTGCCTGTGCACTTTTGTCAAAATCAGTTGTCTATATATGTGTGGTTTTGTTTCTGGACTTTTCATTTCTGTTCCATTGATCTATTTTTCTACTTTTATGCAAAAATAACATTGCTTTGATTATTGTAGCTTCACTCTAAGTAAAAATCAGGCACCACTTGTCCTGTGACTTTGTTCTTTTCTAAGCTTGATTGAGTTGTTTGTCTTTTCATTGGAATTTAAAAACCATATTGAGAATATACAATGGAGAAAAGACAATCTCTTTAACAAGTGGTGCTGGGGAAACTGGTCAACCACTTGTAAAAGAATGAAACTAGAACATGTTCTAACACCATACACAAAAATAAACTCAAAATGGATTAAAGATCTAAGGATAAGACCAGAAACTACAAAACTCCTAGAGTAAAACATAGGCAAAACACTCTCTGACATAAATCACAGCAGGATCCTCTATGACCCACCTCCCAGAATATTGGAAATAAAAGCAAAAATAAACAAATGGGACCTAATTAAACTTAAAAGCTTTTGCACAACAAAGGAAACTATTAGCAAGGTGAAAAGACAGCCTTCAGAATGGGAGAAAATAATAGCAAATGAAGCAACTGACCAAGAATTAATCTCAAAAATATATGAGCAGCTCATGCAGCTCAATTCCAGAAAAATAAATGACCCAATCAAAAAATGGGCCAAAGAACTAAACAGACATTTCTCCAAATACAGATGGCTAACAAACACATGAAAAGATGCTCAACATCACTCATTATCAGAGAAATGCAAATCAAAACCACAATGAGGTACCATTCCACGCCAGTCAGAATGGCTGCAATCCAAAAGTCTACAATCAATAAATGCTGGAGAGGGTGTGGAGAAAAGGGAACCCTCTTACACTGTTGGTGGGAATGCAAACTAGTACAGCCACTATGGAGAACAGTGTGGAGATTTCTTTAAAAACTGGAAATAGAACTGCCATATGACCCAGCAATCCCAGTCCTGGGCATACACACTGAGGAAACTAGATCTGAAAGAGACACATGCACCCCAATGTTCATCGCAGCACTGTTTATAATAGCCAGGACATGGAAGCAACCTAGATACCCATCAGCAGACGAATGGATAAGAAAGCTGTGGTACATATACACCATGGAATATTACTCAGCCATTAAAAAGAATATTTGAATCAATACTAATGAGGTGAATGAAACTGGAGCCTATTATACAGAGTGAAGTAAGTCAGAAAGAAAAACACCATTGCAGTATATTAACGCATATATATGGAATTTAGAAAGATGGTAATGATAACCCTATAGGCAAGACAGCAAAAGAGACACAGATGTAAAGAACAGACTTTTGGACTCTGTGGGAGAAGGCGAGGGTGGGATGAATTGAAAGAATAGCATTGAAACACATATATTACCATATGTGAAGTATACCGTCAATCCAGGTTCGATGCATGAGACAGGATGCTCAGGGCTGGTGCACTGGGATGACCCTGAGGGATGGGATCGGGAGGGAGATGGGAGGGGGGTTCAGGATGGGGAACACATGTACATCCATGGCTGATTCATGTCAGTGTATGGCAAAACCAATACAATATTGTAAAGTAATTAGCCTCCAATTAAAATAAATTAATTAACTAAAAAAAGGAAAAAAAATTTACTAAATAGGAAAATATATATAGGTGTTTCAAGACAAACTTTTCTATTAAAACAATTTTGAATATTTCTAAAGATGTATGTCAAAATGGACTAATTAATTTTTAGGATAGCAGTACAAATTTTCCCCCAGAAATAATATAGTGTAGAAATATCCTGGTACAATCATAAGTTGAACTGAGTATTCTGTAAAGCACAAGTGGTAATTTATGTCTCAAAAAGCTTAGAACATTTTGGAAGTGATAATGATGGTACATCAATGATAAAGTCATTTTAACAGATTTCATTTATATTGTGTCTATTCATCAGATAATGAACTTGCAGTTGTTTCCTGAGAGAAAAGGGGGCATGTTCAATTAAGGTTAAAGAATATTAAAATAACTTGTGATAAAAAATAATAAAAATTAAGACCGTATTCTCAGTTTCTACAAAAAAAACCTGATGGGTTATTGATTGGGATTGTTCTGAATCTGTAGACCAACTTGGAAATACCTGACATCTTAATAATGAGTCTTCTGATCAGTTAACAAGGGCTCTATTTCTTCATTTGTTGACTTAATCATCTTGATAACATTTTATAGTTTTCAGTGCACAATTCTTTCACACATTTTGTTAAAATTTTCTCTTAGCTTATCTTATTTTTAGTTGCTATTGTAAATATTTTTGTTTCAGTATTTGATTGGTCATTGATACCATATGGAAATAAAATTGATTTTTGCATATTGATCTTGTAATCTACAATGTTGCTAAGCTAACTTATTTGTTTTACTAGCATGTCATCTGTGAATAAAGGTAATTTTATTTTTTCCATTCCAACATGATGCCTTTCATTATTTCTTCTTGCCTAATTTCCATGTTCAATATAAATGGTGAGAATGGGTATTCTTATCTTGTTCCTGATCTTAGGGGAAAAGCATCCAATCTTTCCCACTGAAATATGATGTTAGCTGTGTTGTTTTTATATGCTGCTTTTATCAGGTTGAAGAACTTTCCTTGTATTCCTTGTTTGTTGAGTGCTTTTATAATGAAAGAATATTGAAAGTGAAAGTGAAAATCTCTCAGTCGTGTCGACTCTTTGAGACCCCATGGACTATGCAGTCCATAGAATTCTCTAGGCCAGAATATTGGAGTGGATAGACTTTCCCTTCTCCAGGGCATCTTCCCAACTCTGGGATCGAACCCAGGTCTCCCACATTGCAGGCAGATTCTTTGCCAGCTGAGCCACAAGGGGTATTAGATTTTGTCAAATGCTCTTTTTGAGTCTGTTGAAATGATCATGTATTTTAAAAATTTTAATCAATTAGAGACTTCCCTAGTGGTCCAGTGGTTAAGAATCTTTGCTTCCACTGCAGAGGGCATGGTCGCAGCCCTGGTCAGGGAACTAAGATCCAGCATACCACCTGGTGCAGCCAAAAAAATAATTAGCCAATAAATATGGTATATTACATTGATTGAGTTTTGGATGTTAAACCAATATTGAATTCCTGGGAAAAATTGCACATAGTCATGGGGTATAATCCTTTTTATAGATTACTGGATTTTGTTCACTGGGCTTCCCTGCAGGCTCAATAGTAAAGAACCTGCCTACAAATGCAGGAGAACTGAGTTTGATCCTGGGTTGGGAAGATGCCCTGGAGAAGGAAATGGCAACCCGCTCTAGTATTCTTGCTTGGGAAATTGCATGGACAGAGGAGCCTGGCAGGCTACAGTTCACAGGGTTGCAAAAAAGTTGGACATGACTTAGTGACTAAACAATAACAAAAATTGGCATTGAGTTTTATTTTTCTGTAAAGTCTTTGGTTTTGGTTTCAGGACAATATTGACCTCAGAGAACCAGTTTGGAAGTGTTTTCTCCTTTTCTATTTTTGGAAGAGTTTATGAAAACCACCTGACCTGCCTTTTGAGAAATCTGTATGCAGGTCAGGAAGCAACAGTTAGAACTGGACATGGAACAACAGACTGATTCCAAATAGGGAAAGGAGTACCTCAAGGCTGTATATTGTCACCCTGCTTATTTAAATTATATGCAAAGTACATCATGAGAAATGCTGGGCTAGATGAAGCACAAGCTGGAATCAAGATTGCTGGGAGAAATATCAATAACCTCAGATATGCAGATGACACCACCCTTATGGCATAAAGTGAAGGACAACTAAAAAGCCTCTTGATGAAAGTGAAAGAGGAGAGATAAAAAGTTGACTGAAAGCTCAACATTCAGAAAACTAAGATCATGGCATCTGGTCCCATCACTTCATGGCAAATAGATGGGGAAACAGTGGAAACAGTGGCTAAATTTATTTTTCTGGGCTCCAAAATCACTGCAGATGGTGACTGCAGCCATGAAATTAAAAGGCGCTTGCTCCTTGGAAGAAAAGTTATGACCAACCTAGACAGCATATTAAAAAGCAAAGACATTAATTTACCAATAAAGATCTGTCTAGTCAAAGCTATGGTTTTTCCAGTAGTCATGTATGGATGTGAGAGTTGGACTATAAAGAAAGATGAGTGCCAAAGAATTGATGCTTTTGAACTGTGGTGTTGGAGAAGACTCTTGAGAGTCCCTTGGACTACAAAGAGATCCAACCAGTCCATCCTAAAGGAAATCAGTCCTGAATGAGGATGACAGAGGTTGAGATGGTTGGATGGCATCACCGACTCAATGGACATGAGTTTTAGTAAACTCTGGGAGTTGCTGATGGACAGGGAGGCCTGGCATGCTGCAGTCCATGGGGTCGAAAAGAGTCAGACATGACTGAGAGACTGAACTGAACTGAGCTGAACTGAGTGGTAAAGAACCTGTGTGCCAGTGCAGGAGATGTAAGAGAATCGGGTTCAATCCCTGGGTCAGAAAGATTCCCTGGAGGAGGGCATGGCAACCCACTCCAGTATTCTTGCTGGGAGAATCCCATGGATGGAGGAGCTTAGTGGGCTATAGTCCACAGGGTTGCACAGAGTCGGACACAACTGAAGCGACTTAACACACACACAACACACACACATGAAGAGTTGGTGCTAATTCTTCTTTAAATATTTGGTTGAATTCACTAGCAAGTCCATCTGGACCTGAAACATTCTCCCACGGATATATTTTAACTACAGCTTCAAATTTCATTAATATATAGAGAGCTATTTGGGTTATGTACTTCTGTTCCTTGTCCTTCTCCTTTTTCCTCCTCTTTCTTTTACTTAGAAATAAAGTGAAGGATACATCAAAGAACGAGTCAAAAGGAAGAGATGCATAGGGCAAGGTATGCGGGAAGCAACATGGAGCCTCCATGCCCTTTTCAGGTGTGTGAACCTCCCAGAACCTTGAAGTGTTAGCCAACCTGGGAGTTCCCCAAACTGTTTTGTTTAGCGATTTTTATAGAGGTTCCAGGGCTTCCCTGGTGCCTCAAATGGTAAAGCGTCTGCCTACAGTGCGGGCTTCCCTGGTGCCTCAAATGGTAAAGCGTCCGCCTGCAGTGTGGGAGACGCAGGTTCAATCCCTGGGTCAGGAAGATCCCCTGGAGAAAGAAGTGGCAACCCACTCCAGTACTCTTGCCTGGAAAATTCCATGGATGGAGGAGCCTGGTAGGCTATAGTCCATGGGGGTCAAAAAGAGTCAGACACGACTGAACGACTTTACTTTTACTTTCATGGTTTCCATTACATAGGCACGACTGATTAAATCATTGGTCACTGGTGAGTTACTCAGTCTTCAGCCCTCTCACTCCTCTCCAAAAGTGGAGTGGGAAGCTGAAAGTTCTAACCTTCTAACCACATGGCTGGTTCCTCTGGCAACCAGCCTCCTTGCTGAAGCTTATACAACAGTCTACCAAGAGTTAACATAAGCTCAGGTCTAAATGAAAAGTATTTCTTCTTGGGTGAGCTTTGGTAGTTTGTGTCTTTCATAGAATCTGTCTATTTCATTAAAGTTGTCACAGTTATTGGCATACATTGTTCATACTATTTTCTTTTATTTTTTGTCCCTGGAATCTGTTGTTTATGTCACCTTTCCCCTACCTGATATCAGCTATTTGTCTCTTTTCTGCTTTTGTTTTCATTTGTCTGGCTAGGTTTGTCAATTCCCTCCCCCCGCCCTGGATCATTTTTTTTTTTTTCCTTATTTATGTATTTTTTCTTTCTTTCTTTCTTTTTTTTTTTATTAGTTGGAGGCTAATTACTTCACAACATTTCAGTGGGTTTTGTCATACATTGATATGAATCAGCCATAGATTTACACGTATTCCCCATCCCGATCCCCCCTCCCACCTCCCTCTCCACCTGATTCCTCTGGGTCTTCCCAGTGCACCAGGCCCGAGCACTTGTCTCATGCATCCCACCTGGGCTGGTGATCTGTTTCACCATAGATAGTATACATGCTGTTCTTTTGAAATATCCCACCCTCACATTCTCCCACAGAGTTCAAAAGTCTGTTTTGTATTTCTGTGTCTCTTTTTCTGTTTTGCATATAGGGTTATCGTTACCATCTTTCTAAATTCCATATATATGTGTTAGTATGCTTAGGTTTGTTAATTTTATTGCTATTCTCAAAGAATCCCCGTTTGGGCTCATTGATTTTATCTATTGTTTTTCTATTTTTTATTTTATTGATATCATTTGGTCTTTATTTTCTTTCAACTACTTTTTGGAGTTTAACTTGCTTTTCTTTTTATAGATTCTTAAAAGAGAAGCTAAGGTCATTGATTGAAGGTATTTCTTCTTTTCAAATACAGGCGTTTAGCAATATAAAATTTCCCTGTACATACTGCTTTGGTGGCATCACATAACTTCTATTGTGTTTTCATTTTTATTTTGTTTAAAATATATTGTAATTTCTCTTTAATTTCTTCTTTGACTCATTAGTTACTTAGGAGTGCATCATTTAGTTCCCAAGTATTTGGGGATTTTTCCAGACATGTTTCTCTTATTGACTTCAAATTTAATACCATTGTGGTCAGAGAATAAAGTTTGCATAACTTGAACCCTTCTAAATTTATTCAGACTTGCTTTATGACCAGAATATTATATCTATCTTGATAAATGTCACATGTGAACTTGAAAAGAATGTAAATTCTCATGTTACTGGGATTATTCTGTAAATGTCAACTAGATTAATTGTATTGATATTATAGTTCATATTTTCTATATATTTACTGATTTTTCTACTTCTTTTATTCACTTATCAAAATAAGGATATTGAAATCTCTATGATTGTGGATTTGTCTGCTTCTCCTTGCAGTTCTTTCAGTTTTTGTTTAATATAGTTTGAAGCTCTGCTATTAGGAGCAAAATGTTAAGGAATTTTTCTTCTTTGGATTAACTGACAATTTTATTATTATGAAATGACTTCTTTAGCTTTGATAGTATTCTTTCCTTTGAAAGTTCCGTTTTCTGATGTGAATACAGCCACTCTGGCCTATGGCCTATTTTAGTACAGGGGCAAAACTCAAATGAGGGACCCTCTACCTAGGGAAGTAAATGGAATGAAATTGATCACGAAGTGTCTCCACCAAGAAGCTGGAAGCTTGTTACAGCTGTTCATAAAAAAAGAATTCCACCAGTGTCCCTCAGAAAGGTAAGGTGTATTTCTCCAGAAGGCTTCTTTAGAAGGAAAAAAGTTAGGACACTATCAATTCCAATGGTAAAATAAAATATACAAGCAGCTCCTGCAGCTCAATTCCAGAAAAATAAATGACCCTATCAAAAAATGGGCCAAGGATCTAAACAGACATTTATCTAAAGAAGACATACAGATGGCTAACAAACACATGAAAAGATGCTCAACATCACTCATTATCAGAGAAATGCAAATCAAAACCACAATGAGGTACCATTATACACCAGTCAGAATGGCTCCTATCCAAAAGTCTACAAGCAATAAATGCTGGAGAGGGTGTGGAGAAAAGGGAACCCTCTTACACTGTTGGTGGGAATGCAAACTAGTATAGCCACTATGGAGAACAGTGTGGAGATTCCTTAAAAAACTGGAAATAGAACTGCCATATGACCCAGCAATCCCAGTCCTGGGCATACACACTGAGGAAACTAGATCTGAAAGAGACACATGCACCCCAATGTTCATCGCAGCACTGTTTATAATAGCCAGGACATGGAAGCAACCTAGATGTCCATCAGCAGACGAATGGATAAGGAAGCTGTGGTACATATACACCATGGAATATTACTCAGCCGTTAAAAAGAATTCATTTGAATCAGTTCTAATGAGATGGATGAAACTGGAGCCCATTATACAGAGTGAAGTAAGTCAGAAAGATAAAGACCAATACAGTATACTAACGCATATATATGGAATTTAAAAAGATGGTAACGATAACCCTATATGCAAAACAGAAAAAGAGACACAGATGTACAGAACAAAATTTTGGACTCTGTGGGAGAAGGCGAGGGTGGGATGTTCTGAGAGAATAGCATTGAAACAAGTATACTATCAAGGGTGAAACAGATCACCAGCCCAGGTGGGATGCATGAGACAAGTGCTCGGGTCTGGTGCACTGGGAAGACCGAGAGGAATCGGGTGGAGAGGGAGGTGGGAGGGGGAATCGGGATGGGGAATACATGTAACTCCATGGCTGATTCATGTCATTGTATGACAAAACCCACTGAAATGTTGTGAAGTAATTAGCCTCCAACTAATAATAAAAAAAAAAAGTGTCGTGCTGGTGAGGATACATGTTGAGAAGAACTTTTTAATGTAAGTAACACATTCATCTGGTTAATCCAAGCCCCTCCCTGCATCCATTCTTCACTTTTAGGTTGTAGTTTTTTTTGCATGCAAACACCCAGCACAACTTGCAGCTTGTATGATCAGCCTCTTCCTCCCTAAACTGTTAGAACCTAAGCCTGGGTAGCACACCTATTGAGATGAGCAAGACCTCCCAAATTTGAAACAAAATTGGCACACCCAACAGAGCAAGTTTATTCACAGAAGTCTTGACAGCCTGAAGGCAGTGATTTAAGACTGGAAAACAGAAAACTGAGGAGAGTTGTATAGACACTGGGGAAAAAAGGTAGGATGAAAACTTTCCTTGGTAGTAGCCAGGAAGTGAGTGGGTCTTCAAAGTGTGTAGAGATATTTGTAGGAGGGAAATGAGATAATTCCCATCCACACAGACTTAAATATGGTCATGTTACCCTGGATGGATTGTAGGTAAGACATACCAAAAACCCTTACAAGGTTGAAGGGTAAGAGAAACCAGAGCGTACCACTGAACAGGGCAGTTCTGGGGAAATGTTTGGAGGAGACACCCTCTCCCTGCCATGTAATCCACCAGACTTGACATGGGGAGATGAGGAGGGTGGTAGGTCAGTTTCAAGGGCCATTTAAGAGTGTTAAAAATCACCCCTTTCTCCCACCAGAGTGATTTGGCCTTGCCAGCATCTCCCCCTCCTCCATGAATGTGTCAGGATGGGGCTTTGTGATGTCTAAGCCTTCCAAGGCTACCATTGGCTGGAAGAGAGCCTTGCTGACCAAACAAAGCCTAAGGGTGTGGCCCTTCCTTGTCCTGGGAGGGGCATATATGGACAGATCAGGAAGACTGGTGGAGCATTGGGAGCACCAATATGGAGAGGGAGACCTGGAAATCACAAACACCTACCACTTCTATAGAACAGCAGACCTCAAACACCAAAGCAGGGAAGAAGAGGATGCCCTCTGAGTATAGGCCTGGAGGCAGTGTGAAGGTGAGATGACCCCACTCAAAATCCTCATCCTCTTCCCCATTAACATGCCCACAAGAGTCTTACCCTGGACTTAACTGGCATGCCCCTCCTGAGTCTGCAGTCCTTTTCTCAGAGCCCCTGTTCTCATCTGTCTCCTACCCTCTCCCCCCAAACCATGGCCCCTCTGTGCTGATTGTTTTGTCTTTCCAGAAGGCCAACAGAATCATGCAAGTGACAAGATGCCGTCAAGGGAATGTGAGCCGAAGACGCTTTCTGAAAACTCTCGTTCCTTCAATTAAATCCAAGAAAGCTAGAGAGCCAGCACTAACCAACTGCCATCCCAAGATGAATGAGACACGGACTGAAAACCCAACGGAACCAAAGGAAAATCAAGAGACTGTGAAGAAACCCACCATTTCCGGTGATGACCAGGGCAGGCAGAATTTGGGAGTGGTGGCGGAGACCACAGAAATCCCTGCAGAATCTTTAAAGTCTAGCTCATGAGGAATGGCTAGTTACTTAGAGACCAAACTATGCATCAATATAGTACACTCATGATTATGAGAAAAATAAAAGCCTGTTGTTGAAAACTTGTGTCTGTCTTTGTAAGCTCTCTGATGGTCGAGAGGGAAGAAGAGGAGAGGCAGGGGTGTGAGACAAAGGTGGGGCTCTGTAAGGTTGGGGATTGGACCAGAAGGTCTACAGTTAGCCAGAAATTGAGGTGAGGTCTGAGCACTAAAGACAAATTTCTTCACACTATCTCCCAGGCAAGGGAATATGTCTTGGGATTTCTAAATGGGTTTGCAGGGGTTGGACAGTAGTCGTGTCACGTCATGGTATAGATTGCAGGAACCTATATTAGGTGAAATGTGTCACTGGCCCCTACCCCCAAAGGCAGAAAAATACATCAGATAATCACCTCTAGGCCACAACACAATGGTGTTTGGTGCATCTTACCCTGTGTGGCTTCCTTGGGGGCTCAGACAGTAAATAATCCGCCTGCAATGTGGGAGACTTGGGTTCAATCCCTGGGTTGGGAAGATCCCCTGGAGAAGGGAATGGCTACCCGCTCCAGTATTCTGGCCTGGGAAATAACACACACAGAGGAGCCTGGTGGGCTCCAGTCCATGGGATCACAAAAAGTCGGACACAACTGAGCAACTAAGCATAACACCCTGTGCTATAAGCAGCTAAAAGCCTCCAATGCACAGAAAGACTTACCCCACTAAAAGTCATGGGCAACACCTCCGAAAAAAGAATAGTGTTTGGAGGCTACGACCCCACGCTGATCAGGTCACTTGTTAAGAATATTTGGGATGGAACAGTTGGCTGCCGAGGGTGGAGCAGGGAATGGGAATTGCCTCCTTGGTGCAGGCGGTAAAGGGGAGCCTGGTCTGCAAACACATTTGTAACTAAACTTTTTATTTTTAGATAATTGTAGATTCACATGTAGTTGTAGGAAATAATTTAGCTAGATCTCATGAACCCTTTAGCCAGTTTTCCACAATGGTAACATCTTCCTTCTTGAACTATTGTACAGTGTCACAACCATGATTTTGTCATTGATACAGTTAAGATATAAAACATTTCCATCATCAAGTGAAGCCTCATGTTGCCATTTTAGAGACATTCACTTCCTTCCTGTTACGAATTGAATGTTTGTGTCCCCCTAAAATTCACATATTGAAAGCTTAAATCCCCAGTATTTGGAGGAAGGGCCTTTAGGAGATAATTGAGTTTGGATCAGGTCATGGGGTAAAGACATCATAATGGAATTGTGCCTTTATAAGAAGATGAGGGTAACAAGCTTGTTCAGTCTGCTGTGTAAGAATACAGTAAGAAGGCATTTGTCTTCTAACCAGGAAGAGGGCCCTACCATGAACCAAATTTGCTAACACCATGAGCTTGAACTTTCCAGCTTTCAGAACTATGAGAAATAAATTTCTGTTAAACCATCCATAAATCAGGACTTCCTTGGTGGTCCAATGGCTAAGACTCCATGCCCCCAATGCAGAGGACTTCGGTTCAATCCCTGGTCAGGGAACTAGAACCCACATACTGCAATTAAGTGTTCGCATACCACAATTAAGGGACCCTCATGCTACAACAAAGTTTGGAGGTCCTGCATGCTGCAACTAAGACCTAACACAGCCGAATAAATAAATAAATGTTAACAACAACAAAAAGACATAAAGGCAGAAATCAAAAATTGAAAATAGAAAATCAATGAAAACAAAACCTTGCTGTTTATAAAATCAATAAAACTGATAAAACTCTAGCCAGATGGACTGAGCAAAAGAGAGAAAACATAAATTACTAAAATTTGTAATAAAAGAGAGGATCCTTTTATATGTTCCATATAAGTTGTTACAGAATATTGAGTTGAGTTCCCTGCACTATATAGTAAGTCCTTGTTGTTTATCTATTTTATATACAGTAGTGTGTACATTAATCTCAAACTCCTAATTTATCTCCCTCCTACCCTGCTAGCCCCTTGGGTAACATAAGTTTTTTTTCTATGTCTGTGAGTCTATTTTAATTTTGTAAATAAGATCACAGACTCACAGACATAGGAAACAAACTTAAGGTTATTTGATTTTTTTTTCCTATTGAGTTGTATGAACCGTTTGTATATTTTGGAAATTAAACCCTTGTCATTTGCGTCATTTATAAATGTTTCTCCCATTCTATAGGTTATCTTTTCATTTTGTTTATGGTTTCCTTTGCTGTGCAAAAGCTTTTAAGTTTGATTATGTTCCATTCATTTATTTTTGCTTGTATTTATTTTGCCTTGGGAGACTGATCTAAGAAAAGATTGCTACAATTTATGTCTGAGAATGTTTTGCCTACATTCTCTTCTACGAGGTTTATGGCGTCATGACTTATATTTAGGTCTTTAAGCCATTTTGAGTTTATTTTGATATATGCTGTGAGTGTATGTTCTAACTTAATTGATTTACATGAGACTGTCCACCTTTCCCAGCTCCACTTATTGAAGAGACTATCTTTTCTCCATGGCATATTCTTACCTCCTTTGTTATAGATTAATTGACTGTAGGTGTGTGGGTTTATTCTTGAACTCCTTATTCTGTTCCACTGATCTACATGTCTGATTTTGCCTGCATGTGTCTAACATGTACCATTTGATGAATTTGGGCATATGTATACACACATGATGGGGTCGAAGTGGCTTAGTGGTAAAAATCTGCCTGCCAATGCAGGAGATGCAGAAGACATAGGTTTGATTTCTGGGTCAGGAATATCCCTTGGAGGAGGGCATGGCAACCCACTCCAGTACTCTTGCCTAGAGAATCCCAAGGACAGAGGAGCCTGGCAGGCTACTGTCCATGGAGTCACAAAGAGTCAGAGACAACTGAGGGACTGAACACACACACACACACACACACACACCCATGACACCATCACCATAATCAAAATAATAGATATATCCAAAACCTCCCAAAGTTTCCTTATGTTCCTTCATTATTGTTTGTTATGATTTTTTTTCTATGTGTGTGGGAAGAACACTTAACATGACATCTACCCTCTTATAATTTTTTGAGTGTACCACACAGTATTATTAACTCTAGACACAATATTATATAGCAAAACTATAATATATTTATCTTGAGTAATTGAAACTTTTTTCCATTTATTTTTATTAGTTGGATGTTAATTAGTAATTGAAACTTTATACTCATCAAATAAAAATGCCCCATCTCCTCTTCTCCTAGCTCCTGACAGCCACCATTCTACTCACTGTTTATTTGAGTTTGACTGTTGTAAATACTTCACAAAAATGTAATCATGCAGTATTTTACTTCTGTGACTGGCTTATATCACTTAGCATAACATAAAAAGAGCCATCGTTTACAGTAGCCCCAGATAATGGGATGTTTAGATATAAATCTAAAAACTTATGTGCAGGACATGTATGCCAAAAACTACAAAATACTTGTGAAAAAAATTAAATAAGATTTAAATAAATAGAATGTTTTCCAACTCATGAATTGGAAAACTCAATATTGTTAAAATATTAGCTTTGTTAAAATGTTAAATTGATATATGGATGCTGTCCCCATAAAAATCACAGCATTTTTGCAGATATCCACAAACTTATTCTAAAATTTATATGGAAAGTCTTTTGGAATAGAATAGAAAAAAATGTGTGAAAAGAGCAAAGTTGGAGGATTCACACTACCTGATTTTAAGACAATACACATTTATAGTAAACAAACCAGTGTGATATCGTTCAGGAGATAGATACATAGAGCAATGACAAAAGATTGTAAAAGTTTAAAACTGACCTGCATGAATATGGCCAATTGATTTTTGACAAAACAGCAATGGAAGTTCAGTGGAGAAAGAATAGCTTTTTCAACAAATGGTGCTTGTACAATTGCACACCCATGTGCAAAAATGTTGATTTACCTCAAATCTATACAAAGGACTCAAAGGACTTTCCTGGTGGTCCAACAGTTGCCTTCCAGTGAAGGGAGTGCATGTTTGATCCCTGGTAGCTCAAATGGATCATAGTCCTAAATGAAAACTTTTAAGCTATAGAAGTTCTAGATAAAAACATGAGAAAAAAAATCTGTGTGACACTAGGCTGGACAAAAGGTTTTTAGATCTAATATCAAAAGCATAATCCATAAAAGAAAAAATAATCAATTGGACTTTATATAAATTAAAATCATTTCCTCCTCAAAAGACAATATAAAAAAGAATGAAAATTGAAACCACAGACTGAGAGAAAACATTTGTTAATCACATGTCTGACAAAGGACTTGTATCCAGAATTTAGCAAGAACTCTCATAGCTCAAAAATAATAGCAAACTATCCAATAAAAATATGGAGACAAGATTTACACAGACACACCATCAAAGAAGATATATGGATGTGTCAAATAAGATATGTGGAAGATATATATATATAGACAAATATGTACATGAAAAGATGTTTGGCATCATTAGTTTGGAAATGCAATTTAAAGCCACAGTGAGAACCACTACACATCTATTAGAATGAATATCAATCAAAAACATATAAAAAAGAAAAAAATATATATATATAAGCAAGTATTGGTGAGGCTGTAAGACTATTAGAACCTGATACAGTGCTAATTTGCAAAATGGTACTGCCACTTTGGAAGACACTTCGACAGTTTTTTAAGTTAAACATACACTTCTCATATGACCCAGCAGTCCTACTCCTCAGTATTTACCCAAGTGAAATGAAACCACATGTTCATACAAAAACCTGTACATCAATGTTTAGAGTAGCTTTACTCATAATTGTCACACAAAACCTGGAAACACTCAAATACTTCTCAACTAGGGAATGGCCAAATAAACTGTGACACATCCATTAAATGGAATACTCAGTTCAGTTTAATTCAGTTGCTCAGTTGTGTCCGATTCTTTGCGACCCCTTGAACTGCAGCACGCCAGGCCTCTCTGTCCATCACCAACTCCTGAAGTTCACTCAAACTCATGTCCATTGAGTCGGTGATGCCATCCAACCATCTCATCCTCTGTCGTCCTCTTCTCCTCCTGCCCTCAATCTTTCCCAGCATCAGGGTCTTTTCCAATGAGTCAGCTCTTCGCATCAGGTGGCCAAAGTATTGGAGTTTCAGCTTCAGCATCAGTCCTTCCAATGAACACCCAGGACTGATCTCCTTTAGGATGGACTGGTTGGATCTCCTTGCAGTCCAAGGGACTCTCAAGAGTCTCCTCCAACGCCACAGTTCAAAAGCATCAATTCTTCAGTGCTCAGCTTTCTTTATAGTCCAACTCTCACATCCATATATGACTACTGGAAAAACCATAGCCTTGACTAGAAGAATCTTTGTTGGCAAAGTAATGTCTCTGCTTTTTAATATGCTGTCTAGGTTGGTCATAACTTTCCTTCCAATGAGCAAGTGTCTTTTAATTTCATGGCTGCAGTCACCATCTGCAGTGATTTTGGAGCCATAATGCCTTGCTTTTAGTTAACAGGTGATCATTTAAATCAAATATGCATTTCTATTTCCAACAAATCAGTGATAAATATTTGAAAAGACATTTTCTTTTGAGTTAATATTAAGTCTATAGTAACAGGGAAGCTTTCTTGCTTTTTAAAATAAATCTTATTTATTCCGAGAAAAAAAATAAAGTCAACCACTGTTTCCATGGTTTCCCCATCTATTTGCCATGAAGTGATGGGACCAGATGGCATGATCTTAGTTTTCTGAATGTTGAGCTTTAAGCCAACTTTTTCACTCTCCTTCACCTTCATCAAGAGGCTCTTTAGTTCTTCTTCACTTTCTGCCATAAGGGTGATGTCATCTGCATATCTGAGGTTATTGATATTTCTCCTGGCAATCTTGATTCCAGCTTGTGCTTCATCCAGCCCAGTTTTTCTCATGATGTAGTCTGCATATAAGTTAAGTAAGCAGGGTGACAATATGTAGCCTTGAGGTACTCCTTTCCCTATTTGAAACCAGTCTGTTGTTCCATGTCCAATTCTAAATGGAATATTCAGTTCAGTTCAGTCACTCAGTCGTGTCCAACTCTTTGCGACCCCATGAATCGCAGCATGCCAGGCCTCCCTGTCCGTCACAAACTCCCGGAGTTTACTCAGACTCATGTCCATTGAGTCGGTGATGCCATCCAGCCATCTCATCCTCTGTCGTCCCCTTCTCCTCCTGCCCCTAATCCCTCCCAGCATCAGGGTCTTTTCCAATGAGTCAACTCTTCGCATGAGGTGGCCAAAGTATTGGAGTTTCAGCTTCAGCATCAGTCCTTCCAATGAACATATTACTCAGTCATAAAAAGGACAAATGATCGATACGTACAATAACATGGGTGAACTTCAAATGCATCATGCTGGGTTAAAGAAGCCTCTTTGAAAAGGCTACATACTCTATGACTTCATTCTTATGACATTGTTGAAATGGAAAAATTATGGGGTGGAGAACCAGTCAGTGGTTGCCAGGGGTTATGTGTGTGGGACAGGAACTTTGATTACAAAGGGGTAGCATAGAGAGCTTTGGGGGGGATAGTTATGGAACTGTTCTGTGGCTTGGTTATGATAGTGTGCAATGACTCTGTGTAAATTAGAAAACTTTTAATTATAAACATTATAAACTGAAAAAATAATCCCTCCAGGTGGTTTCTAGGTAAAATCTTGTGAAGGAGCAAGGGCAGGTGTGAGTAGGCCAGTTTCTCTAAGAAGTTCTTTCAATTTTTCTGTGAAAGGCACAGGTAGACTGGGCCAGGTTAGGGACACAGGAATTGAATCAAGATTTGAGAGCTCTAAGGAGATAGAATAAACACCAGTGTATTGTGATTGATTAATCATGTCTCAGTGGGAGTGCACTGAATCTAGAATGACTCCTAGGTTTCTAGTTTGGTAACCAGTCAGTATTGCCCTTTATAAAATACAAAACAGAGGAGGAAGGCCAAGAATTGGAAGAAGGATACTATACTTATCTGGAGACATAGCACACGGCAGAACAAGTTCTATCTGTGGATGGATGTCAAGGTAGAGATGGTCAGCAGTGAACTGGAGATCACGATTTGGGAGCCCAGCAGCTTGGAGTCATTGTCACATGCAACATGGTCCTGTTTTCATCTGACCCTCTATTACATTTGACAGTTTGCCTCTGCCTCCTTCTTGCAGCCCTCTGCTCTCTTAACTACTGAGCCACTGCACCATCCTGATTCTCTTCACATTTCTGTGTCTTTTTTCCAGTCTTCTTTGTGGATTCCTCTTTGTTCATCAATAACTCTTGAGAACCTACTGTGTGCAAGGTGTCATACTATGTGTTAAAGATGCAATAGTAAGAGTGAGTCAGTTCGTGCCCTGAAGGACTGTAGGGTCTAGTGAACTCTTCCTTGGCCTGGTCTTTAAATTATAGCATGCCAGGCTCCTGCCCACCACTCTTCCTGGTGTTCAGATACTGTCCTGTTTGAGTCCAGCCAAATAATTTGCCATGTTTACCCCCGGACCTCTTGGTAGTCTTTGGTTAAGTGAGCCCTATTTATCCTGAGCATACTTGAACCTATTCTCAAGTGGTGGCCCTGACTCTGCCATTGAGTGCTTGTGAGACTTCAGTATGCCCCTTGCCCTTCCCTTGGCTTCCAGGCTCTGAAAGTGAAAGCCCCTCAGTCATGTCAGACTCTTTGTGACCCCATGGACTTCTCAGGGCAGAATTCTGTGTAATTCTCATGGCAGAATACTAGAGTGGGTAGCCTTTCCCTTCTCCAAGGAATCTTCCCAACCCAGGGATCGAACCCAGGTCTCCCATATTGAAGGTGGATTCATTACCAGCTGAGCCACAAGGGAAGCCCAAGAATACTGGAGTGGGTAGCCTATCCCTTCTGCAGGGGATCTTCCCAACCCAGGGACTGAACCCAGGTCTCCCACATTGCAGGCGGATTCTTTACCATCTGAGCCACAAGGGAAGCCCAGGCCCTAACTGTCCAAAAAGAGGGCAGGGTGTTTTTAGGGCAGGCTGTAATTCTGTTTGCTCAGACTCTTCTCCAGACCTTTATTTGGCTTGCTTTCATTCTCAAATTCTTTAAACCTTATACCATCTATTATATCTCAGAGCCTGAAGGGCACTTATAATTCCAAGATCCTAGGTTCTCTCCCAGATCCTGGGCCTCTGGACCAGTATGCAGTCACCTCTTGGCCAAAGGCAGCTCATTCCTTGAGGAAGATATTGGAGTTCCTTCCTTATTATTTTATCAATAAGCACCCCTTGAGCCTCTGATGACTTGAGCCAACCTGAAACATGTCCGCCTTGCTCTGCCCACCTCCTGCCTGCTTTCTACCTATCTCCACCTTTCCAGGAATACAGGTATGCCATGGATGGGGAAGGAGCCCCATTCATCACTGAGCCTGATATGTGTGCTCTCAGCCCCCAGTCCTTTCCAGAAACACCCATCCTGCCTAAGCTGGAACTCTTAGCCACTTAGGCACAGGCACCTTGGGCCACTTGCTGCTCTGTCCATATGACACTCATCTATAGGGATGAAAATATTGAACTCTTCTATTCACTAAGTGGTTTGGGTTCCCAGCTATGGACCAGATTATCAGCAGTTCTCAGGGGCCTCTATTAGAAAGTACCCGCAATATAGAAGCAGCTCTCTTCTATATGTGTTTATATCATCCAGTGGAATGAAGCAAGCTAATGGACACATGTACTCCCTCGTCATCAAATTGTGCTTATTTATTTTCCTCCATTAAGCACAGACCTCAGAGAAGAGGGTTTCTGAACCTGTGGTCTCCCCAGCTTGCAGAAATGTCTCCATCCCCCTGTTCCTGCAGGGTGTAGCTCCTTGTTTGCAGGCTTGATAAAGCCACAGGCATGATCAGAGTTGCTAGTCATTTGGGCAACTTGCTGAAAACATAGTATACTCTTATTCAGGTCCCAAGTGAAGACCTCTCTGTGTAACTGAGGTTTAAGTCTCATTGGCCTAGGAAACTGCTCAGTTGTCTTTCACTTTGATTTTTTGGTGCCAGAGAACACACATCATAAAACCCAATAAATTTCCTTTTCTACCTTCACTGCCAGGCAGCTTCCAGTAAATCCTCGTGTTCCATGCAAGCGCTGATCTTGTCTCTTCATAGTAGGAAACACTCTCTGCCTTTCTTATTCATAATGGCCCCACTGGGCACTGTGTTTTGCCTCTAGGTGGCCCCAGAGGCTCTAAGATGAATGGGACAAGGCCTGAATAATGAATCTTGAAGCATTCACAGAGCCCTCAGGAATCTAAGTCTCAGTCAAGTACATTCAAAGCTGGCTCAAATAGAGGTTGCCCCTAGCCTTCATGATCTGGCCTCCACTCACCTTCCAGGCTCATCTTTCTCCAATTGCTCTTCACTCATTTCATGTTGGCCACATATGTTTTTTCTTACTTCCTCTATTGCACCAAGCTCAGTCCTGTCTTAGGGCCTTCATTCCTGTTGTTCCATTTGCTTAGTTCACCTCTCACCCTTGCTACCTGGCCATTCTGAACCAAACCTTGAGGTGACTCCTACTCCATTCTTTAGATTTTAACTTGTTAAATATGCTTTCATCAGAGAGGTCTTCTCTGATCTTCCCAAACTAGATCAGGTTCCCTCTTTATTCTGCTTCATAGCAGCCCAAACTCTTCCTTCATAGCGCATATCACAATTTGTAATTATTTTGATAATTTTCTGTTCAGTGGATCTCTCCTCTACTAGCCTATAAGCTCTAGGACATCAGCAACTGTGTTTGCTTTTTATTGTCTGCTGTATTTGCAATTCAGGAAAAATATCAGTCCTAGAGGTGGATACCCAAGAGCAATTCTTTGGGGTTACCCTCCATTATCCAGGCATTCGTGGTATTCAGGGCTCTCGCAGTTTCATCTCAGCCAGAAGACAGATCACCTTGTATGCAGCTCTTTGTAGGAAACTGCCCTCAGCAGGAAATCCCTTTTCTTGTTAAGCAAAGCTATACTGTAACTAACTTTTAAACCAGGTGCCCTCATGCTCTATTCATCTTTGGCCCTAGCACACCTTTCAAACCTTTTGATCACACAATACCTTGCCTAACCTGTTGGTTCTTTCTTTAAAGAAGTAGAAATGAAGAATAAGTAATTAACAGATGAGCAGATCTCGTCCCCAGCTTTCCCTTTGGTAACCTCAAGAACAAGCTCTGTGAACAAATTGTGTGAACATGACAGCATCTAAAGAAAGATCATGAGGAATTGACAAGTCTTCATGCTGTGGAACATGGCGCTGACTCTGACCACCTATCCCAGTGATTAGCTGAGATTACTTCCCCTTTTCCCTTTAAAAAATGTCTTGGCTGAGCAGAATTTTTGGAGTTGGTTTATGGGGGACACGGGTCTGCCTTCTCCCCAGACTGCTAGACATCCTGATTAAAAGCAACTTTCCTCTCTACAAATGACTGCCTACGGGGTATTGATTTTCAAGTTGTGAACAGCCGGAACTGAGTTCCATAACACCAGGAAGTCTTTCTCCCTCTGAGCTCTGGCTTGGAGGTCAAACATGTTAGATCCTTCTTCCAGCTCTTCTACTCACTATTTTGGGGATCTTAAATAAGGCTTTTGCCTCCCTGGACCTCAGTTTCCTCCTATGATAAATGGGAAGAGTAATTCTTGTCCTGATTACCTCACAGTACTGGGATGACTATTAAGTGATATGAGATATCCTATGGCTCTTTATAAATAATGATACAGTTGTATGTAAAGTTGGTTATTGCTACTAAGTTTTCACCCCAACTGTTACTGTTATTGCCATCAAAGATTTCCTCAGAGCTCCTCAACACCAAGCCTTGTGCAATGCTTTTGGACCCTGGAGAGAGTTGGTTGCTTCCTGTGCAGCCAAAGGAGGCACTTATTAGAGAGGGCACATGGACCAATCTGACTCAGCCTTCTGGAGTAGGTCATGCTGTTTTTCTTTCCTGAAATACTAGATTATAGCAGTTTAACAGAAAAAGGGACATCTTGAAGCCACAGCTCACTGTTTCTATGGCAGCACGCTTATGATGAACACAGAGATGGCCCAGATGGACTAACAGCTCATCCTTGATGGCTGAAAGTGGGCAGTGGTCAAATTCCAAGGATGTGTCATGCCACGAGGGTGTTCATTTGTTACACACGACACACACTCCAGGAGACATCTAATCCCAAAAGAGCTAGACTCAACCATCCCACCTGGTAAAGGGAGATTTGCAGCCCAGGTTTAAGAAGACAAAGGTCAGAGAATAACTAGTAGTCCCCAAGGATCAAAGCCCCTTTGCCCAGATGCAATCCATCCCTTAGGTCTCAGGAATTTTTAGACGGAATAACAAGCATGCGATTTGTAACAGCAGCACCTGTTTAGCTTATGACAGTCATTTAAATATTTGCTGAACAGAAAACAAATTTCTTCACAGAGTCATAAAGAAGGAGACTTGAAAGAAACAAAAGTTACTCTGATTTTTCCATAAACAAAACAAGGCAAATTCCAGAAACTAAAGACTGGGTAATTTTGAAGGCTGGTTGGCATCTGTTCCCAAACTGAGCTGATCAAAAACTTAATTCTCTGTCATTGTTCTAAATCACGATTTCTGTTAACACCACAGGTGAACAAAACAGTTCCTGGCATTGGAAGGTTCTCTGCCTGCCCTTGTGGAAATAGGCCTGGTCTGTTCTGAGGAGACATCCACTTCTGTGAAAAGGTCTTGGCAGGCTCAAGAGTGGTCATAAGTAGAGGAAGAAGACCATCCAAGAAGCAGAGCTGTGGGCAAGATGAGATGATGTAGGACATTTCTGAAGATCAGCGAACAGACTGGTTGGGCTGGAATGGAGTCCATGTTGGGAAGGAGAGTTTACAGTGATAAGATTGATAGGATATGGTGCAGCCAGATCAAGACGGCCCCAATACCAGCTAAGTTGATTTTATGATTCTGACAATGGGCAACAATTCAGTCACTTATCCTTCTCTTGTCCATTCACTCATTCAGCAAACATTTGTGGAGACTCTACTTTCTGCCAGTCCTAGCACCTGCTCCTGGCTGGGCACACAGATAAGGAAGACGGGATCCTTGCTTTTAAGATGGTCACTGTCTTGAAAGGCGATCCAACTCATCGTCAATACATGTCTAATTATAAGAATGTGCCAGAGAGCACAGGGGAGGGGGCGTTAGGAGAGTCATGGTGCAGTTATTGCAGCAAGATGCGGGGAGGGTGGGGGTTGAGGGTTCAGTCAGATGTGTTCTTTAGCTAAGTTCTTCCAGAATGACCTCATATGGTCCAGTGCTTGCTGTGTGACCACCCATGAACCACAGGACAATGTGAAGTGTTTCATCAGTAAAATGTTTTCAAAATGTTTTAATGTAATATTTTGAATTTTCCTACTTTCCTGAGAGGAAATACCTATGCTTTTTGAGACAGTGGCAACCACATAGATGTTAACTGAACTGCTTTTATATGTCCTTAGTTGGCAAGAAGTTGGACCTTACATCACTCCCTCCTCAACTGGCTTATCATGTCCAGGGGGTTGCCTCCTGCAGCATGGAAGATTCCACTTTAGAAACTACATGGGCAGCAGCAAGAAAATGGGAGGGAAAGACAGCTTAGTAAAGACCCAAGTAAAGAGAACCAAATTGTCACCAAATTCACGCTGACAGGAACAAACCAGGAACTCTGCTGGCTCATGCCTCCACAACACACTGAGGTAAAGAGAATACAGAGAGGAGGACAAGTTCAGGGAAGACCCAGCACAAGAAAGGGGGCTCATTTAAAATGGAAGAGATTCATCTGGGTATCAAAAAGAATGCCAGTCTGGAGCAGGAATGTATAAAATGCTGACATGAAGAGCTCTGTTCCTTCTTCCCAGTTAAACAACCATAAAGGTGAATGTTTCTGAAGTACACAACCATTTCAAGTCTCTGAAAGTTCAGAGAGTATTCGGCAAATAGGGAAACCTTTATTAAAAAAAAAAACCTACTAAATCTCAGTAATAACAGCTCCCTTATTCAACTCCCACTTCGGCATGTTGGAAGCTCAAATCCTCTGGGCTGAAGTTCAGGATCAAGGGCTAAGATTTCTCCCCAGGGGAAGCAGGCTGTCACCATTTCTTACCCAGCTCCATGTTTGGAGATTTAGAGCTCAGAGAAGTGAGGGGAGGGGAAAAACCAAAGACACTAGTTCTTTGAAAAGATCAATAAAATCTACGAACCTTTAGATAAGTAGACCAAGGAAAATCTGAGAAGACTCATATTACTATAATCAGGAATGAAAGATGGAACATCACTACTGATATAATAGGAATAAAAGCATTATACAGTGGGTGTTTAGAAAAGGCAGAGGAACCAGAGATCAAATTGCCAACATTCGTTGAACCTCAGAGAAAGCAAGGGAATTCCAGAAAAACATCTACTTCTGCTTCATTTACTATGCTGAAGCCTTTGACTGTGTGAATCAACAAACTGTGGAAAATTCTTAGAGATGAGAATACCAGACCACATTACCTGTCTCCTGAGAAACCTGTATGTGGGTCAAGAAGCAATAGTTAGAACTGGACATGAAACAATGGACTGGTTCAAAATTGGGAAAGGAGAACATCAAGGCTGTATATTGTCACCCTGCTTATTTAACTTATATGAAGAACACATGTGAAATGCCAGGCTGGGTAAAGCACAAGCTGGACGCAAGATTTCTGGGAGAAATATCAATAACCTCAGTTATGCAGATGACACCACCCTTATGGCAGAAAGCGAAGAGGAGCTAAAGAGCCTCTTGATGAAAGTGAAAGAGGAGAGCGAAAAAGCTGGCTTGAAACTCAACATTCAAAAAACAAAGATCATGGCACCCAGTCCCATCACTTCATGGCAAATAGAAGGGGGAAAAGTGGAAACCATGACAGATTTTATTTCCTTGGGCTCCAAAATCACTGCAGATGGTGACTGCAGCCATGAAATTAAAAGACGCTTGCTCCTTGAAAAAAATGCTATGACAAACCTAGATAGTGTATTACAAAGCAGAGGCATTACTTTGCCAACTAAGGTCTGTATAGTCAAAACTATGGTTTTTCCAGTAGTCATGTATGGATGTCAGAGGTAGACCATAAAGAAGCCTGAGCACTGAAGAATTGATGCTTTTGAACTGTGGTGTTGGAGAAGACTCGAGAGTCCCTTGCACTGCAAGGAGATTTAAAAAGTCAATCCTAAAGGAAATCAGTCCTGAATATTCATTGCAAGGACAGATGCTGAAGCTGAAGCTGCAAAATTTTGGCCACCTGATGTGAACAGTCTACTCATTGGAATAGACCCTGATGCTGGGAAAGACTGAAGGCAGGAGGAGAAGGGGACAACAGAGGACGAGATGGTTGGATGGCATCACTGACTCAATGGACATGAGTTTGAGCAAACTCTGGGAGATGGTGAAGGACAAGGAAGCCTGGGGCGCTGCAGTCCATGATGTCACAAAGAATCAGACAGTATTTAGTGACTGAGCAGCAACAACAATAAAGTGGATGACTTCCTTGGTGGTCCAGGGGTTAAGACTCTGCACTCCCAATGCAGGGGCCTGGGTTCAATCCCTGGTCTCATAATTAAGATCTCACATGGCATGTAGATAGTCAAAAAGAAAATTATAAAGGAGTACTAGGAACTTGTATGCCAACAAATTAGGTAACCAAGATGAGATGGAAACATTCCTAGAAAGACACAAAATATCAAAACTGATTCAAAATGAAATAAGAAATCTAACTAGACTTTAAAAAGTTAACAGATTTAATTTCATAACTCAACTAATTTACCACAGTGAATAAACCAGGCTCATATGGCTTCATGGGGCTTAATAGTACCAAACTTTTAAAGAAGAATTAACACCAATCCTTCTTAAACTTCCAGAAAATAGAAGATGAGGGAACACTTTCCAACACATTTTATGAGGCCAGCATTACCCTGATATCAAAACTAGATGAATGCATAATAAGAAAACTACAAACCAACATTCTTTATGAATATTAATACTATAAATATCAACTAAATGATAGCAAGCTGAATCCAGTAACATACATAGATTATATTTCAAAAAAAATGAAGATTATATTCCAAGACTAAATGGGATTTAGAGTGGGAATACACTGATATGTGTGTGTGTGTATATCTATATCTATATATCTAGGATACATACATATATGGCTCAGCAGTAAAGAATCTGCCTGCAATGCAGGAGACATGGATTCAATCACTGGGTCAGGAAGATCCCCTGGGAGAAGGAAATGGCAACCCACTCCAGTATTCTTGTCTGGAAATTCCCATGGACAAAGGAGCCTGGCAGTCTACAGTTCATGGGGGTCACAAGAGTCGGTCATGACTTAGCAACTAAACCACCACCACATATATACATATACACCTGGGTTTCTCAGGTGGCTCAGTGGTAGAGGATCTGCTTGCCAGTGCAGGAGATACAGGGGATGAAGGAGATGTGAGTTTGATCCATGAATTGGGAAGATTCCCTGGAGGAGAAAATGGCAACCCATTTCAGTATTCTTGCCTGGAATATCCCATGGACAGAGGAGCCTGGCAAAGCTACAGTCCATGGGGTCACAAAGAGTCGGACACGACTTAGTGACTGAGCACACACACACACACGCGCATATACACACACACACGCACATATACACACACACACAAAATATATAGATATATGAACATATATATCTGTGAAATATATATGTGAAGTGAAGTGAGAGTTGCTCAGTTGTGTCTGACTCTTTGCGACCCCATGGACTATACAGTCCATGAAATTCTCCAGGCCAGAATACTGGGGTGGGTAGCCTATCCCTTCTCCAGTGGATCTTCCTGACCTAGGAATCAAACCAGGATCTCCTGCATTGCAGGCGGATTCTTTACCAACTGAGCTACCAGGGAAGCCCTATAAGCATGTATATCTGTGTATTTTCTACACTACTCTAATTTTCTCGGTAGAGCACTTCACAGATTTTATTATATATTTAATTAAATTATCATCAAAACACTGTGGTTTAGAGGTCATGAAATCATGGCCCACATGGGACAAAATCCGGCCTCTAGTTGCCTGTTTTTGTAAATAAGGTTTTAATGAAACATGGGCAACATGGTTACACTCATTAATACATGTTAGATGAGTGTAATCGTGCGGTAGTTTGAGCATTCTTTGGCATTGCTTTTCTTTGGGATTGGAATGAAAACTGACCTTTTCCCGTCCTGTGGCCACTACTGAGTTTTCCAAATTTGCTGGCATATTGAGTGCAGCGCTTTAACAACATCATCTTTCAGGATTTGAAATAGCTCAACTGGAATTCCATCACATCCACTAGCTTTGTTCGTAGTTACGCTTCCTGAGGCCCACTTGACTTCACATTCCAGGATGTCTGGCTCTAGGTGAGTGATCATATCATTGTGATTATCTGGGTCATGAAGATCTTTTTTGTATAGTTTTTCCGTGTATTCTTGCCACCTCTTCTTAATATCTTCTACTTCTGTTAGGTGCATACCATTTCTGTCCTTTGTTGAACACATCTTTGCATGAAATGTTCCCTTGGTATCTCTAATTTTCTTGAAGAGATCTCTAGTCTTTCCCATTCTATTGTTTTCCTCTATTTCTTTGCATTGATCAATGAGGAAGGCTTTCTTCTCTCTCCTTGCTATAACAAGAAGGAGTTCTTCTTACTCCTTCAATTTTCAGGTGACTGCAATTATTTCTTAATTAAAATATAAAACTTGTAATATTGTATCTTCCAGTGAATGTATAGACAGTTTTCTTGCTTGCATATGAGAGAATACTTTCGGTCCCATACCTGACTTATTGAGTTGGAGATTTCTTGCCTCTATGTAATATATGATTTTTAAATGTGTTCAGTATAACATACTTAGAGAAAAGTGCACAGTATGGATCAACAGAGTTTAAGAAAGTGATCACTCATGTTACATATATCCCATTCCAGAGCCCCTGCTCTGTTAAATCTTTGATTAATAGTGACAAAAAAATCTCTAGCTTTTGTTATTGAAATAGAGAGATGCTAGTGGACTGGTTGGTCAACATTTAAAATTGTAGAGATTTTTAATATTAAAATAAAACCTTGGTTTACAGTACAGTACTATGAAAAGGACACTGGATTGGGATTAGGGAGATTTACAGTTTAGTCGCAGCTGTGTCAAGATTCCCCGTGTCACTTGGGGCATGTCCCATGCTCTCTTTGCTCATCAAATCCCCTATTGTAAAAGGGATTGAAATGAGATGCTCACCGAGATGCCTCCAAGGTCTGACTATCCAGAAGTCTAGCAATACTCTCATATGTATTAGGCTATTGATTTTTTGATAGCAGGAAGTTCAGGACTAAACAAGAAAAACAAAGCTCAACTGTAAGTAAATATGCTTTCTTTTAAAGTTATTCAAGTTCTATTCTACTGAAGAACTGGCCAGAGAAAAATCTAAGTGAAGAATTTAATCATGAAAATAGTTTTTAGTCATTTTCAGTTCAGTTCATTGTTTAGTTCATTGTTAATTTGACAATGTGTGTCGAGAGCCATAAGTCTTTTCTTGACCTTACAATTAATTTCATTTCTTTGATTCTATTTTAAGGAAGTAGTTTCATGCAAATCATTTCTTTGACGTTATTCTAAAGCAATCATCTCATGCACAAAGGCAATCATCACATTATAATAAGGAAAAGCAGAAACAATGTAAATGTCCAATAATAGGTGTATTTTTAAATAAACTATGATACCTTCATATAATATGTTATTATACAGCTATTAAAATCAGGTTTTGGGATGTTATTCAATTGCATGAAGAAAAAATATATTGTAATATTAATTTCTAAAAGCAGAATGTAAAATTGTTATGCACAATGTGGTTTCAATTATGTAAAGGAAATATAAATGAAAGGAAATGTATCAAGATAGGATCATGATTGCTTCTGCCTGATGAGATTGTTTTTCTAAACATGTTCTTCAAACTTTTCATTTTTCTACAAAGACATGCAGTGCTTTTATAATCATAAAAAGAGACAAAGATGATGTATGTTCAATTGTTTCAAAATGATTGGAATAAGGTACTTGACAATGATACTGGAAAGGGCGATGTTTTCTTTTTGATGTATTATTTATAGGGAAAGCAATTCCTATTAGTCCCTATTTTCAAAAAACACAATGTAAACTCTCCACACAGTTGCCAATACAATGTTGCGGTAATATTGGTAAAAAGCACATATGTTAAACCCAGAGAGCTCTCTGCAGATTAAGTGACCTTTTGAAATTACTACATGAAGAGTTCACTTGCTAACAAAAATGACATTTTGTTCGTGTCCTTTAATTTCACACAATGAGAGTGTAATTTAAATATATGTATTTTTGAAAATTATAATTTCGTTTGAAGAGGTATTATGTAAATATTTTCAATATTCAATTTAAAGTTCAAAACAATGGAATGGCACCTATTTAACAATCAGGCTATTCCACTGGGGGACAAAGACAACTTTCACAAGTTTTAATTGGCAGGGACCCTTTACAGCAGAAAGGTTACCTCCATTTGAATACTCTTTGTATTTCTGTGGCCCTAGCTGCCTTAATAGCTCACGAATTAGCTGATTAGGTGAATCATCTGGCCCTATTTGATAGAGGCATCTCTCAGATGCAGATCAATCTATTTTGAAGTGAACAAAGGGGCAAGGGTCCTTTCTGAGCTGATGCAGAGGAGATGAGTCTGGAAATGAATGCTCTAAGGGCCCTTCATCACTTCATGGCAAATAGATGGGGAAACAGTGGCTGACTTTATTTTTGTGGGCTCCAAAATCACTGCAGATGGTGACTGTAGCCATGAAATTAAAAGATGCTTACTCCTTGGAAGGAAAGTTATGACCAACCTAGACAGCATACTAAAAAGCAGAGACATTACTTTGCCAACAAAGGTCCATGTAGTCAAGGCTATGGTTTTTCCAGTGGTCATGTATGGATGTGACAGTTGGACTATAAAGAAAGCTGAGCACTGAAGAATTGATGCTTCTGAACTGTGGTGTTGGAGAAGACTCTTGAGAGTCCCTTGGACTGCAAGGAGATCCAAACAGTCCATCCTAAAGGAAATCAGTCCTGAATATTCATTGGAAAGACTGATGTTGGAGCTGAAACTCCAATACTTTGGCCACCTGATATGAAGAGCTGACTCATTGGAAAAGACCATGATGCTGGGAAAGATTGAAGGCGGGAGGAGAAAGGGACAACAGAGGATCAGATGGTTGGATGGCATCAGCAACTCAATGAGCATGAGTTTGAGTATACTCTGGGAGTTGGTGATGGACAGGGAGGCCTGGCGTGCTGCAGTCCATGGGGTCTCAAAGAGTCGGACACAACTGAGCGACTGAACTGGACTGAACTAAACTGAACTGAAGGGCCCTTCATGTGCAAGGTGCTGCTGACTCATACGCAGTATGTTCTATCTGTCCAGCAACAGACAAATAGATAGACGTGTGGATAGACGGAGGCACATGCAACCTGCCCATTCTCTAATCGACTTGCTTTTGGTTCAAGGAGGTGCATTTCCATAATGGTAGGTTGACAGTATCTGCATAGTGATCACTCCCAGGGAAACAGTGCATACATCCTATATCCCGTACCTCATTGTCATAGACCGTACCAACCCCCTAACAGTCAAGCTTGATCTGGCCCTGTTCTCAGCCAATCTATATACACTTAGTTGTTGTTTCAGTGTCTCTTTGCTCTCACCCCCTTCATCACCTCCTCCGTCTGTGCTCTATTCCAACCTTCTAACTCTCTGGGTGACATCTTTCTCAATCCAGGACCAGACCCTGGCTTGATTCTGCTTTCACTCCTTTGGAAGCTGGTGCCCATTTACCTATGACCCTGACCCCCAGCTCCTTCCCCCTCATCCTCCACAGGGGTCTGTCTAGAGACTCCCTGCAGAGCTCTCAGCCTTGATGCCCTCAGACATCTACTGAAACCTGCCCTTTGCTTTTTAGCACCAACCGTAGCTAAGACTAGTTCAAATAAACAAAGAATTAGAGTTGAAAAGAGATACGTGAATGTTCAACAACAAACCAACAGGCAACATTATCCAGAAGTGCCATCTAAATTAGAGCTTATTTGACCATAGCAGTAAGGAAGTATACAATTTGAAAACAGTCAAAAGGAATCATTTCCCAGTCTTTGGCCTGACACAGAACATTATCCAGTCACCTGGTCCAATGCTGCACACGAACCCATTTTCAAGTAATAGGTGTGAATGAAGAGGGAATTCATGTAACAAAAGGATAAAGTTGAGAATCTTGTAAGGGAAAGTTGATTGGATCCTAAGGAATGTAAAGTCGTGAAGTGTAAGGGGGTCCTGCCCCAAGGGAGACTTATCATTTTGTTTCAGGCCCTGTTTTTTTTTTTTTTTTTTTGAGTTTCAGCTTCAGCATGTCCTTCCAATGAATATTCAGGACTGATTTCCTTTAGGATGGACTGGTTGGATCTCCTTGCTGTCCAAAGGACTCTCAAGAGTCTTCTCCAACACCACAGTTCAAAAGCATCAATTCTTCAGAGTGAAGTAAGCCAGAAAGATAGAGACCAATACAGTATACTAATGCATATATATGGAATTTAGAAAGATGGTAACGATAACCCTATATGCAAAACAGAAAAAAGAGACTCAGGCCCTGTTTTGAAGGGCCCTATTGTTTGGATGTACTGGACAGCTTCTGGCTTTTGAGACACTAGTTAGTATTGAATGTTCTTCTCTCACAGACCATGAAGTGATTTTTGAAAATAGTGGGATCCAGGGTGCTGAAACAATCTGAGGGCAGCTTCCACTGCTCCTGCGGCATCTGCTGGTCCCAGGGATCAGCTCCTTCATCAACAGGCCATAAATATGAGCAAGTTCATTAACTAGCTGCATAAATCCAAGAAGAAGCTAATTGCTTGTTTGCCAGGCAGGGTGGGGTCTTGTTCTCTGGTTCTTAGTGATGGAGATAATGGAAACTTTGTATTTTTCCAGCCAGAGGCTATTCCTCTTAATGCTTTCAATATGGAAACACTCCAGTTAAGGCATTTAGCAGAATTTTAAGGCGTTGTTGAGTCTTCAAGATTAAAGTATAAACAGAGGGCAATTTTAAGAATTTTGTAAATCCTTCCTGGTTCTGAACTCTTACCCTGGGGCTGATATTAGGCAGGACTTGGTCATTTTCCTTGAGGGGAAAGACACTGAAGTTAAGCTCCCTGGAGACATTTTTGACTGAGAATGAGTTTCTTCTACACTCAAATGTTACAAATTCTTAATTTAGACATTCTGAATTTGTGATGGGGGACAATAGAGAAGGGACATAGGTGAATACAACTATGGAGTACCTAGTCTTAAAGTAAATTGAAAACATCTAGTTCTAAGGGAGTAGCATCTTGTTGGCATAGCATTCCTGTCTCTACTTGGTGCAGACTCCTGGTAATTGCTTTCTCATCTCCACTTGCTTTGCTGGTGAACATAGAAATAAGGAAACTTATCTATCTTTTAAAATATACTTTAAATTATTTATATATATGTAAAGAAAGCTGGTTCCAAATAGGAAAAGGAATATGTCAAGGCTGTATATTGCCACCCTGCTTATTTAACTTATATGCAGAGTACATCATGAGAAATGTTGGGCTGGAAGAAGCACAAGCTGGAATCAAGATTTCCGGGAGAAATATCAATAACCTCAGATATGCAGATAATACCACCCTTATGGCAGAAAGTGAAGAAGAACTAAAGAGCCTCTTGATGAAAGTGAAAGAGGAGAGTGAAAAAGTTGGCTTAAAGCTCAACATTCAGAAAACTAAGATCATGGTATCTGGTCCCATCACTTCATGGCAAATTGATGGGGAAACAGTGGAAACAGTGTCAGACTTAATTTTTTTGGGTTCCAAAATCACTGCAGATGGTGACTGCAGCCATGAAATTAAAAGATGCTTTCTCCTTGGAAGGAAAGTTATGACCAACTTAGACAGCATATTAAAAAGCAGAGACATTACTTTGTCAACAAAGGTCCGTCTAGTCAAGGCTATGGTTTTTCCAGTGGTCATGTATGGATGTGAGAGTTGGACTATAAAGAAAGCTGAGAGCCGAAAAATTGATGCTTTTGAACTGTGGTGTTGGAGAAGACTTTTGAGAGTCCCTTGGACTGCAAGGAGATCCAACCAGTCCATCCTAAAGGAGATTAGTCCTGGGTGTTCATTGGAAGGACTGATGCTGAAGCTGAAACTCCAATACTTTGGTCCCCTGATGGGAAGAGCTGACTCATTGGAAAAGACCCTGATGCTGGGAAAGATTGAGGGCAGGAGGAGAAGAGGACGACAGAGGATGAGATGGTTGGATGGCATCACCGACTCGATGGACATGGGTTTAGGTAAACTCCAGAAGCTGGTGATGGACAGGGGGGCCTGGCGTGCTGCCGTTCATGGGGTCACAGAGAGTTAGACACGACTGAATGACTGAACTGAACTGATGTATATAATTTTATATATATGGCTTCCCTGGTGGCTCAGTGGTAAAGAATCCGTCTGCCAATGCAGGGCATGGGTTCGATCCCTGGCCTGGGTCGGGAGGATCCCCTGGAGAAGGGAATGGCAACATACTCCAGTATTCTTGCCTGGAGAATTCCATTAACAGAGGAGCCTGGCCAGCTACAGTTCATGGGGTCACAGAGTCAGACACAACTTAGCAACCAACACTTTGACTTTTTTCATGTATTATTTAAGCTCAACTTTTGAATGTTTTAGGGCAACTCCCAGCCTCTGCTAGGATTTCTGAGACTTGACTGTAGGTTTAAATGACTTTTTATAGCTTTTCCAGATTTTTAAAGAGTTAACAGGTATATCACTTGCTTGAAGTAGTTTATTTGAAGATTATACTGCAGGGTTATCAAGCAATCAGTACCCATTTACTTTTTGTGTTACATCCCAAACAGTAAAAAAAAAAAAAAAGCATTGAATTAACAGGCCTGGTCCCCATTTCTTGCAAAATCACTATCTAGCTGGATAAGTAAGTATAAGAGGAGGTTTATGATCACAAATCAGTTATTCAGTACAAAATCATATGTATGACAGAAGACTGATATTGAAAGTCAGAGAAGAAGAAACCTATATTAAATATCCTGTGATAAACCATAATGAAAAAGAATATAATGAAGAATGTAGGTGCGTGCTCAGTCACTTTTGGCATGTCTGACTCTTTGCAACCCTATAGACTGTAGCCCATCAGGCTCCTCTGTCCAGGTGATTCTCCAGGCAAGAATACTAGAGTGGGTTGCCCTGCCCTCCTCCAGGGAATCTTCTCGACTGAGAGATCAAATGCATTGCAGGTGGATGCTGAGCCGCCAGGGAAGCCCAACAAAGAATGTATATATAGTGAAAGTGAAAGTGTTAGTCGTTTAGTCATGTCTGAATCTTTGCAGCTCTAAGGACTGTAGCCCACCAGGCTTCTCTGTCCATGGGATTTTCCAGGCAAGAATACTGGAGTGGGTTACCATTCCCTTCTCCATGGGATCTTCCCAATCCAGGAATCAAACCTGGGTCTCCTGCATTGCAGGCAGATTCTTTACCAAATAAGTTATTAGGGAAGTCCTATATATAGTTCAGTCACTGAACTGCACACAAAGAATTAACTGCACACAAAGAATTAACACAAAATTGTAAATCAACTGTGCTCTTGCTCAGTCGCTTCAGTTGTGTCTGACCCTTTGTGACCCCATGGATCATAGCTTGCCAGGCTCCTCTGTCCATGGGATTTCTCAGGCAAGAATACTGGAGTGGGTTCCCATTTCCTCCTCCAGGGGATCTTCTCGACCAAGGGATTGAACCTATGTCTCCTGCATCTCCTGCATTGCAGGCGGATTCTTTACCGCTGAGCCATAGTGGAAGCACATAAATCAACTACACTTCAATTGTTAAAACGTCAGAGAAGAGCAAAAATCAGTGGTAGGTAAAATTGATCAGGGTTTTAATTAAAGAGGTGAAACAAAAATATTTAAAGGAAGTTGAGAATGTGGACACAAAATGAATAGTTATATAAAATATCTGGGAAAAAATGATGCTCCTTCCGATTTTAAAAATAGCTTCTTTTGACTAGAAATTGGAAAGTGGGGTGGGGAATCACGGAGAGGTTGAAGAATGGGGAGTGTCAATTGATTGATAGGTAAATAACTCCAGCAACCTAAACATCATTGTATGTAAAGTGGCAATTGTAATCTTGGCAAGCTGTGTATTTCCCTGAGGAAATAACTCTGAAATACAGTAGCTGAAATATTTCTGATGAAATGTTCCTAATAAAATATGCAGCTTTGTGTATAGTAGAGAGACAATATGTGTTTGTAGAATTTAACTGAATTGAGAATTAAAGCTACTAGCTTAATTTGTACGGTTATGAACAAATTAGTGAAGAAAGGAACTCAGTTTCACAAATATTCAGTAAATAATACTAGGCATTAATTTATGAATTGGGGTATAGTTTTTGCTTTTCAGTTAGTAAAAGATATATATAAAGATTATACATAATTTTTTAAAATTCATATATTTGGGGGGCAGGTAAACTGTGACTCAAATATATGGTTTGTCTAAAACACACCAGGATTTAAAATAATATGCATGCTAATCCTAAAAATCAAACATTTTCAAATATACTTGATTCAATTTCATTCAAAACATTTAAACCTGTATAGTTGAATTAGGAAATAATGCTGATTAGTATGAACAAAAAAATTGCCAAAAATTTGCCTTGCCTCTAACTAAGATGTACATAAACTCTTATTCTTCTTATGTCAAAGTAGAAGATTCAGTATGAGAAGTGACATGAACTTTTAAATTGGCTTTAGCTGCTTTCTGAAAATACCTCAAATATGATACTAAGACAGGCTTTTAATTTTCCTTATTTATTAAAATCTTCATAACTTTATTTATTTTGTTTTTAAAAATTTTTTTTGCGTGGACCATTTTTAAAATCTTTATTGAATTTGCTACAATATTGCTTCTGTTTTGTGTTTTGGGTTTTTGGCCTGGAGGCATGTGGGCTCCTAGCTCCCGAACCAGACCAGGGATTGAACCTACACTGCCTGCATTGCAAAGCAAAGTCCCAAATGCTAGACCGCCAGGGAAGTTCTTATCTATATATTTAGTATATTCATCTTACTTTATTTATTCCTGGAGTCATTCATATAGTGTGGAAAACCATAATGAGTAGTTTTAGATTTACATTTGTGTTTCTTTGGAAATTATGAAGGAGATGACTGTGTCATACATGCCACCATAATGTTTTCTGAGGATTGACTGACTTGCTGGCAGAATGAATCATCCATTGGTCCACCACAACACAGAGATACAAGACATATTTTATTTCCCCCAACTTTGTATACCTGGGGCTTCCAAATCCTTACTCAAGCTATATACTTTTCTTTAGCTCCCATTTCCTTATTTGTTTTTGTTTTGATTCTTCCTAATTTGTGCCCCCAGGATATATAGAATCATCAGGCATGCATTCATCTACTTCACATTATTTTTCCTGTTTTTTATTTCCTGTGAATGTTTTCACATCTTCTCCCATCGGATTTTGTCAATCTTATGGAATCTGTTCACTGTGACAATAAACACAGTCCTAAACACCATCTCATCTACTCTCGAAGGTACATTAATTAATGTTCTAATTAGACTTTATTCTACATAGTATTTCTCTGCGTGTTTTACAAAATCATATTATAACCTTTAGCTTATATGTTCTCTTTTTAAAATTTAGAACAAAAAATTTTAATTAAAAAAGATGTAATCCAGTTCAAATATAAAACAAGTCCAGAAGTTGCTAAACCTACAATTAGGTAATTGTGAGCACAGTTAGCTACCGGCTGTTCGTTCTAAAGTAGCAAGAGTTTCCCTATGTCACTAATTATTTAAACATAAAATTTTGCACTTTTTCAATTTGGCAATTAATTAAATCATGCAGTTAAATTATTCATGATAATTGGGTATAAAAGGAAAAAATGCAAATAGAGAAAACTTAGGAAAGGTAGCCCTCGTGAAGAAAACATTTTCTAGCCAGCTTTTTTTATGAAATTAGTTTTGCAGTTAAGGGGAGCATTTGCTAGAAACTCTTTCCCTCTGTGCTGCATGACATGGCTTCCCCCAGGTATTCCTAGGGGCTCAGGACAGGTTTGAGGCTCTCTGAATACCTATCTCTCTGCCTGCTGAAAATCCCCCTTTTCTGCTTCACATTACAGAAGTCTCTGGGAAGTGACTTGTCGTCTCTTCTAATACCCATTTTTATGATCTGGCTATAGGTATCAAGCACTGTTCTACACACTGGAGTTACAGCAATGAAGAAAACGAACTGCTTGCCTTCATGGAACTGACTGTCTAGAGGGAGGAGACAGGATAAATATAGAAGTAAACGCACATGAATTTAGGTTGTGATAAATCCTAGTACAAGGAATAAAGTAGGAGAAGGACATAGAGATTGAGAATTGAGGCCTATTTTAGTGTTTGTTGGGAAAGAAATCTTTGAAGAAGTGATATTTGATCAGAGACCAGAAGGAAGTGAGGCAATAAGTTAGGCAGACGTCTTGTGGGAAGAACTTTCTAAATGTAGAAAGCAAAGGGTGAAGCCCCCAGAGTGAAACCATGTTTGATTCAGTGACCAGTAAGAACACCAATGTGGTTGGAGCAAAGCGGGTGAGGGGAAGAGTAGGATGAGTCCAGAAGTCTTCTGGATCAAAGAGGATTTTATAGACCACAGTAAGCATTTCTTTTGGATTTTATCCTGAGGGTACTGGGAAGCCAAGGGAGGGTTTTGAGCTGTACAAACAAATCACCAAATAGAGACATTTTTATGGGGCTGGATATATGACCTCATCCAACTGTAAGGGAGGCTCAGTCCCAGATTTCTGGTGACAGGGAAGGAGCATATTTGACATGACTTAGCTTCTGGATTAGTTAACAACTACTCTACTATGGCATAGCAAATTACCACCAAGCCTAGTGGCTTAAGATATGTTTGTTAGCTCATGGTTTCTGTGGGTCAGTTATCCAGGCATGGCTTAGATGCAGTCTCTGCTATAGAGTCTCTAACAAGGCTACCATCATGGTGTTAATTGTAGTCTTATCTGAAGGCTCAACCAAAGAAGGATCTGCTTCCAAGGTCACTCACATGGATAGGCAGCGAAACTCAGTTCCTTATAGGTTGTTGGAGTGAGGCCTGGGCTCTTCATGACCTGTTGACTGGAGGCTTCTCTTGGTTCCTTGTTACATGTTCCTCTCCATAGAGCATCTCACAACATGGCAGTAAGCAAGCAAGTGGGCAGGAAACAGTCACAGTGACAAAGAGAAAAACAGAGCTAGCAAGATGAAATTCACAAGCCATAGTCTTTTGTAACCTAGTCAATGAAGTGTCATTCCATCACTTTTCCATGTTCTGTGAGAAACAAGGTACTATATCCAGCCCACACTTACAGGGCAGAGGATTGCACAGGTCATGAATACTTGGAAGTGGGAATCATAAGTTGCCCACCATATCCTCTATCTGCAGGGGGTTCTGATTGGCCTACAGAATTTGCAGTGTGGTTCACACCAAGGCCCAACCTGGCTCCATCACATGAATAGGAGCTAAGGACCTGGGACACAGTGAGCTGGAGTAAGTTAAAGGAGAACATAATATGTTTAAAACATTTTGCAATATGTAGGAATATTAGCAGTTAGAAAGAAAGGAAGCAGGTACAACCAGAGTAAAAGGTTGAATTAATAACACTATTCTGGGCACATTCTCATCACAAGTCTATGCAAAGCCCTGCTTACATTTTTATTTATCTATGTCAAGGATTCATTCATTCCTCTTTTACTTTTTTAATTAAAAAAATTTTTTGGCCACATCATGAGGCTGACAGAATCTTAGTTCCCTGACCAGGGATCAAACCCAGGTCAGGAATTCCCTATGCATTCCTTTTTAAAGTAACAGATTTATTGTAATATAATTCACACATCACAAATTCTCCCATGTGAATTTGTACAATTCCATGGTTTTAGTATACTTACAAAGTTGTGTAACCATCACTAAAACCTAAGTTTACAACATTTTCATCACCCCAAAATTCCATAGCCATTGTCTGTCAAGTTCTATCTCCCCCTACTCCTGGCACCTGGCAACCATTAACTTGCTTTCTTTCTTTTCTAAAGTGCATTTTATTTATTTACTTTTGAGTTGAAGGATAATTGCTTTACAATATTGTGTTGGTTTCTGCCAAACATCAACATGAATCAGCCATAGGTATACATATGTCCCCTCCCTCTTGAAACTCCCTCCCACCTCCATCCCCACCCCACCCCTCTAAGTTGTTACAGAGCCCAAGTTTGAGTTCCCTGAGTCAAAGAGCAAATTCCCATTGGCTATCTATTTTATATATGGTAATGTAAGTTTCCATGTTGCTTTCTCCATACATCCTACCCTCTCTTTCCATAAGTCCCTGTGTGCATAAGTCTGTTCTCTGTCTCTGTTGATTTGCCTGTGCTAGATATCTCATTTAAATAGAATCATGCAACATTTGTCTTTTTGTGTCTGGCTTATTTCATTTAGCATAATGTTTTCAAGGTTCATCCACATTGTAGCAGGAATCAGTACTTCATTTTATGGCTAAATAATATTACATTGTATGGATAAAGTGCATTTAAAAAGTTCATTCATTTGTTGATAGACATTTAGATTTAGACTGACTGTTATGAATAATGCTGCTATGTGTGCACAAGTTGAGATTTTATACACATATGTATGCACACATATATACATACACCATATAAATACATAAAAACATATCTATAAAAGGAAAATTGCTATGAATTTACATGTGTTCCAATGTCAATGTATGGCAAAAACCACTACAATATTGTAAAGTAATTAGCCTCCAACTAATAAAAATAAATGAAAAAAAAAGGAAAATTGCTGGGCCATTGTGTATACTTAATTTAACTGAGTAATACTTGACTGCTCTCCAAATGGTTGGCCCTGTTCTGTATTCCCACAGCAAAACATGAAGATTTCAAAATTTCTTAGTTTTGTCAACACTTGGTAATCTTTAGCTTTCTGATTTTTCTAGGCCAACAGGTGATATCACATAGATATTTTAATTTGCATTAATCAATTAGTAGGACCTTCTTCTACATACACTTTTAGAGTTTCTTCTTTTAAAAATGCCCTGTTCCTTTATCCTTTGCCCATTTTCTATTAAACTTCCTGTCTTTTTTGTAATGCTTTTAAAATATTAGTCTTTGTTGGTTCTAAATATTGCAAATATTTTCTGTCATTCTATTATCTGTCTTTAATTTTGTCCATGTTGTCTTTCATTAAACAGAAATCATTAATTTTAATATAATCAATTAATTTTCACCTCATATCTTTGGCTTTATGAATCTTATTTAAGAAATCCTTCTCTCCTCCAAGATAAAATTTTTTTATAATATCTTTTTTATTTAATCACTTTTTAAAATAATTATTATTAAAACAATCTGAGATTATCCTTCATAGAGGTTTTTAGATGGGAACCTAGTTTGATTTTTCTGCCCATAATGAGACAATTTTCCCAGCATCATCTACCAAATAATCTATCCTTTCCCATAATCTGTGGTGTCACTTTTACTGTATCCTATGATTCTATTTATGCCTTGTTCTCCCTATTTATTCTATTCAATGGTCTACTTCAATTTGATAGTTGTCTCTAGCAATGCTTTGGCTTGGCTCCATATGCATTCCCCTTGGTCATTTTCTTCAGGGCTAGTAAAATAATCACTTTCCACAAAAAAAGAAAGAAAGAAAGAAAGGCAAGTTTGCAAGACAAACCGAGAAGAAGCTCACCTGCTGAATTTAGTGTAGACAGCACACCTTTGGGGAAGAATTAGGCACACTGTGAAGAATATCCACTCCAGTGTGCTGTGAGTCCCAAGGAAAGGCTCCTTGTAGAGTTGAAGGCTCAGTTCAGTTTCCAAGAACCTCCTCATTCTTTTTCATTCTTTTTAATTATAAAAAGTTTGTGGCCATTCCTTGCCCCATGAGGGAGCCAGGAACTTGTGCTATAAATTGCTATAAATCAAGGCCTTTGATGCAGTTTTAAGTAATCCGGTAGCAACCAGATTTTCCCAAATAGCTTAATTAAATGATGCTTATTGTTAATTTAGCCTAGCATCCCATTAGTAGTCCACAGAGATTTTTATTATCCAACAGAATAATGAGAATGAAGTGGGTCTTGTTTGAAAGACATGGGGTTAGAGTATATAATTACCTTCAGGTGATTTCAAATAGAGTACTAGCATATATTTATATTATAACTATTTTGCATCCTCTAGTTAACCATTACAAATACTATCAACTGTGTTTAATAGTGATTTTGTGTCATGTTTAAAGTAATCGTAAGAATGTGTATATATTTTGCTCAAATATTTGATCTCCAGATGAATGAAGCCCACTTTTGGTACAAGTCAACTGTGGTTCATGGCTGTGTGCAAGCAAAATAGGGTATCTTTGTAGCTGGGCATAATTACCAACTTCCTACCCTCTTCTCACTTTCATGTCTGCCATACACACCAGCTCCCACTTCTAGACTTCTATTTTATTGTAGCAAATTTTTAATTGATATATAATTCACTTATTCTAAAATATACCCTTTAGAAGAGTACACTTTAATGGTTTTTCAGAGTATTCACAAGGTTGTACAAATACCACCATTATGTAATTCTAGAACATTTTCGTCCACTCCCAAAGAAACCACTTACCCATTAACAGTTATTCCCCATTGTCCCTTCCCCCAGATCCTGGCACCACTAATCTATTTTCTGTCCATATTGGTTTGCCTAGTCTAGACAGTTCATTATAAGTGGAATCTATTTTTATTGTGGTTAAATACACATAACGTAATCACTTTAACCATTTTAAGTGTATAGTTCACTAATGTAAAAGTGCATTCTTATTGTTGTGTAACCAATCTCTGGTGAAAGTTGTTCAGTCGTGTCTGAATCTTTGTGATCCCATGGATTTTATAGTCCACGGAATTCTCTAGGCCAGAATACTAGGGTGGGAGGCCTTTCCCTTCTCCAGGCCATCTCCCCAACCCAGGGTTTGAACCTAGGTCTCCCACATTGCAGGCGAATTCTTTACCAGCTGAACCAATATGTAGAACTCCCTAAATCTTGCAAAATTTAAGCCCATAGTCTACAATTTCCTGTTTCCTCTTTTTTCTAACCTCTGGCAACCTGCCCACCATTCATTCTACTTTCTGTCTATATAAATTTGACTACTCTAAGTATCTCATACAAGTGGAGTTATACAGTATATTTTATTTTGTGAGCACCTTATTTCACTTAGTTTAATGGTTTCAAGTTTCATCCGTCTTGTATCATCAGTTAGTACTTCATTCATTTTTATGGTCCAATAAAAGAATGCTCAAACTACTGCACAATTGCACTCATCTCACATGCTAGTAAAGTGATCCTAAAATTCTCCAAGTCAGGCTTCAGCAATACATGAACCGTGAACTTCCAGATGTTCAAGCTGGTTTTAGAAAAGGAAGAGGAACCAGAGATCAAATTGCCAACATCCACTGGATCTTCAAAAAAGCAAAAGAGTTTCAAAAAAACATCTATTTCTGCTTTATTGACTATGCCAAAGCCCTTGACTGTGTGGATCACAATAAACTCTGGAAAATTCTTCAAGAGGCGGGAATACCAGACCACCTGACTTGCCTCTTGAGAAACCTGTACGCACGTCAGGAAGCAACAGTTAGAACTGGACATGGAACAACAGACTGATTTCAAATAGGAAAAGGAGTCCGTCAAGGCTGTATATTGTCACCCTGCTTATTTAACTTATACGCAGAGTACATCATGAGAAATGCTGGGCTGGAGGAAGCACAGGCTGGAATCAAGATTGCCAGGAGAAATATCAATAACCTCAGGTATGCAGATAACACCACCCTCATGGCAGAAAGTGAAGAAGAACTAAAGAGCCTCTTGATGAAAGTGAAAGAGGAGAGTGAAAAAATTGGTTTAAGGCTCAACATTCAGAAAACTAAGATCATGGCATCTGGTCCCGTCACTTCATGGCAAATAGATGGGGAAACAGTGAAAACAGTGGCTGACTTTATTTTTCTGGGCCCCAAAATCACTGCAGATGGTGATTGCAGCCATGAAATTAAAAGAAGTTTACTCTTTGGAAGGAAAGTTATGACCATCCTAGACAGTATTTTGAAAAGCAGAGACATTACTTTGTCAACAAAGGTCTGTCTAGTCAAGGCTATGGTTTTTCCACTAGTCATATATGGATGTGAGAGTTGGACTATAAAGAAAGCTGAGCACAGAAGAACTGATGCTTTTGAACTGTGGTGTTGGAGAAGATTCTTGAGAGTCCCTTGGACTGCAAGGAGATCCAACCAGTCCATCCTAAAGGAGATCAGTCCTGGGTGTTCATTGGAAGGACTGATGTTGAAGCCGAAACTCCAACACTTTGGCCCCCTGATGGGAAGAGCTGACTCATTGGAAAAGACCCTGATGCTGGGAAAGGTTGAGGGCAGGAGGAGAAGGGGACGACAGAGGATGAGATGGTTGAGTGGCATCACCGACTCAATGGACATGGGTTTGGGTAAACTTCGGGAGTTGGTGATGGACAGGGAGGCCTGGCGTTCATGGGGTCGCAAATAGTTGGACACGACTGAGCGACTGAACTGAACTGAAGTGAGGTGGAGACAGTCCACTCTGGGTTTGAAATTTAGCTCTGTCTCTTTGGACTAGTTATTTATCTTTCCTGGGCCTGCTTCTCTTTTCTGTAAAAAAGAAGTTGAACCACACTCATGTTAAATGTATGTGAAAAAATCTACACACATCTGGTGCAGAACAGGTACACGGTAAATCTCCATTTATTTGTTTTTTGACGCTTACCAACCTTTTGAAAATTGAAGGTTTACTAAAGTTTCCTTTGAATTCAGCCCTTGAATATTCCCTGTTAAGGTCCTCTGGTTTTTCATGACAGGTAACATAGAAATAGTGGAGAATATTCTGGTGACTTTTCTGGAGAGAAAAACATTTGGTTGATGTTTTAAAAGGTGGCGGGGAAAAAACAAATAAAAAAAAAGTAAAAGGTGGTGGGGGCGGGGGAGCATGAAACCCCTTCACGTTTCAGTATTTTTGAAGCTTCATGGTCTGAGACAAGCTGTGCACCTTAAGTTGCTACAGTTGTCATGGAAGTGGTGTTTTCTTTCCATAGCAACGGAAGCTACAAATAATTACATGAATGCGGAAAAAAAGATGACCAGAGGCAAAAGCTTGCCTCACTCACACTGTCTTTAGGTTCTGCACCCGAAGCCTATACTTTTGGTTTCAACTGTTCCAAGATGGCTAGTAACTGCCTTACAACAGAGAGGGGTGGAGTCCCATGGCTCTTTACTTGGGGAGGGGAAGTTAGCTCTAGGGGCTTATATTGACCACCTTAAAAAGATGGAACAGGTCAGCGATGGCCTAACTTGACTGAGGTCTCTCATAAAAAAGAAGAGACCAACAAGGCTGGAACTAAGTGGGGTAAGGCAAGGGAGGTGTTTAAGACACAGAATTTAAAGAGGCTCTCAGTCTCCGGGTTGTGCAAGACTACATGAGTGCTTTGGAAATATGAAAGGTGGGATGCTGAAGCTGCTTTGAGGAGAAATTTATTTAACTTACTGTAGCATCAAATCACACATTCAACTCACCCCCGTACCCCACCCTATCCTGTTCCCGCACCATGCTGAAAATTCCCATGTGATCCCTGTCCTCTGGAGTTGCCAGATGATTGTGGTGGCATAAAAGAGGGTCAGAGGGAGAAGCCTTGAGCAAGTGAAGAAAGTGGCCTGACCAGGACAGAGATGGTACCACTGCAGGAGGCAGCAGACAGGAAGCTGGAAAGGAGGAGGCCTTGAGCCAGTTTGGGGAGGCAAAGATGAACTAAAATCTATCAAGTCCAGTACTTCTCAAGCTAAGGGAAACCCCCACTTCTCCCTGCCAGCCCCTGCCACTGGTTTGGATGGCAGGAAAGGCCAGAGAAAGATAGGACAATTAAAGAAGCATTGTCACAGTCCAGTGCAGAGGGCTAACATAAGGGTCCAGGGCAATGACTGGAATGCACTGAAATGGGAGGGTTCTTGTGGTCAGCATATTTATTTCCTTACCTAAGAACTTCCTGAAGAACTGCTTATAGTTTGGGAGGCAGCTTTTGCTAGAGGTCCTTTTCTTTTCTTTCTTTCTTTTTTTTTTTGGTAAAAAACAAATAAATACAAGTAAATGAAAAAAACAAGTAAAACTAGCTTGCTTTTATTTTTTGGCACATTAAAGGTGCACTTTAAATATATTAAGAAAAGAAAGATTGGCCTTGGGAAGTTGTGATGGTGACCCATTCTGCTACATGAAGCTCAACTCACTTGTAACTCCCCCAGATCCTTGACCGCCTTGCAAAGCATGGGCATGCACACACCATGTACCCATACAAGAGTCTTCTTAGATTCCAATAAGAAGAAAATATGGTGTCAATGGCACAGAGCCAGAGATTCTCTGGTCAACTGGAACCAGAGTGTTCCCTCTTGCTGATGTCCCAGGAACATGTCCTTCTATTCTTTCTTTTGTTTTTTTTTTTAAGCTAGATTATAAGTTTATTATAAAAGAATATAATCAGAAACAGCCACAGAAAGAGATGCATAGGACGGGTATGTAGGACGGGGGACCTCCTTGGTTAAGTTTCTCAGTATTTTTATTCTTTTTGATGCTATTGTAAATGAAATTGTTTTCTATTATGTCTTCTTAAATCGGGTCTTTTATTGTTATGGACTCTTAGTCTTTATCTCTGGTAGTATTACTTGGTGTGCAGGCTACATCATCTAATATGAATGTAGCCATTTCATCTTTCCTATGTAATCATAGGAAATTTTAATGAATTTGCAGGCCATCTAGTTTTTCATCCTTTAACTTTTAAATGCTCTTCATCTTCGTATTTAAATGTCTTTCCTGTAGAAAAGAGTAGAGGTCAGCCTTGCTTTATTTCTCCAGTCTGACAATTCTTATCTTTGAATTGAGGTTTTTAGACTATTTTCATAATGTACTTATTGACACGCTCATGTTTAAGTCTATCTTTCTATTTATTGGGGATTTAGGAAGAGCTTCAGAAGTCTGTTCACCTTCTGTTTCAAAGCAACGTTTTTGTGGGGGCAAAATACATGTTGATATGATAAAGTGGAAACAGCCTAGCCCAGGTTTGCCATCTGGGCACAGCGAGCTCTAGCCCTCAGACTCTGCACAGTCCTTCTCACAGGACTCAGTGGGCCTCAATGTCCTCAGTTAGAAAGTGAGGATCTGGGCCAGACCATCTAGGAGGGCCAGCCTGGATGTGCCAGGGTCACCAAGGCACGAGCCCCAGCAAGCTCCCTACTCCCACCCACCTGCATCTCCCTTGGAAGCTTCACGAACACTCTGAAGGTGGAGAACCTAGGCAATTTCCATGTTCTAAACTGATTCTTGTTCAGAGTAGAGGAAGAACAAAGCATAGGTGCTTAGGCTCTCTGAGAACGTATTTCAACATCTTCCTTTTAGTTAATAATCTCCCAGAAGGGACCCCTTTTTTTTTTTTTCTTTTCACAGTTCCAATGGCAGAATATATCTCTTCCATAGTTTCTCAAATCAAAATAATTAGTAAAAGTTATGGTAAAGTTATAGGTATAAAATAAGATGTATATAATATCCTATTATGTATAAGGTCATCTCTCTCTCTCTCTCTCTCTCTCTCTCTCTCTATATATATATATATATATATATATATATATATATATATATATAACAAGATTATATCTGTGTGTGTGTGTGTGTGTGTGTGTATCTTCCTACTGTTGTGAGGACAGAAAAGCATCCATTACAACTGAGAGGGTATTAGAGGAGGTGAGAACGGGCTTGGGCCTTCCTCAATAGCTGTGGTGATTGGGAAGCTGACAGTATCTAGTCCATAGGTATGATGTGACGTGAACATTTTTTACAGGCCGTGCTGGCTGCTGGGTGGAGAACAGTTTTGGAGAGGCTGAGTGTGGGAATTGAGGGTTCTAGTTAAGAGTGCAGGTTAGAGCTGCTGACATGGACTAAAAAGGGGAGGCCAGTTCATGCCTAAGGAGCATTTTTAGTACCAGAAAGTATGACTGTTTCTGGAGTTTTTGCCAGGGAGCAACAACCATGCTCTACAGAAGATGCTTGGCATCTAGAAGCAGATCATGTTTCAGGCACATACTGCTGGCTTAATGGAGAATGTAATAGGTAGCAACATAGAGGCTGTCCACTTTCTACTTGATGGATAGAACTGAAAAGCATCAGGACATTAAAGGAGGATCCTTCCAGAATTCAGAATTCATCAATAGATTTCTAAAAGTTCAAAATGAATTAAAATAGCACTCCTTAAATTCCTCTATGTATTTATCATTGAAGTTTTTGAAAAGCAAAATAGACCATAATTCATTAAGGTATACCATTATAATATCATATCAGGAAAAATGGGGGGCTTTTAATGGAATCTCCAATCACACACTGATCAGTATATTTCAGATGTGGTTGAAATATTACCACAGCTCCACAAAATGGCCTCTGAATGAACTGGAGATGGATGAGGGTGTGGGTGTCTTTACAGGCCAGGAGTGACTTGATGTTGCTTGTGTACAAACATGTTATCTTTTCCTTTAAGAGATGTGAAAATGAGATAACTCCTTTGGGAATGAAGCAGACAACCAGAAGTTTGATGACCACACAGAGATAAAAATCTTACATCACTGGGTTTTTCGTCTTTCAGGGAATTTCTTTGGAGACTTCCATGGAATTTGGGGGCTTGCTATAGAGGCTACTCATGACTGTCCTTTCTTTGCTGAGGAATGTCTAGCTACTTTCTGATATTGGCAGGTCCCCTGTGAGAAAGACCAGACGTAAGGTGATACCTCCAAGCAAGACCAGTGGAAGTTCCTCAGATCCTGTACATGCTGTGTTCAGGGGGGAACAGACACGCTCCCTGCTTCTGTGATTCCTGATGGGAATTACAGCCTCACTGACAAGGGCCTCCTTCCTCCTAGACCCAGTGCCAGGCATTCTGCATGCATCATCCCAGTGAATCCTCCCAACTCTATGAGGCAGGGATACATATATATTAATATATATATATACATATATATATTAAGATTGCTTTAGATGTGGACCATTTTTGAAGTTTTTATTGAATTTTGTTGCAATATTGTTTCTGTTTTATGTTTTGGGTTTTTGGCCCCGAGGCATGTGGGAACTTAGCTCCCCGACCAGGGATCGAACCTGCACCCCCTGCATTGAAAGGCAAATTCTTAACCCCTGGACCGCCAGGGAAGTCCTGGGGCAGATATTATTTATTATTGGGCCACGCAGAGAAGGACACCATGGCTTCAGAGATGCTAATTAACCTCTCTAGGACTGGGCAGGATTTATACTTAAGCCCAAGCTCTCCTGCTCTGTTGCTGCTAATCCCTCTGCTTGGGAGTGGTGGAGCAGGGGAGAGTTATGCCTCATTTCTGAGGAAGTTCTGCTGATGGTTATTAGTATGAATGCATTTAATAATGCCTCTCTTTTGAATGTTGTTTCTGACAACTCAGTACTAATTGCATAATTAAAGTACTGATGATGTGCTCTACAAATGACAAGCATTACATACATATGCGTGCTGTCATTGCCCCGTTGCATGAAGCCTGGCTCTGAAAGAATCCATTTGTTTAAGGATAAAAAGAACATGGAAGTTGGTGAAGAAGGGACCTGAGTTTTCTTACCTGCCCCCCACCATCCTGCACTATGCTTTAGGATTTGGGAATTGTTACACAAATGCCTGCCTCACTAAACAGTGCTTTGCTGTATCAGTTCCTGGTTATTTAAAATGTCATGCCATGATGAAGCTTTTCAACTTAAGAATTAGAGTTTGTTTGTAATGCCTGAAAGGTGTAACATGGTTACAAATCAGAACAGTCTACTTAAAATATACCTCAGGAGGACTCAGGCTGTTTTAAACTGACTTCAGGAGCTTCTTTCTAAACTCCATAAAAGTTTAGGATTTTTGTCTTTAATTTTAGTATGCAGAAAGGAATACATCTAAAGACTACCTCACAGAGTGGGGACCCACAGAGTGGTCCACCTATACCCTTGAGTTTTATTGAGACATGATTCACAAATTAAAAATGCCATTTTAACGTGATGTTTTGATATGTGTATATATTGTGAAACAATTGAGTGATCCAGTTTTTTGTTTTTTGTTTTTTTGGCAGCACAGTTCTTCTTGTGGGGGTGGGAGAGGGGTTTTGTTTCTTGACCAGGAGGTGGAACCTGGGTTTTGGTGGTAAAAGCACCAACCACTGGACTGCCAGGGAATTTCCTTGAGTGATCCACTTTTGAAATCAGAAGGCTTGCATTGGAGATAGAAAGTTCTGGAGAACTTTTTGTGGCATATCCTCCTTGTCTGAAGGGCAAGGGTCATCCTCCTTATAAATTAAGTTTAATATTAATGGTGTTGGTAAGTTCATATTTCCTTTGTTCATTCTGCACCACGTGCTGGATCTGAATTAAAGTTGGCTTTCCATCTTTCAACTCACTGAAGATCCTTTTTACTTCTCAGAAAACTGGCCAGCTTGAGAAAACAATACGTAGTGTAAAATCTCTTCCTCAGTGAGGATTGTTCCATTCTGGAATGAGTGGCTGAGGAAGAATGGGGAATTGTCTTCCTTAAAGAATCTTTAGAAACAGGCTTAAGAAAACAGATCATGTAACATAGGGCAACCCTGCGAAGCTCTGGTGGGTGTCTCTTCAGGGAAAGGCAGGAATGGAGAGGGTGCTGCCATTTGGATGGATGGTCACACTTTACCTCAGATCAAAACACCCTTCCTTAGTTGTTCCCCCTTGACCTCCAGGGGTTCCTGGCACCACTGAGCTTGCCTGCTGAGCAGCCTCAGTCTGACAGGACTTGACACTTATCCATGGACGAGAGTTTGGTTCCACTAGTGCTACAGCACCCGCTTTCGATTGGGATGAGACCTGAGCTTGTCCAGTTTCACCCGGAACCCAGATTGGACTAGGACGACTTCCACCTTCTGCTTCCACGCCTCTCACTGGGTGCTGCTGGCCGAGAGCCCCAGAATCCAAGAAGGGCGGAGGGCCTGGCGCGAAAGGAGTTTCCCAGGCTCTAGGTCTGTAAGTGGTCCCGGCGCCCCAAACTTCAGGTTCTTTGGGTGGAAATGCTCTGGACTCCACTTTGCACCCTGGGGGCCTCACTCCCTTGCGGGTTTCATTGTTTCAATAATCTGTCAGAGGCAGCTCTTTTAAGTTAAACTTCAGGGCTTTTTTCGTCAGTATTGGGGGCCAAGGAGGAGCTTCGAGGCCTTTGCTCCGCCCCCGTCTCATATAACCCCTGCCCTCCAGCCCCCTGCTCACAGTGAATGTGTCTGTGTGCATTCGCAGTGGACTGCGGGAGCCATGTGAATCGTGCCCCCGCAGGTAAGGGCCAGTCTGAGGGAAAATGACTTGGGTGGCGGGAAGCCATCTTACTCCCTACCATGGGACTTTGTTGGCGAGACATCTCCCTCTGGTCTTCGTCTTCCTTCATATCCCGGGAGACAGGGCTGGTTGGAAGGCCAGTGGGGTGCCTCAGAGGGAAGCCTTGTATTTGGAGTCCTCCGTGAGGTACCATCACAGCTATCATGGTGGGAAACACTCTGTGTGCCTCTTCGGAAATTTTGAGAAAGTTTCTAGCATCAACCTAAGTCTAGAAACTTTTTTTTTTTTTTTACGTCAGTGAGTGAGAAACAAAGTCAGAGGCTTTCCTGGGCAGGTGGGCTCAGTGGGTCTCCGTTAACACAGTAGACGTGGAATGGAAAGCCAGAGACCAGCTGACTTTAAGAGACAGAGCAGTTGTGTGCTGTGAGTCTGCACACTTTCTGATTTTGAGGGCCGTGTTGCAAAGGTAGCTTTTCAAAGGATCCCCATGAGGGTTTTTTCATTTTTCATGTTTTTTAATACTAAAATTTTAAATATTGTATCATTTAAGTGGTTTTTAAAAATTGAAGTATAGTTGATTAATAACATTGTGTCAGTTTTGTGTGTACAGTGTAGTGATTCATTATTTTTGCAGATTACACTCTATTATAGCTTATTACAAGATAATGGGTGTAATTTTCTCTGCTCTGTGGTGCATCCTTGTTGCTTACCTGGTTTATACATAGTAGTTTGCATCTGTTAATCCTATACTCCCAATTTGACTCTCCACCCCCCCCCCCTTTAGTAACCTCTAGTTTGTTTTCTTTATCTGTGAATCTGTTTCTGTTTTTAAAATAAGTTCTTTTGCATCATTTTTAAGATTACGCATATAGGTGATGTCCTATGTTGTTTGTTTTTCGCTGTCTGATTTACTTCACTTAGTATGATAACATCAATCTCCATCCATGTTGCTGCAAGTGACATTATTTCATTCTTTTCAAAGGCTGAATGGTATTCCATTATACACACATATATATATACCACACCTTCCTCATCCAATCATCTGTCAATGGACACTTAGGTTGCTTCTATGTCTTGGCTATTGTAAATAGTGCTGCTATGAACATTGATGTGCAAGTATCATTTCATATTAGTGGGGATTTTTGGTTTTTAGTTTTCAAATGTGCTGGCATAGGGATGTGTGTGTGTGAGTGTATCAACACTGAAAGCATAGAATGCCTAGCTACAGAAAATTCTTTCTTGTAAAATGGAGTAATACTAATATACAAACTGAAGTCACATCCATATACTTAAAAGCCTGTATATATGTGACTGAAGCCTTCATGAATATTAACAAATGTTCCTATAGCAGTAAGTAAATAAGACCACTCCAAAGTTAAAAAAAAAAAAAAAGCAACAAAAACTTAAGTACAACTCAGTTTGAGGGAAATCTTTTATGGTTGGTAGAACAACTTATGTTAAAACGATTTTATTGTCTTTAAATTAATGTTTTTAAAACTTCTCTTTCTTTGAGGAATATGGTCAAATTCGTTGAGAGAGGGGACTCTCGAAAGTTTGACTTAAATATTTGTCAAGAAAGAACGGCATTTTCTGGACCTTGTTATGTGGGGGAGGGCACTGGCTTGACTTTTAACTCTTATTTGAATTTTTTAAAGGGAGTTTTCACTTCCTAATGGGACCAGATGAGCTCACTGTATAGGTAGAGAAGTTTAATTATTTTCTCAGTGGTCCCTGACTTTATTATTGGCAAACACATACTGGCTTCATTTTATAAATTCAAATTCTGCTTGTAAATAGTAATATAGTTTACAATTCTGAAAGTCAAACTACCATGAAGCCATGTGCCAGGAGTTTGAAAATGGGGATATCCAAAAAAAATTCCCATGGAATGTGATCAGGTCATGATTATTTAAAAACAGGGGTGCCTAGATGCTATCACAGCCAGGACTGATGTTGGCTGCAGTGGTGGTGGTAACAAGGTTAGTGGCAAGCAAACTGGGGCAGTATGATTAAAGGTGCCAAGTAATTTGGAGGTTGTAAGCAAGTAGGAGAAGCCAGGATTTGTAACATTTCAAGGAATTTTGCTCTTTTTCAGACTGAAGCAAAACTTGAAAAAGGAGAGAATAGATAAGCTGTGAAATTTGGCAAGGCAGGGAGAGAAAGAGAAGAGAGAAAAGGGAGAGGGCAGGTCTGTATAGTTTGCTTGTGTTTTTCTGGGTGGTGTGCAGCAGTGGATTACTAAGTTCTCTGACTGCAAAACATGAAGAAGGAATTGGAAAGCAAGGATAATTTTCATCATACTCACTAGGGAAATGTTACATTATTATTTTTCAACCTATTTCTTTAAACAAAACAAAATAAGAGGATCAGCATTTCACATAGTGACTCACCCTCAAAAAAGTATGATTTTTTCCTTGTTTAATTTTAAATGGCTGGTGAGGAGCCCGAGAGTTCTAATTGCTTGATATTGGGAGAGCAGTGTGAACAGGCAGGCCAGTAAGTCATCCAGGTGTCTGGATGGGGCAACTGGGGTTATTTTATGTCTAACTGAATTAAAAGAAGAGGCCCTTTGCTTGTATATTTCAGTGGCTCCAGGTGTTCCCTGCAGGGAACCTTGGGTGGTGGGTAAAGCCAGTGGCGGGTGGGGGTATTGACCTAAGGAGTGATAATTCATTTTTCTATTCTTAGCTGGTTGTTTTTCCACTAAATGATTCTCTTTTTGGTCCTTGCCTTGTGAATGTTGCTATTTGTATCAGGAAGATACGTTTTTAAACAGTGCTATGAAAGGTTTTGATGTGCAGTGTATCTTCATACGTAAATGAAATAGCAAAGCGATAAATTTCTCCCTGTTGCTCTTAATGGAACAAACACCTGCTTTGTTCCTACTTATTCTCCCTTATTTTTTTTTTCTCCCTTATTTTTAAATTAGCTGCTTAATTCCAAATATCATGGTACAGGGAATTCTCAGGCTGAAGTCCATCCCAGACAATGGCAAGACCTCTTAGTAGGTCTTTTCCAAACCAGGGCTGCAGGTGGACAAAGGTGAAAATGTTATTTCCCGAATAATCACAGATCCCTCCTGCTTTATAAAATTAAGCAATTCTGCTGTCAACTAGGTAGCCAGTTTATTTTAATTACTCCGGAAGGCTTCCCTGGTGGCTCAGCGGGTAAAGAATCCGTCTGCAATGCAGGAGACCTGGGTTCTATCCCTGGGTTGGGAAGATCCCCTGGAGAAGGGAAGGGCTACCCCCTCCAGTATTCTGGCCTGGAGAATTCCATGGACTGTAAAGTCCATGGGGTCGCAAAGAGTCAGACATGACTGAGCGACTTATGATTAAAAATCATGAAGTGTGATATCTCTGACTTTGTTCTTGGGCTTCCCCTATAGTTCAGCTGGTAAAGAATCCACCTGCAATGCAAGAGACCCTGGTTTGATTCCTGGGTCGGGAAACTCCCCTGGAGAAGGGATAGGCTACCCACTCCAGTATTCTTGGGCTTCCCTGGTGGCTCAGATGGTAAAGAATCTGCTTGCAAGGCGGGAGACCTGGGTTCGATCCCTGGGTTGGGAAGATCCCCTGGAGGAGAGCATGGCAAATGGGTCTTCTCTTGTGGCTCAGATGGTAAAGAATCTGCCTACAATGCGGGAGACCCAGGTCTGATCCCTGGGTCGGGAAGATCCCTTGGAGAAGGGCATGGCTACCCACTCCAGCATTCTTGCCTGGAGAATTCCATGGACAGAGGTGCCTGGAGGGCTACAGTCCACAGGGTCACAAAGAGCTGGACATGACTGAGCAACTAACACTTAGTAAGTTTATATAATAGACATGAACAGTGATCACATTTAGGAATAAATACTGTCAACAAAAGTGCCTGCTCTAGAAAACAGTCCAGTTGTGTCTGAAGTACATAGTCTTGTTTTGCTTATTTCTCCAGCTGTTCTAGAAGAAAAGGAACGATTGAGGCATGGCCACACCAGACCTCCAAAGAGGATCCTTTCATGAAATTCCAGGGAATTGTTGGAAAACACTTGACCCATGACTTTTAAAGTCCTTGGGCCAGTGTGGCCAGGTGAGAGAGGCCTTTGGATTTAGTGATGAGAGGGCCTGGGCACCAACCCCTCATCAGTCATTCAGTGCACAGGGAGATTCCTGCCTCTGAGCCTGGGCCTGGCTCTTGTGGGGAGGGGTGGGAACTGGACCCTTCCATTGTCCCAGAGCAGACTGAGCTGGAAATGAAGACCCAGAGTCCTCGAGGTTTCTGTAGACTCTTAGTGGGTGTGAGATGATGGCTCTGGTGTGGGAAAACAAAGTCACACCTACTTGCTCTTTCTGTCATGCCCTGGTGACTTATGCTGTGTCTGAATGTCCATAGGTTCAAGCCACCTGTGGCAAAGGTTCCCCCTGGGTTTGCAAGGTGACGATCTCAAAGCTTCAGTCTCTTGAAAAGTGAAAGTTGCTCAGTCCTGTCTGACTCTTTGTGAACCCATGGGCTATATAGTCCATGGAATTCTCCAGGCCAGAATACTGGAATGGGTAGCTTGCTTTTCCCTTCTCCAGGGGATCTTCCCAACCCAGGGATCGAACCTAGGTCTCCCATGTTGCAGGCAGATTCTTTACCAACTGAGTTATCAGGGAATCCTAGGAGCTAAATAATTGCCAGGTTTTGTAATACAGCACATAAACCTCCTTGCAAGTAGGTCTCCTCATTTAGACTCTGCAAGGAAATGTTGCATTTTCCCTTTGCCTTTATCAAGAGCTTAAGAACTCTGTCAGGCTTTTCCAAAACATTACATAAATATTAACTTACAAATATTGTTTATGAGAAATAGAATATTGTTCTTTCTTCATTAAAAAAATTTTTTTTGATTGCACCCTGCAGCATGTGGGATCTTAGTTCCCCAACCAAGGATCGAACCTGCATTCCCTGTACTGGAAGGTGGAGTCTTAACCACTGGACCTCCAGGGAGGTCCCTGAAAATATTGTTCTTGTTGTTTGATATATTTGGAGTCTGTCCTGACTCAAGTCTAACAAAGGCCCCAGGAGGGAAGGATGCTTTGAGGGTTGATGAGTTTTTCTTCTGATTCTGTTTCTAATGATTGGGCATACTATATAAGTAACAGGTTGTTCTTTAATTGTAGAGTGAGTATGACCACTAATAAATGTACTCCATATTTATATATACAAGTGGCACCTTTGGGAGGACAAGGAGCTAAGGGCAGTCAGCCTTTCATATGCTAATGCCTGAGCTCAAGGCACACTAGATATTACTCAATCATGCTAATATTTAGCTTTGGAAATTAAAGCATAAATTCATGAATTTGATTAGCATTCTTTCTCATCATTGCTAGTTAACCATAATATATGTATACACACAATGTTCCAAGATTTTTCCTTTTTGTTTTTAATTTTTAGCAATGTATGTTTTACTTACTTCAGTATTTGCTGAATTCGTGAAGGCTATTGTTTTTCAGGAGGAAGCCAAGAGGTGTTGAATTCCCAGTGTGTCTTCTTACTGTTTGTCTCCTTATTAATGTGAACCTTAGACATTCTATGGAACTGCCCCTCCTTTATGGTATCTGATGCTGTCTAGAATGACTGTATGGGTTTGTGGCATCAGGGCTTTAGCATTATTTTATAGGTGATCAGAGATGGAAGGTGACTTGTCTAAGGTCACATAACTACTGCAGAGCTAGGGCTGGATTCTAAGCATTCTGACTTCAAGAATGTTTTTGATTTCCACTTTTTTAAAAACCTTTTATTGAAGTATAGTTGATTGCAATATTATATGTTTCAGGTGACAACACAGTGATTCAATATTTTTATTGCTTGTACTCCATTTAATGTTATTATAAAATATTGGCTATATTCTCTGTGCTGTATCTTATAGCTTATTTATTTTATACATAGTAGTTTGTACCTCTTAATCCCCTACCCCTTTTTTGCCCCTCCCCCTTTCCTGTCCCCACTGGTAACCACTAATTTGTCCTCTGTATCAGTGAATTTGTTTCTATTTTGTTGCATTTGTTCACTTGTGTTTTTTAGATTCCATATATAAGTGAGATCATAGAGTATTTGTCTTTCTCTGTCTGACTTATGTCACTAAGCATAATACCCTTTAGGTGCAGGAGTGAGCAAGCCTTTGTGCACACTCTTCATGAGCAGAGCCTAGGTTTCCTGCAGCCCCCCTCTAAGTCCCACTGGTTTTCAAACCAGCTAAGAGGTCTTTGAACAGCTCACTCCCCAGGGAGGATCTCTGAGTGCCCAATGTCCCCCTCTTCTCCCATGTCTCCTCCTAGAGGAACGGGTCCCAACCCGCTCGCTTCTTTTCTCTTTCTACCTGACTTCCTGTAGATATGTATGGCCTTAGTCATAGAAGAGTCTTTCTGCAGGTGTCCTGTTTGTTTCAGTGAGGACTGCTCTGCATGGAGATGTCACCTTGATGTGTTTGTGAAGGGAAGTGAGCTCCACATCCTCCTACTCCACCATCTCGATGGCCTGTCTGATTTCCACTAGTTTTGTGATCATGTTAAGCCACTTGGGGGCTTCCCTAATAGCTCAGTTGGTAAAGAACCCGCCTGTAAAACAGGAGACCCCTGTTTGATTCCTAGGTCGGAAAGATCCACTGGAGAAGGGATAGGCTACCCACTCCAGTATTCTTGGGCTTCCTTTGTGGCTCAGCTGGTAAAGAATTCACCTGCAATGTGGGAGACCTGGGTTCGATCCCTGGCTTGGGAAGATACCCTGGAGAAGGGAAAGGCTACCCAATCCAGTATTCTGGCCTAGAGAATTCCATAGACTGTATAGTCCATGGGGTCGCAAAGAGTCGGACACGACTGAGCGTCTTTCACTTTCACTAAGCCACTTGAGTAGTAATTTTTTTAAAGTCTGGACTAAAGCAATTTTTTTTTGTTTTTTTGCTTGCTATACTCTAACTTCAGATCTCCCATTTGGGAAAATGAGCTTGTAAGTCCGTTGTTTCTTCATAGAAAGCAATACGTATATCCCTTAGTCTAAGCATAAGTTGTGGAAAGCTTCATTTTCCTTCTTAGGCTGGGTCAAGACCACTTTGAAACATTTCTGGGTACCATGCAGACAGAGCTTAGTTAAATCTGTCTATTCTTTGCCTTCTATAGTACCGGCTCTGTCTGCCCATCTTCTCAGGATACTTAGGTGCGAGCTCTGCTGTATGGCAAGGACCACACAGCGCTCGGAATTAAGAACACTTGAAAGTCACAGGCAGGAGTTGCCTGGGAAACAAGGGTCTGTCTTCACAAAAGGATTGTACTTTGAGGTGAAATTCACAAACAAAGTCAGTCAACATGAAGACTCTGGAAACTGTCAGTGCGAGCTGTTTCATTTTTCTGTGCATTCCACAAGAAGCAAGTGGGAACCTTTTGTGTAAAGTTCTAGCATATGTGATCCCAGAAGGTGTTTGAAGTGTATTGAGCAGGGACGATATTGCAGCTGTCAGCCAAGGCATTCACTGAGCATTCTTTTCATGTGGCCATGTCTCAACCATCAGCACCAAGAAAAAGCTTGTGCGAGAGTGGAGTTGGGAGGAGGATGTCTGGCGTGGGCACAGCCAAGAGTCAGTAACAATGAGGGAGATCATTTTAAGTGAGGAGGTCTACAGTTTTTCATTCAGGAAATGGAAGGTTTCTTTGGCCCCTCTTTCTAATTTGAGAACTGTGTAGCTAATAAATTAAGAATTAATAAATTTACTAAAGTGGTATGTATTTTCACTGGAAAAGGAAATGGCAACCCACTCCAGTATTCTTGCCTGGGAAATCCCACAAATAAAGGAGCCTGGTGGGCTACCATGGGGTTGCAAAAACATCAGACATGACTGAGCCACTTTCAATAAAATGTAAACAGCAGATCGAAGTACTTATTTTAGTAATCTTACTAAAAATCAAAATGTTGTTTGTCCTTAGCAATTTTATTTAACTATCTTAAAAATAGCCAAATAAATTTCTCATTGAATGACATAAACAGTCATACTCTATCATCTCTTAATTTCTCAAAATTGTGATACAAATAAGTGGCAAAATTATAGAACATTAACATTCTCATAACCAATTGATAGTTCATCCCAGAAGTTGTATTTCTCCCATCCAAGTACTAACCAGGCCCGACCCTGCTTAGCTTCCAAGATCAGACAAGATCGGGCGCATTCAGGGTGGTATGGCCATAGACGGAAGGTTGTATTTCTAAAAAATGACACCATAGTTAATAAAAAAGGATTTTAAGACAATGATAATGGTCTTCCAAAGAGAAATTAATAAACATATAATAAAATAATGAGTCAGTTTTATAAACTAAAAAAATATAAAGTGATTAGAGAAAATATAATAGATAAAAAGAGGAATAAAGTAAATATTATTTTTCTTTTCTGGGTTATGAAAAATTGTTTAATAATATTCTTATTCAGTTGTTGCATTTTCCTTCCAAAATCAACATATGTCAACAAACATATGCCATTTTTTTAAGGATACTTTTGAATTGTAGTTAAACAGTATTCCTTCTAAATTGAGCAACTATTCTAAGTTCTGAAAATCAAAAATAAAAAAGATTTTTGAACAACTAAACATTTCCAAAAGTAAAACCTAAGATGCTTATTTGGAATAGATTATGTTTTGATGTAATAAAAATACATGTATGGTTTTTTAATCTTTTGTGTGATATTGGCACATAATTCATAGATTGATCTTAAATTATTTTTGTTGCATATGGGTTTTCATTAGTGAATATGACTCCCTTTAAAAAAATGTTCAACAGCTTCTGGGAGACAATTTCCCTGTTTTTTTGAATAAGGCAGCCTAGTATACAGAGAAGAATGGACTAGGATTCAGGAAAACTGGGGATTGGGCTGGGGAATTACCTTAAGGCAAGGGAATTAAAATAAATTAGGAGAAACCACTATACTTCGAAAGGGCTTATTATTCCTTAGTTGAATAATAGAGATCAGTCAGAGAACAAATTGTATTTATAGAATTGTCAAAGCTACTTTGAAAAAGACTGGAAAGAAATCATCCAAAACGGCAGTATTTGCCTCTGAGTGGTAGAATTCTGTTTGCCTTGAGTCTCTGCTCTGTTTTGTAAATCTGACAGTCTCAAAAAGAGGAAAACGAAAATCAGGTTTCTTTTTAAAAATTTGAAATCACAAAAGAAACCAGAAACCTGGCTCTTTCCCAGCGTTCTAATGGGAAATTATTGAGTGCCACAAAACTGTCGAAAGGGCTGCACCGTGCTGATAGATTTCGATCTCTTCAGGAAGTATTGTAGGGAATGGCAGGTCCCTCAGCCCCTCTCCTCTGCAGAGATCAGGCTCCCAGGCCTTTGTCTTGAGTGGCGAGAGCACCCAGCATGCAGCCAGGCGCAGCAGCAATGGTCTGTGCCTCGCGGAGCACCTTTGGGGGCTGAAGCTGATAATTGTCCTGCCTCTGATCGGGTAAGCTGTCCAGCCTGTGGGCTGCCAGCTGCCTGAGCTTTACCAAAAGAAGGCGGGTCATTCCTTCTTTCACTGTATTGTCAGCTGAATAAAACGGCCTGCCACAGCCGGGACACAAAAGCTCTCCATTAGGATTACGCTGCCAGGTTGGAGAATGGCCCTTTCAACGCCGCAAGGCCTCCAAGAGGGGCTGTACTCTGCTGACCACCTTTATGCAAATCCCTCTTCTTTGTCCAGAGGCCCCATGACGGAGGCCAACTAAGCCTTTCTGGGTGGATAGGTTCCGTGCAGGGCTGGGAGGGAGCTTGCCCAGGTTAGGTGTTGCTAGGAAGAAAAGCACAACGGTTTGTAAAATGCTAGTGCTAATAAATTGAACACTGGGAAGAAAAACATCTTATATTTTGAGATGTTATTGATCAGGAACAAGTGATTCCTCAGATAGAACAGATGGAAGTGGTAAAGAGTCTGGGAAGGCAGAAATTATGGTGCTCTGACATCATGCAAAACTGATAACGTCTGTATGTGCTTTTGCCAGTTCTCTCCTGGTTTCTTTCCTGATCCTGGGCTTCTTCCTCATCCTCCAGGGTGGAGAAGCTTCCTGGTCTCCTCACTTGCTTGGGCTCTCTTCACTCCCCTGGTTGCTGCTCACTCCCTCCATCCTTCTCATTGAATATTTCCAAGTTTTTATTTTCACTTCCTCAGGTCACTCCCTTGGAGCACTCATGGTGATGTGTCAAATTTCAAATGTTCTTTAAAAAAAATATTATTTATTTTAATTGGAGGATAATTGCTTTACAGTATTGTGATGGTTTTTGCCCTATATCAGTATGAATCTGCATAGGTGTACATGTGTCCTCTCCATCCTGAACCCCCCTCCCATCTCCCTCCCCACCTCATCCCTCCAGGTTGTCACAGAGCACTGGCTTTGGGTGCCCCGCTTCACACATCAAATTTGCACTGGTTATCTATTTTCCATATGGTAATGTATATGTTTCAGTGCTATTCTCTCAAAGCATCCCACCCTCTCCTTCTCTCCTTTGTGTGTGTCTTGTAGAATGGACTAGAAGAGATCGCCAAGTCATGCATCCAACTATTGCTCTTGTCTGTCTACATGGTCAGATTGATCATTCTTGTCAAATAGAGAATAGGTTTTCTTGCATGTTTCATTGATACCTAAACATGCAAGAGAACCCACAGTTGGTGATTTTTCTTTTCAGATTCTTCCATAACCCAGTTTCCCTCCAGTAAAGGATGCCTTTGGCCTTATGACCTTCAGCCACTTCAGCCCCTTACTGCCTCAGGCCCATAGCGGCAGTGTCACCTCTGCCTTTTAACTCATTCTTTGTCTTTTCTCCTTTTCACCTGCCTCCTTTATACCGTGTCAGAAATCCATCCTCTCTGGCAGCTTTCTTCTGTACCTCCTGCTGACCTCCTAAACTCAAGCCTTTCCTCAGCCTGTCCACTCAGCTCCTGGCATCATCCTTCTTAGAGTTGCTTTGATCCTATTAGTCCCTTCTCAGAAATTTGCTATAGTGCCCAGTTAGCTTACAAATTAAATTAAAATGTTCACATCTTCAGTTAGAGAACATGACCTATCTGACAACATCAGTTTCCCCATTTGATTCTTATACTTTTCAATATTCTACCTTCTCTATTTTTAGATAATTATTTTGGCAGTTATGTAGCTCTTTGAAATAATTATTGTTTCTCTGTAGGTCTTTTAGCTTTAAGACTGACAATAACAGCAATAAAAAACCCAGCACAGTGCCTTGCCCATAGTCGATAACTATTTGGGATATGAACAACTAACTAAATCCATGGAAGCATTTGAAATTGCTGAAGACATCTCAATTTGCCCAGAAAACAGAAGCATAGGACTCAGTGTCCTGAAAACAGAATTCTTGCTCCCTTGGTAACTTCTTTTGGAGTCAAATAGAGTGATCTTTAAGAAATATGAACCAAGAGTGGCCTAAAATACTCCAGTATAATAATGTATCAGGTTCTTGACTCAAATTCAGTATTTCTGTGAATTTCTATATGTGATTTCCTAGAAAGTTCTGCTATCAAGAGCTTCTGTATAATTTTCCTTGCTTTGTTTCACCAGTTTATTTTCAGATTTTTAAACTGAAAATGGACTGAAAACAGAGAAAACTTACCTATCAGATTCTTTTTTTGTGACACACGGGATCTTAGTACCCCAGTTAGGGACTGAAATCATGCTCTGTGCAGTAGGAGCTTGGAGTCTTAACCACTGGACTGCCAGAGAAGTCTCCAGAGTCTTACATGATTCACTAAGATTTCTTTCAATGGCTCATTTAAAATATACCTTTATGTAAAGAGAGAAGGCTATCTACATATTAAGTCATCTCTCCTACATTGTTCCTACATCTTTTTCTATATCTTAGACTATTATCTTCATGAATCCTAGGGCCTCTCAGTCAGTTCAGTTCAATCACTCAGTCGTGTCTGACTCTTTGCCACCCCGTGGACTGCAGTAGGCCAGGTTTCCTTGTTCATCACCAACTCCCAGAGCCTACTCAAACTCATGTCCATTGAGTTGGTGATGCCATCCAACCATCTCACCCTCTCACCCCCTTCTCCTCCTGCCTTCAATCTTTCCCAGCATCAGGGTCTTTTCCATGAGTCAGTTCTTTGCATCAGGTGGCCAACGGATTGGAGCTTCAGCTTCAGCATCAGTCCTTCCAAAGAATATTCAGGACTGATTTCATTTAGAATTGACTGGTTTGATCTCCTTGCAATCCAAGGGGCTCTCAAGAGTCTTCTCCAACACCACAGTTCAAAAGCATCAATTCTTTGGTGCTTAGCCTTCTTAATGGTTCAGCTCTCACATCCATACAGGACTACTGGAAAAACCATAACTTTGTCCATATGGACCTTTGTTAGCAAAGTAATGTCTCTGCTTTTTAATATATTGTCTAGGTTGGTCATAGCTTTCCTTCCAAGGAGCAAGCATCTTTTAATTTCATGGCTGCAGTCACCTTGTGCAGTGATTTTGGAGTCCAAGAAAATACAATCTCTATTTCCATTGTGTCCCCATCTGTTTGCCATGAAGTGATGGGATAGGCTGCCATATCTTAGTTTTTTGAATGCTGAGTTTTAAGCCAGCTTTTTCACTCTCCTCTTTCACTTATATCAAGACGCTCTTTAGTTCCTCTTCATTTTCTGCCATAAGGGTGGTGGTATCTGCATATCTGAGGTTGTTGATATTTCTCCCTGCAATCTTGATTCCAGCTTGTGCTTCATCCTAGGGTCTCTGGAGAAAGAGAAAACTCTGGTCACAGCCCTTAACCAGTTGACTACAACCTATTCTTCACAGTTTTGCAGGCTAGGTTCAGACAATCATGTGTTGTAGGGAGGAGCTAACATTTTTCCTGCACTTGGGGGAAACAGACAACATAAGAACTTTCATACACAGCCAGATAGGGCAGGTGCCATTTGGAGGGCAGGAGAGCAAATGACAAAAGGCTTCTTGGAGAAGATGCTTTGGGGAAAGTGGCTTGAGGGATAGATACGGCTTCAATCATTAAAAATATGAAGAAGGGCCTTCTAGGCAGGAAGACTGGATGGGTCTGGATAAAGACTGGATAAAGGAGTGTGTGACTGGGCAGTGGTGCATACTTCCTGGAATTCAGAAAGATGTAAGCTATGGTGTGGCTGAAGAGGTGAGGTGGATCATATTCTAGAGGGTCTTGGGTGACAAGCTGAGAAGAGAACACATGTAACCATGTATGATACCCACATTCAGTAAATATATGGAGCCTCTTATATTCTCCCTTTACTAACGTAATCTTATCTGCAGTGAAGTGACATGGAATCGGCCTAGTAAATGAAGCGAAACCCAAACCTACCTAACTAAGGTGGGGCCCAGGGTCCACATTACTGCTCTTGCTTGCTTCATAATGATTTCAAATGACAAATTTTGTCAGAAGCTCTTCCTTGAGGTCAGAGCTGGACTAAGTAGTTCTGGATGCCAGTGGAGTAAGTACTGGGTGTGAATGCCAGCTGGCTTCTTGCAGATGCTCTTTGGCCAGTGTGAACTGAGGTCACATATTGGGAATGGTCCCCAGTTTCCTTCAGTGGGTGCTTCTTGAACTGCCAGTCAGTGCCGGGTGCTGGGGACAAGGAGTCAGGACACCAGATTCTGCCCTTGTGCTCATACTGCAGTGGGGGGGATAGACAAGGACTCAGATAGTGATCAGACATCCTAGAAAGTGGCAAGTGCCCTGAAAGAGAAGTAGACAGTGAGCTCTAGAGGGCTCAAGGAGGAAAAATCTGGGGAGAGCATGGGCGTGATTCTGGAAAAATTTGAGAAAAATGGTATCTTTTTGACACACATTCATATAATCCAGACTCCCAGATACCTTCAGGCTCATAGATGCTGTGAAGTATGTTTGCTAAACATCAGAAACAGATTTTTATTTGAGGACCATGCTATTTGCCTTTATCCTTAGTACCATCCAGATAGTACAAGGATTATGTGTCCCTCAGAGAAGGCGGGGACACTCCTTGATTAATGCAAAGAAAATCCATCACACTTGATAGAAGAAATTCCTGAACGTCAGCATCACTTCTGTATCTAAAAACCAAGTAAAGGATTACAAGTAAACATTTTTCTCGAATTGCACTAAGAGGAGAGTTTGTATAAGTGGTAGATCTTCGCTTCATCTCTAGGGCTCTTATCAAGCAGACAGGTCAAGTTAGCATAAGAAAGCTCAGTGCCAGAAAGATAAAGAACATTACAGCATACTGACACATGTATATGGAATTTAGAAAGGTGATAACGATAACCCTATATGCAGAACAGAAAAAGAGACACAGAAATACAGAACAGACTTTTGAACTTTGTGGGAGAATGTGAGGGTGGGATATTTCAAAAGAACAGCATGTATACTATCTATGGTGAAACAGATCACCAGCCCAGGTGGGATGCACGAGACAAGTGCTCCGGCCTGGTGCACTGGGAAGACCCAGAGGAATCGGGTGGAGAGGGAGGTGGGAGGGGGGATCGGGATTGGGAATACATGTAAATCCATGGCTGATTCATATCAATGTATGACAAAACCCACTGGAAAAAAAAATAAAAATAATTAAAAAAAAAAAAGAAAGCTCAGTGCCTTGGGTCAAGTAGGCTGCCATTGTGATTCAAGAGGGGCTACAATTAGGGAGAGACTCGGGAAAATTGACTTCATGTAGAAGCTGGCAGCAGTTGAAGAACATTTTTGGGTGAAGAGCAGTCCCAGTTTCTGAAGACCATAGCATTGGTATGAGAATCATAGCATTGTGGAAAAAGTCACTTCTAACCTGGGAAATCTTAGTTCTTGAAAAGGGTTCTCTTATCTTTATTTTGGGATTTCTCAGGGGGCACTAGTGGTAAAGAACCCACCTGCCAATGCAGGAGATGTAAGAGACAAGGATTCAATCATTGGGTTGGGAAGATCCCCTGGAAGAGGGCATGGCAACCCACTTCAGTATTCTTGTCTGGAGAATCCCATGGACAGAGGAGTCTGGCAGGCTACAGTCCATAAGATCACAAAAAGTCAGACATGACTGAAGTGACTTAGCACACAGCACACATTTTTATTTTAAATGTACATGATTGATGACTTCTGTGTTGTTGCTAGAAAGGCTATTTTGATCTAGAAACATCTAGTCTTTCAAAAGTCAGCTAGATAGACTATAAGTGTCCACAGACAGAGCTCACAGTTTCTTCAATTCTTATTCTTGCATAAGAAAATGCCTTTATCTTTTAGATTTTCCCTTTATGCTTACTTTTTATATTACACTGTGTGCTTGTAACCTAATGAAAGTAAGAGTCCTCTGTGTTTTGAAACTGGCAGGTTCTAGCTGACTGGGGGGAAATCTAAGTAATGAGCCATATTTTAAAATAATAAGAACAATAACACCTGAATTAATGAGTAATTCATACAAATTTGTCCTCAGTTAGCTAAAGCACAGGTCAAGATGTAACATCATTCAAGTAGTAACAATCAACTCTTAACACACATGAAATTGTATAGCACAAGAAATAAATGTATCTGTTTAGAAATGTCATTGATTTTTACCACCTACAAACTTAAAATGCAAATCATATGTTATTCTATTTGGACACTCTAAAGGTAGCCCTGTACCCATTTCCCTGAGAGAATTTTAAAATCAAGAGAGGGAAAGAAAAGATGTCTTGGTTTTGGTAAACTGGATATTTTAGATCAGTGATATGTGTGTTTGTATGTGTGTTCGTGTATGCATGCATATAAACTCAATTGTTGAACAAATGCAAATAAAACTGAACTTGAATGTTAATTTTTTGCTTCTAATTTTATATTTATATAGGAATATATATGATAATATATTCTCATAGATGAAAAATCAACCTACATATTTCCTTTGAACTGTGATGTATAAAATAAAACTTATTGTTCTTGCAGTAAATATAATTTGGTGTTTAGGTTCTCTGGGAACTTTGTTACTTCTGTAATGAGAATGTGAAGAGATATGAAAAATAAGATCATAAATTTTTTAAATATAAATTTATTTATTTTAATTGGAGGCTAATTACTTTACAATATTATATTGGTTTTGCCATACACTAACATGAATCCACCATGGGTGTACATGTGTTCCCCATCCTGAACCCCTCCTCCCACCTCCCTCCCCATCCCATCCCTCTGGGTCATCCCAGTGCACCAGCCCCAAGCATCCTGAATCATGCATCGAACCTGGACTGGTGATTCGTTTCACGTATGATAATATATGTGTTTCAATGCCATTCTCCCAAATCATCCCACCCTCGCCCTCTCCCACAGAGTCCAGAAGACTGTTCTATATATCTGTGTCTCTTTTGCTGTCTCGAATACAGGGTTATCATTACCATCTTTCTAAATTCCATATATATGCTTTAGTATATTGTACTGGTGTTTTTCTTTCTGGCTTACTTCACTCTGTATAATGGGCTCCAGTTTCATCCACCTCATTAGAACGAATTCAAATGTATTCTTTTCAATGGCTGAGTAATATTCCATTGTGTATATGTACCACAGCTTTCTTATCCATTCATCTGCTGATGGGCATCTAGGTTGCTCCCATGTCCTGGCTATTATAAACAGTGCTGTGATGAACATTGGGGTGCACGTGTCTCAATTCTGGTTTCCTCGGTTTGTATGCCCAGTAATGGGTTTGCTGGGTCATGTGGCAGTTCTACTTCCAGTTTTTTAAGGAATCTCCACACTGTTCTCCATAGTGGCTGTACCAGTTTGCATTCCCACCAACAGTGTAAGAGGGTTCCCTTTTCTTCACACCTTCTCCAGCATTTATTGCTTGTAGACTTTTGGATTGCAGCCTTTCTGACTGGCGTGAGATGGTACCTCATTGTGATTTTGATTTGCATTTCTCTGATAATGAGTGATGTTGAGCATCTTTTCATGTGTTTGTTAGCCATCTGTATGTCTTCTTTGGAGAAATGTCTGTTTAGCTCTTTGGCCCATTTTTTGATTGGGTCATTTATTCTTCTGGAATTGAGCTGCAGGAGTTGCTTGTATATTTTTGAGATTAGTTCTTTGTCAGTTGCTTTGTTTGCTATTATTTTCTCCCATTCTGAAGGCTGTCTTTTCACCTTGCTTATAGTTTCCTTTGTTGTGCAAAAGCTTTTCAATTTAATTAGGTCCCATTTGTTTATTTTTGCTTTTATTTCCATTACTCTGGGAGGTGGGTCATAGAGGATCCTGCTGTGATTTATGTGTTTTGCCTATGTTTTCCTCGAGGAGTTTTATAGTTTCTGGTCTGTTAAGATTTTCTGTTTCTTCCTGGTTCAGTTTTGGAAAGTTGTACTTTTCTAAGAATTTGTCCATTTCTTCCAAGTTGTCCATTTTATTGGCATATAGTTGCTGATAGTAGTAGTCTCTTTTTTTTTAGTAGTAGTCTCTTATGATCCTTTGTATTTCTGTGTTGTCTGTTGTGATTTCTCCATTTTAATTTCTAATTTTGTTGATTTGATTTTTATCCCTTTGTTTCTTGATGAGTCTGGCTAATGGTTTGTCAATTTTATTTATTGTTGGTCCTTTATTGGACCGGAACCTGGTTGTCCGGAGTCAACAATGAGAAAGTGAAAGTAGGAAAGAGGCCAATAGTCCCTAGGTTACGCAGCTGGCTTTTGTGCTCCAGGGAATCAGCCAGAAATAGAGAGACAGAGACAGAGAGAGAGAGAGAGAGATAAAGAAAGACAGACAGACAGACACAGGGACACAAGCTCTGATGGAGCAAAGGTGCTTTATTGAATTCTGTAAGAGTATATATACCAGTAGCTTCTTTAGATAAAGATCAAGAGACCAGACTTTACAAGTTTACCAAGGAAGCAAGGAGCAATAGAGGCCATAAGGCCAAGAGGTGATCCATAACAAAAGAGGGTTGTAAATAGCCCCTTTCACCAAATGGAAAAGCTAATGAAGGAAATCCTATGCAAGCATCCCATCTCTATGATCTCAGTCCTGGGAGTGGCTTGCTAGTTTTCTCGCCCCTGACAGGGACTGATAAGGAACAGAGGGCTCAAGAGAGATAGGAAACAGCACACAGGAATCTTACTGTTAAATGCTTCCAGACGGTCCCCCCTATTTTATTATATTTGTAAAAAAGGTCCTGACCAAACGAGTTTGGTTACTATTAACCAACCTTATAAAAGGCGACCATAAACAACAAATACAATTATCAAGACAATCACCAAAGTTACAGTTCCAGACCCAATGCTGTGGATAATACTTTGAAACCATCTTCGTGGGTCTAGCCTGGATAATTTGTTCAGCTAAAGTTTCCAAATTTGTGGAAGAGGGCAGACGTTTAGAAAAAGTTTTAAAGAGTTTCTTTTGCAGTAACTGTACATTCAGAGAGTCATTATCATGTAAATAAAATTTGATTTGTTCCCAGTTGTAGGCACTATGATTGAATTGAACAAGAGTAACACAAAATTGGCAATTAATACAGGTTACAGAACATAAAGTCTTATTAAATTGTAAATTTCCTATGGCTATAACAAAAGGAAGTGGGACTTAGGCCTGTATAAAATATGACTGATTATAGTGAAAGAAATAGTTACTATGACCATGACTGGTCCCTGTGAAATGTCCAGTCTAAGTCCCAAGTTCTTTGGTGTTGGCAGCAATTTTCCATATGTCCCATTGTTCAGGCCCAATTTGTTTATCGAGGACGATTCGTGGAGGAGGAGGGGATGCCATTCCACTGTCAAGCCAGCCAAGAAGTCCTTTGTTATGGTAATATTTCAACGTAGTGTTAGTAACCTTTAAAGCCACTTAAGCAGCATAATATATAATGTTTTTTGTTCTTTCCCTAAAGTTTCAGTAGTATAAACATGGTTCACAGACAGAGAAAGGGCAGCAATGTCCGAAAATCTTCTTTTGGAGGCAGGATGAAAACCCAAGTTTGTCGACTGATGTTTATGTATAATTTTCCTGGGCCCAGGCGATGGAAGGACTTCATAGCCTAAAGAAATGTTAATTAGTTTTCCTTCCTCCCCAGAGTGTGAGGGTTCCAGGGAGGGGGCATATGGGTGGAGTCATTGGTTGATATGATTGGTCTTTTCTCCATCCACTTTATGACCTGTAATAAAGAGGGGTTGGGTAAGTAAGCCCAGTTAAGTTTGGGAGGCACAGGCTAGCAGGAAAATGTATTCAGGACTCCGAGGCATTCCCTGTTGAGAGACCAAATTTTCAGCCTCATTAGTAAGGGTTTTTATCTGTCCCCAAGAGGGGAGGTCATAAGGTTGATGCCGCCGAGGGCGGTGCTTTCTGGAGATCTTTAGGGCCGCCATAGCCCGTATTGAAATTTCTTCCTCCCGGGGTTCCTGTTGTTTCATCTCCATTTTGAATGTTGGGGGCCCCCTTGGGTTGAATTTTCCGAGGAAAAAGTTTGTTGGATCCATCTGGGGAAATACAAGCGTATCCCTTTCCCTGTAAGATTAATTTCCCAGATTTCCATTGTTTATTTTTATTTTTATTTTTTTTTTAGTGGAATGCAGTTTATTACACCAGCAGGCCCAAGGCAGAGTCTCCTCTTAGCCAAGGACCCCGGCCAGCATTTGTGAAAATCTTTTATACCCCATGTGTATGATGTGTATGTGTCGAAACCCATTACCCCAATTCCCTTGAGACTTACATAAACAAAGGAAGGGTAAATACAACTACGATAACCCCATCATTCACGTGTTGTGTGTTCAAACAGTCAATAATCAATAAGCCTGCAGTTACATTCCAAATAGTTAATAACCGATAAGCCTGTGCTTACATTCTGATAGATAGTGTCCGGAGGCAGGGGTGATTAGTGTCTGTTTTCTCTTAGGTGATGAGTAACGTGGATATCATCTTCAAGGTTCCCCTGTCCGGAGGGGGTCTTATCCTTCCATTGTCGTTCCCACAGGCACTAAGCAGAGAGTTCAGAGTCCACTGGAGAGGTGGCCGAGCACGATCAGCACAGACAGGCCTGAGATGGAGTCCAGGCCCTATGAATTCCTTCTTCATTCCTCCCTCTTGATGCTCTTAGTTTCCGTAACGAGCATCATTCATTGAGATATATTGTACCTTAACCCTCTTGCCACCCACATGAGAGAATGCTATCAACCTCTGCGTCACAAAATTCACAAGGCATTGTAGGAAGCAGGGCCCACAAAGCAGTATGATTAAGATTACTGTAACAACAGTTACAATGGTTTTCTACCAGTCTCCCTTTACCCAGGAGAGGACTGAAGTCTAAAAGGGAATATTTTCATTAGACATGGCTTTCACTTGATTTTGCATATCTTCCAAGGCAGTAGATACATTTCCAGACAGGTCAGGGATGTACATGCAACATTCGACTTTAATTACGGCGCAAGTCCCTCCTTGGGCTGCTGTGAGTATGTCTAATGCCATCCTATTTTGAATTACTGCCTTCCTCATCTGAATTTGTTCCTCGTTCAAAGCTTGAATGGCTTTTGTACTGTCTAAGAGGGCCTGTTTAGTGAAATTAGTTAAGGCCTCTACCTTAACCATGATATCCGTTGTCCCTACAGAGGGTACAAATAAGGCAGCAAGATAGTCATGCCATTGGAACACAGATCGTGTCCATCTTGCATGCAGATAAGGCAGGTTTACTGGAGGCTGGTGTAGGCTAGGCTTAATTCTGCCATGGGTGAAAGCAAATCCTAATGTGCAACGCCGCACCCAGCCAACTGGTAACCATGGTCATAAGTTAAGCCCACAGAGCCACTGGGTCCCCTTGGGGGCTACCCAGCGCATTCCAGGATTATATTTCCAGTTGGAACCAGGCCACTGAACAGACTGATTGGGGTGATAGGTAGCTTCCAAGATTTGTTTACATTGTTCAAGGGACAAATAACCCATATATTTTAATTCTTTTGGGTCTAGGGGGTGGTCTCCAAATCCAACTTTCTGTTCTTTTTGTTCCCAGCAAATAGTAGCAGGGGTAATCAACTGTCCTTTCTCAGGAGTCATCCAGAAATATTCAGCCCAGACCTGGTAGTATTGCTCAAGGTACCAGGAGGCCTGTCTCCCTTTTGTTAAGGGAGCCCTTTTCCTCTTTAATTTTCATATATGAGGTATAAGCCTTTGTTATCTCCATAAGGCTGGTGTTCATGTTAAATGTAACCCTATGTCCCTGGCCCATTGATGGCTTCTTCTTACACCAGGAGAGCAAAGAAAGGTCATGGTTGGTGAGAGAGGAATGGAGTGGCGATACCCACCAGGGGAGTCTGTCCATTACTGACAGGGGCATGGCCCCACATACCCAACAGTTGGCAGAGTTGTGGCCCACGAGATGAAGACATTGTCCTGTGCAGGAGCAGTGGTCAGGTTCAGAATTGCATTGGTGAGGCCGAGCAGCAGGAGTCGTTTACCCAGCTCCATCCTGTAGAGGGCTCGCCCGGGACCTCGTTTACTTCTTCCTCCTCACAATGATCTTGGTTTCCCGTGGGTCGATGGGGTCCTTCTGGGTGGTCCACTTGGCGTCCTCCGGGTCAGCGTGGTATGCCTTCTTTGCTCTGGTGTGATGGATCAAGGGACAATACCTGCAACTTTAACTGCAGTAGGGGTAGTTAGAATAACATAAGGGCCCTTTCACCAAAGGGCTAGCAAATCATGTTCCCAATCTTTGACCCATACTTGGTCACCAAGTGTAAACTCATGAACCTGTTCCCCAAGGGGGAACGGCACCCTTTCTTGTACATAGTTACCTGATTTATTACCTTACCCAGTTCCATCTGCTGTGAAATCCTATCCCCCCTTACCTGAGGCAAATTTGCTGACACCTGTTTTATTATGGGAGGAGGCCTCCCATACACAATTTTGTATGGAGAATAGCCTTGAGACTGTGGGGTCATCCTGAGTCTGAGCAGAGCCATCGGAAGCAAGTCCACTCAGGAGCAGTCAGTCTCTCTGATCCACTTGGAGAGTCTCTTTAAGTGTCCGGTTGGTTCATTCCACTATCTCAGAACTCTGGGCCTATATGCAGTGTGCAGTTTCCATTTGATGTTTAAAGTTTTGCTTACTTGTTGTACTAAATCAGCTGCAAAAGCCGGGCCATTGCCTGATCCAATGCTGGTAGGAAATCCAAATCTGGGAACCATTTCCCTAAGCAGGCACCAGGCTACTTCTGATGCTCTTGCAGTCCAGGTAGGAAAAGCTTTTACCTATCTCAAGAATGCACATATCATGACCAGCAGGTAATGGTAGTGTTGGTGAGGTTTCATTTCAGTGAAGTCTACTCCCAGGTGTTCAAGGGGCAGTGTGCCTTTCAGCTAAATACCCAGAGGATTTTGTCTGAATACCCGAGAGGCAGCATTAACCTGTGAGCAGGCAGCATGGCCTAGGTGGGTCGCTTGGTGTTGTTTGGCTTACCAGAGTGTGTGCCAGCTCCTCCAGTACCAATAATTTGTCACTTGACAATTCCCACCATCTCTTTTCAGTCTTGATGGCCCCTTCTGCTCTGGCAAACCCAACAGCTGTTGTCCTTGTTTTATCAGGCTAGTGCCATCAGTATATAGGACCCAATTAGGGTCTGGAACCTTGAGCCCTTCTTTAAAACAAACCCCAGATACCTTACCTCCTCTTTGTAGATTGTGCCTTCTTTTTCAACACCCGGTAATCTGCTTCCATCAACAGCTGGAGCAGTGCATTTGTCCCTTTCCAGCATTTTTCCTTGGTCTCAGGCAGCCAGCAGCAGTTCATCCCCGTATTGTAGGAGCTGACATCCATACTCTTCCGGATGGAATGAGTCCAGATCCGAAGCCAAGGCTTCCCCAAAGATGGCTGTGGAGTTAGCCTTTGTTATCTGGTGCTCCCGACTAAATCTTCCCATTCAAAGGCAATGATGGGCTGTGATGCTGGGGCGAGGTGTATGCAGAAGAAGGCATCCTTGAGATCTAGGCAAGTGTAAACTTTAGTCCTCGGCGGGAGGAGGCTAAGCAAGGTATAGGGGTTTGGAACAGTGGGGTGTAAAGTCACAGTAGCCTGGTTGACTAGCCTGAGATCTTGTACAGGCTTATAGTCCTGTCCTCCTTCCCTTTAGACTGGCAGGATTGGCGTATTCCAAGCCGACTGGTGCTCTACTAGAATGCCTGCTTGTTGTTTATTGAACCTGTCTTGATACCAAATGGGCAGAGGAAGAGAAGTGTCCTTCAATTCCTTGAAATGTGTTTCTGTTCTAGTTAAGATAGCTCCCTGTAGTAAGTTTAAAAAAATTTAAAACAAATAAAGCTTTATTAACAATAGTTACAGGTTTAGAAAATATTTTATGTTGGAATCTAGTAAAGTCTGCTTTAGATAAGGAAGACAGTAGTGTTCCTGTGTATTCTCCCTTCTTTAATTTTTTTTATTTGTAACTTTAGTGTGTGATGTGTTCATTCGACTATGTCTTGTGTCTGTGGATTATAAGGAATACCTGTAATATGTTTAATAGAAAAAGATTGTAAAAATTGTTTTAAGTGTCTAGAAATATAGGCAGGGCCGTTGTCTGTTTTAATAGAACTAGGAGTTTATGGTGGAGGTTTCTATACTTTTTAATCCAAAAACAAATATATAGAATCAGAGACTATATTAATGGGGTAAGGATGTAGGCAAATAACTTTAATAAGAGCATATAATTCATTTTGTTGAGCAGAATGGAATTTATTGTAAAAGACGTTATATTTTTTAAGAGACCAGAATGAAGCTTTGGTGTTTTTAGTCCCGTCTATATAAAAGAAATGCGAGAAATAATAATTTTTTTAGAAAAGCTATTTGGAAATCGGTAGAAGTTTGTAATATGTTCTCAAATTGAGATTTATTTGTAATAATGTTTTATTAAAGTATAAAGGAGATAGAGAAAGCTTCTGACATAGGCATCAGAAGGGGGCAGAAAGAATGCCTCCCTGCTAGTCTTTAGCCAGGTGTCATATAACTACTAGCAGTCTGCTAATTAGAGAAAGGAAATGTCTCAAAACTGAAGAGAATAGCACCAGGCCCCTCACCCACAACATGCATTTTGAGATAACCTTAGCACCAGGTGAGTTGTCCTGGGCCACAAAATGATTGACGTGAATCTTGAATAAAGGCAGGTTTCCAAGCAAATACAGTTTCATTAACATAGCTTAAGTGAATATTTGTATGAGTAAAACATACTGGTTTGTCAAGTCGGTTCTGAGTCTTAGGCAGAACTGACTTGAAGAAAGAATCTAGGGTAAATACATAGTTCATTAACATAGCTTAAGACAAACATTTCCATCAGAAAAATGCATTGGTTAACTCAGTGTTTGAGAATAGTTAACTTCAAGTGAAACCAGGTGTCATTATGGCAATACAGTATTTTAAGAGAAACCTCCTTTTAAATTTGTATGGAGAAGGAAAAAAAAAAAAAATATCGCTAGTTTGTTTCCTCCTGCCATTCAAGAGAGATAAAAATGTCTGACACTTCCAGCCTATTTTCTCCATTTGGAGACCCCTGGCCTTCCTGCCTGTTAAGTCAAACTAGATTGGCCAAGTAAAAGACGGAAGGCTTGTGGGAGCAGGGGCCCCAAAAGTCCAGTAGGTTAAGTCATTTAGTGCTGGTATATCGATGGCAGCACTGCCAGATGTTGAGGGTTTGAGGGAAAAGATGAAATTTGCCCTTGGCTTTTGTTGAAGAGGACCTGGGGGGGTCTCCTGCTTGGAGTTTCCCGGAATATGTTTCCCTTCAACATCAAATTTAAATTTACACTCTTTGGCCCAATGCATTTCTCTATGGCAGCGAGGGCAGATGTTTGGAGGTTTTTTATTAGCTTTCTTAGGGCAGTCCCTTTTTAAATGGTTTTTACCTCCACATGTAAAGCGTCCTTCATTTCCCTTTTAAAAGCAAGCAGCCATTGTCTCAGCTAGTATTTGCATTTTTTGAGTTTCTGATCTTATATGGTGACAAGCCTTCAAATAATCAAAAATAGTCCCTGTCTCAGTAATTGGGGCTACAGCCTTTTGACATTCCTGATTTGCATTATCATAAACAAGTAATTTTTTTTAGTTATCTTTTAGCTTTTACTTTTTCTTTTCTTTTTTTTTTTTTTTTCTGATTACAGTATGAGCTTAAGGGAGTTGTTGCCAGAATCATTCAGTTCAGTTCAGTTCAGTCGCTCAGTCATGTCCGACTCTTTGCCACCCCATGAATCACAGCACGCCAGGCCTCCCTATCCATCACCAGCTCCCAGAGTTTACTCAAACTCCTGCCCATTGAGTCGGTGATGCCATCCAACCATCTCATCCTCTGTCGCCCCCTTCTCCTCCTGCCCCCAATCCCTCCCAGCATCAGGGTCTTTTCCAATGAGTCAGCTCTTCACATGAGGTGACCAAAGTATTGGAGTTTCAGCTTCAGCATCAATCCTTCCAATGAACACCCAGGACTGATCTCCTTTAGGATGGGCTGGTTGGATCTCCTTGCAGTCCAAGGGATTCTCAAGAGTCTTCTCCAACACCACAGTTCAAAAACATCAATTTTTTGGCACTCAGCTTTCTTCACAGTCCAACTCTCACATCCATACATGACCACTGGAAAAACCATAGCCTTGACCAGACAGACCTTTGTTGGCAAAGTAATGTCTCTGCTTTTTAGTATGCTGTCTAGGTTGGTCATATCTTTCCTTCCAAAGAGTAAGTGTCTTTTAATTTCATGGCTGCAGTCACCATCCACAGTGATTTTGGAGCCCCCCAAAATGAAGTCTGACACTATTTCCACTGTCTCCCAATCTATTTCCCATGAGGTGATGGGACCAGATGCCATGATCTTAGTTTTCTGAATGTTGAGCTTTAAGCCAACTTTTTCACTCTCTCCTTTCACTTTCATCAAGAGGCTCTTTAGTTCCTCTTCACTTTCTGCCATAAGGGTGGTGTCATCTGCATATCTGAGGTTACTGATATTTCTCCCGGCAATCTTGATTCCAGCTTGTGCTTCTTCCAGCCCAGCGTTTCTCATGATGTATTCTGCGTATAAGTTAAATAAGCAGAGTGACAATATACAGCCTTGACGGACTCCTTTTCTTATTTGGAACCAGTCTGTTGTTCCATGTCCAGTTCTAACTGTTGCTTCCTGACCTGAATACAGGTTTCTCAAGAGGCAGGTCAGGTGGTCTGGGATTCCCATCTCTTTCAGAATTTTCCACAGTTTATTTTGATCCACACAGTCAAAGGCTTTGGCATAGTCAATCAAGCAGAAATAGATGTTTTTCTGGAACTCTCTTGCTTTTTTGATGATCCAGCAGATATTGGCAATTTGATCTCTGGTTCCTTGGCTTTTTCTAAAATCAGCTTGAACATCTGGAAGTTCTTGGTTCACATATTGCTGAAGCCTGGCTTTGAGAATTTTGAGCATTACTTGACTAGCATGTGAGATGAGTGCAATTGTGTGGTAGTTTGAGCATTCTTTGGGATTGCCTTTCTTAGGGATTGGAATGAAAACTGACCTTTTCCAGTCCTGTGGCCACTGCTGAGTTTTCCAAATTTGCTGGCATATTGAGTGCAGCACTTTCAGAGCATCCTCTTTCAGGATTTGAAATAGCTCAACTGGAATTCCATCACATCCACTAGCTTTGTTTGTAGTGATGCTTTCTAAGGCCCACTTGACTTCACATTCCAGGATGTCTGGCTCTAGGTCTGTGATCATGCCATTGTGATTATCTGGGTCGTGAAGATCTTTTTTGTACAGTTCTTCTGTGTATTCTTGCCACCTCTTCTTAATATCTTCTGCTCCTGTTAGGTCTCTACCATTTCTGTCCTTTATCAAACCCATCTTTGCCTGAAATGTTCCCTTGATAACTCTAATTTTCTTGAAGAGATCTCTAGTCTTTCCCATTCTGTTGTTTTCCTCTGTTTGTTTGCATTGATCTCTGAGGAAGGCTTTCTTATCTCTCCTGGCTATTCTTTGGAACTCTGCATTCAAATGGGAATATCTTTCCTTTTCTCCTTTGCTTTTAGCTTCTCTTCTTTTCACAGCTATTTGTAAGGCCTCCTCAGACAACCATTTTGCCTTTTTGCATTTCTTTTCCATGGGGATGGTCTTGATCCCTGTCTCCTGTACAATGTCATGAACTTCCATCCATAGTTCAGCAGGCACTCTGTCTATCAGATCTAGTCCCTTAAATCTATTTCTCACTTCCACTGTATAGTCATAAGGGATTTGATTTAGGTCCTACCTGAATGGTCTAGTGGTTTTCCCCACTTTCTTCGGTTTAAGACTGAATTTGGCAATAAGGAGTTCATGATCTGAGCCACAGTCAGCTCCTGGTCTTGTTTTTGCTGACTGTATAGAGCTTCTTCATCTTTGGCTGCAAAGAATATAATCAATCTGATTTTGGTGTTGACCATCTGGTGATGTCCATGTGTAAAGTTTTCTCTTGTGTTGTTGGAAGAGGGTGTTTGCTATGACCAGTGCGTTCTCTTGGCAAAATTCTATTAGCCTTTGCCCTGCTTCATTCCGTACTCTAAGGCCAAATTTGCCTGTTACTCCACGTGTTTCCTGATTTCCTACTTTTGCATTCCAGTCCCCTATAATGAAAAGGACATCTCTTTTGGGTGTTAGTTCTAAAAGGTACTGTAGGTCTTCATAGAACTGTTCAACTCCAGCTTCTTCAGCATTACTGGTTGAGGCATAGGCTTGGATTACCATGATATTGAATGGTTTGCCTTTGAAACAAACAGAGATCATTCTGTCATTTTTGAGATTGCATCCAAGTACTGCATTTCAGACTCTCTTGTTGACCATGATGGCTACTCCATTTCTTCTAAGGGATTCCTGCCCACAGTAGTAGATATAATGGTCATCTGAGTTAAATTCACCCATTCCAGTCCATTTTAGTTCACTGATTCCTAGAATGTCAACATTCACTCTTGCCATCTCCTGTTTGACCACTTCCAAGTTGCCTTGATTCATGGACCTAACATTCCAGTTTCCTATGCAACATTGCTCTTTACAGCATCGGACCTTGCTTCTATCACCAGTCACATCCACAGCTGGGTGTTGTGTTTGCTTTGGCTCCATCCCCTCATTCTTTCTGGAGTTATTTCTCCTCTGATCTCCAGTAGCATATTGGGCATCTACCTACCTGGGGTGTTCCTCTTTCAGTATCCTATCATTTCGCCTTCTCATACTGTTCATGGGGTTCTCAAGGCAAGAATACTGAAGTGGTTTGCCATTCCCTTCTCCAGTGGACCACATTCTGTCAGACCTCTCCACCATGACCCATCCGTCTTGGGTGGCGCCACAGAGCATGGATTAGTTTCATTGAGTTAAACAAGGCTGTGGTCCATGTGATCAGATTGGCTAGTTTTCTGTGATCATGGTTTTAGTGTGTCTGCCCTCTGATGCCCTCTCACAACACCTATCGTCTTACTTGGGTTTCTCTTACCTCAGACGTGGGGTATCTTTTCACGGCTGCTACAGCAAAGCACAGCCACTGCTCCTTACCTTGGACGAGGGGTATCTTCTCACAGCCGCCTCTCCTGACCTTGAACGTGGAGGTTCTATGAAGGGAGAAACTTTGGGATTTGTGCCCGCTGGCAGGGGAGGAGCACTTGGAGCAACTGGGGCAGGGTTAGTAGGAAAATTCTGAAATATGTTATATTGTTCTAATTGGGCTTTTTGTAAGGCTTCATTGTCTAATTCATATTCATGTAATAAGTGTTCTGCTTGTTGCCAAATATGAGGAGGGCTAGAATTACCTTGGAATGGCAGAATCAAAGCTTCAATGAGAGCCCATAGGGGCCAGAAATCTATCAGAATATTTTTTCCCTGTCTGATGGCTCCTTCAACATTCTCTTTGACTTGATGCCAAATTTCTAAATTAAAACTACCTTCATCAGGGAACCAAGGGTTACATTCAACCACTGTCTGAAGGCAAGTGTCTATTTGCTGGCATGAAACCGAAAATCCCTGAACTTTAAATAAGTGATAAAGTGAAAGAAAAGTGAGGGGGCTTTCCAGCTGATTGACCCATGTCTTAGTATTTACTGGCCTCAGTAGGCCCTCTGGGGTCACTCCGTCTGAATCTGCCACGTGTACCAGGCCCTGTTCTGGGCGCCACTTGTTGGTCCTTTAATGGACCGGAACCTGGTGGTCTGGAGTCAATGATGAGAAAGTGAAAGAAGGAAAGAGGCTAATATTCCCTTATGCAGCCAGCTTTTGCCATCCAGGGAATCAGCCAGAAATAGAGAGATAAAGAGAAAGAGAGGAAAAGAAAGACAGACAGACAGAAAGACAGACACGGGGACACAAGCTCTGATGGACCAAAGGTGCTTTATTGAATTCTGTAAGAGTATATATACCAGTAGCTTCTTTAGATAAAGATCAAGAGACCAGACTTTACAAGTTTACCAAGGAAGCAAGGAGCAATAGAGGCCATAAGGCCAAGAGGCGATCCATAACAAAAGAGGGTCGTAAATAACCCCTTTCTCCAAATGGAAAAGCTAATGAAGGAAATCCTATGCAAGCATCCCCTCTCTTTGATCTCCATCCTGGGAGAGGCTTGCCTGCTCCTATCGCCCTTGACAGGGACTGATAAGGAACAGAGGGCTCAAGAGAGATAGGAAACAACACACAGGGATCTTACTGTTAAATGCTTCCTGACAGTTTAACTTCTCCAAGAACCATCTTTTGGCTTTGTTGATTTTTGCTATGGTCTCTTTTGTTTCTTTTGCATTTATTTCTGCCCTAATTTTTAAGCTTTCTTTCCTTCTACTAACCCTGGGGTTCTTCATTTCTTCCTTTTCTAGTTGCTTTAGGTGTAGAGTTAGGTTATTTATTTGACTTTTTTCTTGTTTCTTGAGGTAAGCCTGTATTGCTATGAACCTTCCCCTTAGCACTGCTTTTACAGTGTCCTATAGGTTTGGGGTTGTTGTGTTTTTGTTTTCATTTGTTTCTATGCATATCTTGTTTTATTTTTTGATTTCTTCTGTGATTTATTGGTTATTCAGCAGCGTGTTGTTCAGCCTCCATATGTTGGAAATTTTAATAGTTTTTCCCTGTAATTGACATCTAATCTTACTGCACTGTGGTCAGAAAAGATGCTTGGAATGATTTCAGTTGTTTTGAGTTTACCAAGTCTAGATTTATGGCCCAGGATGTGGTCTATCCTGGAGAAGGTTCCATGTGCAATTGAGAAAAAGGTGAAATTCATTGTTTTGGGGTGAAATATCTTATAGATATCAATTAAGTCTAACTGGTCTATTGTGTCAATTAAAGTTTGTGTTTCCTTGTTAATTTTCTGTTTAGTTGATCTATCCATAAGTGTAAGTGTGGTATTAAAGTCTCCCACTATTACTGTGTTATTGTTAATTTCCCCTTTCATACTTGTTAGCATTTGTCTTACATATTGTGGTACTCCTATGTTGGGTGCATATATATTTATAATTGTTATATCTTCTTCTTGGATTGATCCTTTGATCATTATGTAGTGTCCTTCTTTGTCTCTTTTCACAGCCTTTGTTTTAAAGTATATTTTATCTGATATGAGTATTGCTACTCCTGCTTTCTTTTGGTCTCTATTTGTATGGAATATCTTTTTCCAGCCCTTCACTTTCAGTCTGTATGTGTCCCTTGTTTCAAGGTGGGTCTCTTGTAGACAACATATATGGGGGTCCTGTTTTTGTATCCATTCAGTCAGTCTTTGTCTTTTGGTTGGGGCATTCAACCCATTGTCATTTAAGGTAATTATTGATAAGTATGATCCCGTTGCCATTTACTTTATTGTTTTGTGTTTGGATTTATACACCTTTTCTGTGTTTCCTGTCTAGAGAAGATCCTTTAGCATTTGTTGGAGAGCTGGTTTGGTGGTGCTGAATTCTCTCAGCTTTTGCTTGTCTGTAAAGCTTTTGATTTCTCCTTCATATTTGAATGAGATCCTTGCTGGGTACAGTAATCTGGGCTGTAGGTTATTTTCTTTCATCACTTTAAGTATGTCCTGCCATTCCCTTCTGGCCTGAAGAATTTCTATTGAAAGATCAGCATTATCTTATGGGAATCCCCTTGTGTTTTATTTGTTGTTTTCCCCTTGCTGCTTTTAATATTTGTTCTTTGTGTTTGATCTTCTTTAATTTAATTAATATGTGTCTTGGGGTGTTTCACCTTGGGTATATCCTGTTTGGGACTCTCTGGGTTTCTTGGACTTGTGTGACTATTTCCATCCCCATTTTAGGGAAGTTTTCACCTATTAGCTCCTCAAGTATTTTCTCATGGTCTTTCTTTTTGCCTTTTTCTTCTGGGACACCTTTGATTCGAATGTCAGGGCATTTAACATTGTCCCAGAGGTCTCTGAGGTTGTCTTCATTTCTTTTAATTCTTTTTTCTTTTATCCTCTCTGTTTCATTTATTTCTACCATTCTATCTTCTACCTCACTTATCCTATCTTCTGCCTCCGTTATTCTACTGTTGGTTCCCTCTAGAGTGTTTTTTTTTTAATCTCATTTATTGCATTGTTCATTATATATTGACTCTTTTTTATTTCTTTTAGGTCCTTGTTAAACCTTTCTTGCATCCTCTTGATCCTTGTCTCCAGGCTATTTATCTGTAACTCCAATTTGGTTTCAAGGTTTTGGATTATTTTCACTATCATTATTTGGAATTCTTCATCAGGTAGACTCCCTATCTCTTCCTCTTTTGTTTGGTTTGATGGGCATTTATCTTGTTCCTTCACCTGCTGGGTATTTGTCTGCCTTTTCATCTTGCTTATATTGCTGTGTTTGGGGTGGCCTTTCTGTATTCTGGCAGTTTGTGGTTCCTCTTTATTGTGGAGGTTCCTCACTGTTGGTGGAGTTGGACGGGTGGCTTGTCAAGGTTTCCTGGTTAGGGAAGCTTGTGTCGGTGTTCTGGTGAGTGGAGCTGGATGTCTTTTCTCTGGAGTGCAATGAAGTGTCCATTAATGAGTTTTGAGATGTCAGTGGGTTTGGTGTGACTTTGGACAGACTGTATATTGAAGCACAGGGCTATGTTCCTGTGTTGCTGGGGAATTTGTGTGCTATGTCTTGCTCTGGAACTTGTTGACCCTTGGGTGGTGCTTGGTTTCAGTGTAGGTATGGAGGCGTTTGATGAGTTCCTATTGATTAATGTTCCCTGGAGTCAGGAGTTCTCTGGTGTTCTCAGGATTTGGACTTAAGCCTCCTGCCTCTGGTTTTCAGTCTTATTCTTACAGTAGCCTCAAGCCTTCTTCATCTATATAGCACTGATGATAAAACATCTAGGTTAATGATGAAGTTTCTCCACAGTGAGGGACACCCGGAGAGGTACACAGAATTACATGGAGAAGAGAAGAGGGAGGAGGGAGATCGAGATGACCAGGAGGAGAAGAGGGGGAAGCAAAAGGGGAGAGAACAAGCTAGCCAGTAATCACTTCTCTATGTGCTCTCCATAGTCTGGATCCCTCAGTGATGTTCATGGAGTTACACAGAGAAGAGGGTGGAAGGAGACAGAGGTGGCCAGGAGGATAAAAGGGGGAATCAAAAGGAGAGAGACAGATCTAGCCAGTAATCAGTTCCCTAAGTATTCTCCACAGCCTGAAACACACAGAGATTCACAGAGTTGGATAGAGTAGAGAAAGGGGAGGGAGGAGATAGAGGCAACCTGGTGGAGAAAAAGGAGAGTCCAAAGGAGGAGAGAGCAGTCAAGCCAGTAATCTCGGTCCCAAGTAAAAATAGGTACTGAAATTTGGGTTCTTAAAGTTACAAAATTGATAACGAATACCAAAAAGCAAAGATTAAAAGTCTATAGTAGAGGTTGGATTCTCAAAAATACAATATTAAAGAAAAAACAAAGTCACAAAAATTATAAAATACATATATATATGAAGTTTGCTTTAAAAATAGGGTCTTTTTGGGAGAAGGCGAGGGTGGGATGTTTCGAGAGAACAGAATGTGTATTATCTATGATGAAACAGACCACCGGCCCAGGTGGGATGCATGAGACAGGTGCTCGGGCCAGGTGCACTGGGAGGACCCAGGGGAATCGGGTGGGGGGGGGAGGTGGGAGGGGAGATTGGGATGGGGAATACATGTAACTCCATGGCTGATTCATGTCAATGTATGACAAAACCCACTGCAATGTTGTGAAGTAATTAGCCTCCAACTAATAAAAATAATTGGAAAAAAATAAAAAAAATAAAAAAATAAAAAAATAAAAATAGGGTCTTTTTTTCCTGCAAAGTAATAGTAGGTTATAAAAATGAAAATTAAAGGAATCATACAGGAGTTAAAATAAAAAAATTTAATTAAAAAAAGATAATAGTAAAAATATATCTAGGAATTTCTCTGGAGCTGTTGCAGACAGTGTGGGTCAGTTCATTTTCAGATAGTTCCTTGGTCTGGCTTGTACTTCTCAAGGTCCATAGGCCCCTTCCTATGTAGTTGGTGCTAACTACAGGGTTTTAATCTATTGCACCTGTCACTTCGAAAGCAGTTCCCTCTGTTTATTTTAGCTTCTGTTTGCTGGTCTCTTCAGTGTCTAATTTCCGCCCCGACATGAGGGGTGCAGTGGTGGTCACTTTTTTTTTTTTTTTTTAAGGCTCACTTGTTTAGTCGTGCTGTGGGGAGGCAGGAACACTGAACACTGCAAACAAATCTCACTGGCGTGTGTGGGGAGTGCTCGCAGTGATTCAGCCACACTGGGTTTGCCCCCCCCGCCCCGCTCACGGCATGTGTGCTTTCCCAGTCTACACTGCTCAGACTCTAGGTTGCTCTGCCGGGACCTGTCTGAGGCAGGCCCTGGGTTGCGTGCACTTCCGAGGTCTAAGCCGCTCAGGTTCAGGTTCTCGGGTACTCAACAAAGGCGCAGACTTGGTTGGGCCTGCGTTTTGTGCCCTTCCCAGGTCCCAGCAGCTCAGGTGACCAGGTGCTTGGTGCGCATAGTCACCCCTAGTTGGAGGCTGCGGCTTACCCCCTCTCCTGTCCAAGCCTCTAGGTTTTCTGGGTGTACAATGGGCGCGCCTTCTCAGATGTGCCGTGTATCTCTGGGGAGCTGATCTCTGGCTGCGACCCTCCCGGTGGATGTCGACCATCCAGAATCCCAAGAAGTCTTGGTTAGCAGAGAAGCCTGCTTGCAGTTTGGTATTGGATGCCTCTCTGTGGCTGTGATTGCCCCCTCCCGGCTCTGGCTGCCCTCGCCCGCCTGTCTCTGGCAGGGGATGGGCCAGTCCGCAGCCGGCTAGTTCTGCTCAGTCCTTGGTTCTGTGAGCAGGCCTGGCGGTGTCTTAGGTTAGGGCTTTTCGCAGGATCGCTATCCCACAGTCTGGGTCGCTGTTTCAAGTTAGTTCCTTCAGATTGCCCTCCGGGCATTCAGCAATGCAGCCCATGCCTCCCTGTCCAGCCCCTGCTTGCTAGTGGTGGATGGGAGCGTCTGGGCTGGTTCTCCACTGGGAGTTGCCTTTAGGCACGTAATCTGTGGCTTTTAATTATTTATTTATTTTTCTTCCTCTTTATGTTGCCTCTGAGCTTCCAAGGCTCACCACAGACTCGCCAGTGAGAGTGTTTCCTGGTGTTTGGAAACTTCTCTCTTTTTAAAGACTCCTTTCCTGGGACGAATCTCCGTCCTTACCTCTTTTGTCTCTCTTTTTATCTTATATATTTTTTCCTACCTCCTTTCGAAGACAATGGGCTGCCTTTCTGGGTGCCTGATGTTCTCTGCCAGCATTCAGAAGTTGTTTTGTGGAATTTACTCAGAGTTCAAATGTTCTTTCGATGAATTTGTGGGGGAGAAAGTGGTCTTCCCGTCCTATTCCTCCGCAATTTTAGGACCGCCTCCAGATCATAAATCTTAAGATGTAACAATCATTCTCATCCATTTCTTCCAAAGACGGAATTTTCCCAAGTATGCAACTGGTCAGTTCCATAAATATATTTACAAAATTTGCATGGGACTTTGATGTCTCTCATGCCAGGTTTCTCATTTTCTAAAAATATCTCAATAGATACACAAAGTCGTTCTTGTGCATCTTTGAAATTCCATACTGGGAATATTTCCTTAGTATAGGAATTCCAGTGTGGTGATACACCTGTTGAATAGATTTTGCCTTGTTTCTTACTTCTAAGTTATTTAGATATCAGACATTGAGGTCATATTAATTTATGGTTCATAGTATTTGCAAAAAGGAGAACCTTATATTACATAGATAATTCTGAGAGAGAAACATGTCATGCACAATCATTGCAATTGCTTTTTGTCATGTTGGAAGAAAGTATTTTTTTAAAAAAATTCAGCTTTATTTAAGCATAATCAACATGTAAAATATATGGAATGCTTCACAAATTTGCACATCGTCCTTGCAAAAGATAGCATTAAGTCATGTCCAACTCTTGTGATCCCATGAACTGTAGCCCACTAGGCTCCTCTGTCATGGGATCATCCAGGCGAGAATACTGGAGTGGGTTGCTGTTTCCTTCTCCGGGGGAACTTCCTGACCCAAGAATTGAACCGAGGTCTGCCACATTGTAGGCAGATGCTTTCCCAACTGAGCTAAATGTGCTAATCTTCTCTGTATCATTCCGATTTTAGAATATGTGCTGGCAAAGCAAATGCTCCTTGCGATGGTTATTCAAAAGAGAAGGTTAGGTGGGAGTCCTTTATCTATAGTACAGGCTGTGCTGTGCACCTTTTTGGGAACACCTGGGACTGAAATCAGTAAACTACTTAAAAGTGACTTATGTTGTTACCACATTCGACTTTCCCTGGACCCTTTTACAAAGTTTGAGGTGGGGGTGGGGAGGCGCTCCCAGACTGGTATTTTTATCCCAGAGCTCATTCAGTATTTATTGTTAGATTTTCAGATTTTCCTTTTGGTCATTCCTAAGTTAGAATGCCTTTGATTATCGAAGGGGATTGAGGATGGGAGATAAATCAAAACAAAGACACTTTCCCAGTGATCCTATACCTATGAAATGTTTTGTATACCCTATACCCTGAGATGTTTTGTAATCAAGAAATCTGCTTCACTATATTTAACTCAGCCTTTTCCAAATGTACCCAACCAAGGAATATTTGACTTTGAATTTTGCTGCAAACCTATTAACACCCTTTGGTGCTAGTGCTCTGTGGGAATAATGGACTCTAGGAAAGCCTGGGTGACTTGCACTGGGCTCTTTCACATATGTGGATGATGGCATTTGCCCTTGGTATTCCGGAACTCCTGATGAATAAGATTTGTCAGCCGTTTCTGAGCAAGAAGGATACCCGCAGCGAATTGCAACTCTTGGGACAACAGCCTATGAATGTTTGCATTGATTTAGGCTCTGGCAGGTTTGGAGGAAGCAGGAACTGCTGGGGTATCTCCAGTGGGTTCTGGAAACTGCTCTATTAGGCTTAGCACTTTCTCTGCTGCTGAGATGAGGGTGGAAAGCAACTCCAGCTCCCCAAACTGAGAATGAGATTTATTGACAGGGTCCCCCCTGCTTTTAGATACTGCTACTTAGGGATCTCTCCCCTCCCCCTCTCCACTCAGTGGTTTCCAGAGGATGGACTTTGGTAACTGGGTCCATGTCTTTGGACAGGAGAGGGCCAGCATCACACCTGTGGCAAGCAAAGAGACCTCCTCCTCTTCCAATGAAGCTGGGAAGGCGTGTTGCTTCAGAGAAGAGCTAAAGAAAAGAGTTTCAGAATACCAAGAGTTACTTGCTATTTTTTTTAAAAAAGAATCATTTGCTGAGCCACAGACCAAATCCCAATCCATGTTTCTGAGAACCTATCTTTTTCCACTGTAGAAAAGTGAGTTTGCCTATGGTTTGACAAATTAACTTTCTTTAAAAGGAAACAGTAAAAAATAATTTTCCATACTGCAGAATTTTGAAATGCTTGGCTTTAAGTTTCAGTGATTTTTCTTTTCAATGAATATGATTGGAATTCTATTTAATACAGAATTTTTAAAAGTCAGCATCTGTTTACATTGCATATAAAGTAGACATGACATGGACAGTTTCATACCACATGTTTATCTTATGAGCCAGTAAAACCTCGTAAATAAAAAACTTGAAAGTTAAACATAAGTCTTTATTTAGTTGTGGTATATCTCAGTCATTTTATGGATTCTTTGAATTAGGTGAGTGATTAATATAATCTTTAGTTTCTATAAATTTTAATATAATATTCAATAAACTTGCATCCCTACCCAAGTAACAATGGAAGCGTTTTAAAGTGTTACACAGATTTGTAATATCCAAGTCAAAGGATAAGTGATTACTCAACTTTGTAAGGGTCAGAGGAATGATTATGTAGAAAATCTAAAAGACCTGGACATTTTAGGGAAGGAGGCACACAGAAATTGACATGAAAGTAACATGGGGATAATCTTGATTCAACTAATTACTTATATAATCATTTGCAAATTTGTCCTTTAACCAATATTGAAGCATGATTACTTAATTTGTTCATTTATTCACTCATCCAAAACAATTTGGGGCAAAAGTGAGGAGGGGAGGTCAAAGGGAAGTGGGCAGTGAGAAAGAGCTTCTTTATTAGCAACTCACTTTAGGAGCAAGGTGGACCGTGGCAGCCTTGAGTCAGCCCCAGAAGTCCCTACCCGAGCCCGAGCCTATCCCTACAGGCTCCAGACCCCGGTGACCAATTCCCGGGAGCCTGAAAGTTGAGTCACACAGTGTACACCCACGTGGTTCAGACCCCTGCACACCAGTCTTCAGGCATTATGGACCTGTAAACCTGTCTGGACAGGGGTTGCTCATGGCCAGCAAGCCATCTTCTTGGGGCCAGGGGACCCCTACACAGAGAAAAAAAAAAAAAGAACTGCTCTTTTCCTGGAATTTTGGAGGCTGTACTTTCTGTCAGTTCACTTCAGTCACTCAGTCGTGTCTGAGCCTTTGTGACGCTATGGACTGCAGCACTCCTATGGACAGGCCTCCCTGTCCATCACCAACTCCTGGAGCTTACTCAAACTCATGTCCATTAAGTTGGTGATGCCTTCCAAACATCTCATCTGTTGTCCCCTTCTCTAACCTTCAATCTTCCCCAGCATAAGGGTCTTTTCAAATGAGTCAGTTCTTTGCATGAAGTGGCCAAAGTACTGGAGTTTCAGCCTCAACATTAGTCCTTCAAATGAAAATTCAGGACTAATTTCCTTTAGGATGGACTGGTTGGATATCCTTGCAGTCCAAGGGACTCTCAAGGGTCTTCTCCAACACCATAGTTCAAAAGCATCAATTCTTCGGCGCTCAGCTTTCGTTATAGTCCAACTCTCACATCCATACATGACTACTGGAAAAACCATAGCCTTGACTAGACGGACCTTTGCTGGCAAAGTAATGTCTCTGCTTTTTAATATGCTGTCTAGGTCAATCAGAACTTTTCTTCCAAGGAGTAAGCATCTTTTAATTTCATGGCTGCAGTCACCATCTGCAGTGATTTTGGAGCCCCAAAAATAAAGTCAGCCACTGTTTCCACTGTTTCCCCATCTATTTGCCATGAAGTGATGGGACCGGATGCCATGATCTTAGTTTTCTGAATGTTGAGCTTTAAGCCAACTTTTTCACTCTCCTTCTTCATCTTCATCAAGAGGCTCTTTAGTTCTTCAATTTCTGCCATAAGGGTGGTGTCATCTGCATATCTGAGGTTACTGATATTTCTCCTGGCAATCTTGATACCAGCTTGTGCTTCATCCAGCCCTGCGTTTCTCATGATGTGCTCTGCATAAAAGTTAAATAAACAGGGTGACAGTACACAGCCTTGATGTACTCCTTTTCCTATTTGGAACCAGTCTGTTGTTCCATGTCCAGTTCTAACTGTTGCTTCCTGACCTGCATACAGATTTCTTAAGGGGCAGATCAGGTGGTCTGAGATTCCCATTTCGTGAATAACTTTCCACAGTTTGTGGTGATCCACACAGTCAAAGGCTTTGGCATAGTCAAAAAAGCAGAAGTAAACGTTTTCTGGAACTCTCTTGCTTTTTTGATGATCCAGCAGATGTTGGCAATTTGATCTCTGGTTCCTCTGCTTTTCCCAAAACCAGCTTGAACATCTGGAAGTTCACGATTCATGTATTGCTGAAGCCTGGCTTGAAGAATTTTGAGCATTATTTTACTAGCGTGTGAGATGAGTGCCATTGTACGGTAGTCTGAGCATTCTTTGGCATTGCCTTTTTTGGGACTGCATTGAAAACTGACCTTTTCGAGTCCTTTGGCCACTGCTGAGTTTTCCAAATTTGCTGGCATATTGAGTGCAGCACTTTCACAGCATCATCTTTCAGGACTTGAAATAGCTCAACTGGAATTCCATTACCTCCACTAGCTTTGTTTGTAGTGATGCTTTCTAAGGCCCACTTGACTTCACATTCCAGGATGTCTGGCTCTAGGTGAGGGATCACACCATTGTGATTTTCTGGGTTGTGAAGATCTTTTTTGTATAGTTCTTCTGTGTATTCTTGCCCTTCTTCTTAATATCTTCTGCTTCTGTTAGGTCCCTATCATTTCTCTCCTTTATTGTGCCCATCTTTGCATGAAATGTTCCGTTGGTATCTCTAATTTTCTTGAAGAGATCTCTAGTCTTTCCCATTCTATTGTTTTCCTCTATTTCTTTGCATTGATCACTGAGGAAGGCTTTCTTATCTCTCCTGGCTATTCTTTGGAACTCTGCATTCAAATATTTCCTTTTCTCCTTTGCTTTTCACTTCTCCTCATTTCACAGCTATTTGTAAGGCCTCCTCAGACAACCATTTTGCCTTTTTGCATTTCTTTTTCTTGGGGATGGTCTTGATCCTGGTCTCTTGTACAATGTCATGAATCTCCGTCCATAGTTCATCAGGCACTCTATCTATCAGATCATGTCCCTTAAATCTATTTGTCACTTCCACTGTATATTCATAAGGGATTTGATTTAGGTCATGCCTGAATGGTCTAGTGCTTTTCCCTACTTTCTTCAATTTAAGTCTGATTTTGGCAATAAGGAGTTCATGATCTGAGCCATAGTCAGCTGCTGGTCTTGTTTTTGCTGATTGTATAGAGCTTCTCCCACTTTGGCTACAAAGCATATAATCAGTCTGATTTTGGTGTTGACCATCTGGTGATGTCCATGTGTAGAGTCTTCTCATGTTGTTGGAAGAGGGTGTTTGCTATGACCAGTGTGTTCTCTTGGTAAAACTCTGTTAGCCTTTGCCCTGCTTCATTCTGTACTCCAAGGCCAAATTTGCCTGTTACTCCATGTGTTTCCTGATTTCCTACTTTTGCATTCCAGTCCCCTATAATGAAAAGGACATCCTTTTTGGGTGTTAGTTCTAGAAGGTCTTGTAGGTCTTCATAGAACTGTTCAGCTTCAGCTTCTTCAGCATTACTCGTCAGGGCATAGACTTGGATTGCCGTGGTATTTAATGGTTTGCCTTGGAAACGAACAGAGATCATTCTGTCACTTTTGAGATTGCATCCAAGTACTGCATTTCAGACGCTTTTTGTTGACTATGATGGCTACTCCATTTCTCCTAAGGGATTCTTGCCCACAGTAGTAGATACAATGGTCATCTGAGTTAAATTCACCCATTCCAGTCCATTTTAGTTCACTGATTCCTAAAGTGTTGACGTTCACTCTTGCCATCTCCTGTTTGACCACTTCCAATTTGCCTTGATTCATGGACCTAACATTCCAGGTTTCTATGCAATATTGCTCTTTATAGCATTGGACCTTACTTCCATCACCAGTCACATCCACAACTGGGTGTTGTTTTTGCTTTGGCTCCGTCTCTTCGTTCTTTCTGTAGTTTTTTCTCCACTGATCTCCAGTAGCATATTGGGCACCTACCGACCAGGGGAGTTCATCGTTCAGTGTCCTATGTTTTTGCCTTTTCATACTCTTCATGAACAGTATGAAACGGCTATACTTTAATGTTTAACAATATTGTTTTGGTTAGACAACATTATGCATATTGGTTTTCCTCAGTGGACTGAGGTTGAAGTTCTATTGAAATACCACAGATCAAAATGGCTTTTCTTTGTTCATGATTTGCTCTCCTCTCCTCTGTCATAGTTTCAAGTCTGCTTTCTCTGTGGTTCTAAGAGTGGCAATCTGAGCTTTCCAATAGTCAGGGAATGCTAAGCTTCACAGTGGCAGAGTTCAGGGGGTTGCATTTAAGAAAATGAATAGTTACTTTCACCCAGGTGCTCCCTTGCCATTTGTGACATTCTATTCCAGTTTCTGTGTCTCTGTTTAGTCCTGTGTTCCCTTTGTATGCCTTGTCTCTACTCCCTCCTTTCAACTCCCAGAGCACTTTGTATGAATTTAAATTGCACGCTTTTGACCTTGTAGTTAGTCATCTATTTACAGTCAGATCTCTCAAGAGGTCATCCACATCAACTTCATCTCTTTATCCCCCAGTGTCTTCCATAGAGTCCACACTTAGAAACCATCTATCAAATGTCAAATGAATAAATGGGATTTGACTTATACACAACTCCTCAGGAAAGATGTGTTATCTGATGAGGGAACACTTACCTTTGCTTCCAAAATTGTGTCTACTTTTTTACATAAGAGTTATTAAAGAGAGCCAGAATATTAGGAAGTTGAATTTTCTCTTGTTGAGCTTTTTCATTTAACATGTTGTCTTTACACTGTTTCTTACGGATGCACTATCTATTACACTTTTTGCATTTCTCATTCTTAATTTTTGGTATGACAAACCAATATTGGAACATGGGGACTAAATGATGAAAAAAGGGAGTGGAAAATAATAGGGTAGAGAGGAAAAGTGTCCATTGATTAAACCTGAAAAGAGAGGCCAGCCAGCTCTGTTAGCTCAGTTTTGCACAGCATTAGTGAGCAGCTTAAATGGGCCAGAGCTGTGATGTGTCAAGGGTAGTGTGTGTGTTAGTCACTCAGTTGTGTCCAACTCTTTGTGACCCCATGGACCGTACCCTCCAGGCTCCTCTGTCCATGGGATTTCCAAGGCAAGATTACTGGAGTGGGTTTCCATTCCCTTCTCCAGGGAATCTTCTCGACCAGGGATCAAATCCGGGTCTCCTGCATTGCAGGAAGATTCTTTACCATCTGAGTCACTAGGACATTTTTCTGTTTAAATATCTGACTCTAGGAGACCTCAGAAACTGTTCTCAACAATGTGTCCTTGGACCTTGAATGAGTCTTAGAGGTTTAGAGACTTGGTTTGATGCCGTGGTCCACTTGGATAATGACAGCAGCAAACAGCCAGGATGGGCTCTAGGAGGTCTCTTGGGTAGAAGAGAGGTGTAGCAGGGGCTTGGGACCCATCATCTCCAACCACTGGAAGAAGGAGAGGTGGGAAGGAATGAATGAAGCACACTTCAATATTCTTACCACCTACAAAGCTCGGGTGCTGCTGTGCTTCATCCTTGATGCTGTCTAGAGTCTTGAAATACACTGGACTGTCAGTCTTTGCTATAGACCAGAGGTTCTCAAATACTCCAATCTTGTGTCTCACAAATCACTGTCAAAGGACTGGGCACTCACTAGGATAAAAACCAAACTCCTTTGTTTTTCAGCAAAGGACATTGATATGTTTAGACAGTCCGTCAGCATATTTATAATTTTTGATGAGTTTCGAGGACATGATCAATTGCAGAAATGTTATTGGACATAAATGTGTGATTGCTACAGAACTTCAAAGTAATTTGTTGTTGGGCAAGGGCACCAGGTTTGGGAGAAACATGAGATGTTCAGGCTTATTCCTAGTGAGTTGGAGGGTCACAGATAGAGAATGGAGGGGAGGCTGTGAGGAGGGTAGTTGGGAAATGACTGATGCATGACACTTGCATATGAGTGAAGTGTTGAAAGAGGGCTAGTGTTAAGTCATGGAGAGGCTGCCTGCCAGAGAGGGAATGCTCAGACACAGCCATGGACTCTCAGGGTGACCCTGGGCAAGTTAGCTAGCCTCTCTGGACCCCATTTTCCTCGTATATAAAATGGGAAAGATATTGTAATAATAGAGCCTGGGATGTAGTAAGTGCTTAATAAATGGCACCTAATGTTATGGAAGGGAGGCCTGGCGTGGTGCGATTCATGGGGTCGCAAAGAATCGGACACGACTGAGCGACTGAACTGAACTGAATGTTATTCTTATGTTTAACTTTTCTGAAAAAGTCTCCTATCTTCCTACAATTATAAAGCTTAATTCAGTAAATGTGGTTGAATCTGGGCCCAATCCCAGAGAAGGTTTACTGCTTAAGGAGAAGAATAAGATAATGAAGATGTTTTCATCTCCATGCAGGCAAGGGGCCTGAAGACAGATTCTTACCCTAGTTTCTTTGTGATTTCAAAGAGGAAGGACAGCGATATACTCTCGGTAGTTGAATTGAAAAGTTTGTAGTATTTTTCAGTTCTGTACTTTAAAAAATATTCTCAGGCAATTGTAACTTGATGAAATCCTTTTTTAATAGAGGGGTTATAATTAGTGTTTTAAATACCTCTCCTTATTGACTATGAACTTTTCTGGAGCAGAGACTATGTACGTCATCCTCATCTCTGGAGTCCCAAGTCTGGGGTGTGATGTCAGCAGTCTGTGAATGCATGTTGAATAAATGCAGTCCTTTAGCTTTTTAAGTTACGGTGCTTTCATATGTCTGAGTCCTAAAGGAATTTAGATGAAGTCTGGGGGAAATCAGAAGAAAATCTAAACGAGATACTACAAAAATCTTTGTATTTTTGCTTTATATTCGTTCTCAGCTAGATTTACATTCGTTCTAAACTAGATTTATATTCATTCTCAGCTAGATTTTTTAAATGTCAGTCAGAAGATTACAAATTTCATGGACTAATAGAAAACCAAGGTTGATATTCAGTGCCATGGTTTGAAGAATAGGGACCACAAAACATAGTTTTAAGAGTACAAACTTTCCAGAATAAGTTCTGGAGATCTAATAATGTACAGCAATGTGACGTTAGTTAATAATGCCATACTCGAAGTTTGCTACGAGAGTAGAGCTTCCGTTCTCACTACACAGACACACACATACACATACACCCAAGACAATTATGTGAAGTGATGAATGTGTTAATTAACTTGATGTGGTTATCATTTTATAGCTTATACATATATAAAATGTATACAATTTTATTTGTCAAATATACCACAATAAAGAAAAAAAAGAAATTTTTTTCAGGAAAAAAAACAGAACTCCCATCTGAACCCCACAGTAGATGACTCTCATTACAAAGTGAAGTCTAGCCTTAATAATAGAGGTTGAAGAATGGGTCTGACGGGCCATCCAGAAGGAAAACAGTAGTATTGTCCCCATGAATCTTCCATCATTAGAGCTCCTTTTCTGCCTCTCAGGGGTTAAGGCTTCTAAGTATTGATATCTAGGTTTAATTCTAGGACATGCTTTGGGAATAATGAAAAACATTAAGTTCTACAGGCTGAATGAACTCTAGTTAAAATCTTAAAAACCTAGTCTGCCACCTGGATACCTACAAGGCTCATTAGCTAGTTTTTTCGTTGTCCAGCTACAGCGACTAGCAAACAAATCGGGCACATCAGAGCAGCAGAGACTGTGGATCAGTTCTGCTTTTCCAAGAAATGAAGTCCTAGGAGATGTTTTGTCTTTTTAGTGGAAATCAAACTGAGGCTGCAGTTATTTTTGCCTGTCATGGAGTGGAAGTAGCCCTGGACAGTACAGTTATTGTGAACCAGCACTTTAAAAATGCCAGACACTTGGAATTCATTTATTTTGTAAGTGCTTTCATAGGCCATTACCCATTCTTTACCCCCTTGAAACCATTTAAGTTATGCTAGGATTGGTAAGCCTCACACAAAATTCACTTTGGACATTGAATAGGTTGGATTTTTTGAGCAGTATTTATTCTCTAAAATCCTAGGACTCCTGGGGACCACATCCCTTTGATTTTTGACACTCAGAATTTCCATTTCTTCCATTCTGTCATCTGGGTGTATGAGACTGTGAACCTTGCAAAGAAAAGGGAGAGTTGTTAACATTGTTTGTGCCAGCACTCCTACAATATACCTAAGTTCTCTATATTGTATTTTGTACTTTTGTACATTTAATTGAATTAAACAAGCTCCCAGTGCTTTGTGTGTCTGGAGAAGAGTTCTAGGTACTTTAACATACAGAAAGCAGGGTAAGAGTCCTATGGCCCAAGAAAGCTTACATTCTAATACACACAAGGCACAGTGTCTATCATGGTCTCGAAAGGAAAGACTTTGGGGAGATCTGGGAAGACTTCTTAGAAAGGATGACATAAGACTGGAAGGCAGTTGGGTGTAGTTTTTAACTCTAATACTAGTCTCTTTGGATTCAAATTGCTGGTGTAACACTTAATAGTTGGATGATCTCGGGCTACTTTCTTGCACCTGTTTCCTGAGGAACTCAGATGATAACATCAGATCAGACCTCATAGCAATGTTGTGAGAAGCAAATAAGTTGCTTACTGTAGAGATCAGGGCCTCTCCATTGGTCTGGGATAGCAGAGGACCCAGGGGGAGGGCTTAGGGGGAGGGACAGGATTGGGTTGGTGGATTGGATCATGCTGTCTGAGAGGTGAGGATGGAGTGGAGGGGGGCAAGAGTGTAGACAGATGAGGGGGATGTGGTTGCAGGGTTTGAGATAAAAAGGCCTGAACTTGAGGTCTGGCATGGATGATCAACAGAAGCAGGCAGGCATGAGCCCCAGTGCAGAGGCAGATGCTGATCATACTGGCCCAAATGGGAGCAGAGAAACAAGAGAGTTATGGAGGGTAGCTTGGCAACCTTTGTTTGCAGGACTAGACTGATGATGGTTATGCTTAGGAGTTTGGTCATACAACTGGGATTTTTCTCTGCTAATATCTTACAACCAAGGGAAGCAAATGTTTGGTTTGTTGATGAATGAGGACGGGGCAGGAACAAACCTTAGGTCACCTCCTTGCTGTTGATCAGCCAGATTGCTAGGTAACCTTGGGATTCAGGAGGACACGGTTGTGGAAGGAACACTCAGTTTGACCATAGACAAGGATGGAGATTACTTAGAGACTTCATGTACAATCCAGGCAAAGGCTGGGTGATAGGATGTAAAGAGCTGTGTCCGAGTGGTGGGTGGCCAGAAAACTCAGAAGTGTCCCATTTATTCAGATGCTGTCTTCTCCAACAGTTGGGCCTCCAAAATAGTTTAGAGAGCTTTCAGAGTAATCATCTCAGGATTTAATGAAAGAGAAATAAAGTGGGTGGTGTAGCAAGACATCTTCGCTGAGGTTTGAAAAGCAATGTAGAGGAGACGAAGCACATGTGCAAAGACTCATTTGAATCCCACTTCTGTCAGGTACTTACCTGTGTCCTGTGCCCTGTGTTGATATGCTCAGTCATGTCTGACTCTTTGTGGCCCCATGGACTGTAGCCCGCCAGGCTCCTCTGTCCATGAGATTTTCCAGGCAAGTATACTGGAGTGGGTTGCTATTTCCTTCTACAGGGTATCTTCCCAACCCAGTGATTGAACCTGCGTCTCTTGTGTCTCCTGTACTGGCAAGCGGATTCTTTACCACTAGCACCTCAGACAAATTATGTCAGTTGCAATCTTAAAACTTCTTTCCAGTTTTATTGAGATGTAATTGGCATATAACATTGTGTAAGTTTAGGGGGTACAATATATATACCTCACATAGTTAAAATTTTTCCCCTTGTGACGAGAACTTTTAAGATATACTCTCTGAGTAGCTTTCAAATATACAATGCAGTATCGTTGACTATAGTCACCATGCTGTAAGTCACCTCCCCAAAACTTATTTACTAAAATGGGAAGTTTGTATCTTTTGACCACTGTCATTAATTTCCCCCTACATCTCCCCTCCATGCCCCACCTCTGGCAGTGCCTAATCTTGTTTCTATGAGGTTTGTTTGCTTGTTTGTTTTTAGATTCCACATATGAGTGGCATCATGCAGTATGTCTTTTTCTCCGTCTGATGTATTTCACTTAGTGTAATGCCTCAAGATCCATCCTTGTCAAAAATGTCAGGGTTGCCTTTTGTGTTATGGCTGAATGATATTCCACGTGGTAAGTGAGAGTAATAGTATGTTACGCACTGGGCTGTTGTGAGGAATAAAGAGTGGTTCATGAAATACTGACACCGAGCTATGTGTGAGTAAACTCCATAAAACTGTGGCTCCACTCAGCTGGAGCCCTCAGCCTCTCCCAGCCCAACTCCTTGGGCTAGCCCAGTGCTTCCGCAAAGTCATTGTGCATAGGCACCACTTGGAGATCCAGCACCACAATTTATTTAGCAGGTCTGGTGCAGCCTGAGACTATGATTTCAGGTAGGACCCATTTTGCCAAGCTGGGAACCACATTTAATTTTAAAAAAAATTGTTTTTAGATTTTTTTGATGTGGACCATTTTTAAAGTCTTTATTGAACTTGTTACAGTATTGCTTCTGTTTTATGTTTTGGGTTTTTTTGGCTGCAAGGCATGTGGGATCTTAGCTCCCTGACCAGGGATTGAATTTGTACCCCTTGCATTGGAAAGTCTGGGCTTTGCAATTAATGGGACCTGGGTTTAAATTCCAGTTCTACCTCTTTATAATTGTGTGAGCTTTGTTGAGTTCCTTAACCTTTATAAGTCTTGAGTATCCCAACTGTAAAATCTGGATTATAATACTGACATGTCAAGGTTTTTTTGAGAATTAACATATAGAAAGTGGCACAGAGTAGCCACTCAATAAGTGGTAGCTTTCATTAGAGATATATTAACAAGAGTGTAAAGTCAAAAGGACTGTGAGGAAGGTACAATCTTCTCAAAGAGCGAAGCAATGGCAAAAAAAAGAACAACTGGCACTACAGAGCGGTTTCTTGATACCACTTGTTGGGGCAAGAAGGAGAGAACCCTGAGATCAAGCCCCATGCAGTCAGCCAGCCGTGGAAATCTAACATGCCAGGGACAAGTGGTATCTCAGGTCTGGATGTAGGGTTGGGCCGTGAGGATACCTAATGGATGTCCCCATCATCAGCAATGCCAGGGGAAAGAGCCTGGCTCTGTAGTGGTACTGAGCTACACAGAAGCCTCATCTTCTCTAGCAGAGCGTAGCTGCCCGTCTGTAGCAATGGAGGAGGGGGGTGATCAGATGATTTTTGGGCACCTTTCTGAGCACCAAGACAAGGATATTGGCCAGAAAACGTACTTAAAGTCTGGGACCATAATGTAAAGATGAACTAGTAAAGACGCTGTGGGACTGGATGGAGGCGGGGAGGTTGACAGAGAGGAAAGAATAGCAGTCAAGGGACTGGAATGAACTGGAGAAAGGCGAAGAGGAGGGTTCCTAAATATGTCACAGAAAGGGCAACGGTAGAGACTGGTCAGGGGGCATCGCTGGGGAGGAGGTGGAGGAAAACGTCCCCCGTGGTTTCCAGTAATACCAAATATGCCATCACAAAAAATACTCTGTTTCAGAGAGAGAGAGAGGGAGGGAGAGAGAGAGAGAGCGTGCACAGCTCTTCACTCTTCCACACCCCTGAAGGTCCTGAAGTTAACTAGTAAGCACTCAATCACCAAGGAAAAACTGCCTTCTCTGTGGGGCTGCCTGAATCCCAGACAGTTCCTGGGAGGCCTCATGAGCTGGTCAAGCGGATTTAGTCCTGTGTCAGCAGCAAGCCGAACTGCGCTGGGCTTTCCCCCACCTTCCTCCTGCCAGTCGGTCAGTTCAGCTCAACCAGGCTGACAGAGACAAGGAAGCCCCTGTGACCTCCACTGTGCAATAATGGCCAGAAAGTGTTTGGCTTGTGTAAACATCTTTTCAAATGTTTATGTGAAATTGGAAAGAAAACCAGAGAGTCTGAAGAAAAGCAGGATGTAGAGGTGAATGCATCTTTGGCTCTAACTGTGGTTTCCATACATTTGTTTCTTTTTCAAGTAAAAAGCTCCAAGTATTTAAAATGACATTCACGACATCATTGTGGAAGACAATCACTACGTGTATTTGAAGTTATAAAATTTGCTGCGCATCATCAGGGATCAACTCTGTCTTTCTACAGAGACACACACACATTTTTCTATAAACAATTGCTCAAAAAAGTGGTCTTTCAAATTTCAATAGAATGCTGTTTTTTTTTAAGTTTATAGGAAGAAATGCATGATGGCATGCTTCATCAATTTGAAGTCATCTTCTCTCATTCGTATAATGTTTATTAAATATATTTAATCAGTGAGGAAGAATGAAATTTTTACAATTCTCATGCAGACAATAATGTCATTAAATGTTTGGCATAAATATATCAGCCCAGTCAGTGGGATTTTCCAATTTATTTTCAATCAAAACTTTCTTCAAAAATTATAACTCACAAGATTATATGTCATCACTTGTTCATCCATCTGAAGGGAACATAATTTTCTAATAGTTAAAGTCAAGAATGGAAATTAACCTACAGTGGATTATGCAGTATGTGTACCACATACCATGCCAAGTAAGCCTGGAAGGGCAAGTGGCAAAGCCATGCTGCAAATGAGACCCAGAAACAGAATCAGGCTTCCTGATTCCTTTGGGGTGTCGCTAAACAGTGGCTTTTCTTTTCTTGAACATGAGTTCCTCCACAGGCTCTCCCTGTATCAACCTGAGTGCTTGCCTGGGTGAGGTGGTGGGCAAGCCAGGCAATGGAGATGATGAGCCCCATGGCACAGGTGCATACACAGCAACAGGTCAAAGGTCCACTCCTTCTGACAGCAAAGCTGAGGTCTATTCTCAGCATATCTTGTGTTGCCTTCTGAGGACAGTGTCAGGTCAACTGTGTCCATTGTTGTATTCCCAGCATCCCACACTGTTCTGGACAGAAAATGCATGCTGAATAAATGTTTGGTGAATCAAAAAAGTGAATGGAAAAAACACCAAGTCCTGTCTGCCAAAATGCTGGTGAACAATTCTCACCCAGTTAATCATGTTCCTAAAAGACAGACTGGCTAAAAAAAAAAAAAAAAAAGAAAAAAAAAGGCAAACTCAGATCTGCAGAGAAATCTAAAAGTCTCAAAGTGTATCTCTTACTGGTTTTGCACTTTAGGGGAATGCTCTCTCCAGGTCTCTTACCCTGAGGCAGTGAGGAATACTAAAAGGCAAAAGGTTCTTCCATCCTTCGCCATTCTGACAGAATAGTTCAAGTTTCTGTACGGTACAGTAAAAACTGGTGCTGAAAGAGATCTGCAATCCATTAAATTCCTAATCTTAGTCTTACTTCAATTGCGTCTGTGGATTGTCTATATACCCCTCTGAAATTTTGCAATTCATTTAATCCCTGTCCGCACTATTCCTTAGAAACACACAGATTTATGGCTGATATCTACATAAATCCACTGATTCAAGGCCAAGGAATAAGCACTGCAGGACTAGAAGCTTCACAGAAGGCAGTACCAAAGATTGTTGCATAATGGGCACAGACACCTTCAACCAGTGGGTGGAAAGAACATCACAGGCAGAAAACAGAGCCTGAGTAAGGGCACCAAGGTGAAAGGTCATGGTTACATCAAATGGTCCTTACTGCTTCCTAGTGTGTGATCTTGGGCGAGTTACTTGATCGTTTTGAGCCTCTGTGTCCTCATCTGTAAAATAAGAATAAAACTAGCACCATTTCACAGGGCTGTTGTGAAGATATCAAAGTGCCTACCCGAGTGCCAGATACAGAGTAAGACCACAGTAAATGCCTATAAACAAAGTGTGATAAGAGACAGAAAGCAGAATAGTGGTTAATAGGGACAGGGTTTTAGTTTGGGATGATGAAAAACTTCTGGACATGTAGAGTGGTAATAGTTGCATAGCAGTGTGAATGTATTTAATGCCACTCAACTGTGGGCTGACAAATGTTAACTGTTTAACACTGTTAAACACTGCTTAACACACTGTTTAACACTGGCTCTCATATTATTTTTTTTAGTTTTATTTATTTATTGGCTGCACTGGGTTTTCATTGCCACATGGGCTTTTCTCTAGTTGCACAGAGTGGGGGTTACTCTCTAGTTGCAGTGCTCAGGCTTCTCATTGCAGCAGCCTCTCTTGTTGCAGAGCACAGGCGCTAAAGCACAGATTCAATAGTTTCAGTGCACAGGCTCAGTTGCTCCATGGCATGTGGGGTCTTCTTGGACCAGGGGTTGAACCTGTGTCTCCTCCATTGGCAGGCAGATTCTTTACCACTGAACTACCAGGGAAGCCCTCTTGTATTATTTTTGAGAGGTGTTTCTTAATTTTTAATGCCACACATACTAATTAGAGCAAACTTTAAACATGCAAGAAAAAAAAATTTAACCTCCCAAAGTTTCATCATCTAAAGATACCTCTGAATGTTTCTTGCCCCCTATTCCTGTTTTCTGCACAATATTTTATTTGTTCATCTGTATATCATACATTTAAACCATATCATGGTTTAAATGATTGGACTGATATATATTATACAACACTGTTACCTTTTCCAGCTAGTTTAATAATAATAATAATTTTTTTTCATAATACAGATTCTTCACAAACATACTTTCCAGTGGCCTCTGCACTGGTTAAAAACCATATGAAAAAGTCACTGGAGAGTGTCACAAATGCTGAGACTTTCCATGAAATAAGAAACGCAGTCTTGGGAGGATGGATAAAGGGAGTTTGAGCTCCTAGTCCCAGGCAAATATTACCCTATTTCAAATTGAAGAATGCAACCAGTGTAGACATTCCACATGGAACTTTATTAAAATTCAACTGTATAACTCCTCAGGCAGAACAGGCCGAGGTGGCTGAGTCCTTGAATCTATCTGAATCGGTGGAGAGTTTATTTGAAAGGTCATCAACCCTGAGATGTATAAGTAAATTCCTTAGTGTTGTAGTCTTTATGCACAGGTTTTCTTCTCCCTTAGATGTGCATCCAGGAAAAGTCCTGCTCTCGCTGCTCTGTTGCTCATCAGCCCATTTTCTCTGCTTCCTCGATTGCAGAGTGTTAAAACGCTGAGACTCTTTAAAGATGTCCAGGGATGATGGGAGACTGAACACAGTGGGCCTAGCTGAGTTGTCCAGTAGTTCTCAGGATATGTTCACTTTGTCATTCAAGATTAAGACTTTAGTGTCGTTTAGTCCTAAACTGTTTGTGCACAGGTTATGTGTGTCACGTGGGCCCCAGACATGGCCCCTGCAACGAGCTGCAAGAGCATTAGCAGCAGAAGCCTAGACTGACATCCAGAGACTGGTGCTTCCCTGGAGCCTGAACTGTGACTGTGTTGACTTATTTGCTTTTGGCAGTTATGAGACTGCGAAACTGAGTGAAGATTCCTTTGACTGTGAATCTTATCCCAACTGAACATGAATAACCTATGCCATCCTAATCATTGCACTAGAAAGTATCTGCATCAGTGATTCTCAACCACAGAGAGTAATCATAATCCATCTACTCACTGTATTCTCTTGTGAACTAAAACAAAATGTGTGTGTATCTGTGTACACACACCAGAAAATTGGAAGTGGCTTTGCCTCCCCAAAAGAGGAAATCTTTGCAAGCATGACTCACTTGACTTTTTTGATCTTTGCTTCCTTGGTGGTTCAGATGGTAAAGAATCTGCCTGCCAATGCAGGAGACTCGAGTTCTATCCCTGGGTCGAAAAGATCCCCTGGAGAAGGGAATGGCAACCCACTCCAGTATTGTTGCCTGGAGAATCACATGGGCAGAGGAGCCTGCCGGGCTACAGTCCATGGGGTCACAAAGAGTCAGACATGACTGAGCAACTTTTACAAAATTTGATGAGGTTTTTCTAGGTGATTTCCCATTGATTTTGGAAAAAGCCACTCAACACACAACTCTGCTATTCTGAAAGAAAATAATTATTACATTGCATAGGAAAATACTTTGCTGGCTACTTTTGGCCTTCTTTTTTTTCACTCTCTGTGTATTCTTTTCCCTGTGTCAGTTTCTAAGTCTTTGTTTTAGAATGAATTACTGAGTGGAACAGATCAGTAATTAACAGGTGCCTGGAAGGCCCTTGTCCAGTGATTAAAGGAAGTCATTGGATATTTAGTGGTGTGGGTTTTTTAAAAAATAATAATTAACATTTATTTAGCATTCAGCATTTACCACAATGCCAAAGAGACATATTCATGTAACATGTAACAAGTTACATGTTCATTCAATCTTTACAACAAGCCTATGAAATGGTGGGTACTATTATTATCCCCCTTTTCCAGGCAAGGAAATTGAAACTTAGTTTAACTTGCCTAATCAATAGTGGAGACAGTATGAATTACTGCCCCTTATATTTATATAATCTGAGAATATATTTGGAGATTCTGCCAGGAAATTTTTTTTAATTTATTTTTTTATTGAAGGATAATTGCTTTACAGAATTTTGTTGTTTTCTGTCAAACCTCAAAATGAATCAGCCATAGGTATACATACATCCCTCGCTTTTGAAATTCCTTCCCATCTCCCTCCCTATCCCACCCCTCTAGGTTGATACAGAGTCCCTGTTTGATTTTCCTGAGCCATACACCAAATTCCCATTGGCTATCCATTTTGCATATGGTAATATAAGTTTCCATGTTACTCTTTCCATACATATCACCCTCTCCTTCCTTATCCCCATGTCCATAAGTCTGTTCTCTATGTCTGTTTCTCCATTGCTGCACTGTAAATAAATTCTTCAGTACCATTTTTCTAGATTCTGTATATATGAATTAGAATATGATATTCATCTTTCTCTTTCTGAAACATTTCACTCTGTATAATAGGTTCTAGGTTCATCCACCTCATCACAACGGACTCAAATGTATTCCTTTATATGGCTGAGTAATATTCCATTGTGTATATGTACCGCTACTTCTTTATCCATTCAAAAAATATGGAACACTTCACGAATTTGCATGTCATCCTTGCACAGGAGCCATGCCAATCTCTGTATCTTTCCAATTTTAGTATATGTGCTGCCGAAGAGAGCACTGGCAGGAAAATTTAATGGTGTGTTTTGAGTGTCTTCTCTGTGTGAAGCTGGGTGCTGTTGGAAATAACAAAGACATATAAAACATGACTGTTCTATGTATGTATTTATTTATTTTGGCAGAGCCTTAACCACTGGACTGCCAGCAAGTCACCCAACTCTTCTGTTATTGAAGTATTTTTATTTATTTATTTTATTTTTTTAGACTCATATATTTAAATAGGGAAATAGATTTAAGGGACTAGATCTGATAGACAGAGAGCCTGATGAACTATGGATGGAGGTTCGTGACACTGTACAGGAGACAGGGATCAAGACCATACCCATGGAAAAGAAATGCAAAAAGGCAAAATGGTTGTCTGAGGAGGCCTTACAAATAGCTGTGAAAAGAAGAGAAGCAAAAAGCAAAGGAGAAAAGGAAAGATATTCCCATTTGAATGCAGAGTTCCAAAGAATAGCAAGGAGAGATAAGAAAGCCTTCCTCAGCGATCAATGCAAAGAAATAGAGGAAAACATCAGAATGGAAAAGACTAGAGATCTCTTCAAGAAAATTAGAGTTATCAAGGGAACATTTCAGGCAAAGATGGGTTTGATAAAGGACAGAAATGGTAGGGACCTAACAGGAGCAGAAGATATTAAGAAGAGGTGGCAAGAATACACAGAAGAACTGTACAAAAAAGATCTTCACGAGCCAGATAATCACGATGGTGTGATCACTCACCTAGAGCCAGACATCCTGGAATGTGAAGTCAAGTGGGCCTTAGAAATCATCACTACAAACAAAGCTAGTGGATGTGATGGAATTCCAGTTGAGCTATTTCAAATCCTGAAAGAGGATGCTCTGAAAGTGCTGCACTCAATATGCCAGCAAATTTGGAAAACTCAGCAGTGGCCACAGGACTGGAAAAGGTCAATTTTCATTCCAATCCCTAAGAAAGGCAATCCCAAAGAATGCTCAAACTACCACACAATTGCACTCATCTCACACGCTAGTAAAGTAATGCTCAAAATTCTCCAAGCCAGGCTTCAGCAATACGTGAACCATGAACTTCCAGATGTTCAAGCTGGTTTTAGAAAAGGCAGAGGAACCAGAGATAAAATTGCCAATATCCGCTAGATCATTGAAAAAGCAAGAGAGTTCCAGAAAAACATCTATTTCTGCTTTATTGACTACGCCAAAGCCTTTGACTGTGTGGATCACAATAAACTGTGGAAAATTCTGAAAGAGATGGGAATCCCAGACCACCTGACCTGCCTCTTGAGAAACCTGTATTCAGGTCAGGAAGCAACAGTTAGAACTGGACATGGAAAAACAGACGGGTTCCAAATAGGAAAAGGAGTATGTCAAGGCTGTATATTGTCACCCTGCTTATTTAACTTATACACAGAGTACATCATGAGAAACGCTGGGCTGGAAGAAGCACAAGCTGGAATCAAGATTGCTGGGAGAAATACCAGTAACATCAGATATGCAGATGACAACACCCTTATGGCAGAGAGTGAAGAGGAACTGAAAAGCCTCTTGATGAAAGTGAAAGAGGAGAGTGAAAAAGTTGGCCTAAAGCTCAACATTCAGAAAACTAAGATCATGGCATCTGATCCCATCACCTCATGGGAAATAGATGGGGAGACAGTAGAAACAGTGTCAGACTTTATTTCTGGGAGCTCCAAAATCACTGCGGATGGTGCAGTCATGAAATTAAAAGATGCTTACTCCTTGGAAGGAAAATTATGACCAACCTAGATAGCATATTTAAAAGCAGAGACATTACTTTGCCAACAAAGGTCCATCCGTTCAAGGCTATGGTTTTTCCAGTGGTCATGTATGGATGTGAGAGTTGGACTGTGAAGAAAGCTGAGCACCGAAAAATTTATGCTTTTGAACTGTGGTGTTGGAGAAGACTGGTGAGAGTCCCTTGGAGTGCAAGGAGATCCATCCAGTCGATCCTAAAGGAGATCAGTCGATTCAGTCGATTCATGGGGTTGCAAAGAGTTGGACACAAGTGAGCGACTCAACTGAACGGAACTGATTTAAATAGCTTGCAAACAAATTTTGTTGCCCCAATATAGAAAGGGGTACATAAAAACACACATACACACATACTCTATGGTTCAATTCAGTTCAGTTCAGTTGCTCAGTCTTGTCCAACTCTTTGCGACCCCATGGACTGCAGCATGCCAGGCCTCCCTGTCCAGCACCAACTCCCGGAGTTTACTCAAACTCATGTCCATTAAGTCAGTGATGCCATCCAACTGTCTCATCCTCTGTCGTACCCTTCTCCTCCTGCCCCCAATCTTTGCCAGCATCAGGGTCTTTTCAGATGAGTCAGTTATTCACATCAGGTGGCCAAAGTACTGGAGTTTCAGCTTCAGCATCAGTCCTTCCAATGAATATTCAGGACTGATCTCCTTTAGGATCAACTGGTTGGATCTCCTTGCAGTCCAAGGGACTCTCAAGAGTCTTCTCCAACACCACAGTTCAAAGCATCAACTCTTCAGCACTCAGCTTTCTTTAGAATTCAACTGTCACATCCATATACATGACTACTGGAAAAACCATCACTTTGACTAGATGGACCTTTATTGGCAAAGTAATGTCTCTGCTTTTTAATATGCTGTCTAGGTTGATCATAACTTTTCTTCCAAGGAGCAGAGGTCTTTTAATTTCATGGCTCCAGTCACCATCTGCAGTGATTTTGGAGCCCCAAAAATAAAGTCTGTCATTGTTTCCACTGTTTTCCCATCTATTTGCCATGAAGTGATGGGACCAGATGCCATGATCTTAGTTTTCTGAGTGTTGAGTTTCAAGCAAAATTTTTCACTCTCCTCTTTCACTTTCATGAAGAGATTCTTTAGTTCTTCTTCGCTTTCTGCCATAAGGGTGATGTCATCTGCACATCTGAGGTTATTGATATTTCTCCCTGCAATCTTTATTCCAGCTTGTGCTTCATCCAGCCCAGCGTTTCTCATGATGTACTCTGCACATAATAAGTTAAATAAGCAGGGTGACAATATACAGCCTTGACATACTCTTTTCCCTATTTGGAACCAGTCTGTTGTTCATGTCCAGTTCTAACTGTTGCTTAATGACCTGCATACAGATTTCTCAAGTAAGGTGGTTTGGTATTCCCATCTCTTGAAGAACTTTCCACAGTTTGTGGTGATCCACACAGTCAAAGGCTTTGGCATAGTCAATAATGCAGAAGTAAATGTTTTTCTGGAACTCTCTTGCTTTTTTGATGATCCTTTGGATGTTGGCAGTTTGATCTCTGGTTCCTCCACCTTTTCTAAATCCAGCTTGAACATCTGGAAGTTCATGGTTCACGTATTGCTGAAGCCTGGCTTGGAGAATTTTGAGCATTACTTTACTAGCGTGTGAGATGAGTGCAATTGTGTGGTAGTTTGAGCATTCTTTGGGATTGCCTTTCTTAGGGATTGGAATGAAAACTGACCTTTTCCAGTCCTGTGGCCACTGCTGAGTTTTCCAAATTTGCTGGCATATTGAGTGCAGCACTTTCACAGCATTATCTTTCAGGATTTTCAATAGCTCAACTGGAATTCCATCACATCCACTAGCTTTGTTTGTAGTGATGATTTCTAAGGCCCACTTGACTTTGCATTCCAGGATGTCTGGCTCTAGGTGAATGATCACACCATTGTAACTATCTGGCTCGTGAAGATCTTTTTTGTACAGTTCTTCTGTGTATTCTTGCCACCTCTTCTTAATATCTTCTGCTCCTGTTAGGTCCCAACCATTTCTGTCCTTTATTGATCCCATCTTTGCCTGAAATGTTCCCTTGATAGCTCTAATTTTCTTGAAGAGATCTCTGGTCTTTCCCATTCTGATGTTTTCCTCTATTTCTTTGCACTGATCACTGAGGAAGGCTTTCTTATCTCTCCTTGCTATTCTTTGGAACTCTGCATTCAAATGGGTGTATCTTTCATTTTCTCCTTTGCCTTTCACTTCTCTTCTTTTCACACCTATTTTAAGGCCTTCTCAGACAACCATTTTGCCTTTTGCATTTCTCTTTCTTGTGCATGGTTTTGATCCCTGCCTCCTGTACAATGTCACAAACCTCTGTCCATAGTTCTTCAGGTACTGTGTCAGACTAACCCTTTGTATCTGTTTCTCACTTTCACTGTATAATTCTAAAGGATTTAGTAGAAATTCCAAAATTATAATGATTTTTTGTCACAAATCAAATTTCTATTTATGTATGGAACTGTTCCTAATGGGTCTTTTCTGTCCTATGCTTTGTACCCTTATCTATTTACTTCAAAGAAGTCTTGATGTCTAGCAGAACACATCTTTGTACATTTTTATTCTTCAAAATTATTGTAGATATTTCTGACTTGTTGATCTTGATGGGAATTCTGTAATTATAGAAGTTATATAGAAAACCAAACCCAAACAAAAATATACTGAGTTTTGATCAAAGTTAATTTGTAGATTAGTTGGGGAGATCTGATAAAACTATGAAAATTCCTGTCCAGGGATATGACGTTTTTTTTATTTATTCAGATATTTTTATATTAATCAATAAAGACATTATTTTCTGTGTAATAATTTTGCACATTTTGTTAAATTAGCTCCTAACACTGTATAATTTCTTTTACTGTTTATACAAAGAATCATGTGTTAAGAACACAAAAAAGTGATTTGAGTAATTATTGAGATTTGGCTTTTTTTGATGGGACTATATAACACCATAAATACATATAATGCAATTTTAATAAATTACAATTAGATTATTGAATATTTTGGAATTTATCATTAATATTAATTATAATTAATTAATATTAATATAATTATTATATATGTTATAAATAATAAAATCAATATAATTAATTATAACATTATATTTAATATTATTATAATTATATAATATAATTATAATTAATTATAAAATATTAATTATAATAAAATTATAATATAATGTCTGATTTTCTGTGTTTAAACCTTTTCCAAAGGTTTATTCTTTAATTCAGAAATGATTTACAGGGATGTTATTTAATTTCCAAATGTTTGGGGGTTTTCCAGGGATTTATCTGTTTATTATTGATTTCTAATTTAATTCTGTTTTCATCAGAGAACATGGTCTGTATGCCTTTAATGATTTAAATTCACTGAAACTGGTGTCATGGACCAGTACATTTTGAATCATCATGACAGTTGGAATGTTACGCCTGTGTTCTACTGTTGCTTAGCGCAGCCTCTCATCAAACCAGGCCAAGTCTGTTGGCAGGCTAGTAAGTCTCCAGTATCCTCACTTCTTTTCTCTTTATTTGGTCCATTAATTACTGATAGAGGAGAGTTTAAACTCATCAGATGTAATTGTGGGTTTGTTTATTCCTCCTTTTAGTTCTTACTTCATTTTCAAACTTTATAATTAGGAGTATACCTGTTTAGGATTGTTTTACCTTCTTGATTGACTCCTTTATCATAATGAAATGTCCCTCTTTTACTCTAAGACTATTCCTTAGCTAGAATCTTTAATATTAATTAGCCACTTAAGCTTTACATCATTAAGGTTATATAGTATATATATTTCTGTTATTTTACTTATAAGCTGTGACTTTATAATTCAAGTGAGTATCCTGTAGACAAGATAGTTTGGTCTTACTTTTGTCCCCAGTTTTGACACTCCTTGGCTTTGTATTTGTGCCTTTAGTCCACTGACAGTTAACATAATTATTAATACAGTGATGTTTAAGTCTACCATCTTTCTATATATTTTCTGTTTGTCCCATTTGATCTTTGTTTTCTTTGCCTTCCTTTTCTGCTTCTGGATGAAATGACTAATTAATATTCCATTTTATCTCTTTTGATTTGTAATCTGTAAGAATCCTGCGGCAAGACAAACAGAGTGCCAGAGTATTAAGAGGCTTTATTGGGCAATTGCTCCCGGGCAGAGTTCCCAGACCTGAGCAGGGGGAAAGTGGGTGTCTGCAACCTGCGGGAAGGGGGGTGACAGTTATATACCCTGGTGGATGCGGAAGTGGCGGGACCTTTCCATATATGGTTAGAATCGGGCTCTAGGGTGCTGATTGGACTTTTCAGTCTCGTGTCGTTTTTGATTGGCTGGGATCTTGGCGCCTTCGTGTCCATCAGTCTGCCTGGCAACGGGCTGTTGATTGGTGGATGTCTGTCCTGGGACTTATCCGGGGCTTCTCTGTCAGCATTTTCTGGCTGGCTCTAGGGTGCTGATTGGACTTTTCGGACTCGTGTCAGTTTTTGATTGGCCGGAATCTTGGCGCCTTCATGTCCATCAGTCTGCCTGGCAACGGGCTGTTGATTGGTGGATGTCTGTCCCTGGGACTTATCCGGGGCTTCTCTGTCAGCATTTTCTGGCTGGCGCTTTCCCGCCTGCAGTCAGCGTGACCTTTCATAATCTATATCTTATGTGTGTTTTATTTGTTGCTCTAGGCAGTTTATAGTATACATCTTTAATTTATTACTGTCTGATGTGAATTAACATTGTGCCACTTCATGTATAATGTAAGAATCTCATAACAGTAGGTTTTCGCTTTCCACTCTTCTATCTTTTGTATTATTATTGTAATAGATTTGATATCAATATGTATTAAAAACTTTACAGTTCCTTGCTTTTATTTCAGTTATCTTTTAAAGAAATTGAAGATGCAAATATTATATTTACTCATGTACATATTATTTCCAGTTCTTTTCATTTCATTATGTAGATATAACTTTGCATCTGGCATTCTTTTCCTTCCATTTGAAGTCCTTCCTTTAACATTTCTGATAGTGCTAGTATGCTGGCCTTGACTTCTTCCATTTTTTGTTCATCTGAAGGTGTCTTTATTTTACCTTCAGTTTCTTTGAAGGGTTCAGTCTTAATAGATATAGAATTCTAGGTTGATTTGTTTGCCCAGAACTTTAAAGATGTTTCATTTTCTCTTGGCTTGGGTTATTCTGATGAGAAGTCAGACAGAGGACATTCTTCCCCACTCTGTATTAAATGTATCTTTTATTTCTGTTTGCTTTTAAGATTTTCTCTTTGCAATTGCTTTTCAATTTGCAATTGCTTTTGCTTTGCAATTGCTTTTCAAGCCTTGGTAAGCTTTTCATGGTGTTTAGTTCTTGGATTCACTGAGCTTCAAGAATATATGAATTTATGTTTTTCATCCAGTATGGGAACAATTAGCCATTATCCAAATATTACATTTCCTCTCCCTTCTAGGAATCTAGTTACCTATATTTTAGATTGCCTGATGATATCCCATCTGAAAGCTCTATTCATTTTTTCAATCTTTTCCCAGCACTCTGCTAGATATGAGGGATGTAAGTTATGCTTAATCATCTCCCCAGCAGCACAGGTTGGTGAACTAACCAGCTTGTTTTCAGTATCTGCCCGGGGTTTGACACCTGAGCTTTCTCTTATTTTCTTGAGAGCATTTAGAAGATGTTTGCTATATTTTAACAGTTCCCTCTTATTTAATGCACATGTATTTCAATGTCATTGACTTCTGTATTGAGGTTTCAACCTTGAGGTGATGTGTGAGTCTAATTACACAATTCAAAGCAGAGACTTCTGCTGTTGTCAAGGTCATTCTTCTGTGCTGAAGATTTCTGTGATATCAATGATAAGTGCAGGCTTTTGTCTATTGTGGCATGATATAGTGGCTAGGTATGAAGTTTTCAATCCACATCTCTCTTTCTTTCACTGTCTTTGTTTCATGAAATCAGTGGAAGTTAAAGGAATCTAAGGGTACAAAAGTAAACCAACAAGTACCTGACTTTGGGATTAAGTTGTGTAACTTCACAGTGTTTTTGCACCTTTTTCCAAATACATTCATTTGTAGTATTATTGTGACAAATGTTCATTGAGGATCACACAATAAAGCAAGTCTTTACCATCTACAGATGCTTAATGAGATTCTCTTTAAAAGAAGTAGGCATTCCTCAAGGGAAATTGAGAATTTTGATTAATCTTATTGTTTTATGTGATTCATCATAGACTGATTTCTTAGTAAAATGTGGCTCCACTTTGATTTCAGGATTCTTTATTATATCACTGAAAAATGGATGAAGGTGACGGAAGAAAACGGATGCGGTATGAATTCCTAATTGACTGATATTTTCCTCAAAGACTTCTCCCCTGTCCTCCCTTCCTATTTCACATCTTGCAAAATTCTCCTTCCTCTGGGAAACTTGACTAACTCAGAGAAATTTGACCTCTCTGGTGGGTACTTCATATCCCTCAACCTAATTGTATTATAACACTTTGTAGGCTTCCTATGGGCTTCCCAGGTGGTGCTGGTGGTAAAGAACCTGCCTGCTAATGCAGGAGACTAAGAGACTCAGGTTCAATCCCTGGGTCGGGAAGATCCCCTGGAGGAGGAAACAGCAACGCACTCCAGCATTCTTGCCTGGAGAATCCCATGGACAGAGGAGCCTGGCGGGCTACAGTCCATGGAGTTGCAAGAGTTAGACACAACTGAGTGACTGAGCATGCATGCTCACTCTCTATGTCCTAACAGCCTCCCTCATCAAACTGTGCCCTCCCTGCCTTGCACAGTGGTTGCTCAGAGCTGACACTGAATAAACGCTTTATACTCCCTGATCAGTTGAAAAGTCTGCTTGGGGGCCTTGGCTTGCCTAGAATTGAAATTCATATACATTTGGGAAGGTTAATAATGTCATTTTTCCAGTTCGAGAATCTAAAGTAAATTTCATCCTACTGGTCAAAAAATTTTTGTCAGAATTTTTCAGAATGGTCTGTGTTTTTTTTAAGTTAAAAATTGAAATCTAAATTAGCATTTCGTTGCTCAACTTTCTCTGTGAGAGGGAGCATTGGCTTCAAGAAAGTCTCTTCAGTAATTAGAGTTGATTTAGAAACAGTTTTCTTTAATCAGAAGTACTCTGAAAAAGCAGGTAAGATTATATGGTAGAACAAAGAGCCACCATTATATTCAAATTCATTTGGACTTATTTGATATAATTCATAAGCCACTGTGCAAGACACTTTGTGGACTTTGCTATTGGAAACATGGAGACAGATATGGTCCCAACCTACCCTCAACAGCCTCAGAGTCTGAGGGACATGAGATTGGCTTTCATATTCTTATTTTAATGTTGACAGTTGTGTTATATGAGTTATCAAAGGGCCAGATTTTTTCCCGGATGTTGACAATAACATCTCCCTTTCTCTCTCCTTATTTCTTCCCATCCATTGTTCCATCATTTGAATTCTCAGTCCTACCCTTATTATGGGCTTCCCAGGTGGTGCTAATAATAAAGAACCTGCCTGCTAATGCAGGAGACATGGGTTCGATCCCTGGGGGGTGGGGGTGGGGGTGGGGGGGGGGGAAGATCCCCTGGAGGAGAGCAGGGCAACCCACTTCAGTATTCTTGCCTGGAGAATCCCATGGACAGAGGAGCCTGACAGGCTACAGTCCACAGGGCTGCAAAGAGTCAGACACAACTGAAGTGACTTAGCATGCATGTACCCTTATGAATAACCTTCTTTGTCTTTTATCAATTAGATATAGAGATCTGTCTGAAGATCAGAAAAAGAATCACATCAATACTGTCCTCAGAGGACTACATGGTTTTTTGTACAGACGGGACAGTCCTGTGGGGGAAAACAAAGAAAAATCACAAGGTATTTCTGCTCTTTCACAAAAGACAGGTTTCAACTGAGCTTAGCTATATTGAAAATGAGCTGTAGGTGGGACAACTGGAACTCTTCTTTACCTCATACATCACTGTGTGGGATTAATGACGAGATGGGGCTTCCCTGGTGACTCAGCGGTAAAGAATCTGCCTGCCAATGCTGGAGATGCGGGTTCGATCCCTGGGTTGGGAAGATCCCCTGGAGGAGGAAATGGTAACCCACTCCAGTATTTTTGCCTGGGAAATCCAATGGACAGAGGAGCCTGGCAGGCTATAGTGCATGGGGTCACAAAGAGTTGGACACGACTGAGTGACTAAATAGTAATAGCAGCAGCAGCAGCAATGACAAGATGACCTCCTGAAGCAACTTCTATTATGTGGATATTTAGTTTCTCTCCATTTATAATTTTCTTATGCTTGATGCTAAAAGCATTACTGAAGTTCGTGCAAAAGTGGAATAAGGAAATGAGAATTAGAAGAAGTATTCTGGGCAACAGTAGTGCAGATTTCTGTACCTTAGGCACTTGAAGGCACATATAAATGTTGCTAAGGGAAACAGGGTCCCAAGGGTGTCAAATAGTACCTATAATATTTAAGTATATTTAACTCAAAACATCTGAGCAGGTTATGCTCATAAGCATGTAATCATGCTATAGAAGATCTCTCTTACCTTAAAAATGTTTTTTCTTGGCCCCATGATACCTTCAGCTGTTGCCCTATTTCTGTGTCCCCTTCACAACAAAACTTCTCGAAATGATTGTATCGACCCTGTGTTCACTTCCTTGTGCCCCATCCTTTCTCAACCCACTTCACTGAGCCTGGAGCTCCCCCCACTCCAGGACAACTACTTCTGTCAGGAATAGCAGTGGTTTCCACATTGCTGAGGAATTCGGTCCCTTAACTATCCTCATCTTTCATGATATTTCAAAAACATTGGACAGGTGACCACTCCCTCCTTCTTGAAGCATTTTTCTCTCAGCTTCCAGGATACCTGGGTAACTGGATTCTGGTTCCTCTCCTAACTCATTGGCCACTCCTTCTCTCTCTCTTTTTCCCATCCCCTCTTTCCCTTTTCAACTTTGAAGCATGGATATGCCCTAGGGCTCAGTCCTAGGACCTTTTGTCTTCTCTGTCTACAGTCATTCCCCACGTAATCTCATCCAATCCCTTAATTTGAAGGGCTACTTGGATGTCAGTGCCTCCCACTTTTAAAATCTATCTGCAGCCCAAACCTCCTTCCTTACCTCCATACCTGAGAATCATACTCATTATTAAATCAGCATGAGAGTTTCCTCTGTGACTTCTTTGCTTGGATGTCTAACAGGAAAGGTAACATCGCCATTCAGGACCTCTCAATTCCTCTCACACTCCCAGGCTTGATTTTCGCAGTTTCAGTATAAGTACCACCATTCTTCTAATAGCTCAAAATAAACTCCAGCTGTCATTCTTGTGTCCTCCACCAATCCATCAGCAAACTTCTAAAGTATATCTCAAATCCATTCACTCTGCCACTTTCATAGCCTTGGTGAACCAACCTAGTCCAGGCCACCACCATCTATTCCATTTGAACATGCTTTCCAGCGAGGCTCCCTTGCTTCACTCTTGGTCCCCAGTTTGACCTATTTTTCATAAACAGCCATAGTGATCTTTTAAAAATATATATCAAGGGACTTCCCTGATGGTTCAGTGGTTGGGACCCTGTGCTCTCGATGCAGGGGCCCCTGGTCGGGGAACTCCTTCATGTTTGCCTCAATGAAATACAGAAAAATATATTTTCTAATAAAAATATTAGGGAAAAAAAAAAAACCCCGTATGTCACTCTTCTGATTGAAAGTACATGCTGTTCCACTCAAAACAATGCTGGCTCCCTCACATACACTACGTAATCTGGTCCTACCTGTCTCTCAGACTTCATTTCCCACTGCTCTATCCCTTGGTCACCCCACAGTAGTCCCTTTGACCTCCTGTTAGTTAAATTGGCCAAAATCTTTCCTGTCTCCCTTTGTACTTACTGCTTCCTCTGCCTGAGATGCTCTTCTTGCTCCTGGATTTTCTCATAGCTCTCTTCCTGCCATTTTTCACTTTGTCAGCAAGGCTTTCCCTGGGCACCCAGTTGAAGTTATTGTACTTCAAGGTATATGCAATGACCAATTCCCTGGTTTATGTGTTGGTTATCTGTCTACCTTCCCCACCGGTCTGTAAGATTCAAAAGAATGGTCAATTTATTTGTCTTGTCCATGCTCTATCATTAGCCCCTAAAACAGAGTAGGATACGTAGTAGGAGCCCAGTAGGTGGTAGTTAAATAAATGAATGAATGAGGTTCAGCTTAACAAGAATTGCCGAGTTCCTATTGTGAGTCAAGTACTATGCTGAACACTGGGGTTTTAGTGAAGAATTGTATATGGTGCCTACCCTAGAAACAGAACAAGGACAAGTTCATGGGTAATATACTAATGTAGAAAAGCCCTTTATGGTTGTTTTATAAAATACATAGGTTTTATTTTCTGGAAATATATGGACTGTCTTTTGTATTTCTTTGTAGGGAGTATAGGAGATGAAAGTCACTAGGTGGAGCTGAAAGTCAGTGGGGAAATGACCTCAGAAATCAGCCATGGGAGAGGGGCATGGTTTGTTTTCTGAGTTGGAGAAGTTGTGACCAGAATTCAGTTTCCAGGCTGGTACAGGGGTCAGGAACACTGATTGTGAGGCGGTTGTGCAACCGGCATGGTTTATGTTTCATATTATTCCTCCTTCCCACGTAGTTACATGCCCTCTTCTCATCCCCTCTTAAGTGAGGGTTCAGGAGCTCTTCTGCTCATGCCTGGGTCCCTTCTTATCTACTCATAGAGAAGGATCTGAGACTCCTTCCCACCAAGAGAGCAGGTGCTGCTGTCAGATTTGTCTTTGTCAAGGGATTTAACATTTTGAATAGGCATTGCAGTTTTATGGGTCTCCTCACCATTTCTGTGAGGAGAAGAAACAAACATTTGTGGACATACATTCAAATAACTAGAGACTGGGGGGCTGTGTTAGTGAAGTCCCTGGGTTAGTGAAGTCAGTGGAACAGGTGGGATTGGGGGAGGCAAAGTGGGGTGGATGTTGATAGCAGAGGCTCTGAGTTAGTTCAGGAGCTGAAACTGTTCATTGGGAAAACCAGAAAATCTTGACGCATGGAGGAGGGGGTATAGGAGACAGAAGAGTGTCAGCATCTTTGGAGAATTACAAGATACAGCTCAAGGATTTTCTAGTTGAGGTCCTTTGCTAAAAGCTTAATTTGATGGAACAGTCATGGAATTCTGTATTTTAGCCAGGGACTGAGGACATATTCAGTGTCTTAATACACCTGGAGCATTCAACAGCCTGTACCTTATCTGGTATATTGTGAATATTGGGTTTGGATAGAATTTGGAAGACTTAAAGAAGTCAAGAAAGGGAAAGAACTGGGAGTTGAAGATCATAACGTTGTTAGAAAGATCATCCTGCATACAGTAGAAATTGAGATGGATGATCTTCAAGGTCTTTTTCAATTCTGAACACTTCTTTGTTGATGATAGGTTATAAGAAGTTAGTTAGTCTACCTCAGATTCTTCATTAGCACTCAGCATTTTCTCATGAGAGTCTTTTCTATAAAATTAATTATAACTTTGAAAAATCAATACCCATAAGCTAGTCATTTTAATGTGACCATTTTTTATCCTTTCTTCCTTATAGAAATGTCTACAGAGACACTGAATTGGATTCCATCATTTCGAAGCTATGAAGATTTTATCCAGAAGACACTACAAGTAAGAGGGAGTTTGTTCTCTGATTGCTTTATATGCAGAATGCATGCAGTAAAAGATACAGAATACTGTTTTTCAAAGTGTGACTAGGGGACTCTACCTTCAGAATTATCTAGGGAACTTGGTAAAAACACAGATTCCTGAGACCCACCTTAAACTGTTTGAATTGGAATCTCTATCTTGGTAGGGCCAGGAGCCTTCATGTCTAGCAGGCTGCCTGGATGTTTCTTTCTTTCTTTTTTTAACTCACTAGGTTCATTTATTTGCATCTTTAAAATCATTTTGGAGAGAAGATAATCTAATCCAAAGTTGCCTGGATGTTTCTTATGCCAACTGAACCCACCGAACTCCAGCAACAGCAAAAATGAACAAGTGTTTGCATAGTTTAGTGGCAAGTTAATTAATTATCTGGTAGATTCATTCAACACAGGTTGTTAGAGTCTATAGATTAAGCCTTTTCATTCCTTACTTTTTTTTCCTCAAGGACATGAGATGTTTATGGTTTCTACTTCCAAAGGAACTGGTAGGTTTCACTGAGTTCAAAGGCCACAGACTAAAGCCCAAATGACCACGATCCTTTGAGTCAAATAGATAGGGATATGAACTATTCCTTTATCACTTACTTGTTATGCATCCTTGAGAGAATTGCCATCTCTCAACTCTGACTTCTTCCTCTGTACAATATCTCTGTTTCACAGAGTGGTTGTGAGAGTAAAGTGAACATGTGTAAAATGTCTAGTGCACTTTCCCGCTCTTCTCTGTGTTATTTCATTTCTCTTATCTTCCATTCTTTTGTCTCCTTGTGTTGCTTCTGAGTCTTTTATTCAGCTTTGTCTTCCAGTTCAGAAATTATCTTTCCACGTATGCTCTAACTTGCTATTTGACCTACATATTGAGTTTTTATTTTGATGATATCATTTCTAGACAATTTGATTAATTTTCACATCTGCCTAGTCAGTTAGGAGTCTCCTGTTCCTTCATTATATTTTCAATACCCTTTTAAGATTTATTTAAGCATATTAAGCATGTTTTTGGCATATTTATTTATTTATTTTTATTAATTTTTATTGCAGTATAGTTGCTTTTAAGCATACTTATTTTACATTCTATCTCTGATATTTCTCATATCTGCAGTTTTAAATCTCATTATGCATTTTATTGTTTACACTGCCTCTTGTTCATGTTTCATGTTTTTCCTGTTTTTGTTAATCATTTACGACAAACTTATGTTATTTGGAAATTTATCTACATTCTTTGAGCCCTGGTTTTAAAATCATTCTCAAGAGGTGATTTCAATTTCTTTTTCCTGGATATTTGGGGTCAGGACCATTTGAAAGTAAATTATAGGCTTGGGGTGTTGAGGGCTACACAGGTAGTTAGTGTGAGTGTGGGCTTTTGTTTGCAATTCCCAGAGGAGACCAGTTCTTCTTTTCCTTTTCTAGCCCAAGCTGAGGCTGAGGCAAGATAGGCAGGTTGTAAGTTCCCTGGCTCTCTTTGTTGGATAAGATCTTTCTATTTTGTCTGCTGAGAGTTTCCTTTCCTGGCTTGATACGGGAGTCTTTGGTTTCAGCCTTCACTTTGTGTGTGTCCAAGCTTTGTTTTCTGTCCCCCTGGCTCTATGCCATCAATGTTGCATAGATGCTCCCAAGGCATATGCAAGCTTCGATATCCTCTGACTTCTCATGTTCTAGTCATTTCTATATCAGATTGTTTCCCGTACTTTACCATAAGCTTCTCCCTGTTTTATATATTTTATCCACCATTTTAGGTGTTCTTTACCAGGAGGCATTTGTCTGGATATCTATTCTATTATATAGCAGGAAAGTGAAGGCAATAGCCATATTTATAAATAGATGACTAACTACAAATGAAAATGCCCTCCAAAATATTCTTACTGTTTTTGGAATTAATTTTGAATTAAGTGTGAAATAACCAACACATGGAAATGAATCTTCCTAGCTTGTGTTGGAGAGTTTTGTGTTAATTGGGTGTACACTGAAATGTGTTTGTCTAAGTGAGATATCATTTGATAAACATCTCATGCTTAAGGTTAAGTAGATTCTGTGTAGGAGGGAGAATAATGGAATTTTAATTAATTCTGGGCTTGCTTTATTGATATTTAAGGGCCACAATACATTTTCAGTGTGTGATTACAATTATTTATGCATTTAGAAATAAAGCTATCATTTTATTATTGTTCCACTATTTAATTACATCATTATTCTCTTTTCATTAGTCATTGGATGGATTTATGATAATAGTGAGCACAGATGGAATTATAATTTCTGTGACCCATAACATCACTTCACTTCTTGGCCATTTACCTGTAAGTTCTCTCAGTTTTGGGGAAAGGATCATTCGCTTTGTTGTGTAGGGGTTCATTATTTGTTTTTAGCAGCATACAACTCATCAGAGAAGACATTGTTAATGTTGTCAAAATGTGCACCTATTTTATTGTCCTCCCCATTGGTTTCAGTTTTAAAGCTATAAAAAACAAACTCTGATATAAGGTAATGAAACACCGGGTGTGCACTGATGTGTGGTTTATAAACTTCCCTTGAAGTTGATGGTCCCCAAGGTGACTGCTTTGCCGGGCAGCCCTCAACCAGATGGATGTGTGTGATTTTGTACATTTGAGTCTACCACATACTGATTAAACAATGAATGTCATGATTTGGTCATGCTAGCTCGTGACATCCATTTCCAGGTCTGATTTGCTTTTTGTTTCTTTATGTTGAAGAACAAGCCATAATCTAATTTGGGAAAATAAATAAATGATTGCTTAATTTAGCAATGTTAATTTAGCAAAATTGCTAAATCTCCAGCAATTGCTGGAGAGACACTCACATATGTTATAGTCAGAGTATCAGATGTTCAAAATAGTCCGTCCTTCCTGAGTCCTTTGGTGTCACTATATCCCTCTCAGGAGAGCTTTCTACAATCTTCCCAGCACCATTGACTTAGAATATATGATTTCCTAAATTTTTTCTGGATCTTCAAGCTGTACACCCACTGTGTATATCACTTAAACATGAAAGGACTGCAAACCTTCATACTGCATGCGTGCCTGTGTGTGAAAAGGAGCTGTGTAGCGTACATCCGCAACCACCACCACTCCCAAATCTCTGTTACTTGACTGATTGTGCTAATCATATCTGGATTGTTGCTTTCATTGCACATTCCTCACTCCACAGAATTGTCTGAAGAACTTGGCACACTCTAACCCACCGATCTGTAGCACTCAAGTTTGAACCACACACATTAATAGAATTTTTGTTAAATTATTCTTTAGTTAAGTTCAGTGCTTATTCCACTAGTTATACTGTTCCAGCCAGCATGTTCTATGGCCCACTTAGAAACTCAGAGAGCTTTTCTCCTCTTTTCTCTTTATTTAAAGATACCTGTATCCATTTTTAAACTCCTCATTCTCTTCCTTTCGTTTAGAAAGCAATTTACATTTCCAAATTCAGCTTATATTTATAGGATACCAAAACAGCTGAATAAAATGCAAATATTAGAATATTCCTGGAGAAGGAGATGGCAACCCACTCCAGTATTCCTGCCTGGAGAATTCTGTGGACAGAGGAGCCTGGTGAGCTGCTGTCCATGGGATCGCAAAGAGTCGGACACGACTGAAGCAACTTAGCATGCATAACATTAGAGATATTCATTACCCTGGACTTTAGAGGAGTCTTATCATAGGAGGAGAATGGTCTTATTAAATGTACATTAAAAGAATATGAATGTAATACATCATTCATTAAAGTTTGTTATAGTGAAGACCAGAAAACTACCCAAATTCTTGGAATATTTAATATTACTTAAAGCAAATTGGCCATTGACTGAGACCAGTGACTTTTCCTGAGGATCCTCCTATGAAGATTTTTATACTGTTATCCTTGATTCTTTATGCATTTTGGTTCAGAGCTTTCATTCTTAAGAGACTCTTTCACCATTCAACATTTGAGGTAACAGACACACATGCACAGAGTCACCCTAAGGTAGAGATGTCTGAGACATGGGTTTGAACTGCTCATCTTAAACCAGGCACGTGGTAATCTGAGTTTGGTGTACTTAAAGCTATAACTACTACTCTGTACATAAACATTAAATGGAAATTAATTGATATATTCTTTTCAGTGAAAGCGAAAGTCACTCAGTCGTGTCCAACTCTTTGTGACCCCATGGACTATACAGTCCATGGAATTCTCTAGGCCAGAATACTAGAGTGGGTAGCCTTCCCCTTCTTCAGGGAATCTTCCCAACCCAGGGATCAAACCCAGATCTCCTGCCTCCTTTCAGAAGAATTCTTTACCAGCTGAACCACAAAGGACGCCCATATTATTTTAAAACATGGTTGAAAAAGACCATACCTGGGACACAGTTTCACACTTCTGTTTAAATCTTAACTCTTAGTTTTTAACAGCATGTAATTTTTTCCCAAGCTTTGACTTAAAATTTCATGTTATAAATCACCCATCTCATATAAATATGGAGACCAAACCATTTCTGGAGCATCTGCCCAGCTCCAGGAATCTAAAATTTTTCATTAAAAATCAAAGGTCCATCTAGTCAAAAGCTGTGGTTTTTCCAGTAGTCATGTATGGATGTGAGAGTTGAACCATAAAGCTGAGCACCGAGGAATTGATGCTTTTGAAATGTGGTTTTGGAGAAAACACTTGAGAGTTCCTTGAACTGCAAGAGGTCAAACCAGTCAATCCTAAAGGAAATCAGTCCAGAATATTCGTTGAAAGAACTGATGTTGAAGCTGAAGCTTCAATACTTTGGCCACCTGATGTGAAGAACTGACACATTGAAAAAGACCCTGATGCTGGGAAAGATTGAAGGCAGGAGGAGAAGGGGTGAAAGAAGATGAGATGACTGGATGGCACACTGACTGGATGGACATGAGTTTGAGCAAGCTCCAGGAGTTGGTGATGGACAGGGAAGCCTGGCATGTTGCAGTCCACGAGGTCGCAGAGTCGGACACAACTGAGCATCTGAACTGAACCTCTGTCTATTGGGCAACTCCAAGCCGATAGGATGGTGAGGTGGAAAGAACTTGGTCTTTGGAGTCAAATAATCTAGAGATTAAAATTTAACTCTCAGTCACTAACTACATGACCTTTCATTTCTCATCTGTCAGTAGGGGACAGTATTACCCAGAGAGTGACTGGAGGTGGGATATTACACATGGTGTGGTTAGTGAAGGCCTGTGTAATCAGGTGACATTTAGACAGGTACTAGAACAGGATGAATGAGTCATGCAGAAAGTGCGTCCCAAACAGAAGCAAATGCAAATGAAAAGACACTAAGGCAGGAGTATACTTGGTGTGAAAAGCTATCATAAAGAGGCCACTGGGACTGGAGTGCTGTGAGCAAGAGGAAAAGTTGTAGGCGGTGATGAGGTCAGAGCAGTAACAGAGGTCACCTGGTTTAGGGCCATTGTAATGGCCCTTTGCCTTTTCCTCAGAGATGGGAGGAAGCCATTTGGAGCTGATGCAGGAAATTATCTGAATCTAAGTTTTATCGGAATCACTCTGGATCTCGTATTAAGAATAGTCTATAAGGGTAGGGCAGAAATGGCAAGGACCTAACAGAAGCAGAAGAGATTAAGAAGAGGTGTCAAGAATACAGAGAACTTTATAAGAAATACCACTGTAGCACAAGAGACGACTCTACACATGGACATTGCCAGATGGCTAATACTAAAATGGGATCGATTATATTCTTTGGAGCCAAAAATGGAGAAGCTGTACACAATCAGCAAAAACAAGACATGGAGCTGACTGTGGCTCAGATCATGAACTTCATATTGCAAAATTCAGACAAATTGAAGACAGTGGGGAAAACCACTAGACCATTCAGGTATGACCTAAATCAAATCCCTTATGATTGTACAGTGGAAGTGACAAATAGATTCAAGGGATTAGATCTGATAGAGTGCCAGAAGAACTATGGATGGAGGTTTGTAACTTTGTACAGGAGGCAGTGATCAAAACCATCCCCAAGAAAAAGAAATGTGAAAAGGCAAAAATGGTTGTCTGAGGAGGCCTTACAAATAGCTGAGAAAAGAAGAGAAGCAAAAGGCAAAGGAGAAAAAAAAAAGATACACCTGTCTGAATGCAGAGTTCCAAAGAATAGCAAGGAGAGATAAGAAAGCCTTCTTAAGTGAACAATGCAAAAAAAAAAAAAAAAATAGAGGAAAACAGTAGAATGGGAAAGACTAGAGATCTCTTCAAGAAAATGAGAGATACCAAGGGAACATTTCATGCAAAGATGGGCACAATAAAGGATAGAAATGGTATTGACCTTACAGAAGCAGAAGATTTTAAGAAGAGGTGGCAAGAATACACAGAAGAACTATACAAAAAAAAGGTCTTCATGACCCAGATAACCATGATGGTGTGATCACTCACCTAGAGCCAAACATCCTAGAGTGTAAAGTTAAGTGGGCCTTAGGAAGCATCACTATGAACAAAGCTAGTGGAGATGATGGAATTCCAGCTGAGCTATTTCAAATCCTAAAAGATGATGCTGTGAAAGTGCTGTACTCAATATGCCAGTAAATTTGGAAAGCTGAAATGGCCACAGGACTGGAAAAGGTCAGTTTTCATTCCTATCCCAAAGAAGGACAATGCCAAAGAATGTTCAAACTACCATACAACTGTACTCATTTCACATGCTAGCAAGGTAATTCTCAAAATCCTCCAAGCTATGCTTCAACAGTATGTGAACCAAGAACTTCCAGATGTTCAAACGATTTAGAAAAAGCAGAGGAACCATAGATCAAATTGACACCATCTGTTGAATCATAGAAAAAGAAAGGGAATTGCAGAAAAACATCTACTTCTGCTTCATTGACTGTATGGATGAAACCTTTGACTGTGTGGATCACAACAAACTGGAAAATTCTTAAAGAGATGATAATACCAGACCGCCTTATCTGCTTCTTGAAAAACTTGTATACAGGTCAAGAAGCAACAGTTAGAACTGGACATGGAACAACAGATTGGTTCCAAATTGGGAAAGGAATACATTAAGACTGTATATTGTTACCCTGCTTATTTAACTTCTGTGCAGAGTACATCATGTGAAATTCCAGGCTGGATGAAGCACAAGTTGGAATCAAGATTGACAGGAGAAATATCAATAACCTCAGATATGCAGATGACGCCACCCTAGATTAGGCAGAAAGCAAAGAGGGACTAAAGAGCCTCTTGATGAAGGTGAAAGAGGAGCGTGAAAAAGCTGGCTTGAAACTCAACTTTCAACAAACGAAGATCATGGCCTCTGGTCCCATCACTTCATGGCAAATAGATGGGGAAAAAGTGGATGCAGTGACCGATTTCATTTTCTTGAGCTCCAAAATCACTGCAGATGGTGACTGCAGCCATGAACTGGCGCTTGCTCCTTGGAAGAAAAGCTACGACAAACTTTTTTTTGCTTTACCAAGTCGCTTCAGTCATGTCAGACTCTTTGCAACCCCATGGACTGTAGCCCGCCAGGCTCCTCTGACCATGGGATTTCCCAGGCAAGAATACTGGAGTGGGTTGACTCTGTCAACCCCTTTTCCAGGGGATCGAACCCGTGTCTCCTGCATTAGCAGGTGGGTTCTTCACCACTAGTGCCACTTGGGAAACCATGACAAACCTAGTCAGCATATTCAAAAGCAGAGACATCACTTTGCTGACAAAAGTCCATTTAGTCAAAGCTATGGATTTCCCAGTAGTCATGTATGGATATGAGAGTTGGATCATAAAGAAGGCTGAGTGCCAAAGAATTGACACTTTCAAACTGTGGTGCTGGAGAAGACTCTTGAGAGTCCCTTGGACAGCAAGGAGATCAAACCAGTCAATCCTGAAGGAAATCAACCCTGATATTCATTGGAGGATCTGATGCTGAAGCTGAAGCTCCAATCCTTTGGCCACCTGATTGATGCAAAGAACTGAGTCATTGGAAAAGACCCTAATGCTGGCAATAATAAAGACCCTAATGAAGGCAAAAGAAGAAGGGGATGACAGAGGATGAGATGGTTGGATGGCATCACCAACTCAATGGACATGAGTTTGAACAAGCTCCAGGAGACAGTGGAGGACAGAGGACTCATGTGCTGCAGTCCAGGGGGTTGCAAAGAGTTGGACACAGCGACTGAACATGCTCAAGCATGCATTGTCACTGTCACCTTCCTTAAAGAATGTAGTTAATTAATAAGTAACTTATGGCTGCTATTTCCATCCAAGAGAATGTGCATGATCAAAAAAACTGCTCACTTTTTTTCCATTTATTTTTATTAGTTGGAGGCTAATTACTTTACAATATTGTAGTGGTTTTTGCCATACATTGACATGAATCAGCCATGGATTTACATGTGTTCCCCATCCCGATCCCCCCTCCCACCTCCCTCTCCATCCCATCCCTCTGAGTCTTCCCAGTGCACCAGCCCTGAGCACTTGTCTCATGCATCCAACTGCTCACTTTTGATAGGATCCACAAGGGGTCTCACTCACCTGGGTGCCTCTGGAATTCAGCAGCATGTCTCTTTGGCATGCTGCTGCCCTGCCACCCTCAGGGGGCCACAGGTGGGAGCTGAGGGGAAATACAGCACCAAAAGCAAACAGCAGGAGTACATCAGCAACTGACACTTGGGGCATACACCCAATAACCTCACAGATCACATGCTTCCTCCCCAAACAATACGTAACGCCCTGCAGAGCGGAGGAAACCCCTCGATGATTCAGACACGTGTGCAAAGATCCTGTACACTGGGAACAAGGGGTACAAGCAGACAATGTTATGCCATCATGCCCTGCACAGTAAGAAGTTAGCACCTGAAAGCTGGAACCAAATCTCTACTTTGGCTCTTCCCTGCCTCTAAATGGTGTCATCCAACCTGTTTCCACCTGTTCTGGGCGTTAGTTCAGGATAAGATGGCAGAGAGGAAGGGGAGATTAGGAGAGGAGCTGACAACCTATAAAACAAGATAACAATACAAAAATGCACAAACCAGACTGAGCACTAAAATATTTTATAACACTTGATATAGGGAATGGTAGGGTAGATATAAGGGACTTTCTATCGGTAGTAATGTATCTTTTTGTTGGTGTTGAAAGGACTCCGAGATAGTTGACTCTAGGAAGAGAAAGCTGAACCTTGGTGGGAGATACTGGATTGCCTCTATCAGCTAGAAAATTAAGGAGTTATGTAGTGTGGTGTTGAGAGTGTGTAAGCCAAGGACTATAAAGGAAAAGATCATCCACATATTGGAGGACAGGGATTTCCTTTGCTCTGCAGGGCGTTGTGATTGTTTGGAGAGGAAGCATGTGATCTGTGAGGTTGTTGGGTGTATGCCCCAAGTGTCATTGCTGGCATACCCCTGCTGTTTGCTTTTGGTAATTTATTTCCCCTCACCTCCCACCTTTGCCCCCTGAGGGTGGTGGGGCAGCAGCACACCAAAGAGACATGCTGCTGAATTCCAGAGGTGCCCAGGTGAGTGAGACCCCATGTGGACCCTATCAACTTTGAATTCTTTTAGGTGACAATGCTATACTTTCTTCTACCAATGAAAGAACTGGTGAGCCTTATCACTTTGTACCTCTTGTTGGGGTATTATTGTACTATTTATTATTTCAGGGGCTGAAATGATATCAACCTATTATTTTATACTATGCACTGTAATTGTGCATGTGTTGTCTTCCCTACTGAACTTTGTGTTCATTGAAATTTAGAATAAACATGTCAGGTTCATCTTTTTAAACTATCAGAGGTTTCAGCAAAATAATAATAATAATAATAAGTTACTTCATGTAAAATATCCAAAACGCAGAAGCTGGCCCAGTAGTATATCAGCCGATTGGACTCAAGGTAGTTGTGGTGTAGTGGAAGGAACAATGAATTTGTAGTTGGGTGGAGCTGGGTGTGAATCTCATCTCTGAACTTCTTTCCTCTCCATAATTGTACAAGCCTCCATTTCCTCATGAATTCAATAGAGGAGAGTTCTTCCTCTCACAGGGAATCTAATTAGGTGAGCTAGTTAGTTTGAATGTACATAGTACAATGTTCTGGCATGGAGCAGTTGTTAATCAGGTGTTAGGTGAAGGAATGAATGAGTGGTCTCTACTGATCAGAGATAACTTGGTTTGGTACCTGAAGTGTATTTTATAACTAAATCAATAAAGTATTTTCATTGAAAAAGTTAAATTGAAAGAAAAATATCCTTTTGAGAAGTCAGTTTCTTACTATGTGACTTTCATTGTCAAAACCTGTTGCCTATTAATTCATGTTTTGTTTGCTAAACTAGGGTTATATTTCTGCCCTGCATTGAGCCAAGATTTTTCTTGATTGAGACAGGAGCCATCTTCTAATTTGAGCATTGGCCAGTTCGTAGGCTGGCTTCTACAAATGGACCATAAAAATATATTTCTGAGTTTTGACTGTAGATTATTAATATTAATCAGTTAAAATCATTTTAATTTGTAGTTCATCACCCAAAGCCATCATTAAACTACAAAGGAGTACTTTGCTAATTATTTTGTTTCTATCACATTAAAAACTCTTAATGTCTGATATTCAGTTAATTCATGTCACCACATTTCAACCAAACGGTACAGCATCATTCATTCATCCAACTAATATTTATTGGTGCTCACTCATGCCAGACTGTGTTTTAGGTGTTGAGGATGTAGCAGTAAATAAGACAGTCAAGGTCTGTCTTTTAATGCAAGTTATATTTTATTGAGGGACTCTATCCATTATTTTATTTTATATTGTATATTTTATACATGTGACTATGATGTCAGGTAGAGATAAGTGGTATACAAAAAGACAGGAAGAGAATGTCAGGGAATTGATGCTATTTAAAATACTTTTGAGGGACTTTCCTGGTGGTTCATTGGCTAAGACTTCGAGCTCCCAATGCAGGGGAGCTCATGGTGGAAGGAAGATCAAAGATCCCACATACCACAATTAAGACCCAGCACAGCTAAATAAACAAATACTTGCATGAACACACTGGGAAGGTAGGAGGTGATGGTCATAGAATGGGTCAATGTGAATTGAGACTTTAGAAGTTTAACAGGTCTGACTATAAGATGGGTGAGGTGGGGCAGGTGATAAGCTTAATGGCGGTAAGGAGATAGAGAAATTAAATGCCAGTAATGCATATAACAAAATTGATTCCCTCTTTCCTTCTTGAGAATGTCATCATGGGTAAAACCTTCTTAAGCCTTCTGCCTGATGATGAGAAAAGTGGAGTATTTTCAAAGATGGCTTTCAAAATTCCTGTATCAAGTTCAGGTACAGATTTTTATTTTTCAAATAGTAAATGCTTAGATTTTAAGACAGATAATAATCACTTAAAGGAATAATAAAAATAAAGACATTAGAGCCAATATAGCTGCCGATCATATATTAATTTAACTTGCTGTAATTTTGCAAATTTTATTTCTAATATTAAACTTTCTCCACTATTAAATCTTGTTCTTTATCATAAACTTTCAGTTTTTCAGCTTTTGTATAATTGTATTAGTATTATGTAAATTATGTTTTAGGTGATACCCCACTCTATAGGGGTAGAGGAAAGACTGAAGGCAGGAGGAGAAGGGGACGACAGAGGATAAGGTGGTTGGATGGCATCACTGACTCAGTGGACATGAGTTTGAGTAAACTCCAGGAGTTGGTGATGGACAGGGAGGCCTGGCATGCTGTGGTCCATGAGGTTGCAAAGCGTCAGACTGAGCAACTTAACTGAACTGAACCACTCTATAGATACAACATAGATAGCTATGCAAGTGCTAATATTCATGAAAAGAAAATAATATTTTTAAAATCTAGTCTAAGTAAGCCAATAGTCATATGAAATAATCCTTCAGAATATAGTTAAATACAAATGTTAAATTGTTTTGTGTCTGTTTTTTTTTTTTTAGTTGGAAAGCATATTGACTTTTGCTGTCATTTCAAAAGAGGAGATGCTGAATCCAGTAACACCTCTGCTTATGAATATGTTAAAGTCATCCTGACTCTAAAAGATGTTTCTAGTGGTAATCAATAGAGTTTTTAATCTTATTTATAAGAAATTCATGAGTTATGCAGCCCTTCATCAGTAATATAAATGCCCTTCTACTGTTGGCACTCTCTCTGCTACCCCTGTGACCACAGGTTTTGGTGGACCACAAGCATTAATTAGACTTTAAAAGTTATAGCAAAATTGACAAGGTGAGGTCATATGGTAACATGGTAGACTGAGCTGATAAGCATGGCTCTTTCCTTCTACAAAAAACAAGGAAATTATTGCTTAAACATAACCTAAGGAGTTTATTGCACAGACAACCTTAAAAGAAAGGATAAAATACAGGACACAGTGATAAGAAGTTGATTTGTGCTGGGCCTAATTGATTTTTAAATCATACATTGATTCCATTGACTGCAGTCTGGAGTAGTAACACTTGTTCAAGGACTAACACATAAATCTTAGAGACTTAAAATGATCAGTAAAATTCTGCCCGTTGGTTTAGATGAAGAGTAAGTGTGCTAACTCTCTCAGAGTTTGAATGCAAAAATATGTGTTATTTAGAGGAAATCAAAACCCAAATCTGTGTGTCTTAATGTGAATACAGGATCAGAATTTGAAATTCTCAAGGCTTCAGGAACCATACGCTGATAAATCAATATAAACACTGTCTTGGGATCATTAAAAGATCTAGGGCTTGAATCTGAGGTAAATAGCCCAACAAATATGTGAAAAGATGCTCAAACTCACTAGTAAGTAAAGAATGAAAAATTAAAAAACCAATGAGTAGCAATGCACACACATCAGAACAGCAGCAATTAAGAGTGTGAATAATACCAAACATTGGTGAGGATGTGAGAAATGAAAACACTCATACAGTGTTGAGAGGAATGGAAACTCATGAAGCCATCCTGGAAAACAGAGTGAACTTAAGTCAGTTAGCTTGTAACTCAGTAATCCTATCACTGGATGGAGATACCACAGAGGCGAAGCTGCAGAGATCTGTGTCTAAGGGGACTTGCACTATGTATGTCATAGTGTCGTTTGTAGTAGGAGGGAGTTGGAGACAGCCTAGGTGTAATCATTAGGGAAATGAACAAGTAAAATCTGGGGGAAATATACAATATAGAAAACTTTATGTAGTTAAAATAATGAACTCTAGATATACATAATACCACATGGTTAGATCTTAAAACCATGTTGTTCATTGAGAAACAAAGAGGTCTATAGCACAAGACAACCTTTGTAAATTGTGAAAGCATAATAGTGCATAGAACCAGGCTACATATTTGACTGGGGCTTCCCAGGTAGTGCTAGTGGTAAAGAACCCACCTGCCAATGCAGGAGACATAAGAGATGTGGGTTCTATCCCTGGGTTGGGAAGATCCCCTGGAGGAGGGCACAGCAACCCACTCCAGTATTCTTGCCTGGAAAATCCCATGGACAGAAGAGCCTGGTGGGCTACAGTCCATGGGGCTGCAAAGAGTCACACACCACTGAAGCAAGTTAGCACACATTTGACAGGGTGGTGTATTTGACCACATGTTAAAGGTGGTAGATAATAGTGGATCCCCATGGGTGGGAAAGGGACAGAGAGAAAAAATAAATAAAAATGAGAGTTGGAATTTTATCTGTGTTCATAATATGCCATGAACTAAGAATATAATTAAGTCAGTTCTTTGCCACTGAGGTCTAAAAATATAACAATTGAATGAATGGGTAAGTAAAGAATGAAAATTAGCTCACACAGTGGTTGCCAGGTATCTTTGTCACATACCTTGGAAACTAAAAGTCAAATACCTTAAAAAATACTTGATTCCATGTACACACAAATTACAAATATTTGATACCTACATGGTCTATGTAAAGAAGGGGAGCAAATTTCTTTTGGAGTTAAAACGTCCATTCACAAGGTAAGATTGGAAGACTGAAAAATCACCCTGAACTCACAATTATTTCCCAGTAATGACTCCTTGTTCTGGTGGAGACCAGGGTTGGGAGGGTTGGAATGTAAGGAAGACAGGAAAAATTGGTGGCTCAGAATTCTGAAAATTGTCAATGGGTTGATAAATGGCACACGGATGGGACAGGTGACTGTTCTTTTGTGTACCTGGCCTGCCTTTCTATTAGATTGTCACTTGTGTGTCTCTGTCTCCCTTAGAGCCTCCTGTGCTGTTCCGCAGTTTCTTTTCCAAACATGTCTTTGGGTCATCTGTCGTAAATCTTCCTTTGGAGGATCGCTTTTACCTGGTGGGGACCATTTGTGTTCTTAGGGCTCAGATTCTACGGGTAAGTATGTTGGGTTTGTGTCTCCCCCGTTGTGGCCATGCAGGCTTCCTTTAAAGGGACGTGCCCTCTTTGGTCTCTCAGCTACTGTACAGCACTGCTAAAGCACCTGATGTGTGCAGAGGGTTGTGTTAGGATATGTGAGTGAGAAAAGACCAGCTTCTGTGTTTCAGAAGATGAACACCCCAAAGAGACGCACACTCATTGACAAGTGGTTTTGATATACTATTAAACAAGTATACAGGATCTGGGGGCCGGGACATAGTAAGAGAAATCACCATTTTGGCAGGTGGATAAAAGAAGGCTATGTCACCAGGTGAGTTTTGAAGCAGCTCTTCTGTCTGCCCGTTGCTCACTTAGTATCTTTCTAATAGAGAATTCCCAGATTCTGTCTCAAAAAAACAGGAAAAAAAAGGAAACACCTTTCATCTTTAGATTCATCTGATTGGTTCAGACTAATGGGTTATTTACCAAGTGATGTACTTAGCAAGCACCTACTGTGTGCCAGGCACTGTGCTCAGTGCTAGAAAAAAAGACAGTAGACAAGTAACATTAACAGATGTCATGGAGATGATAAAACAGAATTGTGTGCTAATGACTGGTGGAAGTGGGAGTCCAGTAGAATGTCAGGGAAGGTCTCTCTCTGATGATGTGCCTTTTGAACAGAGACTATGAATGACGATAAGATGCCAACCCAGGAAAGAAAGGAAGGCAGTCCAAGTAGAGGGTTCAGCAGCTATAAAAGTCATGAGGTAGTAACTCACATGGAGAGTTCCAGGGAACAAAGACCATCATATGACTAGACAAAGTTGTTAATGTGATGATGCTGTAACATACAATACATGTACTTACATGAGAGGCCTCTGGATCCAGAGTTCACAACCTTTCTTACTAGCTACAAGACCTTACCCAAGTCACTTATATCTTTTAGCCTCAGGTTATTTTTCTATAAATGGCGAAAAGAGTACCTCTTTGAGGGTTATTGTGAAGTGCAAATAAGACAGCCCCTGGTGTATGGTTGCTGCTGCTGCTAAGGTATATGGTTAGCACTCAGTAAATATGAGTCCTTACAGTCATGATCATCATAGTCATTTTTATCATTATTATTAGTATCATTACAATCCAGAGGGGGCAAAAGATCTGCTTTATTTTTCCTCTCTGGTTTAAAATCTGGGCTTTAACTGACCACATTTCAGAAGATGTGAGGGCTTTCTTTACACTCAATTTAGAGTAGTGATTTATGTGATCTTTTTTTCCCCTAAAGTTAAGACAGTAAGAAAATTGGTCAAGAGAAAAGCATTTGAAGTAAGTTGCTGAGTCTGTTGGCCCCATTCAGTATCCCACTCCAGCAGTTCTCTGGGATTTGAGCTCTCATATTTGCCATGAGAAGGCAGACATCCCATTTAGAGGTGACTCAACAGTAGAGAATCTTCCTTCCAATGCAGAAGACATGGGTTGGGAAGATTCTTGGGTTGGGAAGAGCCCCTGGAGGAAAAAATGGCAACCCACTCCAATATTCTTGCCTGGGAAATCCCATGGACAGAGGAGCCTGGTGGACTACAGTCCATGGGGTCACAAAGAGTCAGACATGACTGAGCAACTAAAACATCAACAACCCCCAAATCTACTTCCTCATCTGAGAAAGAAAAATCTCATTTGAGACGGCGCCCTCACCCTGGGCTCCCTCTTGGCACAAGGATTTCTGTTTGTGACCTATGGCAGTTTTTCTCTGGGTTTCTGAGATATTTGTTTCATATTAGTGGTCATTTCAAAGAACAAATCTTGTGAGAAAAGAGGGCTTTTTGGAGGAAGACTTTGTTCAACAGAGTGGCTGTGTAGCAGTGGAAGGGTGGTGAGCTCAAGAGTTCAACTTTGAAGTAGACTTACCTTGATCCTGCATCTACTAGTTGTACGTCTTTGACCAAATCATCCTAGCTCTCAAATCCTCGATTTTCACATCTGTGAAATTGTGTGCCTTTCTCACAATGATATATAGATGAGTTGGATTTTCAAATTTACTACAACCTATACAAATACGTCAGATATTTTTACTATGTAAGTATCTAAAATGCCAATTTTTCTGCAGGACTTTTTCAACTTAAATGAGTCTCGTGAAGTTGGTCCATTGGTCTCAGATTCGGATGAGGATAGGCCATCTGAGGACTACAGGTGAGAGGCTAATGTTGTAAGTAATGGGGAACTAGGGTACACTTTTATTCAACAAAACTGAAACAAGAGAAATCACATCTATGACTATTTTTCCATCAAAATGGAAAAAAGAAAACAATTGAATCCAAATGAGCAATCTACTAGTTTGAATTTCCTTTCTCAGCTAGTATAATTTGTGTTTTTTCTAACTAAATATAAATATGAGTAATTGGCTTTCTATAAAAGAAATAAAGCAATAAACAGAGCAACCTTAACTGACACATTTAATTATTTTCAAATTAAGACAATACCTGTACACATAGACTTGATTGCTTCTTTTTCTTGAAACAATTTAAATGGTAGAAGAACAAATAAGCATTGTAGTAACAGCTATTATACAGGTGTTCCTCTTTTTTGTGAATCTAATCTATTCTTTAACATTTGTTTGTTAACAAATTTTCAGAGAACAAAGGGAGTAATTCCGTTATTTTGACTGGGAAAAATAAAAATGCACTCCTAACCTAAAGGAAAATGCCAACTTGCTAGGTGTCGCTAAAACTCCTTAATTTGCCTATTTAATAATCTGCCAAGAATTTTTACAAAATAGAAATTGTTTGCAATACTATCTAGTCACTTCATATTTGATAAACTCATTAGTAGATATTTTATATGTAGTAAGCCAGAATAGTAGACATTGCTCAGTGTAGGATATTGAGAAAGGATTACATATTCCTTCTACATTGCAGTGTATGTGGAGATGTAAATAAATAGCAAAATAATACATTAAAGATGAGCACTAGATGCCAGTAAAAGTTAGCAAAATAAACTAATCAAGATGATGCTTTGAGAGGGTTCTTCTGATGGAAGGCATGTTTGTGTGAGGTCTGGTGGTGGGAGGAGGGAGCTGGAGGCTATGGTCTCTGTTAGGCTCTGGTGGTGGAATGAGGTAAGGAAGAAAGAGCTGGTGAAGAAATGAGTTAAACAGGAAATGTCTGAGGTTCATCTGTGTCTGAATCTGAGGAACAGGAGAGAATCTTCCCTTTCTGGCAGCAGAGCTCAGAAGTGTCTGGTGAGGAACCATTGTCTAAAGCTACACACAGAGCCACAGGATGAAAAACAGAGCTTGTGGTGGCAGTCTGTTTGTATTCCCTTTGCTTGGCGCCCTACAACTCTCGCTAACACATGCCCCAGTTTGTAATTGTGTCGCAGGTCTGCTCATGCCACCATCACACTTACGTGCCCCAGCAAGATTTTTTTTTTTTTTGCAGAATCTCAAATTTCTTGTACATATTCATCACTATATTTATGGTTCATAGGAGTTAGGGACACAGTCATGGTCAAGTTTGAGACTAACAGCCATTCAAAATTCTTAATGTGCTTTATCAAACACTACAGTGTTTCTTGTAGTGCATGCGGTTCTTTGGGCCTCTTAGACTTACCCATCTCCTTCATTAGTTCCTCTACTTTATTAGAAGACCTTTTACTGCATGGGGTGGGAGAGAGGATATCTGTAAAGCATACAGTGTTTAAACAGGAGCTCTAGGTACTACTCTGTGAGAATACCTGAGCTACAACAGCAACCAACCATGTCCTTTTACCCGAGGGTACATGACTTCAACATATTCTTGCATGCAGCTTACAGCAGGTTTGTTTAGTAGGTTTGGGTAATGAATTTTGTGTCAATTAGTAGATCATTATGGCAAATCTTCAGAGAGGGAGGGTTCAGAGACTGAGGAGACCTGCATTTTATTTTTAAGTGGAACTTAATTGAATGAAAAATATTCTGATAAAGAAACAAGCCAGCTACTACATCTGTGCCACTTGGTCTCCACTCAATATAAGGAAAGGCTTAAAATCATGTCTTTTCTAATATAGTGAGAAATTATCATTATTGGGGGGATGCACCATAATGTTATATATTTTAATACTCTCATAAATATGCCTACAGTTTCTTCAAATATTAGGCAATAGATTGTTCATCATGTAGACAGTAAGATAAAAATATGACAGGAAATAACTGATGGATTTGATGAAGAAAATTCTGTTTAATTCCAGCTTGTCCTCACTTCCTTCTCATATCCCTCTCCTCTTTTCCAACACTATGGCTGCTTTTCCAGGTCCAACCACCTCAGGTATCACACGATGGGTTGTTGGCGGACCTGGCTCATCCACTAGTCTGAGGTCTATAAAGGAGGACCTGGCAGGCTTATCCCTGTTTAGCACAGAGCTTGACATTGAGGGGGCAGAAATGAACATCTGCTCAGGGACTCACTGATGGATCCTATCAAAATGATAATCCATTCTATGTCATGAGACTTCACAAATACAGTACAGTATTGTTACAGCTCAGCGTGAACCAGTATTGCCTTATTTTTTTCCATAGACTTATTCTTTGTCCTCTGGATATTTTCAGATAGCAACAAGAAGAGAGATACACATCAGGCATTAGTTTGTAGGCACCCTGAGCGGCAATCAATAATCTGTTCCCCTTTTGTGGTCTGAGGGATGGTTGAAAAAGTAATCAGGCACAAAGTTCATAGGGACCTAGAGCTCCCCAGATGCTTCTGGAACTTCCCTTGGTAATTTAATTTTCAGTGTTTTTTTGAAAGGCAAGGAGCATCCTGTTAAGAAGCTTGAAAGGTTTGTGCTTATGAAAGAAACACAGAGAGGGAAATTTAAAATGTTTAGAAGAAAGGCAAGACAGGACATCTTGCCTGGGAACAAGGCAAGATGTCCTGTCCTTGCATGTTTCAGATCTGAGGCTAAAGAACCTTTCATTTCATGAGAGGGACTCAGTGGTTGGGTTTTCCATTAGAGCTACAGATACACTGGAGGAGAAGGTCTTGCTTGAACATAGAAAAATAATGAATACTTCGGAACTGAGGAGTAGGCACAGAATTGAATACTGTGTGGTCCTTTCCCATCTTCCTACTGCTACAGTCAGAGGAAGCACTGAACTACTGCTAGTACTCTTAGTTTCTATGTATCAGTAAGGCCCAAAGTTATGTCATAACATCATCTTAATAGAAGTGCATCTTGTACTTTATTCCTCATGATGTGATCTCATGTTTATTAACTTACTCTCCACAAATTGTTAGCATAGATTTTAGACTCATTGTAAAGATGAGAAAGTGCAGTCACAGAGGATGCATGATTTGCCCAAAGCCATGCAGTTGGTTAAGCAGTAGAGCTGGGATGGGGACCCAGATTCTCCTGGGCTGGTTTCTGTTAGGATGTCACTTTCAGGCGCTGTGGCTGGTATGGGGTTTCAAGGAGAAAACTCCAGGAGTCTTTGGGAAGTACTTGATCAGGGACATTACTTTGAGAAAACATTTTTTCTTTTAATGTATGTCGTCTTAGAGAGAGAGAGAGAGAGAGATAGATAGAGAGAGAGAGAGAGAGAGAGAGAGAGGAGAGTTAGTATGGTAGGAGATCTCATCAATTAGTCCAAACATTTTCAACAAAGGTAGTATCTTTTCCCCCAAAGGTAGAGTAGGTAACACTGGAAAATCAGATGACAGTTATGCCCTAGAGTTCTAGTATCTCTTCCCTTTATCCGAAGTCTTCAAAAATTCTCCTGCAGATGGCGGTCCCCAGGGAGACTCCACCTATCAGCAACTGCACCAGAAAGAATGTCCCTGGTGAATTCCCCTTTCAGCTTGTTTCGGTGAAGTGTTATCTTGTACAGAGCTGTGAGGAGAATCTTGCAAGATGTTCAGTTCAGTTCATTTGCTCAGTTCTATCCGCCTCTTTGTGACCCCATGGACTGTAGCATGCCAGGCTTGCCTGTCCATCACCAACTCCTGGAGCTTGCTCAAACTCATGTCCATCCAGTCGGTGATGCCATCCAACCATCTTATCCTTTTTCACCCTCTTCTCCTGCCTTCAATCTTTCCCAGCATCAGGGTCTTTTCCAATGAGTCAGTTCTTTGCATCAGGTGGCCAAAGTATTAGATATTCAGCTTCAGCATCAGTCCTTCTGATGAATATTCAGGATTGACTTCCTTTAGGATTGACTGGTTTGATCTCCTTGCTTTCCAAGGAACTCTCAAGAGTCTTCTCCAACACCACAGTTCAAAAGCATCGATTCTTTGGCACTCGGCATTCTTTATAGTCCAACTCTCACATCCATACATGATTAGTGGAAAAACCATAGCTTTGACTAGATGGACCTTTGTCGGCAAAGTAATGTCTCTGCTTTTTAATATGCTGTCTAGGTTGGTCATAGCTTTTCTTCCAAGGAGGAAGTGTCTTTAATTTCATGGCTGCAGTCACCATCTGCAGTGATTTTGGAGCCCAAGAAAATAAAGTCTGTCACTGTTTCCATTGTTTCCCCATCTATTTGCCATGAAGTGATGGGACCAGATGCCATGATCTTAATTTTCTGAATGTTGAGCTTTAAGCCAGCTTTTCCAGTCTCCTATTTCACTTTCATCAAGAGGCTCTTCAGTTCCTCTTCACTTTCTGTCATAAGAGTGGTGTCATCTGCATATCTAAGGTTATTGATATTTCTCCCAACAGTCTTGATTCCAGCTTGTGCTTCATCCAGCCTGGTTTTTCACATAATGTACTCTGCATATAAGTTAAATAAACAGGGTGACAGTATACAGCTTGTACACGGTCCTAATTAGTGAGATTTTGTTGTATGGAGCCTTTGTACTGTTCTGTACTGACTTCATCCCTGTGTGTGCCTCATCTTGACCAGGGAAAGTGCCCTGTACCCCATTGTATCACATGCCATTTGCTTTGGTTTCTCTAGCACTTTATATCTAGCTTGCTTAGTCTCATCACTCCAACCCAATGGAACTTATTCATACAGCAAATATTTAGCACCTACTATGTGGGAGTTTCTGTTCTAGGCTCTGAGGATAGGACAGTGAACAAAAATCCTTATCTTCCTGGGGAGCTTATATTCTAGTAGAGAAGAAAGAAAATCAAACAATAGATCAGAATAGGTTAGATGGTGAGGAAGGCCAAGGGAAAATGATAAGCATTGAAGAGACATAGGGAAGCTTGTAAGGGAAAGAGAAATTGTTTTAGACTTTGCCACATGCAGTTGACATTCTATTTTTTAAGAGATGGTACAATATTGGCAATTTCCACTGGTTAACATAATAAATAGGGTGGCCACCTAAGGCCTCAACAAGAAGGTGACTTTTTAATTACCATCTGAAAGAATTGGATTTGGGAGGAAATATTCCAGAGAAGGAAGAGCAGATGCAAGGGCCCTGAGGCAGGAGCACATTAGGTGTGTTTGAGAAGCCAGTGTGTCTGGAGCAGGTTCAGCAGGGAAAGAGGGCAGAGATGATTGGAAGATTAGAACCCACAGTACTTGGGGAGGACTCCACCAAGAGGTGTGAGCAGCTGTGGGGGAGGAAGAGGGAGCACGCTAGCTGGTGGAGCAGCTGGAGGTGGCCATGCTATAGTCATCTACCGTTGTCTCCTCCTGCCTTCCACTGCCTCGTGAGGCCTCGGTTCGGGCTTTCTCCTCCTCCTCTGCAGGTCACTTGGCTAATTCTATTCCACACCACTTCCTGTCCCTTTTGACAAATACTATGGAGGTCTTGTGATATAGTTATTGCAAAACAGAAACCAAAACCAAAACGTGAGATTGGGATTTTTTAAGCTACAATATTTGTTTTTTTTTTTTTTTCTTAGCTTGGCCAATTACAGATTGTGTAATCTTAGAGAAGCCTCATTAAGTCTCATGCTCTTTATCTATAAATGGTGAGGCTAATTTACTGCAAGATGTGCATGACTATGAACTCAGGAAATGAGATCTATCTCCTTTGATAAGTAAATGAAATCTATATGATTTGTAAAATAGTATGCACAGTCAAGTTGTTATCAACTAAGAAGTACTTACAAATATAGAATAGTTACAGTTTAAAACTGTACTCAATCCTGGGAATTCCCTGGTGGTCCAGTGGTTAAGACTCTGGGCTTTCGCTGCCAAGGGCCTGGGTCCAATCCCTGGTCAGGGAACTAAGATCCCGCAAGCCACGTGGCAAAACAAAACAAAAAACAACTGTACTTAATCCTTACTGAGCTATAAACACATTATTAAGTGCAAAGGGCTACCTGTTAACCCGATTTATGGACAAGGTTTGAAATCTGTGTCTGGTGACTTCTTTTAATATTCTTATTAATGTTTTCTATTAAGTTAAGATTTTTCTCCTTTTCTCTTTCAAGCCAGCACCTTTTAAACATCTGTCTTTTTTAGAGTTCTAGAGTCATTAACACCCAAACTATTCCATGTAAAGTGTCCATGCCTCCTTGCTGGGTGGAGGAGGTGTGACCCAGTCTGACAGTGATGGAATTCTCAGCTTGCAGTCAGTTGATCCGGGGCCTCACACCCACCTTGGAGACACACACACACACACACACACACACACACACACACCTCCTGGCACAGGGCACTGACAGATAAGAGAAGGACTTGGGGCATTGCAGCAGCCTGACATTGAAGGAAATAGCCCCTGAGCTATTTAACTTCTCCTGTCCTATTGGTGTGAAAAGGGTCTTGTCCTTGAGAAGGTCAGACATTAAATCAAAGAAGAAAGGGTGCAGTCCCAGGATTCTGGGTTTTAGATTTCATAGTGTTTGTGTGACTACTAGGCAAGCCATCTTCCATCTTCAGCTATATGACTTAATTATTTTGATCATCTAAAAGCATAAAATCATTTGACTGTCTTATTAGATTTATGATTGATAAGAGCAATTTCCATGTTAATATTTTTTGAAAAGCTCTAAGTAAGTTTTGCACTCCAAACCCATGGAAGCAACCCCCGAAATCACTGAAGGTTTAGACATTAATGAAAAGAAGTTTAATAAATAGCAAAGTTTACAAAAATCTGGGATGAATTTTCTGAGTATCAGCCTCTATGCAAAGTAGTTCTGGAGAAATATGCTGGCAGCTGCTTGTTCTACTCAGACAATGAAGAATGTAGTATTTTTTTTTCCTGGTAGTCTGCATTTGTCATCCTGTAATGAAGATGTCAGGCTGTGTATTAGGCCTCTGAATAAGTGGGGCAGGATCCTGCTCTCTTTTGACTTAATACTTTTTGCTTTACATTCTTTTTAAGATTCATATTGAGTAGAGTTCCCTGTGCTCTACAGTAGGACCTTGTTGATTATCTATTTTATTTATTTATTTGCCATGCTGCACTGCATGCAGGATCTTAGTTCCCCAATCAGGGATCAAACCAGTGTCCCTGGCAGTGGAAGTGTGGAGACTTAACCATTAGACTGCCGGGGAAGTCCTGGTTATCTATCTTCTATATAGTAGTGTGTGTGTGTTACTCCCAAACCCCTAATGCCTTACTTAAAAAAAATTCCAGGATATTCTTTTGCGTTAGCTCCATTAAACATTTTTTTTTTTAACTTTTAAACTTTTTATTTGTGTCTTGGCATCCTCCATTACTCACAACTGTTCACATTTTACCCCATTTGCTTTATCATCGTCTCCTTCTCTTCCCCCTCCATCCAACTGCTGCTCTTCCTTTCCTCTGTCTGGTCTCCTCTCCTCCCCTCTCCTCCTGTTTTCTCCCTTTTCTTCCCCTTTTCTTCTTTCTCTCTCTCCCCACCCCTCTGCTTCATTCATTCATTCATTATTTATTTATTTTTCCATCCAGCGGATTTTAATCTTCTGCTAATATTATTTATTTCAATGCTCTGATTGTCCTTGCATCAACCAGTGACAGCCCCTTTGATCTGGCTCCTGTGTCTTTTTGATGCTTCCCAGCATCTTGCAGCATTCCTTCCTTTCGGGCACTGTATGGTGTTCCAGGTTCATTTTGTACTTTCTCTGCCTCAGCCACAAAATCAGCTGGTTTTCTAAGACTTAGTCAAAGGGGAGCCCTGTTTTCCTTAAGCACAGCTATTTAGAAACCGGGATCTGGGTGCTACTTGTACTCATTGTTACTGACGTATAGGTATCTTCTGAACTGGGAAGCAAATACACACACATATACATAGGCATAAAGATCTATATCTGTATTTATTTCTGTATCTGCCCATCTATATGCATGTGTACTTTTGTTCATGGGTGTAGGTTCCAAGAATCCAAACCAAGACTTCATACCAATACCTCCATCTTAATCCAGCACCAGAAGGTTCACTCCAGTCCCCCCACTTTCCAGTTTTGCAACACTCTTCTTACTAGTTAGAGAGGCCTGGGCCCATTATCCTCCATATATTTACTTATTGCTCAAGTCTGGAATGCACATAAAGTAACTGTAGGGTTGCCAAGTCATGTCATTGTGAAAAGCAAACCTCCTCAAATGAGTTAATATTTACATTTTAAGGTGAAATGTACACATAATGAAAGGCACAGATCTTAAGTATATTTGACAAATGCATAGACCCATGGGACCCACATTCCTGTCAAGACATAGAATATTTTCAAAACACTGGATAGGTGTTTTGTACCCTTTCCTGTTATCCCTGCACCTAGAGGCAACCCCTGTTGTGATGTTTTTCACTGTAGATTCAAGTTTCCTTTACTATAACTTCATAAAAGTGGAACTGTATGATCTATATAGTCTGTTGAGTCTGTCCTCTTAAACTCAGAAAAATGTCCCTGAGATGTGTCATGTCACAGGTTCAGTAGTTCATTCCCTTTTGTTGCTGTGGAGTATTCTCTTCTATGAATAGACCACAATTCATTAGGCATTTTCCTTTCGATGAACCTTCATTTCTAGTTTGCAGTTACTATAAATAAAGCTGCAATGAACATTCTTTTACAAGTATGTTTGTGGACACATTTTCATTGTTAAATTATTAAGCACATTTATTTGTTCAATTAAACATCAAAATTGATTTGTTTTCACTTGGTATTCAGTTCTATGGTTTTTAACACATTCAATGATTTGTGTAACCATGGCCATGGTCAAGATAATGACCAGTTCCATCACACCCCCCTAGAAGTTCCTTGTGCATCCCTTTATAGTCTGTCCTATCTCACCTCACCCCAACCTCTGTCAACCACTGATTTATTCTGCATCTCTATCGTTTCATCTTCCTGAGAATGTCATATAAACAGAGTCACACAGTAAATAATCTTTTAAGACTGGTTTCTTTCCCTCAGTGTAGTTCCTTTGAGATTCATCTGAGTTGTTGCATCAATAACTATGTACTATTGGGTTGCATTTTGTTGTATGCATGTCTCACAGTTTATTCATTCACCTATTGAGGGACATCAGGGTTATTGATGAGTTTTGCCAATCATTAATAAAGCTACTATAAACATTCCTGAACAAGTTTTTGGTGTAGACATAAGTTTTTATTTCACTTCTCTAGGGAATTGAATTATGCTTTTAACTTGCATCCCAGGACTTCCCTGGCAGTCTAGTGGTTAAGACTCTGCACGTCCACTGCAGAGGGCATGGGTTTGATCCCTGGTCAGGGAATTAATATCCCATATGCTGCACAGTGCAGCCCAGGAAAAAAAAAAACACACACACACACACAAAAAAAAACTTGCATTCCACTAATGACTAAAGATGTTGACTATCTTTTCATCATTTGAATATTAAAATGTTTTGCCTATTTTTAAAATTATGTTGTTTAATCTCTTATTATTGAGCTTTGAGAATTCTTTGTATATTCTGGATACAAGTCTTTTGTCAGATATGTGATGTGCCTGTATTTCTCTAGCCTGTAGCTTCTTTTTTCATTCCAGTAACAGTGTTCTTTTGCACAACAAAAGTTTTTAGTTTTGAAGGAAGACGATTTTACCATTTTTTTTTTCCTTTGATGGATCCTGCCGTGTCATGGTGCCATATCTAAGAATTCATTGCCAAAGCAAAGCTCACATAGATTTTCTTTTTTTCCCAAAAGTTTTATAGTTTTGTATTTGGGTCTGTGATCCATTTTGTGTCCATATTTTATAAAGTGTGAGTTTTAGGTTGAAGTTCGTACTTTTTACCATATGGATTTCCAGTTGTTCCAAAACTACTTGTTGAAATATGATCAATATGATCTCCTGCTCGAAAGCTTTCAGTGATTTCCCCTGCTCTTAGAGGAAAATCCACAGTCCTTTTGTATGATCTGTAAGGCATTCTGCTCTTGTGCCTGTCTAGTCCTCACATCTCATTTTGTGCCACATGCCTTCCTATCTGTTCTGCTCCAGCCTCATTGGCCTCCTGGCCTCTGTGAATTCCCCAAGCTCTTTTCCAATGCAGTGCTTGTGTGCACACTTATGTCCTCAACCTGAAACACTCTTCAACTGTGTTGTCACATGCTTGGCATGGTGCTCTCCCAGGTCCATTTTGACTTCTCTTTCCATGGCACCCTGCCCTTTTACTTTGTCATGCTTTTTGCAGTTTGCAAAAAATACAGTTATCTTTGGACTCTTTGTTCATTGTGTGGATTCCCCATGAAACTATACACTCCTAGAGGCTGCATTCTCCATGTCCAGCACTGTGCCTTCCCTCATAAAACTTACTGCCTAGTGTGGATGGAGATGAACAAGTAAACCAGAAACCATCGTGAAGTCCCCATTCCATGGACGTGCCGTCGGACTCTTTTCACTGTACCCCGTTCCTGTTTTCTGCACAGATAACATGTCTTTTCCCTCCGTGCTTGGTTTGCTCACATCTTTTTCACCATTTAGGATCCAGGTCATTCCTTCTCTCAAAAGTCCTTCCAGGTTGCCCCATCTTGCTCTCTACTTTCCTGCTGACACTCTCCACTGTGCCTTGCCATCATGGGGACTGACTTAGTTCTTCTTCAGAGAATTAAAAGCTCTAAGACAGAAGTATCCAAAGTGCATTCAGCTTGTGTCTCCTTAAGTTCAGAGAAGAGCTAGTCTCATCCCATCACTCACTTTCTGATTTCTAGGAAACAAGCGTGTGATAAACCATCTGTCCACTTGGCTACTAAGAGCTAAGGGGTCTGATTTACAGGATAAAAAAGGAAAAGAAGGCCCAATTTAAAGTCAGATTTCATATCTATGCAACCAATACTTAGACTGCAGCCTAAGTATTTGATAAGCAACAAAGACATAAAAAGGTTTTTTTTTTTTCTTTTAACATATACTGGGACTTGATGGTTTCTGTTTCTTTATTTCCACAACTGGTTCAATACTAGGCTTATAAAAGTGACAGAAGAAACACACAGGATGTCACCTTCAAAAAATGACTGAGGGAGTAGATTTTAAAGTAGGAAGATTGAAATACCATATAAAACATGGGCTATTAGGCAAAACCTTACCATTAACATATGTATCCAGGCCAGGCCCTCTGGAGCCACTGGCTGTATTGAAAAAAAATTGGTTCTGCTCTGAGATGTAGAAATGTTGCATGTGTTTCCTTCCTTTGAAGTGCTACATCAAGGGAGTCATTTTGACTGAAGAGTGATGAACCTCAATTTATAAAATAATTTTTAGATTATTTCAAGCTAGAAGAAATGTTTGATAGTAGATCAAAATTTTTGATCATCACATATTTGATAATATGAAAGTAGTGATGTCTGAAAGTAAGTATGGTAACAGATGAACTATAAAAACACATCTGAACTGTCAGTTCTAGTCTTTCAAATATTGTGTTCTCTTGAGGAATGGATGCACCCCTGTAGAACCCTCTATCCTCTGCTGGAAGGCTTGGCCTAAAGGGTTTATTAGTGGGGAACAGAGCAAATTCTATATCTTACTACACAGTGCTGGTCTTAGGATAGTCTCTAGTCTGATTTATGAATTTCTTCTGGAATGAATTTTCCACAAATATATGATGGAGAACTGTGTACCCTTGACATTCATTCTGCCTATGAATGTCTTTAGTGTTAGCAGCTGCCATCCAGGCTGGGTTCCAGACATGTCCCAGTGACTCACCAACCAACACTATATGTCGCCTTCTCTACATCTGAAAGAGGGGCAGACCACAAAACACTAATCAGATTCTAAAGGTGCCTTCTTATTTGCTTAGTTTTCCTGCACTGTTCAGAAGAGGCCAATATCAGCAATGTTCTTTTCAAGATGATAAAAACCTTGCAAAGAAAATTTTTGGTGATTGATGGTCTACCATATTTTCATAGCAATAGGGTTCTTGTTTCATTGACTTTTGTCTGTTTTCTTTTTAATCTTTGACATCACAGCATTTCTCATCATAGATTACTTACCATTTAAGGTACAGGGGGCATCAGACTAGGATGTTTACCATGTTGATGGTTTGTATGTACTTTAAAAGTGTTATGAATATTGTGCATTTCTTGTTTTTCCATTCTGGTGAGGAAATACCAAGTGCCATTAGATGTTTTTCCTCTTTTGATGTGTTTGTGGAAAACTGGCGTAGTCAAAAAAACACATTAGAGAAGTTCAGACTGGCCCTTGAGAGAGTGATGTTTTCTATGAAATGGATGGAGTAAGCCTTTGCTGGAAACCTGCCCATTTGGACTCCATCCTTTGTAAAACATCAAAATATAGGAGGGTTGGAGCGTTGGAGTTTTGCTCCTTTTTAGTTGTGTGTGAGTGGTGTTTGGAAGCAAGCCTATTAACATACAACTAAAACAGGGATTGAGTTTTCTTAGCTATGTGATAAAAGTAATTACCTACCAGAAAATTTTAAAAGGACCCATATTTTAAATAGTTGAAACTCAAAATTTTGTTTTGTGTCTTCATATTATAATATGTAAAATCAGCTGGACTATTCTATATAAGTTCAGTTACATAGACTGAATTTTAGTTCAGTTCAGTTGCTTAGTCATGCCCGACTCTTTGCAACCTTATGGACTGCAGCACACCAGGCTTCCCTGTCCATCACCAACTCGCAGAGCTTGCTCAAACTCATGTCCATTGAGTCGGTGATGCCACTCAACCATCTCATCCTCTGTTGTCCCCTTCTCCTCCCGCCTTCAGCCTTTCCCAGCATCAGGGTCTTTTCTAATGAGTCAGTTCTTTGCATCAGGTGGCCAAAGTATTGGAGCTTCAGCTTCAGCATCAGTCCTTCCAATGAATATTCAAGACTGATTTCCTTTAGGATGGACTGGTTGGATCTCCTTGCAGTCCAAGAGACTCTCAAGAGTTTTCTCCAACACCACAGTCCAAAAGCATCAATTCTTCAGTGTTCAACTTTCTTAATGGTCCAACTCTCACATCCATACATGACTACTGGAGAAACCATAGTGTTGACTACACAGACCTTTGTTGGTAAAGTAATGTCTCTGCTTTTTAATATGCTGTCTAGGTTGGTCACAGCTTTTCTTCCAAGACTGAACTTACTTATTCTATAATATATAAGAAGTTATATATTCTATATAAATTCAATTATAATATCAGCTTAGATATGTTAGCCTCAGGTCATATAATATATATATATATATATATATATATATATATATATATATATATAAGCCCACACAAACAATACAATTCTTAAAGCCCTTAGAATCCATGTCCATGTCTTGAGAAGGAAGAATGGAAGGTGTTATTTGACTTGCAGACCCTATGTCATCCTCTAATGGGCACCAATCCTCTTTGCACTTTGGCCAGGGAGCAGTGAGGGATGTGGTGCTCAGAGTAGAGAATCTGAGAGAAGAGTCAGTTATTTTTCAAGCCATCTTATTTCATTTTCTGCCTACCTCCCAATGCCCCCACAACACACACACAAATACATAGTCCAAACATTTTCCCTGCTCTACTCTTCTTGATCCTGTAGTAATGGGTCAGAAAATGCATATCCTTTTTTTGCCAGAGCTTGAACCTAAAATCTGCGAGGGCCTTTAACATAGTATAGTCAGTGGCATGAATTTGTCTCCTGGAGAAGTCTCGTAGATTCAGATAATATGCTTCTTCCCTTCAGAATATCTAAATAAAATATCTTATTTTGCCCTTCCCATCAAAAAAAGAAAGAAAAATTTTCTGACACTGAAAATGATCATTTAATCCAAAGATATTTCTGGAAGTAGCCACTCAGAAAGTGTTTCTATATTCAAATGCTAAAATTGTTTAAAGGGAGGGTGAATTTGTTGTCTCTTTGTTCTCAGGAAACTATAATCCTTTAACAATTTTAGATCCATCAAGATCTTTCCCAGGTGAGACTAGACAGGACTTCTTTGATGGGACTCTGTTTTCCACTGGCTTCCATAGTCATTGGGGGGAAAGAAATCTTTCACTTACTTGTGTTTTTCTCAAATTGTGATATGTCTGTTTATTCACACTCTTTCATTTGTGAGAAGTCATGACCAGCCCCAGGTGAATTCATCAAAAACAAATTCTTAAAAAAATTTTTGGCTACATGGTTAATTTGTCTAGTGGTCAAATTGCCAAAAATTAGTTCATCCAAAAATAATCCATAGAATGACCAATGTAAAAAATTTACCCAAACTCATTGATTCACCAAAATCATGTCTTAAGAAATACTTTTCTTGAATATATTACAAAGGTTGAAAAACATTTTTCTGAAAGGGACCCAATAATAAATATTTTAGGCTTTACAAACTACATAAAGTCTCTAAAGTATATTCTGTTTGTTTTACAACTTTTTTAAAAAGTAAAAATCATTCTTACCTCATATGAAAACAGGCTGCTGCCAATTTTGGCTCACAGACTATAGTTTGGGCCCTTATGTATTCAAGTAATTTGTATTTTTCCACATAAATATGTTGGTTTTAATTATATGCAATGGCTATATTCTTGAATATATTCAATGACTACATCCTTCTGTTGACCTAAAACAAATAGACTGCCAGATGTTTCTCCAGCAAAGATGGGTTTATTTGGGATCAGCAGTGAATTGCCCTCAAACTGCTTAGATAACTGGGACCCATTTCCTAGAGGTTTTTCCTCTAGAGTAAAGAACATGTTTCAAACAGCTTAAACAGCTTATAGTACAAATGGCTCAATTCAAACAGCTTGCGAGCCAATTGCAGCCAATCTTAAGGAAATATCTTGTGTTGGAGGACCTGGGCTGAAGGTGTTTTTATTTTTGTTTTTTTTTCTTTTTATTTTAATTGGAGGCTAATTACTTTACAATATTGTGGCGGTTTTGCTGTATAGTCACATGAATCAGCCATGGGTGTACATGTGTTCCCCAGGGTGTTTTTAAAAGTCACTCTCTGAAAGACAGCCCTTTCAAAGGAGTAGGCTGAAGACTGAACCTGCACAGTTTTATTTGAAGCAACTTCTTCTGGAATTGGGCCAGAAGCATTTTCACCCAGCTTTGGTTAAAGTAATCTGATCTCCAGATCAGACCTAAGTGCCAGATGAATACTTGCATGCAGAACAAGGCCTTTACCTGAAAAATGAAACCTTCAAATAGATCCTGAATAATTCCTAGAGAGCATCAAATGTAAAGAGGATGTGAGCCCAGATCCAGGAGAAAGACACACCTTCAAACTCCATGGTTGAGTAAAGCAATGAACAACCATGCACTCTATGGGTACCACAGCCATTTGCTCACCAGTCCTGGAGCTGTTGGGCATCTTCTCTGGTCCCTTCAAGGGCAAGCAAAGTGTTGACCTGAAACAAATAGACTGCCAGATGTTTCTTCAGCAAAGATTCATTTCTTTGGGATCAATAGAGAATTGCAATTCAGAATCTGAAACCATGATAAGCCACTTAGAAGTCCCTGCACAGCAAGGGAAGAATGCTTTTACAGAGGGGAAAAGGAAGTGGGGAAGGCTATGGCAGGTAAACAGAGTCCATGGCTTATTGTTGATTGATTGAGTCCTTGCCAGGAAAGAAGAGAACTCTCTTCTTCCCGTTGGGCTCTGCTATTGTCACAGGCCATGAGAGCACTCCCTCCTGGTCTCCTGACTATGTAATTGACATTTCTGTTGATTAATTTTACAAACCTTATACATCATTCACTTTATGGAGCTTTATTTTCCTCATCTGTAAAGTGAAAATGATAAAAACACGTAAAATAAGAAAATAAAGGGAACACGTGGAAATTGGGGCTCAGGGAAGTTAAGAGACTTGCTGCTCTAGGCCCCACAGCTAGGAAGTGGCAGAGCTAAAGTTTGAAAGCCCAAGTGTGTGTGATCCCCAAATCCTGTCCATCTTCCTTGGCAGCTCTGATGTGCTAGGCACAATGATGGGGACCGGGGAAAGTAGGAATAAAACAGCAATGAAGTTTGTCATGTGGATTGACAAATGATTTCTTTGTAGCATGCAATGCTATTTGATACCATTTTATCCACAGTAGAACTTCTTTAAAAATTGGGGTCAACTCTCTCAAACCCTGCTGCTGCTGCTTTATCAGTTGATGTAGTATTCTAAATCCTTTGTTGTCACTTCAACAATCTTCACAGCATCTCTATGAGGTGTAGATTCCACCTCAAAAGAAACCACTTTCTTTGTGTATGCATAAGAAGCAACTCGTCATCCATTAAAGTTTTATCATGGAATTGCAGAAGTTTAGTTACATCTTCAGGCTCCACTTCTAATTCTAGTTCTCTTGCTATTTCCACCACATCTGTAGTTCCTTCCTCCACTGAGGTCTTGAACCCTCAAAGTCATCCACGAAGGTTGAAATCAACTACTACCAAACTCCTGTTAACTTTCCCATGAATCACAAATGTTTTTAATGACATCTAGAATAGTGAATTCTTTCTAAAGACTTCTGGATTTACTTTGTCCAAATCCATCAGTAGAATCACTATCTATGGCAATTATATAGCCTTATGAAATGTATTTCTTTAAAAATAAGACTTCAAAGGTGAAATGACACTTTGATTCATGGGCTGCAGAATGGGTGATGCGTTAACTGGCATGAAAACAGCATTAATTTCCTGTCCATACTCCATCAGAGCTTTTGGGTGACCAGGTGTTTTGTTGCTGAGTAGTCATATTCTGAAAGGAATCTTTTCTTTTTTTTCTGAGCAGTAAGTCTCTATAGTGGGCTTAAAATATTCTGTAAACCATATAAATGGATGTGCTGTCATCCAGGTTTTGTTGTCCCATTTATAGCGCAAAGGCAGAGTAGATTTAGCATGGTTCTTAAGGGCTTTAGGATTTTAACAATCATAAGTGAGCATTGGCTTCAACTGGAAGTCACCAACTGCATTAGCTCCTAACAAGAGAGTCAGCCTGTCCTTTGAAGCTTTGAAGCCAGGCGCTAACTTCTCCTCTGTAGCTGTGGAAGTCCTAGATGACATCTTCTTCCAATAAAAGGCCGTTTCATTTGCACTGGATATCTGTTGTTCAGTGTAGCCACCTTCATGAATGATCTTAGCTACATCTTCTGGATAATTTGCTGCAGCTTCTACGTCAACCCTTGCTGCTTCACCTTGCATTTTGATGTTATGGGGAGAGCTTTTTTCCTTAAGCTTTATGGACCACCCTCTGCCAGCTTCAGACTTTGCTTCTTCTGCAGCTTCCTCACCTCCCTCAGCCTTCATAGAATTGAAGAGCTACAGCCTTGCTCTGGATTCAGTTCAGTTCAGTTCAGTTTCTCAATTGTGTGACTCTTTGCCACCCCATGGACTGCAGCACACCAGACTTCCCTGTCCATCACCAACTCCTGGAGCTTGCTCACACTCATGTCCATCGAGTGGGTGATGCCATCCAATTATATAATCCTCTGTCATCCACTTCTCCTCCTGCTTTCAATCTTTCCCAGATTTTCCCTGATAGCTCAATTGGTAAAGAATCCGCCTGCAATGCAGGAGACTCCAGTTCGATCCCTGGGTCAGGAAGATCCACAGGGGAAGGGATAGATTACCCACTCCACCATTCTTGGGCTTCCCTTGTGGCTCAGCTGATAAAGAATCTGCCTGCAATGCAGGAGACCTTGGTTGGGAAGATCCCCTGGAGAAGGCAAAGGCTATCCACTCCAGTATTTGGCCTGGAGAATTCCATGGACTGTATAGACCATGGGGTCGCAAAGAGTCAGACATGGCTGAGCAACTTTCACTTTCAATCTTTCCCAGCATCGGGGTCTTTTCCAGTGAGTCAGTTCTTTGCATCAGGTGACCAAATCATTGGAGTTCCATCTTCAGCATCCATTCTTCCAATGAATATTCAGGACTGATTTCCTTAGGATGGACTGGTTGGTCTCCTTGCAGTCCAAGGGACTCTCAAGAGTCTTTTCCAACACCAAAGTTCAAAAGCATCAATTCTTCAGCATGCGGCTTTCTTTATGGTTTAACTGTCGCATCTATACATGACTACTGGAAAAACCGTAGCTTTGACTAGATGGACCTTTGTTGGCAAAGTAATGTCTCTGCTTTTTAATATACTGTCTAGGTTGGTCATAGCTTTTCTTCCAAGGAGAAAGCATCTTTTAATTTCATGGCTGCAGTCACCATCTGCAGTGATTTTTGGAGCCCAAGAAAATAAAGTCTGCCAGTGTTTCCATTGTTTCCCCATCTATTTGCCATGAAGTGATGGGATAGGATGCCATGATCTTCAATTTTTGAATGTTGAGTTTTAAGCCAGCTTTTTCACTCTCCTCTTTGACTTTCATCAAAAGGCGCAAGTTCTGCCATAAGGGTGGTGTCATCTGCATATCTGAGATTATTGATATTTCTCCCATTAATCTTGATTCTAGTTTGTGCTTCATCCATCCCCGCATTTCGCATGATGTACTCTGCATGTAAATGAAAATAAACAGGTTTTTTAAACTCTGGATTAGGCTCTGGCTTAAGGGAATGTTGTGGCTGGTTTGATCATCTCTCTAGACCACTCAAACTTTCTCCATATCCTCAATAATGCTGTTTTGCTTTCTTATCAATTGTGTGTTCACTGGAGTAGCACTTTTAATTTCCTTCAAGAACTTTTTTTCTTTTTTTTTTGCATTCACAACTTGGTAGCAGTTTGGTGCAAGAAGTCTAGCTTTCAGCTTATCTCAGCTTTTGATATGCCTTTCTCACTAGGATTAATCATTTCTAGCTTTTGATTTAAAGTGAGAGACGTGATTCTTCTTTCTCTCTGTCTCTCCCACTTTCTTTTTCTCTCTCATCTTCCACTTACTTGGTGAAAAGTAAGCTGGTATTTAGATTTGAGTGTACCATTAAGCTTCATTCTCTCCCTGGGCATCAAAATTCTAATTTTGATAGAAATTAATTGTTAATTATTAAAGAATGGAGAGTTTCTCTAATTATAAGAAACAAAATGAATTTGGCCTGAAGACGTTTTTTCATAATGTCTTAAATTTAAGAACATTTGTTCATACACATTGGCTTTTTTTGTTTTTCTTTTTTTAAGCTTGCTTTGCTTACCATTGTCAAAAAGAGGCATTGAGACCTACAGCAAACTTCATTCTAATGCTGGTCCAGATGACTTACTTTATTATAAATATGGTGCAGAACTACTTTCTCTGTAGGAAAAGTGACACCTCAAAGACTGACAATGTTATGTATTAAGAAAAATAAGAGAGTTAATATTAGCATATCATATGTTAATTTCCTTTTTTATGAATAGTATTTCTTTATATTCTCAGGTCTAATTGTTATGGCTTCTTAGATACACCCATCATTTAAAAGTGGACATTTAATTTCCAAATACATGGGGTTTTTATAGTATCTTTGATGCTAATTTCTCATTTAAATGCTTTCTTCTCTGCAGTCACCCTCTGTGTTTTTTTCAGTCTTTTAACTTTATTGATGCTTTCAATGGCTAAGTCAAAGATCTCTCTTGGTAAATGTCACATTGCACTTGAAAATATATGGGTTATTTTCAAATATCTTTTGATATTGATTTCTAACATAATTCCAGAGTGATAAGAGAACAGACTATGATTTCAATACCTTTAGACCACCTAGTTTTACACCCCTGGATATGTTCCAGTGTCTCCTAGTTTATAGTCTATGGGAATTTAAAAGAATTTGTATCTTACTCTTGTGTGAAAATAGTATAAACCTTAACTGTGTTTAATTAATTGGTTTACAGTGCTTTTCAGGTCTACTATATCCTTCTACTTTTCTATATATCCATTTTATTAATTTCTGAGAGTTTGATATTGAAACTCCAACTAAAAATCTTAATTTACCTACTTCAAAATAATTGTAATATATGGGAGAACTATATGTAACTTTGTTCTGTATTTTCCAACTCACCTATAAATGTATTATCGTACTTTCAAAATTTTTTAAAAAAGAGAAAAAAGCTTTGGCCAAAGAACTAAACAGACATTTCTCCAAAGAAGACATACAGATGGCTAACAAACACATGAAAAGATGCTCAACATCACTCATTATTAGAGAAATGCAAATCAAAACCACAATGAGGTACCATTACACGCCAGTCAGGATGGCTGCTATCCAAAAGTCTACAAGCAATAAATGCTGGAGAGGGTGTGGAGAAAAGGGAACCCTCTTACACTGTTGGTGGGAATGCAAACTAGTACAGCCCCTATGGAAAACAGTGTGGAGATTTCTTAAAAAACTGGAAATAGAACTGCCATATGACCCAGCAATCCCACTTCTGGGCATACACACTGAGGAAACCAGATCTGAAAGAGACATGTGCACCCCAATGTTCATCGCAGCACTGTTTATAATAGCCAGGACATGGAAGCAACCTAGATGCCCATCAGCAGATGAATGGATAAGGAAGCTGTGGTACATATACACCATGGAATATTACTCAGCCATTAAAAAGAATTCATTTGAACCAGTCCTAATGAGATGGATGAAGCTGGAGCCCCTTATACAGAGTGAAGTAAGCCAGAAAGATAAAGAACATTACAGCATACTAACACATATATATGGAATTTAGAAAGATGGTAACGATAACCCTATATGCAAAACAGAAAAAGAGACACAGGAATACAGAACAGACTTTTGAACTCTGTGGGAGAATGTGAGGGTGGGATATTTCAAAAGAACAGCGTGTATACTATCTATGGTGAAACAGATCACCAGCCCAGGTGGGATGCATGAGACAAGTGCTCCGGCCTGGTGCACTGGGAGGACCCAGAGGAATCGGGTGGAGAGGGAGGTGGGAGGGGGGATCGGGATGGGGAATACGTGTAAATCCATGGCTGATTCATATCAATGTATGACAAAACCCACTGAAATGATGTGAAGTAATTAGCCTCCAACTAATAAAAAAAAAAAATAAAAAAAGAGAAAAAAGAAAAATAAAAGAAAAAATTTTTTCTTGTTTGAACTGTTGAAAAACAAAATTTAACTGAGTAAATGTGAAGATCTAGTTGACTTTATGAGGCGATTCATGAATTGGGCAGCATCCCAAGAGTTATATAGAATGGAAGTTTTTTTATAGGAAGAGGATTGGGGCCAGGGAATTACTAGCAAAAGAAAAGAAAGGATTATTTTGGGGCCAGGACATTCTTCTTCCTTTGGGGGATAGAAAGGACCATGTGACAGATTACCTAATTGGTACTGACTAGGAAGTTCCAAACTGGTGGGTTAAGATTCCACTGCTGGTAAAGGCTGAGACTGCAGTTAGGTTAGGCATTAAATCTGGGTTTGGTAACATGGGTTTTAGCACAAGTGATACCATTTGGAGTGCTTGGTTTTTTTCTTAACAGAACCTCATTTTTACTGTATTACAGAGAATTAGTGACAAGTGAGATGTATTTACCGTCTCTCTTTTCACCTATTTATAGGCGCATTCAAGAGGAAAGAAGATGTTCTGGAATGGAATCCTCAGAATATGAAAATGCTGATGCAGAAGTATGTACATTGAGTACATAGAGTCATGCCTTATTTCCATAATGTTGACTGTTTAGTTAATGTGTGTGGCCAAGGTGGGGGAAGAAAATAATTTTCCTGCTACCCTTCTAGGTTCTCAGATGAGATGCCCCTGTAATTAACACAGGATTAACAGGAGAAAGACAAATGGAAGCTTAGTAATGGGTATTAATACATCTCTTACATACATGGGAGAGACCCAAGAATATTGAATAACTCTCTGAAATAACTCAAACCACCACCTTAAATACCATTTTTAGCTAAGATAAAAGAAGGTGTTGGGAGTGGGGAGTCAGTAGTGGGGACACAGTAAACAAGGGTAAAGTTTTTCTGCAGATTTAAGTCCTGGCCTTCTGCGTTAATAAGTTTCTAGAAACTGAGAGTCATCCTTTTCTACCTGGTGCAGAAAGGGAGACACACTTATAAATGGAGATTTCCCTTATAAATATAAATTTATCTTACAAAATGGTAATTTCTATTGGTTTTCAGAGCTCCTCCTCTGCCTGCTGTTTCTTAGAAATAACCAGCTCAAATAACCCTTATGCCAACAAGTCATATTTTGGGGTGGCAATTTCAGCCTCCCTCAACCTATATATAAAGGTTTTAATTTCAAGAAGTATTCCATATGGACATGAACATAAGTGGTATTCCACAGGTGCCACTTTATAGTTATTTCTTATTGGGAGCAGTAACAGCCATGCTTGTAATGGTCCCTGTAGTAGCTTTAAAAAGAATTAAGCTAGCCTCTGTGCCAGACATTGTTCAAAGTCTTTTTGACTTGTGAGTGCATTTTGAAATCAGAGGTTATATAGCCTATAGCCTGCTCCTATAGGCTATGTGAGTAGACTCATGAGATGGCAGAGTCCTCTGCCCATTATGTGTAGAACGAATCCCTAATTAATGTGAATTGTCCTCCATCCTTTCCGTAAGCCATTAAATGTATTATCCAATTACTCATTCACCAGACGTTCCTCTAGAGAACCCTACAGGGATACACCTGAATAGAAATATGAAACTTGGGTCTGCCCTCAATGATCTAAATTCTAGCCTGGGAGATAAGATCAAAGTGCAAGAAAAACAGATATAGAACAAGAAATAACCATCCCAGGAAGCCTTCCCAAAGACTTGGGAAGACTTCCCAAGTCTTTCACCTTGTCACTCCATGGGTGCATATAACATAGCTACTAGGCTGATTCACTGTGGTGGTGAATCAGCTATATAGAGAGAAAAGCTACTATAGAGAGAAAAGATGGCTTGGGTATCAGAAGATATGAGCTCAATTCCTGATTCTGCCATTTACCAATTAATTATGTGACCTGGGGAATGTTATTTTACCATGGGAAGTCTCAGTTTCATTATGTGTAAAATGGGAGTGGTAATAATCTCTGCCAGGCTACCTCATAAGGATTTGATAACACTCAAAGGAACTGCATGTATTGAATTGGCCAAAAAGTTTACTTGGGTTTTTCCATATGATGTTACAAAAAACCTGAATGAACTTTTTAGTCAAACCCATCATAGGATAGTCTGTATTCCTGCAATAGAATGAATCTTCTATGAGAGCAGGGATAGTCTTGTTCATCAGCATGTCACCAAACACCTTGAACAGTACTGGCCACACATAGTAGGTATTCATAAATATTAAATACACAAAAGAATATTGTATGTTAAAACAGTCAATTTTTATAGCACTCTTCAAATGTCTGGTAAAGGGGTTTAAAGAGCAGTATTGACAGGTTGGATGTGTAGACTGTCACTTTGGCTTTCAGCCTTCCATGTGATTTTGCTTAAAAGTATTCACATTCATGAGATTGTGCAGACAGCAGGTGTTTTTAGTATTTAAGTTCTTCTGTAACATGGAAATACTATGAACATGTATTTTCAATATGAAGTGCTGGTTTTTCTATTATATTTTCTAACTTTTGCTCATTTAACAAGCTACTTCTATGTAGATAAAACTTCTCCCTTCTGAAGAGGTACCTCTGCTTAACCCAGCTTTCTGTTCAAGATGGTATGAAACAGCGAGGAAATTAGGTAGAAGAAAGTTAATTTATGTGGAACAATGCTCTGTTTATACACAAACTAATTTCAGTTATGCTAGGAAAAGAGGCCAAGACATCCATATAGCTCTGGCCATCAGTCTGACATCTACATAGCTGACAGCCTGACTTCATCAGTCTGTCAACAAATACCCAGGATCTGTTGTATGCTATGTGTGAAGAATCCAGTCCTTCAACTTAGTGTTTTGAGGAAAGTTGGATTAAAAAAAGTCCCTCACTTTATAAACTTTATAAAACCTAAGTAATTTTAGCATTTAAAGGTAAGTTTTTTTTTTAAAGAATCTCATAATCTTATCACAGTGGCACAATTGCTATTTAATTTTGCTATTTCCATTCAGTTTCGGTCTACCATCACTTCTGTTTTTGACTTTGTTATAATGATAATTTGCTTGCTACTCCATTTCTTTTGGTTATCACATATTGCTAAAGTTTGTCTTTGGACAGTCTCAAATTTAGTCATTTCAGTAACTGGACAATATACTATGGTACTGGGGGACATGTGTTTCCAATCAAGATGGAGCGACAGGGACCAGATTGACTTTCCTGCCCAAAACAGCCAAAAATAAAAGACAAAAAATACAGCATAACAGTTTTCAAGATAACGGATAGAAGGCAACAAAAGACAGGGACTCTTAAGAGATAGGAAATGTCTATTTCTTCCAAGTTGTCCATTTTATTGGCATAGAGCTGCTGGTAGTAATCTCTTATGATCCTTTGTATTTCAGTGTTGTCTGTCGTTATCTCTCCATTTTCACTTCTAATTTTGTTAATTTGGTTCTTCTCCCTTTGTTTCTTAATGAGTCTTGCTAACGGTTTGTCAATTTTGTTTATTTTTTCAAAAAACCAGCTTTTAGCTTTGTTGATTTTTGCTATGGTCTCTTTTGTTTCTTTTGCATTTATTTCTGCCCTAATTTTTAAGCTTTCTTTCCTTTTATTAACCCTGGGGTTCTTCATTTCTTCCTTCTCTAGTTGCTTTAGGTGTAGAGTTAGGTGATTTATTTGACTTTTTTCTTGTTTCTTGAGGTAAGCCTGTAATGCTATGAACCTTCCCCTTAGCACTGCTCTTACAGTGTCCCATAGGTTTTGGGTTGTTGTGTTTTCATTTTCATTTGTTTCTATGCATATTTTGATTTCTTTTTTGATTTCTTGTATGATTTGTTGGTTATTCAGAAGCGTGTTATTTAGCCTCCATATGTTTGAATTTTTAATAATTTTTTTCCTGTAATTGAGATCTAATCTTACTGCACTGTGGTCAGAAAAGATGACTGGAATGATTTCAATTTTTTTGAATTTACCAAGGCTAGATTTATGGCCAAGGATGTGATCTATTCTGGAGAAGGTTCCGTGTGCACTTGAGAAAAAGGTGAAGTTGATTGTTTTGGGGTGAAATGTCCTATAGACATCAGTTAGGTCTAGCTGGTCCATTGTGTCATTTAAAGTTTGTGTTTCCTTGTTAATTTTCTGTTTAGTTGATCTATCCATAGTTGTGAGTGGGGTATTAAAGTCTCCCACTATTATTGTGTTACTATTAATTTCCTCTTTCATACTCGTTAGTGTTTGCCTTACATATTGTGGTGCTCCTATGTTGAATGGATATATATATATCCATCCAGCCTGGCATTTTGCATGTTGTACTCTGCATGTAAGTTAAATAAGCAGGGTGACAATATACAGCCTTGACGTACTCCTTTTCGCAATTTGGAACCAGTCTGTTGTTCCATGTAAAGTTCTATATATATATATATATATATATATATATATATATATATATATATATATAATTGTTATATCTTCTTCTTGAATTGATCCTTTGATCATTATTGATCATTCATTGACTTTATTTTAAAGTCTATTTTATCTGATATGAGTATTGCGACTCCTGCTTTCTTCCTAATTGACTCAGTCCCAAAGTCTTTAACGATGAGTTTAGATGAGTTTTTGCCAGCTACTGACATTCTGTCACCCATCCATAGAGATCTGTTGTTCCTGGACTGTGTTGCACTACACAGGCATTTTGGCAAAATTGGAGCTTGTACATTTTCAGAATGCTTTTCCACTCAAATCCATTGTGCCTGGAGGTGGCAGGCAATTCTTCAGAAGATGCTGGCTTTGAGCCTGTAGCAGGGGCTGGGTAAGGCAGGAGAACCATAGTGTACATGTGACTTGGAAGCACTTTGCCCAAGCTATGTGTTAATGAGGAGGACAAGACAAACCTGACTCAGGGAACAATCATGAAAGCTTCTTCCACTGATTTTATAGCTACAGTGTTCAGTTCATTCGCTCAGTCATGTCTGACTCTTTGTGACCCCATGGACTGCAGCACACCAGGCTTCCCTGTCCATCACCAACTCGCAGAGCTTGCTCAAACTCATGTCCATTGAGTTGGTGATGCCATCCAACCATCTCATCCTCTGTCACCCGCTTCTCCTCCTGCCTTCAATCTTTCCCAGCATCAGGGTCTTTTCCAACGAGTCAGTTCTTCCCATCAGGTGGCCAAAGGATTGGAGCTTCAGCTTCAGCTTCAGTATCAGTCCTTCCAATGAATATTCAGGACTGATTTCCTTTAGTACAGACTGGTTTGATCTCCTTGTAGTCCAAGGGACTCTCAAGAGTCTTCTCCAAAGCACAGTTCAAAAGCATCAATTCTTTGGCACTCAGCTTTCTTTATGGTCCAACTCTCACATCCATACATGACTACTGGAAAAACCATAGCTTTGATTAGATGGACCTTTGTCAAGAAAGTTATGTCTCTGCTTTTTAATATACTGTCTAGGTTTGTCATAGCTTTTCTTCCAAGGAGCAAGTGTCTTTTAAATTCATGGCTGCAGCCACCATCTGTAGTGATTTTTGGAGCCCAAGAAAATAAAGTCTGTCAGTGTTTCCACTGTTTCCCCATCTATTTGCCATGAATTGATGGGACTGGATGACATGATCTTTGTTTTTTGAATTTTGAATTTTAAGCCAGCTTTTTCACTTTCCTCCTTCACTTTCATCAAGAGGCTCTTCATTTTCTCTTCACTTTCTGCCATAAGGGTGGTATCATCTGTGTATCTGAGGTTATTGATATTTCTCTTGGCAATCTTGATTCCAGCTTGTGCTTCATCCAGCCTGGCATTTTGCATGTTGTACTCTGCATGTAAGTTAAATAAGCAGGGTGACAATATACAGCCTTGACGTACTCCTTTTCGCAATTTGGAACCAGTCTGTTGTTCCATGTAAAGTTCTAACTGTTGCTTCTTGACCTGCATACAGATTTCTCAGGAGGCAGGTAAGGTGGTCTGGTATTCCCATCTCTTGAAGAATTTTCCAGTTTGTTGTGATCCACACAGTCAAAGTCTTTGGTGTAATCAGTAAAGCATAAGTAGATGTTTTTTCTGTAATTCTCTTGCTTTTTCTATGATCCAACAGATGTTGGCAATTTGATCTCTTGTTCCTCTGCCTTTTCTAAATCCAGTTTGAACATCTGGAATTTCACGGTTCACATACAGCTACAGTGTGATAGGCACTTAATCATGTGTTAATTTAACAGATGCTTATTGTGCCCAGAAAAGTAGCCTAAGAAATTCAGCCCTAACTCACTCTAGCAGTTCAGGGAGTGGGAGGAGGACATGGTACTTATGATTAAAGATTATTGAGGACTTCTTATGTGTCAAGCTTTGGGATAGGTGCTTGACCTCCACAACAACTCTATGAGTCATTATTGTTCCAGTTTTACAGATGGTGAATCTTGAATTACTGCTGTTGAAAAGCTTGCCCAAAGTCACATAATAAGTGGCAGAGCCCAGATTCAAACTAAGGCCCATCTGGTTCCAATATCTATATTTCTTACTACACAATGAAGCATCTACCTTCAAAGCAAAGCTCCTTGATTTCCCACATTGTCCTGTTTTTTGTTTTATGGGTTTGTTTCTTTATATTTTTGAACTCCTTAAATGTACTTAGTTTTAAAGGCCATTTTAGATTCATTTATTGATTCATTGACCAAATGTTTAGTCACCACCTACTTTGTAACAGATGCTGTTTTATGTGAGGGCAATAGATACATCAGTTAATAAAACTGAAAAATTCCTGTTCTGGAGGAACATGCCAACAGGAGATAGATTTAAATAAACAAGATAAGTATAGTTCATAAACAAATCATATATTAGAAGGTGTAAAGAGCTATTGAAAAAAGTAGAGCAGGAGACAAAGGATTAGAAATGTAAAAGATGGTGAAGTTCAGTTCTAAGTATGAGCAAAGACTGAAGGAGACGAGAAAGCTAGCCATGAAGATATCTGGTGGGAGATTCAAGAGGGAAAACCAATGCAAGGCCATGAGGTAGAAGTGTGCCTGGTACTTAGAGGAGTAGCTGGAGCAGAGTGAGCAAAGGTGAGAGTAAGTATGGATGAACTCAGAGATGCCATGGCAGTCAGGTCAAGTAGGGCCTTGGAAGCCATTGTATGGATTTTGCATTTTACTCTAAATGAAATGGGAAGCCACTGGAGAATTGTGAGTGAAAAAATGACATGATACATTTGGTTTGTTGAAAAGAGTCACTTTGTTGAGAATAGGCTATGGGGAGCAGAGATGACAGTGAAGCTGGGAGCCTAGTTAGAAAGTTATGTCAGCAATTTGAGTGAGAGATGATGATTACGACTTCGACCAGCGTAGTAACAGTGGAAATTGTGAGGAGCTTTCTCATTCTAGATATATTTTGAATATAGAGTTATTGGATTTGTTGACATTAGATGAAATGTGTGAGAAAGAGAGAAGAGTTAGGGATGACTTTAAGGTACTTGATCTGAGCAACTGAAATGCTGGTATTGCATTAACTGAGATGGAGAAAACGGTGGGGAAAATTTGCAGGCTTAAGAGTATTTGTTGGGAGGTATAAGAACAGGGTCTCAGTGTTGAAAATGTTTGAGATGCCTATCATGTAGTCAGTTGGAAATGCAGAGCTGGACTAGAGGTAAGAATATGGGAGTCATCTTAATGGATAATCTTAAAGCTAAAAGCTTCAATGAGGTGACCAAGGGAGGAAGTAAAGATAGAGAGAAGGACAAAGGACTATGACTGGAGCAGCCCCAACATGAAGAGACTAGAGAGAAGAGAAGAATTCAGCAATAGAGATTTGAGAGAAAGAGACCAGTGAAGTAAGAGGTAAACCAATTGAAGAAATATTTCTAGGAGGAGGGGATGATGACAGTGCCAAACACTGCTCATAGATTAGGTAGGTTGTCGACTCAGTAGTGACCATTAGCTTTCGGGCCTGGAAGCCACCTCTGACCTTGAAAGTTTTGGTGGAGTGTAGATGTGGGCAGGGAGATAACATCTGAATGAGTAAGTTTAAGAGAGGATAGTGAAACTGGAGATGTTCAGGATTTCCCTTTGAGAAGGTTTGCTCCCAAAGGAATCACATAAATACAGTGGCAGGTAGAGGAGAGGTGGGAACCAGAGAAATTTTATAAAATTTTATTTTTATCTAGTTTTGGCTTAGTTTTATTAATTTTTTGGCCACATTGCGCAGCTTGGGGGGCTCCAAGTTCCATGACCTGGGATCGAACCTGGGCCCTCGGCAGTGAAAATGTGGAATCCTAACCACTAGTTAACCACTAACCTAATCCTAACCAGGGAATATTCGAGAGAGAATTTTTTAGCCTTTTTAAAAAAAATTTACTTTATTGCTGTTGAGAATCATAGCATGAGATCTGCCCTCTTGTTGACTATAAGTACAAGGTTGTGCTGCTGCTGCTGCTAAGTCACTTCAGTCGTGTCCGACTCTGTGCGACCCCATAGACGGCAGCCCACCAGGCTTCCCCATCCCTGGGATTCTCCAGGCAAGAACACTGGAATGGGTTGCCATTTCCTTCTCCAATGCATGAAAGTGAAAAGTGAAAGTGAAGTCACTCAGGCGCATCCAACTCTTAGCGATCCCATGGACTGCAGCCTACCAGGCTCCTCCGTCCATGGGATTTTCCAGGCAAGAGTACTGGAGTGGGTTGCCATTGCCTTCTCCGCATTTCAGTGGAGGGAATTGAAAACTCTGCTTCATGCTTTTGCTCTGCACTGCCCCATAGCTTTTAAAAACAGTCACTATACTTAATGTTCCATGTAGTCAGGAGTTTTCTGGTGTTCTCAGGTTTTGGGCTTAAGTCTCCTGCCTCTGGATTTCGGTTTTATTCTTCCAGTAGTCTCAAGACTTCTCCAACTATACAGCACTGATAATAAAACTTCTAGGTTAATGGTGAAAAGATTCTCCCCCGTGAGGGACACCCAGGGAGGTTCACAGAGTTACATGAAAAAGAGGAGAGGGAGGAGGGAGATAGAGATGAGCAGGAGGAGAAAAAGGGGGACTCAAGAGGAGAGAGACAGATCTACGCAGTTGTCTGTTTCTAGAGTGTTCTCCATAGCCCAGACACCCACAAAGATTCACAGAATTGGATTGGGAAGAGAAGGGGAAAGGAGGAAATAGAGGTGTTCTGAGGTAGAAAACGGAGAGTCAAGATTGGGAGAGAATAATCAACACACTCCTGAATAAAAATGGGAACTGAATATTGGATTCTTAAATGTCCACAATTTATATCATATACTGAAAAACAAAGATTAAAAATCTAGAGTAGAGGTTAGACTCTTAAAAATACAATATTAAAAACAAAAACCAAAACACAAAAAATTTTAGAAATATATATGAAGTTCGGTTTAAAAATAGGGCTTCTCTCTTTTTTTTTGCAAGGTTATAGTGTAATGAAAATGAAAATTAAGGAGTAGTAGAGGAGTAATAGAGGACTTTAAAAGGAAATAAGAGAAAAAGAAAAATAGAAAAAAGAAGAGAAAAAGGAAATAAAAACAAGAAAAAAAATTTTTCCTAATTAAAAAAATCATAAAAATCTATGAAAATGAAAGTTAAGGAGTAATGGGGGAGTAATAGGGAATTTTAAAAGAAAATAGAAGAGAAAAATAAAAAGGAAAAAAGAAAAAAAATTTTTTTTTAATTAAAAAAAAAGTAAAAATATATCTAGGAATTTCTCTGGAGCTGTTGTGGTCAGTGTGGGTTCGGTTCAGTTTCAGATAGCTCCTTGTTCTAGCTTGCACCTCTCGATATCTACAGGCCCCTTCTGGTGTAGTCGCTGTTATCTATGGGGATTTTAATCTGTTGCACCGGTCCCTTCTGAAGCGGTTCCCTTTGTTTATTTGGCTTCTGTTTGCCGGTCTCTTCAGTGCCTAATTTCCGCCCTGACACAGGCGGGTGGAGGTGGTCTCTTATTATCTATAGTGAAACAGATCACCAGCCCAGGTGGGATGCATGAGACAAGTGCTCGGGCCTGGTGCACTGGGAAGACCCAGAGGAATCGGGTGGAGAGGGAGGTGGGAGGGGGGATCGGGATGGGGAATACATGTAACTCCATGGCTGATTCATGTCAATGTATGACAAAACCTCTGCAATGTTGTGAAGTAATTAGCCTCCAACTAATAAAAATAAATGGAAAACAAACAAACAAACAAAAATAAAAACAGTCACTATAAACATGGCAGTAGTGCAGAGTTAGGTCAGGTTTGACTGCAATATTATGAAGTGCACACTGTGAAAGTGACTATCAGCAGAATCAGGCTTTGAAGGCAAATGTGATCCGATTAGCACCCTCTTCTCACCAAGAATCAAGGTAAGGATCACTTTTGAGAAATACATAGAAGCGTCATTTAAAAAACCATCTATAGTCTCATTAGCAGAAATAATCATGAGGAGAAGAGTTGAGGAATGGGCAACATGGGTGAAGAGGATCAAGAGATACAAACTGCCAGTCATAAAACAAATAAGTCATGGGGATGTAATGTATAGCATGGGGGCTAAAGTTAGTAACATTGCATTGCAAATTTGAAAGTTGTTAAGAAAGTAACTCTTAAAAGTTCTTATCACTTGAAAAAAAATTGCAACTTTGTATGGTGACAGGTGGTAAATAGACTTATTGAGATGATCATTTTGTAATGCACACAAATGTTGAATCATTATGTTGTTCACCTGAAACTAATGTAATGTATGTCTATTATACAATAATTTAAAAGAAAGAATCCTTACCAATATTTTAGCATACTTCTTTAACAGTTTTTTTTCCTGGTATTTTGTCCTTATATATTTGAGATAATACTGTGCTGAATGCTTTTTTCTGAGGTGTAAATAATAAAGCTACATTTAGGCGTATTACTTTTTACCCCTTTGTGCTGCGCTTAGTCTAAGCTCAGTCGTGTTTGACTCTTTACGACCTCATGGATGTAGCCCACCAGGCTCCTCTGTCCATGGAATTCTCCAGGCAAGCCACATCCTCCTCCAGGGTATCGTTCCAACCCAGGGATTGTAGAACTCTAATCTCTAGAGCTTATTCATAGTGCTTTTGATCATTCCTATGACTTTTATTTCTCTGTCCCTTTTTTAAAAACGGTATATTTGTAAAATTCTATTTTGCCTAGTTTTTCCCATGACTGGATGCCCTATGGCACTTTGTTTCTCCCAAAAAGTAAAATGCAAGGATCTCTTAAAATTTAGGCAGAGCACTTTTGACATTAACCTCAGTTCAATTCAGTTGCTCAGTCATGTCCGACTCTTTGCCACCCCATGGACTGCAGCATGCCAGGTTTCCCTGTCCATCACCAACTCCCAGAGCTTGCTCAAACACATATCCATCCAGTCGGTCATGCCATCTAACCATCTCATCCTCTGTTGTCCCCTTCTCCTGCCTTCAATATTTCCTAGCATCAGGGTGTTTTCCAATGTCTGTTCTTTGCATCAGGTGGCCAAAGTATTGGAGCTTCAGCTTCAGTATCCCTCTTCCACTGAATATTCAGGACTGATTTACATTAGGATTGACTGGTTTGATCTGCTTGCAGTCCAAGGGACTCTCAAGACTTCTCCAAGATCACAGTTCAAAAGCATCAGTTCTTCGGTGCTCAGCTTTCTTTATGGTTCACATCCATACATGACTACTGGAAAAACCATAGCTTTGAGTAGACAGACCTTTGTCGGCAAAGTAATGTCTCTGGTTTTTAATATGCTGTCTAGGTTTGTCTTAGCTTTTCTTCCAAGGAGCAAACGTGTTTTAATTTCATGGCTGCAGTCACCGTCTGCAGTGATTTTGGAGCCCAAGAAAATAGTCTGTCAGTATTTCCACTGTTTCCCCATCTATTTGCCATGAAATGATGGGACTGGATGCCATGATCTTCGTTCTTTGAATGTTGAGTTTTAAGCCAGCTTACGGGGAAAATGTGAAAACTGGGGGAGAAACTTCGGGAGTCCCGCCCTTGCGATATACACTCATTTCTAGTTCACAGTTGCATCAAGTCTTGGAGGCTGCATTGATAGAATGCTCCATGTCTAGCCTCAAAGGCCATGCTTCTCTGTTAAATCCTTTAGTGCATTACTCATGGAAACAATTATGGAATAAAAATGAATCTGAAAGTCCTCTTGAATTTGTGTGAGTTTACTGTTTGCTTTTCTGCCCTCATGTACCCATGTTCATTTCATCTTTCCTTATAGCTTCTAGCTGCCTCTTCAGGCCTTCATCCTAACAGTATTTTAAACTAGAATCTTTTTGCTCCCAAAAAGATTCTTTGCTTTGTTTCTTTGCTTCATTTTTTCCCAAGCCATTTACTATTACTGTACATGATTCCATCAGTTAAGATCACTTAAACTCACTGCATTTCTGTTGATGGGCTAAAAATTATGAATGTACAAAAAGTGGACATCTTAACATCCAAGTATGTATATTTCCCTTGAAAATCACCCAGGAAGCAAGAAGCTAGTGATTAAATTGATATATAGCTATGATAAAGAGCCGAAGCAAGAGGGCAGAGAAAGAGAGGTCATATCATATCTTAATGAATATCTCCCCAGCAAAATGTCTTTGTCAGTGTAATGAAAAGATTGCCACATCCTCAGAAACATATTGCTCATTTTGAAGAGTACAAAACACAGTGTACTTGAACAGTGAAATTGCACAGTTTCCTGAAGTTGAAATGCTGGGAACTGATCTGGACGGACGTGCTCCAACAAATAGCTTCCTTAAGAAAAAATGAGCATGAGTCTATGTGTTAATCTAGTCGAGAACAAACACACAAACACATACACAATCTTTTGGCAGAGATTTCCAAGATTTCACTGATAAACTAGGTACTTGAAATTTCATATGAACAGTGAGCCCCAGACTATTCAGAAAGGTTCCAGTTGTTACACAAGTGGAAGTGGATTGCTAAGTGTGAATGTAATGTATATTGTTTAAAGCAACAGATAGCTTAGACTGAGCTTGAAATCACTGGAGGATATCACTCATTCTGCTCCTCACTTGTTGTATGACCTTCTCCTTTTTGACACTATCAAATTTGGGGAGGTTGCACTAGAAGCTCCCCAGGGTCATTGCTATCTCTCTGCTACTGTATAGTAAAGGTACTTTTGTTAATAATACTTTCAACTTTAGTTTGTATGAAAAAGAGAGAAGTGGTTAAACAGCTCCCAATTGTCCTTTCCTTTCTCTAAACCTAGTCTGCATGTGGAAGATCTCTAGAAAAGTGGCCCCATCAGTGGAGGGTAGTTCTCTTACAGTCTTCTCACTTTTCTGAACCAGCATGCTACCAACACCTCTGAAATGCACACACACACACATATGTATGTGTGTGCATATATATATATATATATATATATATATATATATATATATATATATATATATATATATATGGCAACAGCCTTCGATTGGTACACATTTTTCTTATGCATGTGCTTTTACCACATCTATACCATATTTCTCTTCTGAGTTTTGATGTTGGATAGCATATGACACCCATAATCTTTGCTTGTTGTTACCTTCCAGCAATTTTTTTTAAGTACATGTTTCATGATAATTTTCTGTCAGGTATTCAGTTTATTGAAACAATGTTAGAAATGATGTAAAATATATCAAAGTTTGTGTTCTACCTGTGTTTCCTGTCATTTTGTATATCTCTTTGTCACCAAACTGAGATGTCATGTTCTCCTTCCCTTTTGGAAATTCCTAGGAACCAGTAAATACTATAGAGATTGAACTTTCTGAATCATCAGATTCTACTGACGCCTTTAATGTAAATCCTGTTATGTCTGATGCCTCCAACTCAATGTCCTTGCCAAGCGTATCTTCATCACCTGGTGGGTACATTTTGACATTTAGATGGGGGCTATCAAAAGAAAAATAGTGACCTACAGAGTAGTTACAGTTTTTCAAATGAAGATAGTGTTCTGTTTATAATGGTGTGAAATCGCAGAAGTGAATTGTAACTTTCTTCATCGTCTGTAAGTTGTTGTGAATGATGATTTGAGAGCAGTGCAAATGAATATCTCAGCAATGGTTCAAGTGTTTGGGAATGGTATTATTATCTCCAACTTAATTTTTTTAAGTTTTTATTGAAATATGTGGAATCTGGATAAAAATGGACTCACAGACATAGAAAACAAAATTATGGTTACCAAAGGGGAAGCATGGGGAAGCATGAGATTGGGACTGAGATATACACACAACTATTCATAAAATAGATAACTAATAAGAACCTACTGTATAGAACAGAGGACTCTACTCAATACTCTGCAATAACCTATATGGAGAAAGAATATATATATATATATATATATTTATATATGTTAATATATATTTATCTATATTAATATATATACATACACACACACATAAAACTGAATCATGTTGCTTTACACCAAAAACTAACCAACATTGTAAATCTCCCATTTAATTTTTCTTTCATTTATTTTTATTAGTTGGAGGCTAATTACTTTACAATATTGTAGTGGTTTTTGCCATACATTGACATGAATCAGCCATGGATTTACATGTGTTCCCCATCCTGAACCCCCCTCCCACCTCCCTCCCCACCCCATCCCTCTGGGTCTTCCCAGTGCACCAGCCCTGAGCACTTGTCTCATGCATCCAACCTGGGCTGGCAATCTGTTTCACATTTGATAGTATACTTGTTTCAATGCTATTCTCTCAGAACATCCCACCCTCACCTTCTTCTTGATCTAAAGATTGGTGCTAAATCTCAGTCCGTGGAGGAGTAGCACCTTATCTTTTCATACTTATGCAGCCTTTTTTGCTATGGTATGTTAATTGCAGTCCAAAGAAACCTCTTTTTTTAAAAAAAAAACTGTACTATAAGAATTGTTACTAAAGAGTGAAGTGATAGTCTCTCAAAAATAGTGATATTTATTACAGAAGTTTAAATATTAAAGACATTTCATAAATTGTATAAAAAATAGAAGACAAAGCAGCAGTGGAGGCAAAATGCAAACCATGTCCTCCAATTAGCTGATCTTATCACTGATAACCTGTAGAATCCCCATATATAGAAGTAATGCCTGTATTTTTGAGATATTCTAGTTAAAAATTCTTCCAGTATTGCTGTCAATCCCAAAGCTTTGTTTAAAAAATCCTTTTAAGAGAAAGACAAGTACCATATATTAACACATATATGTGAAATCTAAGAAGATAGTACTGACGATCCTATTTGCAGAGCAACAGAGGAGACACGGGCATAAAGAATGGACTTTTGGACACAGTATGGGAAGGAGAGTGTGGGATGATTTGAGAGAATACCATTGAAACGTATATATACATATACATACAGTATACGTACACTAGATAGTGGGAATTTGCTGTATGATGCAGGGAACCCCAAGTCTCTGTGGTGCTCTGTGACAACCTAGAGAGGTGGGATGGGGATGGAGGTGGGAAGGGCATTTAAGAGGAAGGGGGATATATGTATACTTATAGCCTATTCATGTTGATGTATGGCAAAAGCCATCACAATATTGTTAAGTAATTATCTTCTAATCAAATTTTTTTAAAAAAGAAGAAAAAAATCTTTTCTAACCAGTTGTTTTTGGTGGAGCATGGGCAAGCTCCATGAACCCATGATTGTAATTTTGAAAATGTGTAAGACCGATTTAGTTTACACACAGTAAAATCCGTTCTTTGAGGTGTACAGTTCTTGACAAAAGCAAAGAGTCATACATCTACCACCACAGTACAAACAGAACAGCTCTGCCACCTCCCAAATTCCTTTGTGCTCAAACTCTGTCCCCCCCACCCCAATCCTCTGGCAACCATTGATCTCTACTCCATCTCTGGTTTCCTTTTATCAGAATTTCATATAAATGGAATCATACAATGTCTAGCCATTTTGACCTGTCTCTGTTAACAAAATGCATTTAGGATTCAAACATGTGAATCAATGGCTCATTCCTTTTTTCTTGCTGAGTAGTACTTCATCTTATGAATGCACCATTGTGGTTTTTTTAAATTTTTTAAAATTCATTCATCTGAAGAAGAATATTTGGAATTGTTCCAAGTTTTTGGTGATTATAAATAGAACTACTATGAATATTTGCATAGAGGTTTTTGGTGTGCCTATACACTTTTAAAGCATTTGGGTAAATTCTTGGGAGTGGGACTACTGGGTCCTATGGGAAGTGTGTGTGAAGAGAACTGCCAAACTCTGTACTGAAATGATTCTATCATTTTACATTATTCAAATAATGTCCTGGGGGCTGCTGAAAGAAAGTCGTGTCATACCACCTCCAAGAGCACTTCAGGCAGACCCAAGATCCTGTCTGCTTGGGAACCTAGTTTTTCAGAAGTGCTTTATGACTAGGTTTGATTTGGTTTTATTAGTTGAAAAGTACCAAATTCAAGTAGCAGAGCCAAAAGAACTTTTATAATGAAAAGACACAATGTGAATGGGTTGAGTGCCTGCTTATGTATGGAATATGTATGGTGTATGGAGATAAAGTGAGACATTCCCTCCTTTTACTTCATTTTCAAATGTGAACAGATTTTTAAATAATGTTCTGAATTACTCCTGGTACCTGATGCATCTAATCCGTAACATGGAATAAAAGTGTACCTTCCTGTTTCTGTAATATATAACAAGAAATAAACAGAGAAATCTGTGTAATCCGTTTGGGGATGTTTGTAATTTAGCCTTTTTCGTTATGAATTCCAGTCTCTTCTTCCTCAGAAACATACTCCTTGCAGAGCTTTGAATCAGAACCTCAGATGGGACATGTGAATTATGTATGTGAGTTGAATCGTGTACACAAGGTGGGTGATCTGGCTGAGTCAGAAGAGTCAGACAAGCAAGTCCAGGAGAACCAGGAAGACGAAGAGGACCAGGAAGAAGATCAAGAGAACCAGGAGGATCAAGAGGACCTGGAAGACGAAGAGAAGCAGGAGGACCAAGAAGACAAGAAGAACCCAGAAGACGAAGAGGACCCGGAAGACGAAGAAGACCCGGAAGACGAAGAAGACCCGGAAGACGAAGAAGACCAGGAGGACCAGAAAGAGCAAGAGTACCGGGTAGGCTGGGTGGGCCAGGTGGACCTGAAGGGCCTGGGGGACCAGTAGTACCAGCAGTATGAGCAGTACCAGCACACCCAGGAAGACCAGGCGAATCGGGTGGAGCAAGAGACTGGTCCTCCAGTTTGGCTGCTGATAGCAGAGATCAGGTGCTCTGGGAGTCTTGCTCCACATATCTGTCTGTACCACTATCCCTGAAAAGCCCCAAATTTCCACTCTTGTGCTCAATTTCACTTTGCAGAAAACACACACTTTTTTTTTGTTTTTGTTTTTTTGTTTTTTTAAACTGTATCACCATTTCTGTTGTACTGGATTTTCTGATGCTGCTGAGAATCCAATGGGCCCTAGCCAACAGGGAGATTGAAGGTTCTTTAAGCAAGACAAAGTACTGTTCTCCTCTTAACATGAAATATCCAAAGACACAGCTTGAGAGAAAGTTTGAGCCAAATAGGGAGTTTAACTACTAACAAAAGGCACTGTTTTTAAGCGCTCTGCTCATTATCTGTGAGGAGATAACTGGCCCATGGGAGGACGGTTTTCCTGCCTACCCATACCAACACTTCCCCACCACAAGCTAGGTTTCCCCAAGGGATTGTCAGAATGTACTTTCAACTGTCAGCACCAATGTATGGTTGAAGGCCAAATCAAGACAGCTGGATTCATGACTCTGTTGTTGTTCTACCCCAAATTTATCTACATAATCGCAGGTTTGGATGATTATATTAGACAGGATTATTGTCATCAGGATTGGCAGCCAAGATAATGAGTTTATGGTCTGTTATGTGGAATTGTATGCAATAACTACCAAACGTTAGGTGAGTCACTTCATTAGATGGCATCCTCTTCTAATGAGAAGAAGCAAGGGCTAGAAAACAACTGTTTTTTGGCCCCAGCACTGTGACCTTGGCACATCCCTGAGTCTCAGTTTCTCCACCTGAAGTGGTCTGCTTGCTTTGCAGGGAATTTTAGAGTGCTCTGAAAATTCTTTGAGCTATTTAAAAGAAAATTTATAAAGAAATACATTTGTCTTTGTTTATGTCTGTATCATGCTAGAAAGTTGTGCTTCCCTTTTCACTGATGATAGCTTTCTCTTCTCCTTCGAGTTAATTTCTTTTTAAGCTTTAAATATACCTTTTGTTTAAAATGGTCAAAATAATCAGCAATGTGTGTAGCCTGGCTCTGCCTGTGATAGTGTAATAGACTTGTTTCTGGGTGCCATGGACTGACAGACGAGTATACCCATAAGACTGAGAGAAAAGCTGGAGAAGGGAAATTTTAAAAGATTTTTGCCTTGTGATGAGAACGCTTAGGATTTGAGCTCTTAACAGCTTTCATGTATAACATATAATAGTGTTAGTTATAGTTTTATCATGTTGTATGTTACATCCCTGTAACTTATTTATCTTTAACTTGGAGTTTGTATCTTTTGACTGCCTTCATCCATTTCCCCACCACCCCCACTCACCTGTGCTAACCACAAAGCTGATCTCTTTGTCTATGAGTTTGTTTTTGCAGTGTAATAGACCTAGAACACTATGTTAGTTCCTGGTATACAACACAGTGGTCTGATATTTTTATACCTTTTTAAATGATCACCACAATAAATCTAGTTACCATCTGTCACCATACAGATATATAAGTATTGACTATGTTCCCCACACTGTAATTTTCACATCTGTGACTCATTTAATTTGCAGCTGAAAGTTTGTACTTCTTAATCCCTTCATCTTTTCCTCTAATACCTCACTCTTGTCCCCTCTGGCAACCACCTGTTTGTTCTCTGTATCTATGACTCTGATTCTGATTTGTCTCACTTGTTCATTTGCTTTGCTTTTTACTTTCCATATTTAAGTGAAATCGATGTGTTTCTCTCTTTCTGACTTAACTTAGCATTATACACTATTGGTTGACCCATGTTGCTGCAAATGACAAGGAGTCATTCCTTTTAATGGCTGAGCATATATATTCCATATAACATATAATATTCCAATTCTATGTTTGTGCTGTGCCCAGTTGCTCAGTCATGTCTGACTCTTTGTGACCCCAAGGACTGTAGCCCACCAGGCTCCTCGGTCCATGGAGTTTTCCAGGCAAGAATACTGGAGTGGATTGCCATTTCCTTTTCCAGGAGATCTTCCCGACCCAGGAATTGAACCTGCATCTCTTGTATCTCCTGCATTGGCGCGCGGGTCCTTTACCATTGTGCTACCTTGGAATCTCAATTGTATCTATGCTCCATCTTTATTCATTTATCTTTTGATGGGCATTTACGTTGCTTCCATATCTTGGCTATTATAAATAGTGCTGCAGTGAACATAGGGTTACATATATCTTCTCTAACTAGTGCATTTCTTTTCTTCAGATAAATACCCAAGAGTGGAATTTCTGGATCTTATGCTAGTTTCATTTTTAATTTTTTGAGGAATCTCCATACTGTTTTCCCATAGGGACTGTACCAATTTACATTCCCACCAACAAGGCAGGAGAGTTCCCTTTTCTCCATATATTCACTGACCCTTTGATTATTTGTTGTCTTTTTGATAATAGCCATTCTCACAGGTGTGAGATGACATCTCGTTGCGGTTTTGATATATGTTTCCCTGATAATTAGTGATGTTGACCATCTTTTCATGTGCCTGTTGGTAATCTATATATCTTCTTTGGAAAAAAAAATATCTGTTCAGATACCTTGCCCATTTGGGGACTGTTTATTTATTTGAATATGTTGAATTGTATCAGTTCTCTGTGTATTTTGGATATTAACCACTTACCAGATATTTCTTTTGCAAATATAGTCTCCCATTTTGTAGGCAGCCTTTTCATTTTGTTGATAGTTTCCTTTGCTGCCCAAAGGCTTTTTAGTTTGACATAGTCCCATTTGTTTAGTTTTGCTTTTGTTTCCCTTGCCTGGGGAGACATATCAAAAAATATTACTAAGACTGATATCAAAGAGCATACTGCCTATGTTTTCTTCTAGAAGTTTTATGGCTTCAGGGCTTAACGTTTAACTCTTTAATCCATTTTGAATTTATTTTTATGTATGTTGTGAGATTCTTTGGCATGTAGCTGTATGGTTTTCCCAACAACACTTACTGAAGAGACTGTTTTCTCTCTATTGTATATTCTTGCCACCTTTGTTGTAAATTAATTACACATATAAGTGTGGTTCTCTTATATGTTATAAGAAGAGTTCTTTCTTCTGTTCCATTGATCTATATGTCTGTTTTTGTGCCAGTACCATTCTGTTTTGATTACAGTAGCTTTGTACTATAGTCTGAAGTCAGCAAGCATGATACCTCCAGCTTTGTTCTCCCTTCTCAAGATTGTCTTGGTTATTCAGTGTCTTTTGTGTTTCCATACACAATTTTAGAATTATTTGTTCTACTTCTGTGAAAAATGCCATTGGTATTTTGATAGGGATTGCTTTGAATCTGTACATTGCCTCAGGTAGTATGGTCATTTTGACAACATTATTTCTTTCTATCTATAAGTACAGTATAACTTTCCATCTGTTCATGTCATCTTTAGTTTCTTTCACCAGTGTCTTACAGTTTTCAGAGTACAGGTCTTTAAACTCCTTAGGTAGGTTTATTCCTAAGGATTTTATTGTTTTTGATGTAATTATAAATGGGATTATTTTATTAATTTATCTTTCTGATAGTTTGTCAATAATGTATACAAATGCAACAGATTTCCATATTTTAATGTTGTATCCTCAACTTTACCAAATTCATTTATAAATTTTCATAGTTTTTTGGTGATGTCTTTAGACGAGGTCCTGACAGGGGCCATCTTGGGGACAGTGCCAGCTCCTGGTGAATGGAGCTGGGACCTGATATCTCTGGCTGCAGAGCTCTCAGGCTCCCAGAGCTGATGTTGCCCAACTAGTGAGCAGGGTGGGGACCCAGGAGGTCCCAGGAGTAGTGCCAGTTCACTGGTGGGCAAGTCCATGTCCTGAACCTGCTGATGGATTGGGTCAAGTCCGGAGGTGGCTGAAAGCTCAGGTGGTCCTGAGGCAGCCAGCCTGTTGGTGGGTGGGCCTGTATCCTTGCATGGCTATTTGCTTGGCCAGAGGCATCTCAGAACTGGCACCTATAGACTGTTGGGTCAGGGTGGGGCTGGGTCCCAGGGCTAGTAAGCTTGAGAGAGGATCCCACAATGGCCCTTGCCAACACCAGTGTCCACATAGGAGGATGAACTCCAAAAATGGCTACTGTCAGTGTCCGTGTCCCTGGGGGAAGCCTCAGTTGCCTTTTGCCTCTTGGGAGGCTGTCCACGATCAGCAGGTGAGTCTGACCCAGCCTCCTATCCAGTTACTGCTTCTGCCCTAGATCCAGGATCATGTGAGACTTTGTGTGCGTCCTGTAAGAGTGAAATCTCTATTTCCTATACCCCTTGGCTCTCCTGAAAGTAAGTCCCACTGGCCTTCAAAGCCAAATGATCTGGGAACTTAGCTTCCCAGGCAGGACCCTCAGCCTGGCAAGTCTGATGTGGGGCTCAGACCTCTCACACCCTGGGGAGAACCTCTGCAATTGTAATTGTCCTCATGTCTGTGGGTCACCTACCATAGGGTATGTGTCTGAACTGTCGTGCAACTCCACTCTTGCTACCCGTCTCTTCATGGTTCCTTCTCTATAGAGAAGATCTGTAGTTGTAGAAGATCTTTTGTGCTGGTCTTCAGATCTTTCTCATCAATAGTTGGTCGGTAGATAGAATTTTGGTGTGCCCATGGGAGCAGATGAGTTCAGGGTCTTCCTGCTCTTCCATCTTGGGCACTCCCCTGACTCTTCCTATCTGTTTCCTGTCTCTGATCAGTTTCAGGTCCCAGTTATCTCGATCTTAAGTTAATTCTACTGCCTCTTCACTAGGTTTTTTTCTGACTCCAGATTTACTTTGTCCTGTCAGTTCATCTTCCACACTGCTACCCGAAGGCATGCAACACTGATCTGAGCATGTCACTTCCCCAATCAAATCTGTGCTTTAGAACATGCCTCCTGGCAGCAGCATTTAAGTTCCCTGGCCACCTAAATGTGTATAGTCTGCACAAGGCTCTTTTCCCAGCTTCCCTTTCAAGTGCGACTTGCCTCATCCCTTCTTTCCTGCCAATGCAAAGCATTAGTTTGTCCTGCAACATGGTTTCTAATTTTATTAACCTATACATTTGTTTGGGCTTCCCTGGTAGCTCAGTTGGTAAAGAATCCACCTGTAATGCAGGTTCAATTCCTGGGTTGGGAAAAGCTCCTGAAGAAGGGATAGGCTGCCCATTACAGTATTCTTGGGTTTCCCTGGTAGCTCAGGCAGTAAAGAATCCACCTGCAATGTGGGAGACCTGGGTTTGATCCCTGGCTTGGAAAGATCCTTTGGAGGAGGGCATGGCAACCCACTCCAGTATTCTTGCCTGCAGAATCCCCATGGACAGAAGAATCTGGCAGGCTACAGTCCATGGGGTCAGACACAGAGTCAGACACAACTGAGTGACTAAGCACACACATACATTTGTTTATCGGCAGATCTGAGACTGATACTCAAGTTAAAATTAGATTTCCAGGGCTAAGGGGAGAGTGTTCCTCCAAGTAATATAGTTGTGTGGACACCACGGTTGTGGGAAAGTTAGATTTGTGGATTCTGATGGTGCTGACATGAGTGCCTGGATGAAAGGAAGTGCCAATTGAGCCTCCTTCTTTCTGCGTCACTAGCAGGAGCTTTGATGGATGTTTCTACATGTCTTATTTGTGATCTGACCTGCTACACTCTGACTCTTTCACTAAGGACTGTGGGAAGGTTATTTCATGTCTCTGAGTCAATGTTTGGGGAAAAATTAGACTAAACATTCCTCATAATCTTTTCTGATTATTGGATTTTTGGATTCCCTAACATTTCTTCACACTTTCTAGTAGTGAATGAAATCAGGGTTGGGGTGTTGTTGTTCACATTCTCAGTATGTCAAAGCTTGGGAATGAAACAATGTGGTAGAATTTGGAGAAGCTGGTGGCCCCATATATAACCCATAGTGATGTCTCCCCACCGCCCCTACAGCTGTCATCGCACATCACATCATACATCAAGAGACAAGAGGAGGAAATGATGAAGAAATTCCAGAAGCAGCTGGACAAGAAGACACAGATACTGCAAGCTGAAATAAAAAACCAGAGGAGCTCCCTGGAAACTTTGAAGGAGCAGCTCCACATGATGCACGATTCCAAGTTACAGGTCAGAGACCAGTTCTATGCCAGTGGCAAAAGGGAGACGAGTAAGGGACCTGGACAGCCTTCAAGGGGTTAGTTGATAGAGCCTGCTAGTAGTGAGGGCAACTGCCTCCAGGGCAGCATGGCACATCTGGAATGATCTTCAGCAGGGACTTAGGGCTTTGCTCCTTTTCTTTTAGTTGTAGGAGCTGAGGTGGGCCAAGGCTTTCTGTGAGCTGGCCTGTAGGCAGTCATGCTCCATGACCAGCATGTCTTCTGCCCTAAGGAAAGCTGTGGCCCCTGAGTAAGACTTTTGTGATACTGTGTCCTTACAGGAGCTGCCATCCATCACAGGCCATGTTCACAGTCCCGATTTACTGGAGCCAGCGCCCAAGAAACCACGCTATGAGGCAATGAAGAGTCCCTTCTCTGATATTTCGGAGGCCACATCTGTCAGTGGTTCATGTGTGTCATATTCTTCACAGTTCCCCAGGGAGCTTCAGCAGACTTTTGACACCTCTGCCCAGGTATGGCAGGCTGCTTTCATCGCTGTAGCCAAAGGCAGAGTTCATTCTCATGAAAGCATGGGCTCCACTGTTTCTCTGGTGGGAGTGGTGGTTTCCCAGTTGGGTGCAGTTCACTTGCCTGAGATAAAACGTCCAGACCTGCTGGACCTGGGCACACATGCACGCATGCATGTGTGTGGGTTCTGGACCACAGCTTCTCACAGCTGGGAGTGGAGAGTCACCAGACTGCTGGGGCGCCCAGAGAGGAAATGTTCCTGTTGTCTTCTGCCGCAGAGGATGGATAGTTTGTTCCATATATGAGGCTCTGGCAGACACTGAGTTGCTCTTCTGTCTTTCCTGTGGATGCAGGTGCCAGTTCAGGAGGAGGTGAAGCACCAGCAGCAGCAGGAGCAGGAGGAGCAGAAGCAAGAAGAGCAGCAGCAGCAGCAGGAGCAGCAGCAACAACAGCAGCAGCAGCAGCAGGAGCAGCAGCAGCAGCAGGAGCAGCAGCTGCTGCAGATGCAGCAGCTGCAGCTGCTGCAGCAACAGCAACAGCAGCAGCAGCTACAGCTGCTGCTGCCCGAGCAGCCACAACAATATAATACCACCGGGGAGAACCAAGTGCTGCAAGTATACCAGCCAAACCAACCTAGCTTCGCTATGTTGCACTACAATGATGGCTTCATGCCCCTGGCCCTATCCCTACCACCACCACAACCCATCTTTTTTCCTATCAAAATGTTAGCTGAACAGCAGCCCTCTGGCTACTATCGTGCTGAAAACATCAATGCCTCTGGATACTATCGTGCTGAAACCTTCCATGGCCTGGAACCTGGTAGATTCAGGTAAGAAGGCCGCAAGATGGTCATAAGGGCTGAGGTCAGTGCTTTCCGGTGGTGGCTGGACATCACGCCCGAAACTATGGGTGATGTGCCCATGGGCACCCAAAGTACCCTCATCCCAAGCAACCTGCTCCCATTCATCCTGCTCTGTGGCCCTGCTGCCTCTGCTGGCATGATCCATAGCCAAGCATGCCTCGATGGAACAGAGGTGTCTCTATGAAAATAAGAAGGCTAGATCAGAAAGCCTCCAAGCTAGGGAAGTAGCATTCCAGTCTTGAAATTGCTTGACTTCTAGCCAAGCCATCTCATGGCACAGGGTGTCTATCGGGAAGTCTCGAGCATCCCCAGCTGAGGGACTCCTGGCTCCTAACTCCCTGCTTCCATTTTCCTGGGATCCTGTGGTCATAGTAGAGCAGCTGAAGGGGTCTCCATGGCACTGACAATCCATATGGCATTGGATACCTAAAGAGCCAAGAACACAGAAAGACCAAGTCCTGGGAGGCAGTATGAGGATAGGAACACAGTTTCAGCTCAGGGATAAAATCTTTGGTCTCAATGCCAGAAAAAGAAGGTTCTGCTCAACAGTGAAAGGTGGTGTAAGCACAGTCTTGGTGCCCAATATTTATTTCTGAATGAATGCCAGTCTCTGACCGGGTCTCCTAAAGCTCTCCTGAGTTCCTTCTGAGTCTTCCTTTAGGAACAGTGACCCTGGCATGTGGGATGGGTTAGTGCCATGTTTCTCACTGGCCTGATTATCAGAATCAACCTGAGGAGGTTATTGAAAGTGCATATTCAGAGTCTGGGATGATGCTCAGACATCTCTGTTTATCACACAGCTCTCAAGGTTAGGGTGATAGAGGGAGCCCTGGACTTAGAGGAGAAAGCGGACTTGCAGCCCCTCTGGGTCTCAGGTTCCTTCAGTGATGAAGGGCAAGTCCCTGACTTCGGAGTCGGTGAAGTGACTTACACAGAGATCACCATCTTGAAAGAAGCAGGACCGTCCAAGTAATAGCAACAATATCACTTGATACAAATCACTACATTTTTTCAGTGTTTCCATTTGCTTTACTTTGGAGAATTGAGTCTTATTCAGGCCAAAGTGAGAGTCCAAGCAAGTGACTCCTGATCTGGCCACCCAAATCAAAGGTTCTTTGAGCACCTCTTAATGAGCAAGACTATGTCTCTTGGGCCTTATTGCTAGACCCGTGTCTCTGTAACATGTTTCTTCTATTACAGATTTTTTCCTGAAAACCAGTATCAGCCCCACATGAATCTATTCCCTATGACCCATGGCTCAGGGTCCCAAAGCATTTATTCTACCAACCTTCCTCAGACTACTACCATCACCCACAACCCACAGCTTGTTAACCTGGAGACTCCACAAGACTACGTCTGCCTCTGGCAACAGTCGCAAGACCCACAGAATCATCTTTACCAAGTAGTCCAACTGAGTAATTGGGCTCCCAATGAGCAGGCCACCATGGGCCAAGCCACCTTTGCTCAGGTATAGCACTCCCTTCTTCTCTGCCCCCAACCCAGGTTGGAGGTTCTGCACAGGGATACACCCCTTCTGCATAGGCTCCGTGTGTGAAATCCACACTTTAAAGCACAAGAAAATTTGAGGATGGGTACCCACATGGGGGTAGCAGTCACAGCTGAGCAAAAAGACTCTCTAGGCTTCTATGAAAAAGTGAGCTGTTCTCATAGATATTAATTGCAGTCCTACTTGGAAACGTCTCAAAAATGTGTTCCCAGGGCAGAGTGAGTCTTGCCATATGCTGAACTCAATGCCCTAGATGGGAGACCTTTCTGAACTTCTGTATCTTTCAGTTCAGTTCAGTTCAGTCTCTCAGTCGTGTCCGACTCTTTGCGACCCCATGAATCGCAGCACGCCAGGCCTCCCTGTCCATCACAAACCCCCAGAGTCTACTCGAACTCATGCCCATTGAGTCGGTGATGCCATCCAGCCAGGCCTGGTGTGGGATCATTTCCTCGTATTGAAAATAAACCAGGAGTCCTTCTGATGAGTGTTTGGCATCCAACCATGGAGTGCCCCGTATTTGGCAGGGCAAACCCCACCTTGGGGACCATCTGCAGTGGCCATGTTGCTAGGGCAGGGATGGGAGCTGGTCGAGACCACAGTCACATAGCAGGTTTGGCTCCCAGATACACTCCCAGCAGTCCCCTTGGGGACCACAAACTCTGTCTGACTAATACCACTTACAAAGGATGTTTGGGTTCTGGCTTTAGAAATCTTAAAAGAGCTTAACCCCTTAAAAAAAAAAAAACTAACCACAACAAAACTCCAGTAAACTAAGGCAGAATGAAGGAATTTGTGTATTTTAAATGGTATGATTCATTTCACAAACACCCCTTGACCAGCTGGGTCACCAGCCCTCCAGAAAGGTGGTCCATTAGAGGGACAGCCTACATGATGCCATCAGATGGTCAGTGGACACTGTGGTTCATTTACGAAGCCAGACTCTACTGAGACCCTCATGCATGTTCTTAAGGCACTTACTCTGAGAGGCAGATGCCCAGTTAGTGGAGAAAGGAGGACCCGGGGCTGTGACACAGGTGGGAGAAGAACCAGGGGAGCAGCCAAGGGCAGGACCATGTCGGATGCTCCCTGTCCACAAGACTGCGGGGGCTCACACACCCTTCCCTGGCTACTCTTCTCCACACTCTGGAGCCTTGCTCTCCCTAGGTCCTCCAGCACATTCAGCCTCTGCCCATAGCCCAGCCCTGCTCCTTCTGGTTCCCCAACCTTGTCCTCCACCCCCTTGAGTTCAACTCATTGAAATCTATCACCTTCAGAAACCAGTCCAAGGGGGTCCCTCTTTCTCCAGCACAAAATGCCCCACAGTCCACTCTTGGTGACACCATCAGGGTGTCTGTCCCTCCTCCCCTGTCCGCAGGCCAGAATGGGTTGTTACCTCTCCGTGTCACATTGAATGAGCCAGGTAGCTGCCAGGGAGGCTCTGCATGGAAGTCATCTATTCTGTGTAGAATGGTGAGACCTAAAGTTAGAGGCAGGGATAGGCTGGAGAGACCTTCTAATGCCTTGACTGGCCATGGCTGGTCGGGAGCTGGGTCGGGGGCAGCCAGATATGGAATCCAGTAGCCTTAGGCCTTCAGACAAGTTTTTGGAGAGCCCAGGCCTACTTCTGCTGCTCTTTAAGCTACTATGCTGTTGGGAGAGAGAAGCTGGGGGTATACCATTTCCCCAGCTCCAACATCTACTGGCACCTTGCAGGCTTGTGTTTTCCAAAGACATCCTTCTCAGCAGCTTACTGGCTCAGACCAAAGGGATCCTCACACCACTGCAAAATGGGCCCAGGAACTCTAGCAAAGGACTCCATCTTGTTCCCTTTCTCTCAGCAGGTGGCACCCATTGAACAAGGCCAGCATTCTTCAGGACTGGAGACTGTCCAAGCCTCTGGGAATAATGGGCCAAACCAGCTAAATCCCTGTATGTCATCACAGCAGTCCTACTTGAATCAGTAGAACCGCATTAGCTCTACTTTTCTCTCAGGCCTTGAGAGAAGGGGGGAAAGACTGGCCAATGAAGCCTGCATAGCCAGGGGACCTCCAGGTCCCCTGGACTGGGGGGTGGGGGGTGGGGGGTGAAAACTCGTTTTTTTTTCCTAATATGTCTGTTCTCATTGTTAGTTCTTCACAACCTGTGTCTTGGAAATTTTGCTGCCCAGTGTTGCACTTACCTATTCTACCATGGGCAGGCAGGCTGCAGTTTGCTTGGCTTAGAATACCCTTTTTCTGTCAAGAAATATTTTCCAGCATGGTTTTCAATCTAGTAAGCAGCTGTTCCATCTCAAGCTGTGAGAATTTCGAGGCCTTGGCTTCAACCATCAAGGCCTGCACCTCCTCCACAGTTGTGCTGGGGAAACCCACGGGAAATAGCAATCCAACTGTGGGAAGCTGAAATAGGTCAACAAATTGTGCTAAAATCATCACAGTTTGCTGCTTAATAAAAACTATCTTTGACTACAATTTTCTGTGAACTTAGAATTGACTTTGGGAACCTAGAAATGGCACCTGCCTTCCCAAGTGGCCATGTGCCCAAGACCTCTGGATAGCCAAGTCCCGACACAGTTGGCCTGGTGCTACCCTCTCTTTGTAGACTGTGGCTGTGCCCGGTATAGCCCATCAGAGGTGAGCCTGGTTGCTCAAGGGCACAGTGCCCATCTGCTCTGCACCCAGGTTCCTTAGTGTTCTCCCTGGAGGAAGAGTGATTTGCTCTCAGTCAAGCACCAAGGAGAGCATCTTCCCAGGTGTGTGCACTGGGGAGGGGAAGAGGGGGTAGGGGGTGCTTGGATAACCCAACCTGAAGTCATCATGTGCTGTGAACATCAGTCTTCATCCCCAGTGGTAAGTTAAAGGGGCAGTGAGGCCACAGACCCACAGGAGAAGCTTGACATTTGCCAGGCAGCCAGATCTCTACCACGGTGCTATGGACTGAATGCCTGCCCCCCTTTGACTCATATGTTAAAGCTCTCTCACTAATGGGATGGTATTTGGAGGTGGGGCCTTTGGGAGGTGATTAGCTGTAGACGAGGTCATAAGGGTGGGGTCCTTATAGTGGAATTAGTGCACTTAGAAGAAGAGACACAAAGGGCTTGATCCCCCTCTTTTGTGCACAAAGAGGCACTCACATCAGCTCACAACAAGATGGTGGCTACCTACAAGCCAATTGAAGAGGTCTCAGAATAAAACCTATGTTGCTGTCACTTTGATCTTGATCTCCTTGACAGCCTTTAGATCTGTGAGAAATAAAAATCCATTGAAGCAACCACCCTCCCCAACTATAGTTCAGTTCAATTCAGTTGCTCAGTCATGTCCGACTCTGCAACCCCATGGACTGCAGCACGCCAGGCCTCCCTGTCCATCACCAACTCCTGGAGTATAGTATTTTCTCCTTTACACAGAAAGGAGAGGTGGTCAGGCAGGTCCTAGAGCATCACACTCCCCAAGATAACGCAGCTGGGGCCTCATTCTGCTGTACAAGTCACTGAAGCCCTCTGGGCCTCTGTTTATCCATCAGAAAAAAAAAAAGGAAGGAGAAAGAGATGGTGCCTTTTCTACGTAGCTCCAAGAGCAGATGATGCTTGATGGTATTATAGAGCCTTCAAGAGGGGCACTACAAAAGTTGACTCGACCAGAGGCATCCACTTGGGGTTATTATTTGAATTTGATGTTTACGGTGTTTCTGGGCCAGGATTTGTCCCATTTGATGCAGATGACTCTGGCTTCACCACCCTCTGGATTTCAGACAAGGATCCTGAGCTGAGGTAGTCTGTGGTTCCCTCAGGCTCTACCTTGATCAACAGTTCGGCTCCCAGCTCAGCCCCCAACCCAGGTGGCCAGAGGGTCAGAGGGGCCAGCTGCCTGGGCCTGCTTTTGTCCAGGGATCCCCACAGCAGTAGCTGCAGTTTCACCCCATCCTAGGATGGGGAAAGTGGAGGGCATGGGGCTAAAGGCCCAGAACCAGTGCTCATGTGCCGGCTGGTTCAGCATGAGTTTGGTTTGGATGTGACTAAAGGCAAAATACAGTGAGCAAGGTCTCTTAGACAGTTGTAGGCCCAGTTACTTCTCCAACACATTCTTGACACTCTTGGCTGAGACCTTAGACTTGGCTGCCTGGGCAGACTGATGGGTTTAGCTGGGATCAGTTGGTACTTTCTTTTCCCTTCTTTTCCAGGGCATGAGCTCTTATTCTCCCAGCTTCAGAGGGTCTCCTGATGATTGTAGCCCAGGAGAAAGCTGTCTGATTCTAGGTGCAGGGAAAGACAGGGTGACCAGGCCAAGAGATGACAGTGTCCACACGAGGGTCAGGGGTGGCTTTAGCACCAAAGGAATGAGACCTGCATGCACTCTTCATCATGAACTGAGGGGGCAGTTCTGTCCCAGCCTTACCCAGGGAAGCAGACTTGTGTCAAGAAGACTGATCATGGACCAAGCTTCCAAGGCCACAACTCCACTTGGAAATAGCTATGGCTGTCCCCACAGTCTGTGCTAAACTGCCCCAGGAGGTGCTGGGGGCTCTGCAGCCCGTGCCACAAATGGAAGCTACACCTGGAACGACACAAGGCAAAGCTTTTCTGTCTTATCATCCTCCCTCCGGGCCCCACAGGCCACACACGCACAGTGCACAACACACTCAATCAACTTGTCTTTCCTCCCAGACTCCTCTCTGAGGGAGACGAGAGGTTCTTCCAACAGCCCAAGGGCAGGTGCGTGTCAGGGAAGGGCCTGGGCGGGAGACTCCATCCAAAGGCCAAGCGAGCTTTGCTCCCCAGATGCCCATGCCCAGCATGACAGCCTCAGCCACGTGGCTTTCCTTACTGGGTGGTGTCCTGAGCCCCGGGACCCACACACAACTAGTGGCTGGGCACATGGCTTGGGACATGGGGGCAGCTTACCCCAAGTTTCCTGGCCTTGGTGCTTCTGTTGGACAGTGTTGACCTCACCACAGCTGCCCGGCTCCCACCAGCTTCGATGTTGGGGTGGGGGTGGGGTAGAGGCACCGTAATCTTGTGGGTGCAGGGCTCCTACAGCTGAAGGGGGCCCAGACACAGTTGATCCAGGACCTCAGACCCCGGCCTGCCTTCCCTCAACAGTACCACCAGCAGCCCCAAGATGTAAAGTGTGCACCCCTAGTAAGGAGGTCAGACCACTGTTGCCTAACCACCCCAGAAGACCTCCTGGTGGCTGGGCAAGGATTTATTTACCCCTCCTTTGATTTATTTACAAAGCCAAATTGGCAGCTTCTGTCCGGAAAAGCACTGGAGTTGCAGTTCTCTGTGGGTGGAGAGGGCAGAGGAAGTTGGAGGAACACGACACAGCAGCCCCTGCATGGCAGACCCTTCCCAACACAGACACCACAGTGCCCGCCCCTGTCAGCTCAGCCCCAGGTGGGCGGCACAGCCTCCTCACTGACCAAGCCTCAGTCTGGATATAATAGGATATTCCAAGTGCAGACTTCACGGGCTGAACATTCATGTAATTTGTAGGTCAGCAAAACTTGGTAACTGTTCCTATTCCCAAATGACTTTGATAATAAAGAAGGATGTGATGTGATGTGAAAGTCACTCAGTCGTGTCTGACTCTTTGTGACCCTATGGACTACACAGTCCATGGAATTCTCCAGGCCAGAATACTGGAGTGGGTTGCCTTTCCCTTCTCTGGGGGATCTTCCCAACCCAGGGATTGAACCCAGGTCTCCCACATTGCAGGCAGATTCTTTACCAGCTGAGCCACAAGGGAAGCAATAAAGAAGGAAGAACATTATTAAAATGCCATCCATGCTCCATGATCTTCCTCATCTGCATCGGTGGGACACCACCCGGCCAAGGCCCTGCATGGCATCTCAAGGGTTCCAGCTGAAGGCAGTGAAAGTGAAGGCAGCCTCGGAATGTTCTGGGATGTGAGTGTTGTTCACTTCTGCCAAAATCCCTGGGAGAAATGTTGGAAGGGAGAGAAGGGCCCAGGGTGGGCCTAGGGGGCTTAGGGCTGCCGCAAATTTCATCCCCAACTATCAAAACAGGCCCCAACGACCATAACAAAGACTCCAGTTTATTGCCATGACTCAATTAAATGTTCCACAGGGCATAGAAAAGCATTGCACTGTTTTTCTATTTTCATGGCTAAGCAAGATGATGTGGAATGGCTTCCACTGCTTATCAAATAAAACCAAGATCTTAGTCTGGCCTGGTGGCCTGGCCTCACCCTTTCTCCCCAACTGCATGGCCCTCCACCTTTCATACACTCTGCCCCAGCCTTGTGGAACCATTGGGTTGGGCACAAGTCCTGGTTCTTCTGCCCTCATGGATTTGTCCCTCTTCTCCATGCCTTGAAGAACATCCTTCCATCTCACCTCTGGATTTCTGATCCTCGCCCATGAAGCAGAGCCCAGCCCGAAGACTCTCTGCTCCCCTTTCTTCCGCCTCACCTGGGCCTCACCGAAGCCCATGTGTCTCTGCTCAGCCCCTGCTGCACACATGCCATTGCCTCCTCTAGGCTGAGATTCAGGGGCAGGCCAGAATCTTCTTTTTACAAATGTCCCCAAGAACATCCTCCACCAAGGGCCATCCAGCTACCTGAAGAACATTTCACAAAGAAAACCAGCTGCTTGATGCAGGATCTTCAAGTGACAAGTCAAGCTGGTGAGGCCCTCGAGCCTTCTAGGGCTAACTCCTGGGAGGCCATCCCTAGGGCACAAGGCAGCCCACTTTCTCAGCTTTGGGCCCCAGGAAGGCAGCTTCCCCTGTGCACCTAACACTTAGCTCAGGTGTTGGTGTTCTTAAGCCACTGAACCTCATCCAGTCATCTTGCCACCCTGCATCAGGCTTCGTCCTCAGCAAGGGACTCAGAGAAGAGGATGGGCCGTAGCTACCACGGGGCAAAAGTCCTGGCCTTTGGTGAGACTTGGAGGAGGGCTTGGTGGATGAGAGAGACAGGCGGGAACACTGCAGGGAGGTGAGGTGGTGGTGGGGGGAGCATGGGAGCTGTTGGCAGGGACAACTAAATGCCAAGAAACTCCTGGAGCTCTGGATGTTTCCTGCCCAGATGGAGGCCCTGACCCCGAAGGTCAAAGGGTAATTAACCACATGGTCACCTTGTTGATGAAACAAAACCCACAACCCTGGAGAATCAAAACATGTCAAAGGCATGGAGGCAAAGGTCAACATACAGAACAGACAAATTGCAGTATTTAGAATTGTGCATTCTAATGTTTGTGTAATCTATTTAGAAGTTAGCCCACCAGCCCTGAGGGAAGAGGGTTTGGAAGTTTGGCTGAAGTGGGGTGAGATTTCAACCGAGAATGCAGGTCTCCGGAAAAGAGCTTGGCTCATGGGGAGATTCACACCCAGAACCTTGGAGCATGTGGTCCACTGGAAAAGCAAGCTTCGTGCAAAGAGGGGCCTGTAGACAGCAGGGCACGTGGGAAGGAGCCAGGGCCATGCAGTTTGGTACTAAGCCTCACCCACACACAACAATTCCCACCACTTCCTGACCTGGACATGGGGCTGAGGAAGGCAGGACATTAAACTTTTATATTAGGCTTCACTTGCTACCCACTTGCTCTGAGACTGTGAGCAAGTTGTTTTACCTCTGTGTGCCTGGTGAGGCTCTCTAGAATGCAGGGGAAGAATAAGAGGCCTGTTCCAGAGTGGGGTCAGAATGAAGAGCCCTCCTGGATTGAGGGACCAATGGATGAAGAAGTAAACACAAGTCTGATCCTTGCCGATCTGGCCCTTGTGCCGCCCCCTTCCTTAGTTCTCATGAAGATTCAGAGAGAGTGCCTGGTCTCTGAGAAGATGAACAAAACTTCAGAAGCTGTCCCCTCCTTGTTGTGAGGACCTCCCCCCAAGTCCCACTGAGTCCTTTCTGCTCAGCTTACAAGCATGTTCAGGACAGCAGGCCCCAGGCAGTCACCCTTCAGACCCACCGCCATCTTTGATGCCTGTGCTAACCCCTCTGCAGGCCATAGCCCCTACCTGGGAAATGACGTGACTCCCAAACCCCAATACCCCACCCTTCTTTACCCATTGGCTTCCAGGCCCTTAGATCCAACTATGTACTAGATGTCTCCCCATGGGTGTCCCCTGGAGAAAGAAATGGCAACCCACTCCAATATTCTTCCCTGGAGAATCCCATGAACAGAGGAGCCTGGAGGGCTTCAGTCCATGGGGTCACAAGAGTTGGACATGACTTAACAACTAAACCACCACCCATTGGTGTCCTCTGAGCATGTCAAGATAGATACAGCCAAAAACAGGTTCTTCAACATCTCAAGAAACCAGGTCTCCACTCAGGGAGAGGCACCTTCCTCCTCTCAGTTACCCCTGCCAGTAGTCAGACATTGGCCCTGACACCTCCCTTTCTGTGGTCTATCCTACTGGGCATAATTGTCTGTTACCTTCATTAACACATAGTAGGGGCAGGGAAAGCTTGAGGAAATGAGGGAGCACGTAGGTGAACAGATGACTGGAGAGTCGACCTTGTCTTGTGCTCTCAACATGGGATGGGTGCCCAGGAGGCATATGGAAGGTGTGTTGAGCAATGGGTCTTTCCTCTCCTCCAGAAGCTCCCCAGGCCCCTGCTTCAGCAAAACACCTTTCTGGATTTGGGCCACGTAGCTCTAGGGCCGCTCTAGGTCAAGTCAGCATGTGAGGCTATATCCCATGGGACAAGCCTCAGGGGAAGTGGGATGGCTCCTCAGGACCAACACAGATTGAACTTCTTGGTACCAGTTTTCTGTACGTGAGGGTGCACAAGAACACTTCGAGTCTGCTTCCTGTGGTTGCTCAGGGCTGGGGCATTGTCCAGAGCCCAGACATGGACCAAGAGCCCAGGACAGGCACGCATGAAGGACATCCCCTTTATCTCTGTCATACGGTTCATGGTTTCTTCTGTTCCTGCCCCACACGCTCCACCACCAGCCAGCTGGTGGTACCTTCAGTAGACTCCAGCTTGGATACCCTGTATAATTTGTTCCCACTGCCCGGGGAAACTGAGAGCAGGCAGGAGGGGGCCTGGAGCTCTGGCCACACAGTCCCCAGACTTTGGGCAGGGCTTGATTAGACTCATTTCTTGTCGTCTCTTGCCCCCTGGTGTATGAGTGCAGCATTGCAGCTCTCCGGTGTCCTCCCTTGTGACCAAGTCAATTAATATTTTCTGAGCACCTACATAAGGCCAGGCTCTACATGTGGGACAGAACCTTATTCTCAAGATTTCAGTCCATCCCTTGATCAGATCTCTTTATATCTCCCGTCTCTATTCTCCAAGTGCCCTTAGAGTCATGAACCGTCATATCACCACTCCCTGTCCCTTCTTGCCTCCTTTCACAATTGACTGGCAAATCCCCAACATTGGATGAACCCAACCATTTATGCTTTGTGCACCTGCACTTAAGCATCTCTGTGTTGCTAGAAAGAATCACACAAGCTGGCACATTGCACAGCCTTAGAGATTTATGGTCTGCAACTCACCTGGGCACACCTCGCTGTGCGGGAGGACCTCTGTCTTGTGTTTTCCAGTCCATTCTTACAATGGCGATTTGCTCTCTCCTCAAAGTCCCCATGTCTTCCCACTTTCCTCCTGCTCGCCTTGTCCATATTTGATTTAGAAATTAGACTACATGGAATGGAAACTCCCTCATCAGACCGTCGTCAAGCATATTCACCTGCCTTCCTCTATAACCAACCTTTCCTCCTTGCCGCAAGCTAAAACAGCAGATGCCTCCCTTCTGTTTTCTAAGGCTGATGCCTTCTCTGCACCCTAGATCCATCCTTTCCACTTGCCCCTCTGTCCAGCATCACTGAATTCCCCCTCTCTACTTGACCATCCCCATACCATGCAAACCTGCTGTCTATGTTAGCAGCTGAAAAAAAAAAAATTCATCTCTTGACTCCTATCTTCTTTCCCCACATTTTCCTGCTTCCTTTCAAAGCACTTGTCTGTAGGTATTGTCTTCAATTCCTCTCTCTTCCCATTGTAGGCATCAATGCTCTTGAATCCAGCCTCAGCTGCCACCAGTCCACTAAAATAACTCTTATCACTGGTCACCTATGAACTCTGTGTTGTCAGGTTCACCCTTTACCTATATGCCCTAGTGTTACTGTAGCTCTCAGCACTGTTGAGTCACTGGACAGCCTTTCCTGTAAACACTCCCTTCTCTAAGATTCTAGGACACCTCACTCCTGTTTCCCCATCTGCTACCTCACTGGCTACTCCTTCTCACTCTCCTTTGCTGGTTCTTCCTCCCAACTCCTAAAGTTGGGTCTTGGATTTTTCTGCACCTCTTTCATACCCTAGGTGATCACATTCAGTCCCCTAACTATAAAACACACACACACACACACACCTCACAATTCTTTTTTTAAAAAAATTTCCTATTGGAGTATAGCCGATTAACAATGCTGTGATAGTTTCAGGTGGACAGCGAAGGGACTAAGCCATACATCTACAGGTATCCATTCTCCCCCAAGCTTCCCTCCCATCCAGGCTGGCATACAACATTGAAGAGAGTTCCCTGTTCTATATAGTAGGTCCTTGTTAGTTATCCATTTTAAATATACCAGCCACACCACATTTCTTTACTGAGCCAGAGTCATAATACACAACTGCCAATGTTACACCCCAGAACTTAGATACCCACTTGGCATTTCAAATATACTATGTTCAAAACAAAACTTTTGATACCCCTACAAGCCTGTTTGCCCCATAGTTTTCCCTCTATCGGTGGAGGTCCTTGTTCACCTAGTTCTCTAAGGCAGAGACCTCCTGTTACGGGCTGAGTTGTGTCCTCCAAACATTCATATAGTGGCATCCCAACCCCCAGGACCTCCAAATGGGACCTTCTTTGAAAATAGGGTCACGCAGATGTAATGAGTGAACATGAGACGTCATACTGGAGCAGGGTGGTCCCTCATCCACCATGACTGGTGTCCTTATACAAAAAGGGAAACGTGGACACACACACACACACAGAGAATCGCATGGGAAGATGAAGACAGATGGGGTGATCCTTCTACAAGCCAAGGAACACACAAGGTGGCCAGTAAATCACCGGAAGCTAGCACAGAGGCCTGGGACATGTTCTCCCTCTCAGCCTTTGAAGGAACCAATCCTGCCCACACCTTGATCTTGGACTTCTAGCCTGCAGAGCTGTGAGACAATGAATTTCTTACTTAAACTGGTGTTGTAGACTGAATTATACCCACCCTCCAAATTCATATGATGCAACCATAACCCCAAATGGGACTGTATTTGAAGACGAGATCTTTAGGGAAGTAATTAAGGTTAAATGAGGTTGAAAGGGTGGGGAACTAATCCAATACGACTGGTATCCTTAGAGGAAGAGGAAAGAGCACTAGAGATTCCTCTCTCACTGCACGCACACAGAGGAAAGGCCATGTGAGGACACCGCGAAATGGTTTCCATCTGCAAGTAAGGAAGAGTGCCCTCACCAAGAACCATATTTGCCAGCACTCTGACCTTGGAGTTCCCAACCTCCAGAACTGTGAGAAAATTGCTGTCTATTGTTTAAGCCCACCCAGCCTGTGGTATTTTGTTATGGTAGCCCCAGGTGACGAAGACAGCCACCCAAATTGTGGTCTTAATGCTCTTGGGACCAACCCTAACATCTTCCTTTTCTTTAACTCTCCATATCCACTCAACAGCAATATCTTGTTGGCTTAAGATCTCCTCTAAAATCTATCTGGAATCCATCTGCTGCTCTTCACCTGCAAGTTCCCAGCAATGTCTCTCCCTTGCCTTCTTCACTGGTCTCCTTGCTTACATTCTTTCTCCTTACCATCCATTCCCTATACAACTTCCAGAGTGGTCTTTATAGAATATCAAACTGAGCATGTCACTTGCTTGTTTCAAACCCTCCAACACCTTCCATTGTACTTAGAGAAATTGTGAGCCCCTTGCAAAGTCCTCTAGAGCCCTGCCATCTCTTTGAACTCACCTCCTGTGTCTGCCCCCAACCCTCGTTCACCATATGCCCCAACCATGCCAGCCTCCCTTGTGGCTGTTGAACATAAAGCACTTTTGTGCCTTGGGCTTTTGTACTTGCTATTGCTTCTGCCAGAAAGGCTTCTATCTTAAAAGTCCCTTACATGGCTGACTTCATCTTTTGCTTTAGGTCTCTGTTTAAATATATCTTCCTCATAGTGGAAGTTGCAACTGTGAGTAGTATTTTTCTTCATTCTATTTGGTGGCTGATTAATAAAAAGGTTAAGATTTTTGGATAAAATAGTCTTGTATCCATCTGCCTTCCTAAAAAGATTTCTTAATCATCTTTTGCTTTCTAAGCAAGCAATCATAGAATTTGCTATTAATGATACACTTTTACAATGTATTATTTTCAGTATGTGTGTCTCTTGTTTCTTATTCTAATGTTACTATATTATTTTAACTAAAACCTCTCCCTTCCCCTAAATGCTCATAACAGCACAATTTATCTCCATGTGTACTTATATTATATATTATTTTGCTGAATAAATAAGTTATTTAATAGATTAAGCACATTGAATAAATAACTGTTTACCTTCTGTCCTTACTTCTGAACTATTAGTGTCATAGAGTGGGGTCAAACTGATTCCCCACTCTCTCCCGAGCCCAGAAAACAGGATGGACAAGCATTAGATATATATTGGGGGAAAAAAAGTGAAAGAAATGGAGATGCTCTAATGGAAGCATGTTTGTTGAGTGGAGGTAAAAATGATGACAAGACCCTTTTTAGCTGTAAGAGAAGTCTTGGGGCAGGGCAGGCTTATCCTGGGTCTCAGCTCCCAATGAATGTTACAAGTTGGAGAAGGGGGCTGGTGGACATTAAAGGGAGAGGAAACCTCCATAGCAAAGGCCTGGGAGATTTATTTTTTTCCTCCAGCTTTGAAGTCATGACTTAAAACTCACGGACTATAAACTTATGGACATGAGTTTGAGGAAACACTGGGAGATGGTGAAAGACAGGGAAGCCTGGTGTGCTGCAGTCCATGGGGTCGCAAAGAGTCAGACATGACTGAGTGATTGAAAAAAATAAAGCCGTAAAAAAACTAAGAAAAAATGTACAAAATATCTTTCTGACCTTGGGATAGGTGAGATTTTCTATGTTTAAAAGAAATGGAAAGAATCACAAAGGATAAACAAGAAGATAAGCATTAATAAAAGGCAAGTGAGAGTGTAAATATGTACAAAGGAGTCAGACATGACTTTGCGACTAAACCACTATGACCACAAAGCAATGGAATATTTTAATAAGCTTTGTAAAGAAAATTAAACTACCATACTTATTGCTAGCAAAAGTGAGGTGAATACTTTTGCACACTGGGATTTAGACCAACCTTGTTGTATAGCATCTCAGTTCTCAGAATCAGACCCTATAAAGGTTCAAATTTTTTAACCAAATTATTTTCTAGCTCTGCGTGCATGTTAAGTCATTTCAGTTGTGTCTGACTCTTTGTGATCCTATGAACTATTGCCTACCAGGCTCCTCTGTCCATGGGGCTTCTCCAGGGAAGAATACTGGAGTGGGTTGCCATGCCCTCCTCCAGGGGATATCCCGACCCAGGGATTGAACTCACGTCTCCTGCAGCTCCTGCATTGCAGGTGAATCCCTTACCACTGAGCTACCAGGGAAGCTAATTTTACAGCTAGGGACCCATGATTTGCCTTTTTTTTTGGGGGGGGGCATGCCTCAAGGCTTGTGGGAATCTCAGTTCCCAACCAGGGACTGAACCTGAGTCATGGCAGTGAAAGTCCAGAATCCTAACTAGGAGGCCACCAGGTACTTCTCCATGATTCTACTTTTAAGAAACAGATCCGTATTCTCATTTACATGAGGATGTGCTGACTAAGGGACCCTTAAAGGCAGAGACTGAGTAGAGTCTGCCTTAAATCCACACCATCTCTGATTCATAAGAAGCACTCAGGGGTTATGTATTGAGCTGGATTAAGCTGAAAAAAAAAATAGAAGTCTAAAAAAATAATTAGACTCCTCTGTCTGTGTTAGCTGTCTCCTACTCATTCGCATGTTCATCAAAATTTAGCTGCTAGAAGTGTCCCCCAACTATTTCAAACATGGGTGAACCAGAAAGACCAGCAGATTTGAAAGACCAACCCCAGTACTAGAACCAGAGGAGATGCTCGACAATCTTGGTCACTTGCTTTTCTTCCTGCTCATGTAAAAAAAAAAAGATGCATATTTATTTTTTATAAAGATAATCACTTGCAGCATCATTTACAGTAATGAAAGTTTGAAAAAAAATCTAAGCCTCCAATTCCCTGAGGAATGGTTGGGTACATTTTGAAACCTCCATACAATGAAATTGATTGTATTCATTAAAAAATACAGCAAATCAACACAAGTTATTTAATAAAATTCAACTTCCATTTCTGATTAAAATAACAAATACAAGTGAACCAGGAATAAAAGGATTCTCCATCAACATGATATATTAAATATATCTGAACCATTGGTAAATGAAACATCAGTGTGCCTAGTGAATCCCTAGCAGTGTTGCCATGACAGCCAAGGGCAGGACATTGTGGTGGGATCAGAACAAGAAACAAATGGGAAGAATCTGGAAAAAAGAGACACATACATTCTCATTTGCAAATTCTATGTCACCTACTTGGAAGACTCCACAATTAAGAAGCATTTTTAGCCAGACAGATGGGTACAAGATAATTTTATAAAAATCATCGCCTTTCTCATAAACCAACGATAGTTAGCCAGAAAAAAGATTCCATTCACAACTGCAATAAATATATATGCTTTATACATTATGTAATTAATGTTAATAATAACATGTCATGCATAATATATGTTATATTCTACATATAACATTGTATAACATATGTTAACATATTTGATGTTGTTCAGTCCCTAAGTCATGTCCGACTCCTTGCAACCCCATGGACTGGATGTAGCACAACAGGCTTCCCTGGCCTTCACTTATCTCCTGGAGTTTGCTCAAATTCATGCCCATTGAGCCGATGATGCTGTCTAACCATTTCATCCTCTGTCACCCCATTCTCCTCCTGCCCTCAATCTTTCTCAGCATCAGGGTCTTTTCCAATGAGTCAGCCCTTTGCATCAGGTGGCCCAAGTATTGGAGCTTCAGCTTCAGCATCAGTTCTTCCAATGAATATTCAGGGTTGATTTCGTTTATGATTGACTAGTTTGATCTTGTTGTCCAAAGGACTCTCAAGAGTCTTCTCTAGCACCACAATTTGAAAACATCAATTCTTTGATGCTCAGCCTTCTTTACAGCCAAACTGTCACATCCATACATGACTACTGGAAAAACCATAGCTTTGACTATATGGACCTTTGTCAGCAAAGTGATGTCTCTGCTTTTTATTATGCTATCTAGGTTTGTCATAGCTTTGTCATATTAACATATATGCTATATATTTATATACACACTCTATACATAAAATATTAAAACATCTGCAGGACTTATAAGAACAAAACTCAAAAAACTTGCTGGGAAAAATCACATAAGATTTAGGAAAATAAAAAGAAGTATCAGGACTTTCCTGGTGGTCCAGTGGTTAAGAATCTGCCTGCCAATGCAGGAGTCATGGGTTCAATCCATGGTCTGGGACGATCCCACATGCTGCGGGACATTAGGCCCATGTGCCACAACTACTGAACCCGTGCACCTAGAGCCCACGAACTGCAACTACTGAAGCCCATGGGCCTAGAGCCTGTGCTTGGCAATAAGAGAAGCCACCACAATGAGAAGCTACTCAACACAACTAGAGAGTAACCCCCACTTTCTGCAACTAAACAAAGTCCAAGTGCAGCAATGAAGACCCAGGGCAGCTGAAAATAAATCAACAAATAAATAAAATGAAAAATATACATGTATAAAGAAACACCATTATCTTGAGAGAAAAGATTTATGTTTTAAGATACCAGTTTTCTCCAAATTTAATGCAATTATAACTGTGATATCAATGCTGTTATTTTTCTTTTATAACTTTATGAAACTATTCCAGAGTTTTGATAGAAGAGTAAATCACTAATAATGAAACTATTTGGGGAGAGAAGTAGATATGATTGGGGGCAAAGGGTGAGAGGGTACTTGCCCTAGCCTATATTCCAGGTGTGTTAGAGTTACACTGGTCTTAGCAGTGTGTGGCTGGCATGAGGAGACAGGCTACACTAGAAACAGAGGCAAGGATATATGATATAGACACGGCAGGACCGACACCTCAACCAGTGTGGTGTAACTGTGACTTCAGACTTGCTTTAGAGACGAATCTTCAGGATGGCTCTCTAGTCAGTAGGAGTAGGTGGTGATTCTTGAAGGCTGAGGGAATCTTAATTGTCCACATCAAATATATATCGGGGGGGGGATGTTGATAGATACTGTAGGGGCTCAAGTCCCCTTGTTGTTGTTCAGTTGCTAAGTTGTATCCAACTCTGCAACCCCATAGACTGCATGCCAGGCTCCTCTGTCCTCCATCATCCCCCAGAGTTTGCTCAAATTCATGTCCATTAGCTACTCTTTCTCGTCAACTCAGGTGGAGAAATGATGATATTTCACAAACAGATTAAACAATTAGAAAAATAAAGCTAATCCTGAGCTTAAGTATTAAACCAAATTCAATTCTGGACAGATTAAAAATTTACATGTTCACTAACAAAAACACAAAAATGGTGACAAGTCATTTATTTTGAAATGTTGAGAAATGGAGAAAGCCTTTGCAAGGATGAAAGCAAAACGAGAACACAGTCACATGCCAAGGACATGTGTACCAATGGGGCCACAACAGTGTTGTTGACAATGGAAAGAAAGCAATATAAATTGGAATCAGAAGTAGGAAATAAGGATGTATTGGTTCAGTCATACTCCATCTCGTGCTGACAAAGAAAGATGCCCACTGGTTCATGAGATTTTGTTAAGGGGGAAAAAATAGTGGAAAAAAGCATACAGAAGAATAAATCCGAACTACTAAAATGATTCTCACCAGGCAATGAAATTATGGGTAATTTTTAACTTTCTGGTTTATACGTGTTTTTCCTCAATGTTTTTATAATGTGCATACTATGACTTTTATAATCAAATAAAAATGTTCTTTAAATTAACAAAAATCTTTGCATCACATAAACTAAATGATGTAAAACTGGATTTATAGAGTGAAAAACAGGCGGGCAATAAATGCAAATTTTAATAGTGGCTTTCTCTATCTGGTGGGACTGTGACTAGTTCTTTCTGAAATTGCCCAATGGGAACATATTATTTTCATAATCAGAACTGAGAAAAATATGTACAATTCTTGGGCTAGATGGTAGGAAACGAGATGAGAAAGGCAGGAAGGAGCTGAGGCTACAGAGAGGATCTGGTTGGGGAGGCAGACAAACCACCAGGAAACATGAATGAATCAGCAAAAGGGCACATCGGCAAATGCTCTGAAGGCAAGAAACCAGGGATTGGGAAGGAACCCAGAGTGGGGAGAGGTGGCCTCATCCAAACTCATTTTCTCCCACTCCTCCACACTGAGGTCCTGTCACCCCCTCGTGGCCCTAGTTCTGTGAGGATCAGGCAGCCAGCACAGAAATGGAATGCTCTGTTTGGAGAAGCCAGTTCCATACCACAGCCAAGCAGTTGTATAGCTTGAAGCTGGGCCCTAAAGTGGAGAGGGGAGGTAGGTGGGGAGTGGGACAGTGGAAGATTCTAATCCTTCACCAGAACCAGGAAAGTAGATGACAGACTCCTTTAACTTCTAGGAACCAATGGCGATGGGGACCAGGTGGGGAGATGGTGCCCAGGCAGTAAATCAAATATGATCAGTGGCATGAACTACATTCCCTGAGCAGCAGTCCAAACTGGCCAACCTCTGGGAGTTGCAAAGCCTGCTTTAGGGTCTGCAGGCCTTAGAAAAAATTTTATTGGAGTTTAGTTGCTTTACACTTTTGTATCAGCTTCTGCCATACAGAAACGTAAGTCAGCGATAAGTACACATGTGCGTGTGTGCTAAATCACTTCAGTTGTGTCCAACTCTTTGTGGTCCCATGGACTGGAGCCTGCCAGGCTCCTCTGTCTATGGGATTTCCCCCCAACAATACTGGAGTGGGTTGCCTTGCCCTCCTCCAGGAGATCTTCCCTACCCAAGGATCGAATCCATGTCTCTTGTATCTCCTGCATTAGCAGGGAGATTCTTTACCACTAGTGCCACCTGGGAAGCTGTATACACATACATCTATCCCCCCTTTTTTGAATTTCCTTCCCATTCAGGTCACTACTACACTGAGTAGAGTTCCTTGTGCTACAGAGTTGGTTCTTATAGTCACCTATTTTATACATAGTAGTGTATCTGTGTCTATCCCAAATTCCCAATGCATCCCACTTTCCCCCCTCTGGAACCAGTGCATTTGTTCTCTACATCTGTGTCTCTATTTCTGCTTTGCAAATAAGATCATCTAAACTTTTTTTTCCTAAATTCCACATGTATAAGTCTATATATGATATTTCTTTTTTTCTTTCCAACTTCACTCTCCATGACAGTCTCTAGGTCTATCCACATCTCTGCAAATGACACAATTTTGTTCATTTTTATGGGTGAGGAATATTCTATTGTGAGTATGCGTTACATGTTTGGACTTCCCTGGTAGCTCACTTGGTTAAGAATCTGCCTGCAATGCAAGAGACCAAAGGTTGATCCCGGGGTGGGGGAAGATCCCCTGCAGAAGGAAATGGCAGCCCACTCCAGTGTTCTTGCCTGGAGAATCCCATGGACCGAGGAGCCTGGCAGGCTACAGTCCATGGGGTCACCAAGTGTCGGCCACGACTTAGTGACTAAACCACCACCACCACATCTTTATCCATTCCTGTGTTGATGAACACTTAGGTTATGTCCATGTCCTGGCTATTGCAAATAGTGCTTCAATGAGCATTGAGATGCATATATCTTTTTGAATTATGATTTTCTCTGAGAGTATTCCTAGGAGTGGGATTGCTGGGTCATATATTAGTTCTATTTTTATATTTTTAAGGAACATCTATACTGTTTTCTGTAGAGGTTGTATCAATTTACATTCCCACCAACAGTGTAAGAGGGTTCCCTTTTCTCCACATCCTCTCCAGCATTTAGTGCTTGTACATTTTTGTTTTTTTGATGATGGCCATTCCGACCAGTGTGAGGTGATACCCCATTGTAGTTTCGATTTGCATTTCTCTAATAATTAGTGATGTTGACCATCGTTTCATGTTGTTGGCCATCTGTATGTCTTCTTTGGACAAAATGTCTATTAGGTCCTCTGCCTATTTTTTAGGTGAGTTTTTTTTTTTTTAATATTGAGCTGCATGAGCTGTTTGTATATTTTGATTAATCCTTTGTCAGTTGCTTCATTTGCAAATATTTTCTCCCCTTCTGAGGGTTGTCTTTTTGTCTTGTTTATGGTTCCCTTTGCTGTGCAAAAGCTTTTGAGTTTCATTAGGTCCTATCTGTTTATTTTTGTTATTATTTTCATTACTCTAGGCAGTGGGTCAAAGAGGATCTTGCTGTGATTTATGTCTTAAGATAAATGTCTTCTGCCTATGTTTTCCTCTAAGAATTTATAGTGTCTAGCCTTACATTGAGGTCTCTAATCCATTTTGAGTTAATTTTTGTGTATGGTGTTAGGAAGAGTTCTAATTTCATTCTTTTACATGTAGCTGCCCAGTTTCACCGGAGAAGGCAATGGCACCCACTCCAGTACTCTTGCCTGGAAAATCCCATGGATGGAGGAGCCTGGTAGGCTGCAGTCCATGGAGTCGCTAAGAGTCAGACACGACTGAAGCGACTTAGCAGCAGCAGCAGCCCAGTTTCACCAGCACCACTTATTGAAGAGGTTTTCCCTTTTTTTCTTGCTGAGTCTGGCTAAAGGTTTATCAATTTAGTTTATCTTCTCAAAGAATCAGCTTTTAGTTTCATTGATCTTTGCTATTCTTTTCTTCATTTCTGTTTAATTTTTTCTGCTCTGATATTTATGATTTCTCTCAATCTACTAACTTTGGGGTTTTTTGTTCTTCTATCTCTAGTTACTGTAGGTGTAAGGTTATGTTCTTTATTTGAGATTTTTCTTGTTTCTTGAGGTATGATTGTATTGCTATAGACTTCCTTCTTAGAACTATTCCCTAGTGGCTCAGATGGTAAAGAGTCTGCCTGCAATGCAAGAGACCCAGGCTCGATCCCTGGGTTGGGAAGATCTCCTGGAGAAGGAAATGGCAACCACTCCAGTATTCTTGCCTGGAAAATCCCATAGGTGGAGGAGCATGAAGAGTCAGACATGACTGAAGCAACTTCATTTCATTTCATTTCCCTCTTAGAACTGCTTTTGCTGCATCCCATAGGTTTTGCGTTGTCAAGGTTTCGTTGCCATATTTTCATAGTATTTTGATTTCCTCAGTGATCTATTATTTTGTAGCATACTGTTTAGCCACCATGTGTTTGTGCTTTTTACAGTTATTTTCCTGTAGTTTATTTCTAATCTCATGGTGCTGTGGTTGGAAGAGATGCTTGAAATGATTTCAATTTTCTTAAATTTACTGAGGCTTGATTTGTGACCCAAGATATCCATGTGCACTTGAGAAGAAAGTGCCTTCTTCTGCTTTCAGATGGAATGTCCTACAAATATCAACTAAGTCTATTTGGTCTAATGTGTCATTTAAGGTTTGTGTTTCCTTATTAATTTTCTGTCTGGATGATCTGTCCATTGGTGTAAGTGGGGTGTTAAGGTCTCCCACTATTATTTTGTTACTGTCAATTTCCCCTTTTTATAACTATTAGCATTTGCCTTCTGTATTGAGGTGCTCCTATGTTTGGTGCAGAAATATTTACAATTGTTATATCATCTTCTTGGATTGATCCCTTGATCATTATGTAGTGTCTTTTCTTGTCTCTTGCAGTAGTCTTTAAAGTCTGTTTTGTCTAATAGGGGTATTGCTAGTCTAGCTTTCTTTTGATTTCAATTTTCATGGAATACACTTTTCTATTCCCTCACTTTCAGTCTGTATGTGTCGCTAGAGCTGAAGTGAGTGTCTTGGAGACAGCATATACATAGGTCTTATTTTTATATCCATTCCACCAGTTTGTGTTTTCTGGTGGAAGCATTTAATCCATTTTCATTTAAGGTAATTGTTAGTATGTATGTCCCTATTACCATTTTCTTAATTGTTTTGAGTTTGTGTTTGTAGATCTTTTCCTTCTCGTATGTTTTCCGCCTAAAGAAGTGCCTTTAGTATTTATTGTAAAGCTGGTTTGGTGGTGCTGAATTCTCTTACCTACTTGGTTGCAGGGGGATTGATCTTATCCTCTCAGGTGTCCAAAGTCTTCTGCTAGTGTTGAGCAGGTGCTCTGTGAAGACTGTTTCATTTGTAGATGTATTCTTAATGTACCTGTGAGGAGAGACGAATTCCACATCATCCTATTCCACCATCTTGACTCCTCCCTCCTTGCAGGTTTTTTTAAAAAATCATTATTTAAAGAAAGGCCCCATCCCCAACATGCTTGAAGCCTCAGATGCTGTGTGGGAAAACAGTGCCATCCACAAGTATCAGTCAAAAAGTCATTCAGGAGAGTTGACCTTGGAATCAAATTTACTTTAATTTTACTTATATTTTTCTTTTTCTATAAATGCCTGAAAGACCTATGAGAAAAATCATCATCTGATGAAGTCTAATAGAGCTTTTTCAATAAGTACAAAATAAAAATTGCATGTGCTAAGAAAGTATTATATATCATATATTAATTGGAGGTATGGCTTAATTTCTAGGTAATGCAATCGATGTCATCTTAGATTTAATATGTCTACTGAAGACCAGAGGCTGGTGGCAAGTGACACCTCTGATGCTTGGTGAGCATTCCTGTAAAGGTAGTGGCTCCAGGAGGCTCAATCCTTTCTGAAAGCATGATTCTAGTGCCTCACCTCCAATCATCAGAATCAGAGGCAACGAATGTATTTGGACTTGAATTTGGAGCCCTCAAGCATGGTTGTCACAACTTGAATGATCATGATATCCAGAAAGGAAAGAAGTGTGCTTTCCAAGGATCACAGTGACAGGTACCCTGACCACAATGTCCAGGAGAGGGAAGCAGGGAAAATGAAGGGCAATAGGGCTAAGGGCTCTGGGAGCTTACTGCTTCAGCACCTTCCTGGCTTAGGCTGTATGTGTGTTATTGTTGTTGTTGTTCAGTGTCTGACTCTTTGTGACTCCATGAACTGCAACACGCCAGGCTTCCCTGTTCTTCACTATCTCCTGGAGTTTGCTCAAACTCATGTCCATTGAGTCGATGATGCCATCCAACCATTTCATCCTCTGTCACCCTCTTCTCCAAAGTATTGGAGCTTCAGCTTCAGCATCAGTCCTTCCAATGAATATTCAGGGTTGATTTCCTTTAGGATTGACTGATTTGATCTCCTTCCTGTCCAAGGTTGGGACAAAAAGGATGTGTGGATATGATGAGTCATATAATGGCCATCCAACCTTGGCTTTGGTTCCTCAGCCCTGAACAACCTGGTCAACCCAGGTTAGCCTGTTCAGACCTCTCAGGACCCCTGGCCCAGGTCTTGAGATGCTTTTTCTGGCTCCTAGGGTTTCTGAAGGCTCCTAGGGTTTCACATGTGCTTGCTTATTTCACATGCCAAATCTGAGGTTAGGCTGCTTCCTCTTACAGTCCATCCTCTGGGAGTCATCTGCTGGGGGTGGGGGTGTGAAAGGGAGAGGCAGGGGGCACTTCTCAAATATAAAGGCAAGATCAGAGCTGTGTTTCTGAAAGTGTGGCTCACCCAGGGGCCCACATCCACATCATAGAGCAACCAACACACTGGATACTGGGTAAGCATGCAGACTTTGGGCTCACCATCAGGCCTACTGCTTCTGTATGGGATACAGAGCAAGACATGAGAACTTCCATGATCAAAAAGCATACTAGAGGATTCTTGTGCATCATAGTCTTTGAGAAATCCTGGTCTGGGGTTCTTCTACCCTTAGCTGGGAAAGAAGACCAAAGGGAAAATGACAGCTCAACGAAAGGGAGGGAATTCCACTTCCAGGGTAGGGGTGCTGGGGACCTTTCAGTCACTGAGGGATCTTTTTCTTCCTCTCACAAAAGGACCAATGTCTAATTCCAGGTAGTTCCTCAGCTGCCCTCAACCTCTCAGTACTCTGGACCATCAGACCCTGGATTCCCCAAGGACCACTCTGGGTCACATGGAGGAAGATTCTCAGAGGTAGCCAGAGAGGCACAAGCTGCTCTGACAGCCCTAGACCTGCAAGTTCAGGATCAATAGGCTCTCTTCTCGTTCCACTTCCCCTTCCAGAGTTTGTCAAAAGGACATCAGAGCTTGCCGGGAATGTTCCAAAGTCCAGGGTGAGGGCGGTGCTGGTAAGGGTAGAACTTTCCTTGTGATGGTTTGCATATTTCCAGGCTGGATGAAAGAAATCAACCCAGAAGCACCCCCTGTGCCACACCATTTGCCCCAGACTAGTGTAATTTTTTAGTTGGTGTTGATTGAGACCCTGTTGAACCTGGCTCTGTGCTAAGCTCTTGGCTTGCATTGTCTCAGTCAGTTTTGACAAGGATTTTTAAAACTGAGATTATCATTCCCATTATTTATATGAGAGACCTGAGGCCTGGAGAGGTAAAGTCACTTGCCCAAGGCACCCAGTTAGCAAGTAGAAAGGCTGACTTTGAACCTAGATGGTCTGACTCCAGAGCAGGATGAAGTGAGGAGCAGACAGAGATGCTGAGGAGGATGTAAGTGGTCAGGAATAGGAGCTAGAGGAGAAGCTTGGTGAGGAGGAGGGAGGAGACGGGAGATGGAGTGCAGTCTGAGCGAGGTGATGGGTGGTATTGGGGTGGGACTCAGGAATAGATCATGGACTAGCTGAGGGTTGAGGAATATGATGGATGTCATCAGAGGCTGTTCTGAGGTCAAGGCAAGGAAGAAGGTGAAGGCCAGAGCTGGGGTTGGAATGGGGAGAATCTGGGGGAGTGATTGGAGCTCTCTAGTGTCACCATGAGCTGGCCTGGAGTGAGAACCCCACCAGGCCGGGGTTAGAATCAGGATGAGGTAACAGTCAGCATTGCAGTCCCCCTTCCCAGCTTTGCACCTCTACCAACTGCCTTGTTAGGTCTTTTCCATGTTTGCTAGTTTATTGTCTCTCTCCTCCAACCAGAAGGGAATCAGGGCACAGACTTAGTCTGTTTGATTCACCTTTATGTCATCAGCATGAAGCAGAATTCATGGAACATAATAAGTGCTCAATAAATGCTCGAGGGCAAGGCTCAGGGGAGTGATGATGGATCAGAACATGGGGTGGGGCTCTCACTAGAGTGTAGGATCAGGTGGGGTGATCTCCAGAACAAATGAGTTTGAAGGAGGGGTGAGGCCCTGGGAAGAGCTGAAGGGCACAGTGGGGTGTCCCTCAGGTTCACAAAGAGTCCAAGGAATAGAGTGAGGTGTTGGGGAGGAGGTAAGGCTTCAAAGGCTATGGTACAAAAGCTCCTTAAATATGTGCCTTCTTGCTGATTTCAGTGTCCATGTAGATGATTCAACTCCTGGTCTCTCAGTCCATTGACTCTTTCTCTTCTCTCTACCTATCACAGCCACTTATTTCTCTGGTTATATCCTAATACCCTGCCTTATCTGTCACCATCACCCTTCCATAATTGCCATTATATCCTGCTGTCCCAAAGCCAGCTCATTCCTTTTAGTTCTACAAGAACTGCAATGATCTTCCAACTCCAGCCACCACCGGAGACCCTTCAGACAGCCATACTTTTTTTCCTACTGCCTTTTACCAGACCCTGACTCTATCCTTCCCTTCCCTTCTTACCCAGTCTACCATCCAAGATCAGTCATCAAAATCTCTCTTGAAGCCACTCGAAACTCCTATGTCCCACTGCCATTTCTTTGTACTCAACTAGCTAAACTCAGCCCTGATAAAATCCAACTTTCCACCTACTCTGTGAAGTTCAACATGACTGGATAAAACCATGCAGACATGCTGAGTAATTTCACTTTAAATGAATGGTCATTAAATCTCAAGTGAGCCCTTAACGCCGCCCAGCAATCATGTTATATTTCCATAGAACATCCAGCTCTCCATCAACTGCTGACACCCCTCTCCCACCCTTACTCCCAGCTGGTGGCCTGGTTTCCTGTTTCAATGAGAAAATAGGATGCATCATAAGAGAGCTGCTCTGAGCTCCAGCATCCCCTCTCCCACCTACGTGCATCTTGGCATGTCTCTCTGGCATCATCAATTGTTCTCTCTTTACTGGCTCATTAGCACACACACGTTGCTATGCTATAATTTCTCCCATATTAAAAAACAAACAAACAAACACTTTCTTGTGGTCCCCATGTACCCCTACAATTACCAGTTTCCCACTTCTCTGCTTTCCTTTAAAACACAACTCCTCAAAAGAACTGCCAGTTGCTACTCACTGACATTTCTCTTTTTCCACTGTAGATTGAAAGCATTCTCAGCTGCCTTGTTTCCCCATGTCTCTCTGGAAATTGCTCTTAAAGGTCACCACTGATCTCCATGTTGCTGCAATTCTTTGTCCTTCTCTTATTTGTACGGTCAATAGGACTTGAGGAATGTATGGGTCTCTCCTTCCTGATACACCTTCTGCAGTTGTCTCCACCTTCTCCTGGTTTCCCCCACTACCTCACTGATCACTCATTTATTTGCTGGTTTGTTCTCAGCTATTGCCCCTCTAGATGTTTGCCTGCCCAGGGCTTGGTTCTTGGGTTGCTTTTCTTTTTCTACACTCACTCTTTTGTTGATCTCATCCAGTCTCATGACTTTTAATATGGATTAGGTGCTGATTATTCTCCTATTATATCTCCAGCCTTGATGTCACCCTTGAACTCCGGGCTTCTCTATCTTAACACCATTGCTGTCTTCCTTAATTTAGTTCATGTACTTCCATCCTTGTTATTTCTCTGAATAAAATCCTGAGAGCCGTCCTTGATTTCTGTTTTTTTGTCATAGCCTAATACCAATCTGTCATCAAATTCTAGTATTCTATCATCAAAATGGACCCAGAGTCTGCTTACCTCCCACCACCTCCACTGCATCACCTAGTGGGAGCCACCGTGACCTCTCACCTGGATTATTTCACTTAATCTAGTATGCTCCTAAATAGTCTGCTTCTGCCCTTGTCTCTTTATATCACTCTAGCAGTCAAAGTCCTTACAGTGGCTTTCAAGGCCCTGCATGATTGCTTGCCACCCCCATCATGTCATGTTTGATGGCATCCCCTACCATCTTCCTCTCTCACTTGCTCTACTTCAGCACACCAACCTCTTGATTGACCCTAGGACATTTGAACACTGTGGCTTCAGGACAGAGGGTGTTTACGTACAGTGGTTGGAGAAGATCTCACTGAGAAGATGGCACTTGAACCAAGACTCTTCTCTGCTTCATTTTTCTCAACCCCCAATATCCTGTATATTTGACTTGTTTGGAGTTTTTTTTTTTTTTTTCTCAGTTCCATGAGGGTAGGAGTTAATGTTTATTTTGCTGGATCCTGTAATCCTGCATTCTAGAATAGTCTTTGGTACATATCAGCACCGAGTGAATACCTGACATCTTAGTGTGCAGAGTGCCACAGACTGGGTGGTGTAAACAAGAGATATTTGCTTTCTCACAGATTTGAAGGCCAGAGGTCTGAGATCAAGATGTCATCAGAGTTGATTTATTCAGTGGTCCCTCTTCTTGGTTTGTTAGCAGCTGCCTTCTTCCTGTGTTATCATATGGTCTCTCTCTGTGTGTGGCTGTGTCCTGATCATCTTTTTTATTAAAAAAAAAACTTTTGATTGATTGATTTATTTACTTATTTTTGACTGCACTGGATCTTCATTGCTTTGTTCAGGCTTTCTCTAGTTGTGCAGAGTGGGGGACTACTCTTCACTGCAGTGCTCTGGTTTCTCATTGGGGTGGCTTCTCTTGTTGCAGAGCACAGGCTCTAGGCCCATGGGCCCAGTAGTTGTGGTGCACAAGTTTAGTTGCTTCACAGCATGTGGGATCTTCCCAGACCAGGGATCAAACCCATGTCCCCTACATTGGCAGGCAGATTCTTACCCACTGAGCCATCTGGGAAGTCTGACCATCTCTTCTTATAAGGACAACAGTCAGATAGGAGTTGACTCCACACTAAAGACCTCACTTTACCTTAATTGCCTCTGCAAAGACCTTGTCTCCAAATATGGTCATATTCTGAGGGGATTCCCTTGTGGCTTAGTTGGTAAAGAATCCGCCTGCAATGCGGGAGACTTGGGTTCAATCCCTGGGTTGGAAAGATCCCCTGGAGAAGGGAAAGGCTACCCACTCCAGTATTCTGGCCTAGAGAATCCCATGGACTGTATAGTCCATGGGTTTTCAAAGAGTCAGACACGACTGAGTGACTTTCACTTCACTTCACTTCTGAGGGGATTAGAACTTCAACATATGAATTTGAGAGGGGGGGTAATTCAGTGCATAATACTAGATTAATTTATTGATCAGTGTACAGAGATGGATTGAAACACTGATGGAGTAAGGATAAGTGTTAGGCTCAGGAACACAGCAAGGCGTGGTGAGGACATAAGAGATTGGCAGGCAACAGAGCTCATAGGAGGGCTCAATTCTGGGCTGGATGACAATGGGGTAGAGAGTGATGTGCCAGGGTTGAATGAGACTGGAAGAGAGTACTTTTCTTAGTCAAAGGGAGAGGCCACAGCGAGGAAGATGATGGAGTCGATGAAGCTGATGGGTGAGGAAAGGAGAGACTGGCCAATGCGGGCAGAAGGGAGGAGGGAAAGAGTCAAAGACTGGTTGGGTGGTTGAGACCCTGGGATGGGACCCTCAGGGGTGTTGGGAATGTCCTTGATGAGCAGGGTCATCCATATTCTTTGATGGGCCCAGTGAAAAACTCAAATCTCTTACTCAAAAAGTATTAATAATTTTAAATGGTGACAGCAGAGTCTTGAACCAAACACAGGGAACCCTTCTAGACATTGAAACCTGTCCAACTCCATTGGTTCAACAGCCATGGACCTGGTCCTGTCACATGGGCTCTGGATCAGAAATGGAGACAGTTTAGAGGTTCGGATCAGGTTGGGGTGGAATATCTAGCCTCTTGCATTGTATTGGGCATTTTTATATGATCTACCTTTTGCCATCTTTGTGTCTTATTAGCAACTGTACCGTACACTTTTTTTGAAGCTGGGTCATCCCACAATGTACCCTACACATGTGATTTCCATGTGTGCCAAGGTGTGTGTGTTGAGATCACCAACCTACTAAGGGAGGCTGCTCATTGAATTCGATGGAGATGGAGGAGAAGTGAACGTGCACAAGAAGACCAGAGCAGGTCTAGAATTCAGACAATGAATATCTGAACTGTACAAGTAGTCTGGGGGAGGTTATAAAGGAATTGTGATTTGATTGGAAAAAGAAAACCCCTCGAAGTGCATCTAGCTGCCCAGTGCCTGGCCAAGGCAGAGAAACCAGTATCCAAGTCCTTGCCATCCTGGTGCAGAGGGGGCTGTTCAGACCATGATTTACAAATAGGGCCAGAGGGAAGATTGCAGCCCTCCCCAGCCAGTCCTTGGGAGAGCCTGGAACCATCCTGAGGGGTGTTGGAAAGCCTTCTGAGGGAGACAAAATCTGGAAGAAGCCAGGACACAGGCTCCCACGGGGAGGATGCAGGGTCTGGGGCTGCTGGTGCTCTTGGGGCAATATCTTGGTGGTAAGTTGAAGGCTGACCCCCACTCCAGGTCCTCACTGTACCCCAGCCTCTCCTGCCTCATCTCTGCAAGAATCTACTGAGCCTGCTGTGGATGTGGCTCTCTGTTGGATGCTAGGGACACATGAATAGTCAAGGTCCCTGGCCTCAAGATAGAAGAGGCAAGTGTGCGACACCAGTGAGCAGCCAAAGAACACAGCACAGCTGGATGTGGGCAAAAACTAGCATGTGTCCAACTCATACAACAGGCACACTTGATAGGATTATCCCAATTTGCCCTCTTCCCCACCATTGGAAGGCTCCCCAGGTAGCTCAAATGGTAAAGAATCTGCCTGCAATGTGGGAGACCTGGGTTCGTTTCCTGGGTCAGGAAGATTCCCTGGAGAAGGGCATGGCGACCCACTCCAGTATTCTTGCCTGGTGTAGTCCATGGGCTCGCAGAGTCGGACACGACCGAGCAACTAACACAACCACCATTTGAGGCAAGTACCATTATCATCAGTCTCATTTGACAGATGAGGAAACTGAGATGCAGACAGATTAAGACACTTGCTGAGAACTGATCTGTGGTACTGCCAAGAGATGACCCAAGCAGCATGCTGCAGACTCCCTGCTCTTATTCCTTCTTGCCCTTGGCACTCACAGAAGGCCCCACATTTATAGTTTCTGCAGACAGAGAGCTGGGAATGGAACAATCAACACAGGGCGGGGGTGGAGAATCCCTAAGACCTCAAGAGTAGAGATGTCATCTGAGCTCCTTAGGAAGAATGAATACAAGTGCACAGAGGCTGACGGTGGGAGGAAAGGAATTCTGGGCAGAGAGGGAATTAGAAGTAGTCTGGCTTTGCTGCATCCAGAAGCTTAGCTGGGGCTGCTGGAAGACGCTGAAAGCCACTGACTGTCACCTCATCCTGAAAGCTTGTAAAGTCATCTGTGAAGATCAGGATGGGGGACACAGTGGAGGACTAGGGGACACAGGAAGTGTGGTCCTGAAGAGCACTAGATCACTTCCCCACGAACTAGGGTCCAGGATCTCGAACTCAGGGTGCCTTGAAAACATACATAGCCCTCTGGGCCCTGAAGGAGCTCCATTCGCAATCCTAGGTGAACTTGATTTTTTCCGTGGAAGTCCACTCAACAGGCCAGGGAGCCGGCCTTGCTGCCTTCCTTGGGGAGGGTTCAGATGGTCTGTGCTGAGCAGAGAAGGCTCCTGCAGCCTTGGAAGAGCAAGTCAGCCAGGGGAGGACTCTGCAAACAGGAGGCAGGGATGGAAAGGAAAGCACCACTGGAGTGGGGGAAGGGGAGGAAGAGGGGACCGAGGCCCTGACCAAGGCTGCTTTCTGCCATTCCCCGCCCCCCGGGGCAGAACCGGAAGCAGCTGAGCGGTGGAAGCTTTCCAGCCAGGGCAGGTAGGTATTTCTCTGCCTGGAATGGGGGGCGAGGGTAGTTCCGGGGGCCGTCTTCCAGGCTTATTGTGCCCCCCAAACACCAAATTAGGAGGATGCGTCAACTCCCTTGTGGGGCTGGGCTCCATAGGTGCAGAGAACAAAGACAGCCCCCCAGAATCCAGCAGGCCTCATGGGCCTCTCCTGGGAGGCTTTGGCTGCCTGGGCCCCAGAACTGGCCTGCCGTCTGTCAGCCACCCACCTCTCCTGGGTTCTCCCCCACTTGTAACAACCCTCTGCCACCAGCGTCCAGTCGGTCGGTCGTACTGAACCTCCCACAGGGAGGCCTCCTGAGGGCCCCCACCCCCACCCAGCGCTCCCCTGGAAGACCCAGAAGATTCCATCCTCGCCCATTTCTGTGCCCCAAGAGTCCCCAAGCCCATCTCTTCCTTTATTTCGCGGCAGCCCCCAGAGAGGGCGGCGGGATTCTTCCCATTTCCCAGACTTGACCAGAAAGAAGGCTGCCATCCCGGGGCAGGGGTGGGGGGTGGGGGTAAGTGACGAAGCCTAGGTCACCCAGTCATGGGCGGCGGAACGTGGCCTCGACCCGGCCCTTCTTCTGCAGGCCGACTGGCACCCGGCCGAGGCAGGTCGGGGAGGCCGGCTCGCGCCTCGCTTGGCTCCGCGGGCAGTCGGGGCGGGCCGGCTGGAATGACAGGTGAGCCGGGACGGTGGGCACTTAGGGGGTTGGGCTGCGCGGGGTCACCTGGCGCGCCGGCTTTGGGTGCTGCCGCCCGAGCCTGAGGCGGCGCGGGGCTTCCGAAGGCCGGAGCCCGGGGGTAACGCCGGGGCCGGCGCCTCCGGCCGAGGGTCGAGGGGGCGCCCAGGGCCAGCCGACCAGGCCCCGCCCCCTGGCGGCTCGGGCGGGGGCAGGGGCGGCGCCGGAGGAGTGGGGCGCGGGCGCGCGGTGCTCGGTGCGCGCCGCCGCCCCTCCGGCCCAGCTCGCCCGCCCGCCCTACCCCCTCAGCCCGCTCGCGTTGCCCCCCACCCCTTCTCCTCTCCTCGGCCTGGCGGCCCCGCGCGCGGTGCGACGCGACGATCGCGGCCTGGCGTTCGGGGCGCGGGGTTCGTGGCGCTCGAGAGTGGCGCGCCAGGCGCGGGGCGCGAGGCCAGACCTGGCGCGGCAGGGAGTGGGGCGGGGGGGGGGGCGGGCAGCAGCGGAGCCCCCAGAGGAGAGCAGGGCCAGGGGGGTACAGAGGTAATGGGTAGGGCCTGGGAATCCGGCTGCGAGGGGCGGGGAGCTCCAGGCGCACTTCGGCCCTGGCCGGGCTGAGCCCCGCAGGGGCGCCCGGGGGTAGCGGGGCGGGGAGGGAGGGTGGGAGGAGACGGCGGGGCCGGGCCGGGGGGCTTGGCCGACGGGGAGCAGGTGGGCGGGGACAGGGGCCCTGCTGGAAGAGGCGCCGCAGCGAGGTGGCGGGCTGCGTGCACAAACAGGGCGGCCGCCTCCTGGGCCCGGAGAACGGTGAGGCCGCTGGGGTTGGGCGCCCCGGCCCCGAGGGCACAGTTCCGCGTCCAGGACCCCTGAGCCGGGCGCTGGGCACTGTGGGGGGAGGATCTGGAGGCCTGGCCGGGCCACGGTGCCAGGGATTCTGCAGCCGACCCAGCTGCTGGGCCAGAGGCTGGAGTTCTTGGGCAGCGCGCCGGTGGCGGGCACTGGTGGCGGGCAATGGTGGGCGAGGACAGGCACCTTCAGGGCTGGCATGAGTGGAAAGGGGCCGAGGAGGGCCCAGAGTTTGAGTTGGAGGGTCACTTGGGAGTTCCGTGTCACCGGGTGGGTTGATGAGTCATGAGATTTGGGGATCACAGAAGGCTTTCCTGGTGATCAGTTCTGAGTGAGGGCAATGAAGAGGGCTGGGATTTGGAGAAGCGTTTTTGAGGCCACCTTTGGGACACTGGGTGCTCTGGTGGCTGCCGGTCCCCATGCGAAGGACTTTAGAGCCGACGTCCCAGAGTGCTGGGACGGGGCAGCTGCGGTCCGGGGAGGGGTTAAGGAAGGTCTTTGTGGTGGCGGGTCCCAGCCTTCCTTCCTTTCCAGGCCTTCAGGATTCAGCTGAGTTCCTGTGGGGAGTGGGTTAAAAATTCCTCCGGCCTACAGTCAGCCTTAGAGTATCCACCAGGGGCAGGAGGGACATATACGTGCGTGACTGCCGCAGCATTCTCTGTCGTGGAGCCCTCGCGCTTCCTCACTGTTGCCATAGTAACGGCCTATTGATGGTGTATTTATAGGGAAGAAGCAGGCGCTAAATTTTGGGGAAGGAGGGGGAGGAGGCCTCAGGCAGCAGCAGTGAGGGCGGTCACGGAATTTTTAATGGAGTGGGCCATGCCCCGGAGCTGTTTGGGAGAGTTACTGGCTTGTCTGAAGCTTAAAAATGAACTAATGATTTATGCAGGTGTCAGGCTAACCTAGTTGGCCTGTGATACCTGTGGGTGTGTGTCCACCACGGTCGGGTATGTTTGGGACAAGGCATAGCTATCTAGAAGCTGTTACATAATTTCTGCACAGAAGAAAAATGTAAAAAACAACACTGCAGTTCTCATTGATAAGCAATGAGATGTATTTTTCTGTCGTCACTTATTAGTAAGGCTTTACTCATTCTTTTCAATTCCTGACACAACAGCTCCATTTTTCTTCAATCAAAAACCTTGCTGTTAGGCACGCCACACCCACACCCTAGACACATGACTGGCACTGGCCTTAGGGGAACCTCAGAGATCCAGAATGGAAGCAGGATTTTGAGATAATATTCCATCTTCTCTCTTCTAAACACCAAGGGTCAACTTTTCTCACCATGGCAGGCCTGTCTGTGGACAAATTCCCATGTTAAGAGTTTTGGGTGGGATTGTTGTGGGGTACACAAGAGAAAGGCTCCCTCAACATGGTGTTTCCATAGACGGATGTTAGCTTTGCTCTTTTTCCTTCAGTTTTCATTTCATTTATGATTCACATTCTACCTGTTTGCCAAAAGGATTAGAGGATATATTTTAAATATACATAAGATTGAAAACATAAGGAGAAAAATGAATACCATGTTACAGGGGAGAAAGCATATGTGTTTAATAGCTAGGCTTCCAGGGAGCCTGTGCTTTATGGTTAATGTTAACACTGAACTTCCTGGCAGCCTAGGCAAAAAGGGTAGCCCCATGGGTGACACCGTTGTGTCTAACATCCAGTTAGTCATAAAACCAGAGCATCTGCTTGGGGAGGGGAGCCATGGGGTGATTGCTCCCAGATGTGGACAGCTTGGCCAGTGCTCCAAAATATGTGCGTGAGTGGGAGTGTATGCTGTGGGTGGGGTGCTGCCATCATGGTTTACATACTGGCTGGATAATTCCTGAGCTTTCGGCTGATAGCTCCAATTAGAAGGAACGGTCTCATCTAGCCAGCGGCTCAGTTTTGAATGTGTCCATCCATGTCTAGGTCCTCTGCTGCTGTGTTGTTTAATGCACAGAGAGGAGAGATGACTCTGTTTCAGGAGATCCTTGCCAGCCTGTCTGGTGAAGAGGAACACAGCAGGTCCTCTGGGCTTGGGCTGTGACTTTGGAGATGGTTGTTGTGGCTGTGGGAAGCGTTTCCAGTGCCCACTTCTTAAACACGCGTTGCCTGGTTTCAGGGACCGTGCTTGTCTTTAGAGGTATGTGCAACTTGCCGTTGTGAGCAAGCTCTGTTCCCCAAACAGGTCCTGTCTCTGTCACTGTTGACTTGCTGGACCTTCCCTAAGTGCCCCTCTTTTCTCTGGGGTCTTTTCCAAGTCAGAAGTGCACACAATCGTCGAGTCAAGTGAGGAGGGCAGAACCTCAGACTGTAGGAGTTTTTCTTTTTATTTAAAAAAAAGAGAAAAGGTCAAGCCTTAGGTCTAGACTCTCAGACTGTGTTCTTGGGGGAAATAGCTGGAAGGTTTGCTGTGGGCTCTGCTGCGCCTCGGGGAGCTCCAGAGGAGAGCTTGGACAAGGATGAGAGTGACAGGGCTGGGAGAGGCTGCACAGAGGGTGTTGTGCACCATGAGGGGCTGCTGTGACCTTTGACCAGGCCAGTGTGGTTGGGGTCACATCCCAGGGCCAAGAGGGTGCCCTGTAGTTTTGGAGGTGTGATTTCACCATGACTCTGCTTTCCTCCTTTGCCAGGCGAGTGACATACTGGATCTGACAGAGAGCCATGGCAGGTGAGTTTGTCTGGGCCCTGGCCTAGTGGGGAAGGGCTGTGCCTAGGGCTCATAGAAAAGTGCTATCCTACCTTTCAAGGCCTTCCCAGCTTTCATTGTACTGAGGGTGTTCCCATGGCTCCTGTCCAATTGTCTGGATCTCATCTTTCCACTCTCAACTCTTCGGCACCCTTCTGGAGCACAGACTCCCCTGGAGAGGTGTGCCTACCTAGGCTACTCGGAGAGAAGCTAACATGGCCGGCCATGGGGGTTTAGGGAGGGGTGCCTGCCTGGGACCAAGAGGCCTGCCTGACATGAGGACTAAGAAACTCCAACTCTAGGGGCACACTAGGAGCAGATGTCACCTCTTCTTTCATCTTCCAAAGTCTCAGCTCAGGCTTCTGGGGGTGCCAGTCAGCTCAGCTGGAACTGGGGGTTCCACTTGGGAATAAGAGGATATGGCTCCCACTCTGTGACATTTTGGCTGAAGGCCATCTGTGCCCAGTTTCCAAAGGCCTAGACTCTCCATCTCGAGCCTGCTGCCCCTCTTCCCAGAGGTCCTCTCAGATTCACGTGTGTCCAGTGTCCCGATCTCCTGCACCAGGGTTTGTACTAGACTGTCTAGGGTAGGACTCTTGATACCAGGCCATCCGACAGCCCAGGTGGCCATTCAGGTGGGGGATGCCAACATCAGCCTCACAGGGAAATGCATCCTTATGATAAAGGCTCTGATTTTCTCTTTTGGAGGTGAGGTAGAAGATACTGGGGACGTATTCACTGGTGACTATAACATTCGAGATGTGTCATGTGCAAGGTTCTCATGCAAAACACACTTCCCTCTTACGAGGGCCCCATTGTCCTCCAGAGTCTTGTCGGCAGATACAGCATGGTATCAGAGAAAGTCAGCCCTCCCATCTGTTGTACATGTCCAGAAGGGTGTCCTGTCTGCTAGCTCTGCCTTGCTTCCTTCCATCCTTGAGCCTCTGTGCCCAGGCTGAGTCTGGTCGGCAGGTGCCTCTGGGCCCCTCCACCCTCCAGGCCTCAGCACAACTTTCTCCTCAGTGTTTCTGGAGGCCAAGAATGCCCATTCGGTTCTGAAACGCTTCCCTCGTGCCAATGAGTTCCTGGAGGAGCTGCGCCAGGGCACCATTGAGCGGGAGTGCATGGAAGAGGTCTGCAGCTACGAGGAGGTCAAGGAGGTTTTCGAGGACAAGGAGAAAACGGCACGTACCGCCCTGGGGCTGGGTGCTGGGAGGACAGCTAGCCTCGGGAATAAGTCACACCCGCCCTGAGATCTCAGATGGATCAGAAGCAATGAAGGGAAGCCATCTGAGTCCAGGGCAGGGCCACTGGGGCCCTATAAGAACAGCTCACCTGTCCTTAGAGCCCCGTCTGCCAGACTCATGGCCATGTTGTCCTCAGTCCTCAGGGCATTCCACGGCCTTGTCAGTAGCTCTCAGAGGCCAGTCAGGGTGGGGGCAGGCGCAGACCCTGCGGAACTTGATCCCTACCTGCTGAAGTCAGAAGTGCTTACATGTGAGTGTCAGCTGCCCTTTGTCCTTCTTTTGCAGATGGAGTTCTGGAAGGGGTACCCGAATGCGGTCTACTCAGTCCGAGATCCTGCACAGAGCTCAGATGCCATGTACGTGGTGGTGCCCCTTCTGGGGGTGGCGTTGCTGATCGTCATCGCCTTGTTCATCATCTGGAGGTGCCAGCTGCAGAAAGCCACCCGTCATCACCCCTCATATGCTCAGAACCGGTACCTAGCGAGTCGCGCAGGGCACAGCCTTCCCCGGGTCATGGTGTACCGGGGCACGGTGCACAGCCAGGGAGAGGCCTCTGGGCATCGGGAGACAGGGAGCCACCCACAGGTGGTGCTGGGGCCCAGTCGGGGGGGCAGAACCACCGTCCGGCTCGAGAGCACCCTCTACCTTCCCGAGCTGTCTCTCTCCAGACTGTCCAGCGCCACCCCTCCCCCGTCCTATGAGGAGGTGACAGCTCCCCAGGAGAGCAGCAGCGAGGAGGCAAGCGTGTCTTACAGTGACCCACCCCCGAAGTATGAGGAGATCGTGGCGGCCAACCCTGGCTCAGACAAGTAGTGGGACGCGTGTCCTGTCCCATGTAAACGCCTCATTCAGGGGCCTCCTTTTTGCTTTTTAACTTTTTAAAGACTGTGCCACCACAAAACAGCCTTAGCCTCCTCGTTGCCAAATAATTTCCTTACCGTGGATCTGTAGGAAGTCAGTTGTCAGAGACAGGTGGAGGCGGGTAGGGATCATGCATGCATGGAAACCCCCTGGTGAGAGCCGTGGGCCAGAGAGCCCAGCTCTTCCAGAAGCTCCCACACCCCTGCCATCTGGCCCTCCTGTCAGGGACTGGCTTCTCTTATGCCAAAGGAATCACCCCATGCAGTTGACTGTGGCCCCAGGCTCGAGCCCTGGGACCCCGCAGCTGGCCGGAGACCTGTTTGTCTGAAGCCTCACCGCAGAGTTGAGGGAGAGAAGCCAGCCCTCAGTGCCCTTTTCCCTCACTAGCCCTGTGCTCTCTGTCCTCACTCACATTGGACAAGGACAAAGACAGAACAAAAACAACAGTAATAACATAATGAACACAATACAACAAAATGATACCACCTGGGCCACTGATAGGGGTTCAAGGGAGATCATTCACACAGATGGGTGACACCCCCCCATACCCACCCCACACTCCCAACCAGGTTCAAAGGAATGTCTGGAGCCACCTGAGAGGAGGACAGGCCATGTGAAGGATGAGGGCCAGGAGCTGGCTGGCCACGCTACCCCCTCCATACTGGGGACGTGGTCATTTGGAGGGGAGCTCTGGTCCTACTGTGCTTGGCCTCCCTCAGACCTTGGCTCTCCAGGCTCTCTTTCAGCTGGGCTAAAAGCCACTACCCATTGGCCTGAGCCATATCATGGCCTCGGGAAAACAGATAAGGCTAACCCTGCCTGTGGAGCCCGTGGCCTTTGAACGGTTGGGCCACAGGCTGCTGTAGAAGGCTGAAGTTTTCTCCTTGTGAGGTTGGCCTGTAGGATGATTAAACCCATGAACTTGGTTTCCTCAGCATTGTGCTCTCTGACCTTCAACTTTTAGGCAACTGCCCTTTTTTGTGAGTAGGTGTGTTGAGATGACCTTGAATTTCAGACGGCTGATTTCTTCTTAATGATGGTGCCCACTTGGGGAGAAGACCTGAAAGTGTCCCTTTTTAGAAATTTCTTTGTGGGGGACCTGGGTTTGAGGGCCTGTCTGGGATATGCTCTGTCATTGCCAGGTGGTGGTCCGTTTTTAGCAACCCCTTTCTGTGGCCCAGGAACTGTCCACCTCTCCATTTCAGTGAGGCTTTGGACAGCAGTGGGGCAGAGGTGACCCGCCCTTTAAGTGTCAGTGACATGCAAAAGACACTGTCAGCACTGCCTCCCCACCCCTCCATCTTCATCCTCCTGGCCTCAGCACCAAACCGTTTTTCCTCTGTGGTGCTTTAAAAAATGTAGCAAATTTTTGTGGGGCCCAAAAGAGTGCACAGCCAGGGTCTATTGGCAACCACAGCAGTTTAAAACCCACTGAGAAGATAAGCTTCTCTCTGTCTAAACAGCTCTCCAAGGCAGGCCTTGTGCCTCATTCTTTGAATGTGGCCCTGCCTAGAGGCCACAGACAACTTCTGGAGGCCCCTCCGGTCCTGGGCACTCACCCAGAAACATGCTTCAAGCAAGGAGGCTTGTGTTCTTACCCCAGCGAGGCCGCCAGCTTGGCCAACTCAACCCTGTGGCCCGGGTTTTCCATCCTTCCCCTACCTCACAGGCCTGCTGGAGGGTGATTGAGCTAATGCCTGTGTAGTGCTTGAGACACCAGGAAGCCCAGTGCAGTTTGCCCTTAGGAAGATTCTTCTAGAAATATGTAGATCACGAGGCACCCGTTTTAGCAGAGGTCTTCGGAGGGCTGTGAAGTCAAGTCTCAACCTGAGGAGTCAGTCTCCTGCCAGTTGGACCATTCCTCCCTTCTCTCTCCCCACCCATTCCACCCCGAGAGCTCCCTGATGCCAGAGGTGCTGACCAGGTGGCATCCCACCTTTCCTTCCTCCCTCTTTTCCTCCTTCTGGGCCTCCAGCACCGCACCCCTGCCTTTCCTCCCAAAGGCATTTTGGGTGTCCACTGCCCCTGCTTTGTCCATGAGGGATGCTGGGACCCATCCTCTTCAGCCATGTTGGAGGACCCAGGGCACCCTGAGGATCCGGGGCCTGTCCCTGCCGTCCCCGCGTTTTCTCAGGGGCCATGCCTGTGTGTAAGCCAGAAGCATGGGAGAGGACACTTAGCCCTCTGTGTCTCCTCCCCACTGGGCAGAGAGCCAGGAGTGGGCCCCACAGACCCGAGCCAGAGGGAGGACGCTGGGGAGTGCCTGCTCCCATTGGCCCCTGTCAAGCCCTTTCCTGCCAAGCTGCTCACTGTTTGCAGCCAGTTTGAGGTGGGAGCCGGAGGGATGCCCGGGAGCCCAGCCTGGGGCGGAGACCAGCCTGTGTCCTGCGGGTGCCAGCTCTCCCGTTCTGGGGCTTCACAGCATTCTTCCACATGGGGTTCCGTGGTCCCCGGGACGTTTCTCACAGTTTATCTTAGACAAAAAGGCTGTACAGTACACCATGGTCATAACTCCCTTGCGGTGCACATTTGGCTTTAAGAACGCCCTGTACATATCTTTTCCAACTCTGTCTTTGTATGGATGTCGATTTGATACAATGTTCAATCTGCGATAGCCACATTTTTGTTGCTTTTGGACTTCGGGTGTGTGTGTGTGTGTGTGTGTGTGTGTGTGTGTGTGTGCACATGTGCATGTTGCCTTTTCTCACATGCTTATCTGAAACAATAGCCGGCGTGTGGCTATATTTGTACCAGGAGGGTTCCGGTCTGAGGGGAGAAATGTCACCTCCCAGGGCTAGGCAGCCTGAGGACAGGACCCTGAGTCAGGAAAGCTGAGATGAGCTGCTGGAGCAAGCCCTCCAGAGTTGCCACCTTCTGCCCTCCTTCACTAAAGCTTTTGGAAGAGGATGAAGCAGCTCTATCCTGTGGGCCTCCCTTCTATGGGACCCCCGACTCACACACTCTTTTGGAGCAGTGCCCCCAACCTCTGGCTCCTGTTCTGTGGGTGTCAACAATGGAAGGAAATCTGAGCACTCCTGGGCCTTTTAGGTTTTTCTTTTTCTTTTTGGTGGAAAGATGTGTGACTGTTGATTTTGGGGTATGGCGGGCTGGTTATTTAGATATTTTTCATTTAAAAACAAAAAGGCTTTAACAAATTCCATGGAATGTGACTTTCACGTGTTTTCAACCAAAATTTTTTTAAGACTTTTTGAAGCGAGCATCACTATCTTGTCCCTCCCCTGCTACTCCCCATCACCTGGGGTTTTTCAAAATGAAAGCACAAGCGGAAGTGTGTGCGGCCCCAGGACAGCTGCCTTGTGCCCTGGCTGACGGACATGCGACACTGTGCCGTCTTAGCCAGAGGCCAGGGGCCTCCTCTTCAACTTGCGAATCCCACTGCCGTTAGTGTGAATTCCTTTGGGTGCTTCGGAAAATAGGAACCTGCCCAATCTGTTGGACTGTGTCTTTCTGCTAGCCTGAAGATGACCAATCTGGGATACAAAAGCATCTTTCTGCTAAGGAGTTGGAGCCAGATGGCTCCTCTCTGGCTGGGGGTTGATCTTTTCACAACCAAATGGCATCACACAAGAACTAAGAACAACACTGCCTCTAGATTGTTCCTTTGTCCAAGAGAGGGAGAGAGAGATTACTAAGAGAAATTCTCTTACTCACCTATGCTCTGTCTTTCTAGGAGTGTGCATGTGTGTGTTATGTGTCATGTGTGTGCCCTCACATTCAAGGCCAAGATGGAGAGCTGGGTAGCCAAGCTGCTGTCTAGGCTGCTTGTCAGCATGACAAGGAATGCAGCTCCATCTCAGGATTGCACCAATTCAGAAACAAGCACATCCTCCCCACTGAACTCTAGTCATACTAATCAGTATAATTAGCTAATTTAAAAGTACTGTAATCAAACTGCCTGCAACTGTGGTAAAAGCCCATTAATTCAAAGCCCACTAGTTCAAAATGTAGGAAAAAAAAAACACTTTTTTTCCCACCAAACTCTAGATAATGCATGGTATCTGCGATTCTTCCTCTGTAGAAATATTCCCAATATTCTTCCCTTGAGTCAATTTTCAGGTTCATATGTGTAAGAGGGATCTAGTTTAAAACGAGTCCCTTTTCCCAATAAAAGGCTCATGATATGATGGATCCCTTCACTGTGCCTTCAGCAGTTCTCGTATGTCAGGCTCTTTGTGTACACGATGACCTCTGTTCTGTCTCTACTATGTGCGTGCTGGGTATGGCAGCGTTTCATTCTCCTCCCTTATTTGCTCTGTGAATAAAATAGTTTGTGAGCTAAATTGCAATTTAAAGTGATATAACTGTGCATCATGATAAATAGTCTGTAAAGCAGATATTTCACCATCAGTCCGGCCACCCCCATCATTCACCCTCAAATATTCAAACGTAGCAAGCTTTCCCTTTCCCAGGCTGTGGGTGGTGAGGCTCATCTGAGCAAGAATTTCCCTGACAAAGAGATCCAAACAGCCAGCCCACCCGCTCAGGCTCAGTGCCTCCACAGTTGTCCCACTGTCCTGAGCTCTGTGACCGGCGCCCAGTGCCTGACCCCCGCCCGCCCCCAGCCCGAGCATTAACACAGATATTCAAGATGGGGACAAGTCCCACAGCTTTTTATGCCTCCCCATCTGTCTCCCTGTATGGATGCCACTTTCCCAGGCTTGAACACACCTGTTCTTTCACTCTGTGATTGTGACTCTGTGACAGTGGAAACCCTGATATGTGCAACCGAGCTTCTAGACGTGATTACTATGAAATGGATTCATTTTGGTATCACTTTAAACTGTGCTCGTAATTCATGCGTTGACCCATGTCGGCTGGCAAATCTGTACATTCACTCATATGTCAGGATTTCACTGAAGCCTGGGGTAACAAACAATTGTACTTCTGCTTTCTCTCTCTCTCTGTAATTGTTGAGTTTAGCTGTTAAGTTTTGTCTCTTTCTGTACCAGAAGATAATGAATAATAATAAAGAGCAAATGGCATTCACTTGTGTTCTCTCCTCACCCATCTTGGATCGCTGCTGACTCTAACTTCCTTGGGATATGGAAGGTTGTGGGCCAAACTTGTTTTTCCAAGAGTCAGACTGTAGATAAGGAAACAGCCCGAACCAGTTTAGAAGCAGGAAGCAGAGAGGTCCTGGGTCCTAGAGCTTGTCCTGTATGTGTAAGATGATCTGCCGACCCATCCCCCTGGGAGGGGGTTAGTAAGGTCTGCCACAAATCATGTTAACAACTTCCCTGTTGCCTGATACCTGGTTACTCATCGAGATGGCCTTTACCAGAAAAGATGTCCTGCTTTGTTTCAGAGCTGGGGGAGGGGCGGGAGGGAGAAATTTTTTGGAACTCTACATAGGTGGGATATAATCCTCAGCTTTTGCCCTGGCTCAGCGTCCTGAATTCTGAAGGTGGCAGGAGTGTCAGACTATTCAGTGGGCGCTGACAGTTTAGTCTCCCCTTGGAGGAAGCATGGTCTTAGCCTGAAACACTGCCAGCTGTTTGTCTGGAGTGAGATGGGGCCAAGGGTTGTTATTGGTGAAAGTTGTGCCTGTCCCCCATAAGGAAAGTAATCCATCCTTTAATAGGAAAAGCCATGACAGTGATGAGACAATGGCAGGGACATTCACAGCCTCCTTCGAGGATTGAATGTGGAGGCTCAATGCCAAGAATGACAGCCAGAGGCCTTAGGTTCTTTTCTTATCCCAAGCTGGCTTACTGAGTGATGCCAACCTTCTGAAGATGCTGGGCAGTCAAATGAAGACTCCTCAGGCAGACTCCAGCACACAGATGGGGTCATGTTCTAGACATAGGTTTGGAACGTTAGGCTCTTTCTGTTAGAAACTAGCACTCTAGGCAGCCACTGAGGGTCCCAGCCTAGCCCACACAAGGGAACTAACACACGAGAGCTTCCCCCTTTCCCCAGCCCCCTCTTGTACCACGGCCACACCCTTAGAGCAGCTGGCTTGAGATCTCACAAAATGAAGGCACTGAAGGACAGTGGAGAGGGGCCACAAACTGGGCTTGGAAATGATCATAACCAGCCCTTATTGAACACTTAGTGTATGCCAGGCCCTGTAGAAGCATTAACTGAGATGATCCTCCCAACAAACCTGTGAAGTCTGAGAGGAGCAAGGACCAAGAGGATGCCATTAACCAAGGCCTCCAAGAGAAGTGCTGACCTCATCGTGGGAACCCAGGTCTGTCCAGATTGTCCCACCCCCAGCCAATTGTACTGCACTGCTGGTCTCCTCTGGTGATCACTTTGCTTTTGTGTTCTTGTTAACTGTTCATCCTCCCAGCACCCACCCCTCCACCTCTTTCTACCTAACTGCTAATTCCACAAGGGCAGGGACCATGTATAACTTTTGTTCTCGTCACTTCTTTGCCAGGACTCAGCTCAGTGCTTGGCCCACACTCAGTGTTCAATTTTAAAAAATGCCTTGAGTGATTTTATTCTGCGGTCATAACTCAGGCTCCTTGTACTAGTTTGCTCAGGATGCTGTAACAAAGTCCCATAGACTTGATAGCTTAAATAACAGAACTTTACTGTCTCCCAGTTCTAGAGGCTGGAAGTCTGAGATGAAAGGTTTGGCAAAGTCGGTTGCTCCTGAGGCCTCTTGCCTTGGCCTGTAGATGGCCATCTTCTTCCCATGTCTTCGCATGATCTTCCCTGTGTTCATGTCTGTATTTTAATCTCTTCTTCTTATAAGGTCACCAGTCATATTCAATCAGGGACCACCCTATTGACCTCATTTAACATTAATGTCTAAAGACCCTGCCTCTCAGTACAGTCACATTCTGAGGTACCAGAGGTCAGGATTTCAACATAGGAACTTGAAGAGGGGATATAGTTCATCCCATAATACTCTATTCATGGCAGACAGGAGTCTTTGTTGCCCCTTCTCCCAACCCTGAGCGCATCATACACACTCTGGAAAAGCTTGGGGGTGGACATCATGACTTCACTGAGATTCTGGCAAATACAGGGGCACCTTGCCATTCTCAAACCACACCCCAGAGCAGATGCTCCCCTGCCACAGATAGCTGTCAAAGGTCCCCACAGGGCAGGCGGACTTGGGAGAGGCGACATGGGCTTCAGAATGGTTTTCCCAGGGTCCCTCTGTGGAGAGTGATGGGCAGACCGAAAGCCTGAAGAATAGACAAAAATATTTGTGCCCTTTTAGATTTTTTTAAATAGACAAAAGCTGTTTTCATGAGTCACAAGCCTAGCAGCTCCAGTAACAGTGGCTTTCAACAATTTCTCTGAAGAGCTCAAACTGCGTGATGGATTCAGTTTCACTGGGCTTTATGTGCTGTAAAAATAGAGGCCCTAGAGGCTGGGTAACATTCGTATCATGATGGTTACACTTAATCACAGGAGCGCAGTGGGTGGGCTGGTGGATGCCAGCACCCCAGAGTCCTGGGACTCACTGGGCATAGAGGGAGGGGCGCTGGTGGAGTGCAATGTTTGCCAATCTGGGAGTGTCACTGCTTCCACTCTGGCCTTGGGACTCAAGAAGGGCCCTACCTGTTTGGAACTTTGGGCCTAGCTTGGTGGGGGAGGCATGAGACAAGAGATAGCAGCAGAGCATGCAGAACTTTCTGCTACAGGACAACCATGGGTCTGGAGGTGGAAGATGCCAGAGTAAACCTTCCTGAAGAAGCCACATCCAACCTCAAGCTTACAGGATGAGTATAAATCAGTAAGGCAAAGAGCATGAAAGACAACAAAACCAGGTAGAGGGACCTCACGTGAAGAGGCCTGAAGGCCAACAAGGCCATCATGTTTTTAAGGAAACAGGAAGCCAGGACAGCAGAAAGGGAAAGACTTGTGCAAGACTGGAAAGATAGAGGGAAGCCAGTCCACACAGGGCCCCTAGGCCATACTCGGCATTGTAGTCTTTACTCCCTGGATGACAGCCATAGCCTCCTACTTTATCTCTTTGACCCTGTTGAGCCTCATCTCCATACAGCAGGCAGAGAGATTGTTTCAAATAGGCTTGCTCATGGCCTCTTGCTCCCACTATTGCCAGAGTAAATCCCACATGGCCGTGGGCTTGGCTAGGTTGGTGAGACAGGAGACAGACAGAAGTAAACCACTCGGAAGATTTTTGCTCAAACACTGAATTATAAATTTAAGAAGTTGTATTAGGGCTCTCCAGATACAGAATGCATAGGAAATAAAGTTCTACAAATATAAATATATCTATCTATACATATAGAGATATAGAAAGATACTGATTTATCCTAAGGAATCACCTCATGCAATTGCAATTATGGAGTCTGGGAAGTCCCCCACAATATGCCTTCTGCTAGCTGGAGTCCTGGGAAAGCCAGTGGTGTGAGTTCTAGTTCAAAGGCAGGGGAAGACCAATGTACCAGCTCAAGTCCTCAGGCAGAGAGAGAGGGAAAGGGAAAGAGGGGTGTGTGTGTGTGTGTGTGTGTGTGTGTGTGTGTGTGTGTGTGTGTGTGTGTGTATGCCAAACAAGTTTCTCCTTCTTCTGCCTTTTGTTTCTATGTAGGCCCTTCATGGATTATATGATGTCCACTTACACTGGGGAGGGCCATGTGTGTTACTTGGTTCACCAATTCACATGTTGATCTCATCTGGACACAGTTTCACAGACACATCCAGAATTCATGTTTAGCTAAATATCTGGACACCCTGTAGTCCGGTCAAGTTGACACACAAAATTAACCATCATAGAGGGAACAGAACCATGTACAGTGACAGACTGGGTTGTGAGAAGGTTGGGAGGACCCTCACTTGTGAATTTGGGGGCTCAGACAGTAGGATAGATGGTGAGCCATTCTCCTAGAAGGTTGAATAGGTTCACTTCCACTGGAGAAAAGTAGGTTGTGGCACGTTGAGTGTGTGGTGTGGAGTGTCTTAGGGGAGTGAAAGAGGGAGGTCTAGGCTGAAACAGCAGATATTGGAGTCACTTGAGGTACCACGAAGATGCTAAATGAAGTATGGGTATGGGCTTGATGGGCCAGGCAGGCACCAGATAACCATGGGAGTATAAAGTCCTGGAAAGCAAGGGAAGAGAGTGATTTTAGTAGAAGAGAGAGGACAGCGTTACAAAATGCTTCAAGGAAGTTGAGTAAGATGAGTAAGATGGATTGAGCTGTCAGGAGGACATTGGTGACCTTGGCCTGGGGCACTTTTAGTTGAGTGGTGGGCCAGAGTCAGGTAAGGAGAGGAGCGTCTGGGAGGTAAAAGGGTGGAGACAGAGTTGGGGCAACGCTTTCCAGGAGTCAGGTTTCCCTGGTGGCTCAGGGGGTAAAGTGTCTGCCTGCAATGAGGGAGACCCGGGCAATGATCCCTGGGTCAGAAAGATCCCCTGGAGAAGGAAATGGCAACCCACTCTGGTATTCTTGCCTGGAAAATCCCATGGACGGAGAAGCCTTGTAGGCTCGAGCCCATGGGGTCACAAAGAGCCAGACACAACTGAGCGACTTCACTTTTCCAGGAGTTGAGAAATGATAGCAGCGCCAATCAGACAAAATACCATGGTAAGAGAGTTGGGTTCCTTAATATTTGTTTGTTTACCATTCAGGTCATTTTTATTCAATAATTATGAGTTTCTACCACGAGGGACACAGTGCAGTAAGTGCAGGGGAGACAGAGAGAGGCGAGCAAAGCCCACAAGTTCTCTGTCCTCACAGAACTGCTATCAGACGCTGAAAAGGATGTGGTGATATTTTTGTGCTGGAGAGTGATCCTGGAGAAGGGAGTAGCCAAACGCCCAGGAAGCTGCAGAGATAAGTCCCTGATAGAGCTGAAGCTGGGCACAAACACAAGGGCCACCAGCTCTGCCAAGGACTGCCTGCGGGCAGTGGGCAAATCCCACAGTGCCAGCCTCCAGTGAGAACTCTGCTAGAAGCTAAGTGCTTCACAGTCCATGTCCTCTTCCCTGCCATTTTCCTGTGGGATCACCAAGGTCCATTGCCTAGGATCATACAGCCACTCTTGAGGAGCCATGGCAGGAGGGGCAGAGCAGCAGGATCGCAGAGCCTGGACTCTGACCCACCCCATCCTCCCTGGTGTGTCCTACTTGTGTTATGACTTGTCTGCTGGCCCTGTCTTGCCAGAGTAAAGGGCAGGGCAGAGTGGGTCAGGGGCAAGAGGATATTTCCTGAAACTCTCATGAGTCATTTCCTCCCTTGGACCTCCTCCTGTTCCGTCCCTGGGTCCTTGAGTTAAAGGCAGGGACATAGCCCCATGGATCTGCATCTAAGCCCTGTCTATGAATTGCTATGTGAACTGACTCACACCCTGGTCCGTCAAGGGCCCCAAATTGTCTGTCTGTAAAATGGAGGACCCTGGGAAGAGGATCAGCTTTGTGGATCTTTAGAGACCTTGTCATTAGTTTGCCAGGCCTCTCTTTCACTCACCTGGAGTTATCCTCTCTGTGTCTTCCTCCAGGTCAGAGGGGCTGCCACTGGATGTGTTTTTGAGGCTTCAGTGTTTGCATCTTTACAGCACTTTTTCCACCTCTCCATTATTGTGGGCCATGTTCCTTTGGCCCCTGACTGTCTTGAATTCTACAGACACATCACATTTCTCTCACTGGATATGGAAACAATGGAAAGCAGGTGCAGTGCTCTGTGAGGAGTTACCTGGCAGGCAAGGCCAAGGACTCTGTGAGGTCACCTGGTCCAGCCTCATCCCTGGGGAATCAGGAGAGAAGTCCTTCCCCACCCATGACAAGGATTCCCTGCACCCAGGGGACTGATAGACAGTTGTCTATGCCCTCCGGGTTTTGGAATCTATTGCCTTCTTCCAGTGGAAGGGATTTGTGGGCCAATGGGGAGATGGAAAGGAAGAAGGAACTGCGGGGTGAGCAGCTGCTATGCTGGGCCAAGGTGGGGGAAGGGGGTAGAGGTTGGGCTTCCTGTCATCACACTTGCTCTTGGTCCTGCTTCTGTTCCACCTGCAGGGCAGTCCGGAGTTACGCTTTGGGCCATTAGCCAGCAGTTATCACCCTAAACTAGGTGGTTGCAGCTCCCCCTGACTTGTCCAGGCAGCCGCCCCTCACAGGAGGAGCTGAAGGGACCCAGAGCATCTCAGTGGTCCCCTTCTGCAGGTAGGCTCATCAACCAGGTCTGGGCCTGTGTCAGTGTCTTTAACTCACTTCTGCTGGAGCTGCTTCCCCCACACTCCCAGGGAAGCAGAATGTGGTAGTATTAAGGGCAAGACCAACACAAAACAATGCCCTGCTCCTGTCCCCATAGAGCCGTGGACTTCCAGCCCATCGATTTCTATCTGCCCTCGAGAGCAGGATCCCCATGAGGATGGGGACCTGGCCCCTAGTCCCAGCGCCTGACATGCAGGGAGGCTTTTTCAAGACGGTCCTTCTGGATGAGAGGAGCCCACACGTGAAAACCAAGGAGCCCCCTGTCGCTTCCTGTTGATGACTGTGTCCCCTGCCATTTATTTCCCTCTCTCTGCTCATGAAGTGGACCTCCTTCCCTGGGCCAGCTACCATCCCTGAAGTTTGCTTTCTGTCCTTCCTGTCTTTTTTTAAGGAATGGAGGGACATCTGCCAGGCTCTGGCTTGGGGAGGGCCCTGGGGCTCCAGGCATGACCTCAGTACCAGCTGCTTCCAGAAGCAGGAAGCAGAATTGTTTACAGGTTCCTAAGTTTCATTAGCAAGTAGAGAGGAAGCTCCCAGAAGCCTGGAAGAACTGGGTTTGCAGCCAAAATCAGGCTCACTTGCTGGGGCTTGATGTGGAGTTGCCTGAGACTCTGCTGTCCATGGAGCGGTGGGCAGCAGACCGTCACGCCCACTGGGTCTGAATGGCCTCTTCCATAGAATCCCAACATAAGAAAGGGCTTAAAGAGCACTGCTCTGGGTGAAGAGAGGCTGGAAGAACCCCACCACACTTCCCTGAAACCATGAAACTGGGAAGCTGGATTTCAGCCCCATCTTCCATGTGCAATGGGAAACTAAGGCTCAGCACAGAGGAAGCAATTTGCCTAAGAAGCTCCAGCGTCAGAGGTAGGAGACACTTCCAGGCGTACTAACCCCAGGCCTCAGTTCTCACCACCTCCCACTTCTGCTTGCAAGGGAGGTGGGAGCAAGTAGCAGCCGTGGCTATCAGACCTCAAGCCATTCAGGAATCTCTCCATAGAGTGCGTGGCTGACTGAACAGCTGGGAGAGGCCAGTGGTTGGAAGCTATTGGTGGGGGCAGGTGGTTGAGCAGGCGGAAAAATAGACAGACACAAGCCGGGGGCAGACAGGCAGACATGCAGGAAACAGCCTGAGGTGAACACTTGCTCTGTGGGGAGGGTGGGATTGGATGCTGTCTAGATTTCAACATGAACTTGTATGCAATTAACTGGGTTTGTTTGCTCCCCAGTGGAGGCTCTACGCTCAGGATCTCCTTTAGGGAAAAAGATGATATGTTTTCTTTGGAGATGCTTAGCTTGAAGGAAGGGAGAGCTTTCACCCCCAACCCTTTCTGTTAATAAAATAGCTCTTATTTTAATAACGATTCAAGCCCTCCGGCAGTCAGTTCACAGGAAAGAAATACAGAAGATCAATAAACATATGAAAAATGCTCAGGTTTATTCATAATTAAAGCAATATAGATTCAAACAACAATGAGGTAGAGAGAATTTTTCACCCATCATAATGATGCCTTATGGAAAGTTTCGCTGACAAGGCTGTGAGGAAACCAGCACTTTCTTCCCCTTGCTGAGGTCCCACTTGGTCCAGCCTCTTCAGAGGGAACGGTGTCAACAGCATTCTAAACTGTCAGCACGTGCACCCCGGAACCCCGCAATTCCACTCCTAGGCTCCAGCTCTACAAAAGCACGTTTGCAAAGAGGCATGTCCAGGAATGTTCCTTGTTCCATTGTTTATAAGAAAGAAAGGCTCTAGACACCCCAACTGCCTGCGAGTACGTCAATAAACAGGACTGGGAAGATTCAGAGGGATTGGGTAGAGAGGGAGGTGGGAGGGGGGATTGGGATGGGGAATACATGTAAATCCATGGCGGATTCATGTCAATGTATGACAAAATCTACTACAATATTGTAAAGTAATTAGCCTCCAACTAATAAAAATAAATGAAAAAAAAAATAAACAGGAGTGCAGCAAAATACTGTATTGTGTTCAAATGATGTGAGGCAGATTTGTTCTGACATGGGAGATCCCCAAGGCCCTCTGTTCACTTCAAAAAGTAAGTTTCAGAACAGCACGTACCGCAAATGTATGATCTCATTTGTGTAAAACACTGCAAACACACACACACACACACACACACACACACACACATCTAAGCCAGATGTTCTCTGCGCCCCTCCTCCCTGCTCCCAGGTCATCAGTCTAACCTACAGCTGGGGGGGATATTTGGGTTCCCTGGCTCTGTTGTCTGGAAGCCTTCCACTAGGGTTGAGGTCTTCTACAGGCCACCACTCACACTCGGCCCTGGGCCGTGTTCTTGGCCCCCCTTAGATTTAGAATATTGCTCTGTACCTGGGGTGCTCTCACTCTCTGGGCCCCTAAGATTGTCCAGCCAGACAGTGGGGCTTCTGGAAAGTTTGGAATGAGAGTCTGGGGCAATTTCAGAAGGAAACTGTGGTGTTGGTGCCCAACCCAAGAGAGGCAGACACGTTAAGGTGGTGAAATGCCAAGGTTTCTGGGTGGCACTGGGGGCATAGGGATTGGGAACAAAGTCTCCCCACCCTCTTTGCTTGGATTTAGGTGGTAGGGTACTTTGCCACCAGGGGACAGTTCTGCATGCACCTGGACCTAGTGACCCAGTGCCCAGGAGTGACCCAGGCACTCAGGGCCTAGGAGCCACCCGGGGGCTAGGGTCAAGGCCAGTAGGTAGTCAGAGAGGAATCTGATCTGAGGTCAATAGTGCAAAGGCATACCCATACCTAGTGCTTCCCAGATGGCACTAGAGGTAAAGAACCCACCTGCCAGTTCAGGAGACATAAGAGATGTGGTTCAATCCCTGGGTCAGGAAGATTCCCCAGAGAAGGAAATGGCAACCCACTCCAGTAATCATGCCTGGAGAATTCCATGGACAGAGGAGCCTGATGGGCTACTGTCCAGGGGTTGCAAAGAGTTGGACACAGCCAAACAACTTAGCATGCACACATGTCCATACTTACTCAGCTCTGCTGACTTGACCGCTCTCAAGATCAGCCACCCTATAGGGAGGAGACTATTAGTTCCATTTTCCAGTGGGGAGACTGAAGTCCAAAGAATTCAGTTCATGTGGAGGATAGGCAGGGCATATAGCTACCACGTAAAATACAGGGTACCCAATTAAATGGGATACTTTTTTAGTGGACATACTTCCCAAATGTCACGTGTGTGAGTGTGAGTGTGAAGGAAAGGGACTGAACCTGGGTCTCCTGCATTGCAGGTGGATTCTTTACCATCTGAGCCTCTAGGGAAGCCCACACGTTGCTTACTTATGTTAAAAAGGGGAAAAAAAGCATTGTTTATTTGAAATTCAAAGTCAGTGGGCATCCTATATTTTTCTCTATTCAATCTGGCAACCCTGGCCTGCCAGAAACCCATGGCTGGTTCCTGCTTCGCAGGCTCCTAAGTCCCACAGAGCACACTTCTTTCTCCTAAGGTGACCCTTCGGAAAGCTCAGATTTCATCACAGCTGCTCCACCAGAGCTGGAAAGGGCTTCTCCTGGGCCCTCAGGAATGCAGGCAGGGCCTTTGTAAGCTCTGTTCTAGAGAGCTTGTTCCTAGCACTGAACAGGTGGGACCAGGGAGGGGGTTAGGCAACCCAGATCAGCCGCCCTCTCTAAGGGAGCTGGCCCCCCGCTTTCCTCTCCCTCACTGTTTCCTTCCTCCCTTCCTCTCCAGCACCCCCCCCCCCGCCCCCGTCCTTCTCTCCCTCCCACCTGGCCCCAGTTGTGCTTGCTTTCTTTACAAATAGCCTCCTCTTCCTCAGGAGCTCTGAGGCTATTCCCAAGAGCTGAGGGTTCACCTTTGGTGTCTGTATGAGTCAGAACTCTCCAGAGAAATGGAACCAACAGGATGGATGTATGTGTATGTAGATGTGTTGTTGCACTCACTCATTGAGTCCTATTTGACTCTTTGCGACCCCATGGACTGTAGCCCACCAGGCTCCTCTGGCCTTGGGATTTCCCAGGCAAGAATACTGGAGTGGGTTGCCATTCCCTTCTCCAAGGGATCTTCCTGACCCAGGGATCAAACCTGAGACTCCTGAACTGGCAGGTGGATTTTTTTTTACCACTGACCCACTATGCATATAGGTGTGTGTAAAGAAAATTTTATTTAAAGAAATTGGCTCATGCCATCATAGAGCTAGCAAGGCCAAAATTTGCAGGACAAGTCAGCAGGCTGGAATGTTAGGGAGGGGTTGAGGTGTAGTCTTGAGCAGAATTTCTTCTCTGGGAAACCTCAGTCTTTGTTCTTAAGGCCTACAACTGATTGAATGAGGCCCATTCATGGTAACAAGGATACACAATGTCCTTTACTTAAAGTTCACTGATTATAGACATCAACAGCTACAAAAAAAATGCCTTGATAGCAACATCTAAACCAGCACTTGATGGAATAACTGGAGACCTTAGGCTAGCCACGTGGACCATAAACATGACCACTGAGGTCTATTCAGTAGGGAAGCTGAGGGAAAATTTGACTTAGAATAGGGGATGCAGGGCTGGGGACACTGGGGGCTCCAGTAAGCAGGCCACTCTTCTCCTGCACATCCCTCCTTTGGTTCTCATGGTTCCTGTCCAGGGCATCAAAATCCATGTCCCTTGCCTGGGAACTCTGGATGGGGGAAGGCAGAAAGCACTCTGTAGAGGATGCTTTCTGAAGGGGGCTGTGGCCTGGCTACTAGCCAGAGCTGGCCTTGCAGAAACCACGATGGGATCTAAACCTGCTTTGGCCACTGACTGACTCTGGAGTCCTGTGCCAGCCCCTGCCTCTATCTAGAAATGAGGTCAAATTGGATGAGCTGAGAGCCAGGGCAGTTTTCCCAGGCAAAGATTCAGAGCCTATCACTTCTCCTAAGTTGCTTACAGAGTAGCAGAGAAGAAGATCTTGAACCCAGTCAGCAAGATACAGCAGGAACAGGAGGTGCTGGGTCCAAGGCTTGAACTCAAAGTGGGAGTCTGGCTCCACTCCCCGTGTCCAGATATATCTTCGTCAGAGAGCTGATTTCCCAAGCCTCCTCTGAGCCTTGGTCCCTGTGCATTCTTGGCCATTGCTTACAAGTGGTGGTGATGGCAGGAGGAGCAGTCCCTAACCTCAAGGAAAAGATGCAAGTGCCAAAGGATGAAGACCTGCTTCTTGGAAGCTTTAGGGATAACCAAGAGCACTCAGTGGCAGCAGGTGAGGATCCCCTGTAATGTTTTTTCCCTTGGGTGTTTGCACCTGTGCATGTATGTTAGAAAATGCACAGGTATGGCTAGGCAGAAGCACGCATGTGTGTTTGCATGTATTTGTGGGTACCTGTGTGGGGGGTAATGGGATTGATAAAGTGAGCCTTTTGTTGCGTGTGAGGGGGAAGGTGGGATGAACACCCCCCCCCCATTGCAAGCAACCAGTAGGTCTTATTGCAAAACACTCAGTGGGCTCAATTTATAAGATCATTCAACGCAATTCTCTCTCCTAACCTTCTAGTACCTTCTTCTGCCCTTTAGAGTAAAGCTCATTACCATGATCTACAAGATCCACATAAGGTCACCTCCTCAATATACTTCCTGCTGTGGCATGCTGACCCAGTCCATAGTGCCTTTAAGCCTCTCCTATAACATCCCAAGACTCTTTCTTCTTCACAGCCTTTGCACTAGGTGTTCCCTCTTTCCCCAGATTTTCTATGGCTGGACTGATTCTCTTTTAGGTCTCTGCCTCAATGTTGTTTCTGAAGTAGCCCCTTCCTTCTGTCTTGTTATCCTGTTTTTATTGTTTTGGGAGCATGCATCTCTTGATTTGCACTGATGGATTATTTCCTGTAACCCACCTCCCTCCTGCCACCCCTTTCTCTGTACACACACAATCAATTTTTTATTGCTGTGATCTTGTTTCTTGGCCATCGCTTGCTCTTTAAGAACCTAGCCCAGAGCTTGACACTCAGTAAACACTTACTATATTTTGAGTGCATGAAGAAATTGAGACCTGAGATTAGTAGAGACCAGTAGATGTCAGAGAATGAGTGTTGAGTGCTTCCTAAGATGTTGGGGGACCCTATCTTTTTTTTCATGTGTTCTGTGCCCATAAAGCCTTGGGATAGCCTCTATGGGTGTTCCTTGGACCTCTGTTCTTCTCCCTAGAAATGAAGGAGCATATATCTCAGTTGCTGGGTGCTTCTCAGCGGCGACAGAAGGTGGATCCAAAGGCTGCTGGCTCTGCTGTGCTTTGGAATATGGCTGCAAACCAGTCCAAGAAGGTGGTACTGTATGGCCCTTGGTGGCTAGCTTGAGTTTGGGGGAGTTTGCTACAGTTGTAGCAGCTCTGGGATGGAGATGGTAGGTCAAGCAGGGCAGATGTTGACTTTGGGGGAGGGACAAAGCTCCTGTGTACTGGGCAGGCAAATGAGGGCAGCAAGGTCTGGTAAGAGATCATGGCCATTCTTTATTAGTTCAACCTTGAGGGTCCAGAATGTCTGAAACACACATTGCTTGGGGAGTACGAATCTACTTTCTTTTATTAATAAATGAGTAAATATATCTTTATTTGAATCTCTATATGTATATCTGTATATATCTATGTGTTATGTCTACTTCTCTCTCTATATATATATTTCTATATAGAAATATGCAAAAGTATAAAAATCATTATATATATATATATATATTGCTGCTGTTTAGTCCCTAAGTTGTGTCTGACTTTTTGAATCCCCATGGACTGCAGCATGTCAGGTTTCCCTGTCCTCCACTATCTCCCAGAATTTGCTCTAATTTATGTCCGTTGAGTCAGTGATGCTATCTAACCGTCTCATCCTCTGCTGCTCCCTTCTCCTTTTCCCTTTAATCTTTCCCAACATTAGGGTCTTTTCCAGTGAGTTGGCTGTTTGCATCAGATGGCCAAAGTACTATAGATTCAGCAACAGTCCTTCCAATGAATATTCAGGGTTGTGTATATATATTATATACACACACACACACACACACACACACACACACACATATATATATATATATATATATATATATAAGCATATATAAATATAGATATACATGTATCTATATCTATCTCAGGGCTGGGACTAGGGTAAGGCAAGTGAAATGCCTATGCTCTCTGGCTACTAGGAGATCCAGTCAATTGAATCTGAGCATTTTGTAGCCAATCCTTTAAGTTACATTCTATATAAGTGAGGGAATGTTCTAGAAAAAATGGTAGCTATATTGTTGCAAAGGATATTGGGGAAAGGCAACCATTTTGGAGAAGAGGAAGTCCTGACTCTTCTCCGGAATCACATGAATCCCTGAGTGTCATCCTTCTGTAGCCAATCCTTTTAACTACATTCACCTTGGGTGACAGAAAGTTTTAGAAACATAGTTGTTATACCATTGCAACATTTACTGGGAAAAGGCAACACCTTAGGAGAGGAGGGAGACCAGGAAATCATGTGATTCTCATGTTTTGTAGCCCATCTAATAAGGAAGCTACTTTTGCTGCAGATGGGGGCAGTTTTAGAAACATGGTTGATATACTGTTGCAAAGGTTATAGGAGGTAGAGGGAAGGCAAACTGACTGGGGAGGCAGGGAGACCCGATGTTATAGAAAATCAGCTGAGTTACATTTTGTTCCATTGTAAGGAATTTTTAAAATTATACTAACCATTTGAGGGACTGTTGTAGAGAAAATGGTGGCCATGTTGTTGCATTCAGTTCAGTTCAGTTCAGTCGCTCAGTCGTGTCCGACTCTTTGAGACCCCATGAACCACAGCACGCCAGGCCTCCCTGTCCATCACCAACTCCTGGAGGTTACCCAAACTCATGTCCATTGAGTTGGTGATGCCATCCAGCCACCTCATCTTCTATTGTCCCTTTCTCCTCCTGCCTTCAATCTTTCCCAACATCAGGGTCTTTTCAGATGAGTCAGCTCTTTGCATCAGGTGGCCAAAATATTGGAGTTTCAGCTTTGACATCAGTCCTTCCAATGAACACCCAGGACTGATCTTTAGGATGGATGGTTGGATCTCCTTGCAGTCCAAGGGACTCTCAAGAGTCTTCTCCAACACCACAGTTCAAAAGCATCAATTCTTCTGTACTCAGCTTTCTTTCTAGTCCAACTCTTACATCCATACACGACTACTGGAAAAACCATAGCCTTGACTAGATGGACCTTTGTTGGCAAAGTAATGTCTCTGCTTTTTAATATGCTGTCTAGGTTGGTCATAACTTTCCTTCCAAGGAGTAAGCGTCTTTTAATTTCATGGCTGCAATCACCATCTGCGGTGATTTTGGAGCCCAGAAAAATAAAGTCAGCCACTGTTTCCCCATCTATTTGCCATGAAGTGATGGGACCAGATGCCATGATCTTAGTTTTCTGAATGTTGAGCTTTAAGCCAACTTTTTTACTCTCCTCTTTCACTTTCATCAAGAGGCTCTTTAGCTCTTCTTCACTTTCTGCCATATCTTCTTCATTGTATTAAATATGGGGAAAAGGCGGCCATTTTGAGGAGGAGGGAAACCTGATTGTTTCACGAAATCACTTAAGTCTAGTAGTTCTGTGGCTGATTCTGTTAGCTATATTCACCTTGGATGTGGGCAAGCTGCTTATGTTCTAACTGTGATGTAGAAGGTGGGGGCACTGAGGGGGACTTAATTAATCTCTAGATTAATTAGAGTTGCCTGTCAGGACCAGAGGAATATACCTTTAAAAATAGAGTCCTTATATTGATTTTAGAAATTAAATTTAGACATTTAGAATTAAATGTATCAAGTCTCTATATTTATTCATTATTTATTTTTGAGTAAAATGTTAATGGAATGCTACTGCCTCTGAGAGAACCACAACATGAAAGAACAAAAAAATCATAATACTACTCTGCTCATTTGGGAAAAAAGATGTAGTGTGCCTTAAAATATATATGAAAATAAAAATAACATTTTTGGAAATAATTGACAGAGGGAAGCTGGACTTGCTGCAATTCATAGATTTTAAAAATCCCCACCAAATGTAAATAAAAATCTGATGTTTTGCAATGTATATAGCTCTAAGTAGTGAGTTTCTAAAATTAAAAAGAAAAGATCAAAAAGACAACTCCTTTGGACAGTTAGACCTTTCACATGATTGGTGATCACAAATTATCATCGGGCTTGCATATGTTGTTAAATTAAATCTTATGATATTGATATGTTAAAAATAAAATATTTTATCTCAAACAAACAAACAACACATCCTACTCACTCATCCTTATTTTGCCTTCAACTCTCTCAAAAAGCATTTTCTCCTTCTGATCCCAATCTATAAGAAAATCAAGGGGGTGGAGTGGAAATTGTTCTAGGAGAGACTCTCCATCTAAGTCTTTATATTCCTGGAGTCTTCCTGACACACACTGTCCTTATAATGCTGTTTTTGAAGTATCTTACTGCTTGCAATGCAAGAGACGCAGGTTTGATCCCTGGGTCAGGAAGATCGCCTAGAGGAGGAAATGACAACTCACTCTTGAAGTCTTGCCTGGAGAGCCCCAGGAGCCTGGTGGAGGTGGGGTGGTGGCGGGTAGCCAACTTGTGTGACTCCCAGGCTCTCCTGATTCCAGAGGATCAGGCACCACGTGACTCCCAATGGGGTGCGCTGATGCTCCCAGACAAAGTATGGGCTCAAGCAGGATACTTCGACTGATGGTTCCTTTCCCTAGGGGCCGCAGCTGCGGGGAGTTGGAGTGACGGGACAACAAGGCCACGGCGGTGCCCGACCCCAGGAGAATCCTGGCGGCTCCCAGGGCATGAGGTCCCAGTATGAGCGGTAAGAAGGATCCCATGGACCCTGCGGGAGAGAAAGGCCGGGGCTTTTTGGGCGGGGACCCAGGAAGCTGGCAAGCAGACTACCCAGGAGGGAGCAGTGAACAGCTGGCCATGCTTGGAGTATGGGGGCTCTGTTGCCTCCTCATCACAGCCATAGAGCCCCCTGGCCCCTTGCCCATTCAGGGCCTCCTAGCATCCCACAGCTGGGCCAGCTCCCAGCCCTCAGGCCTCAGGACCTGTGACTAGAGAAGGGGAGAGCTCCAGGCGGACAGACTCATGGTCCAGAGGAGTCCACAACCTTACCCATCTGCCTTTATGGCTCTCCTGGGACCACCAGAGGCTCTGACTCTCTGTGTTTCATCTCCCATCAGCCGACAGTTAAATACACTGGCTGAGATTGGTCTGGAAGAGCTCAATGAGCTGGAGATGGAGATCATGAGAAGACAGGTGAGTGTCTGATTGCCAGGGACCCACTTGAAGGTGGGAGGCAGAATCATGGTGTCTTGGATGGGTGGGGCCACCCACCTTGAGGATACCCAGGCTCTCCAATCGTATTCACCTTCTAGCAGTGGAAGCGAAGTCAGGCTTGCTTCCCCTTCACCCAGGCTTTTTGTCTCCAGTGTCCTATCTTGAGGCCTAGACTCAACTCCATCTCTCTGCCTGACATATGGGAAGGGAGAAGGGAGGAGAAGAGGAGGAAGAGGGGACATCAGAGGATAAGAGAAGTTTATTCATAGAGAGTGATGCCAAGAGGTCTGAGCCAGGGGTCATGTTCATTCAGGCCAAGTTCAGGTCTCCTTGGTTTGAGACCCCAGCAGGCGTGGGCATGGGCAGGAGGGATGTCTTCCCTGGTGGCTCTCTCTGGCCTTGCATGTCACCCCATCCTGAAGCCCTCACTCTGGTGCTGCTGCCCCCATCCCCTTCCCTGGCTCCCACCAGCACAGCTGGGGTGGGCTGGCTTCTTCCAGACAATGGGAAGAACTGGTGATGGTGGGGGCAAGGTGGTGGGGACTGAGAACACAGACAGCCCAGTTTCTGGGTTCCACTGGGCTCACCCCCAGCCCCTGGTCAGCTGCTCTGCCTGCTTCTTGCCCAGAGGCCCTTTTCCTCCCAAAGCGCAGCAGAGGCCCTTCTTGGTCTAAAGTCATATTTTCCCCTCATTGGTGTGCTGTGGACTTCCCTAGAAGAACCTTGTTCACCAGCCAGCTCTGGTCTCTCTGCAGCTGTTCATGATCACTGAGCGTCTGCGCGACCTGGAGGACCAGAGTGCCACTTGGCGCCAACGGGAGGTGCTGTTATTCACCATGCTGCTCTCTTCCTGTATCACCAACCTCTGGCTGTGGATGCGCCAGTGATGCTTCCTGCCGGTCTGCCGTGCAGCTGGAGCCCTTCAGTCCTCCCCTTCTTCCCTTCTTTTCCTCAGCCACCTCTGCCCATCCTCCTTCTAACTTTCAGCAGCCTTCAACAGCATCACGACCATTTTCCACCGCTGCCTGAGGGAAGCCCTACCTGCTGGGAGGTGGAGGAAGTGTAGAATCGCGAAGGTCAGAATGGGCTGAGATCCAGCCTTTTTGCAGGGAGAGAATGGTGGTTTCCGGTCCCCACAGTAACAGCAGTGGTAGGTGCTTCCTCCTTCCCTGTCAGGGATCCATGGTGACCATCTTGGAGCTAGACCTTGCCTCTGGGCCCTCAGTGTCTCTTTTGTTCCACCTTTGGCAGGGGCTTGGCTGTGTCTTCCTTGTTTTCTTCAATGGTGTGCTCAGGGCTCTGCACATAGAATGTTCTCAATAAAAGTTCAGTTATAGCAGCAAACCCTGGTGACTGAGTTTCTTTCATCCAGGACTCGCGTGGGGACAGCCCCTCTGGACAAAATCCTTGGTTCCTCCTTCCCAGGCCCCTCCTGCCTCTCCATTGCCAGCCCAGGTGGGGGAGGCACTCCTTAGGGGCAGAGTTTGGTAAAGCCCTTCCTGTGGGACTCCTACCAGCAAATGCTTATGGGGATATGGTTTTGCAGCAGCAGCTTGTCCTGGTTGGACATTACAGGGACTTAGTCAGAGAAATCTCCTGGATAGGACCACAGACTTTTCCATGTGCTCAGGAAGAAAGTGAAGCCCAAAGAACGGAAACATGGCCCCGGGGTCATCCAGCAAGACCGAGACAGGGATGAGTCTAAGATGGGTTCTTCATCTAGGGTCTAGGGCTCGGCCTGCCTCCAACAGATCGCTCGGGGACCGGCCCCAATTCGGCTCTGGAGGCTGGGTGCAAGATCACATAGAGGGACTTTGAACCCTTCTCCTCTGTGTCCACAGCTCTGAAACGTTCACATATAGGACAGGGTGCTGAGTAGGGTACTGGGACTTGGCCTAAGAGGGCAGGAGTGTCACTGTTTCGGGCTTGGCCTCAGGGCCAACGTGCTGGGGGCCAGGAGGCCATCAAAAGAACTGCTGCCCTTTCTCTGGGACCAAGGGTTAAATACACATTTCCCTGTGGTCAAGGACCTGGATCATTACATTGTTATTGGTTTTAGTGGCCAAACAGAGCTTATCTCAGCCCCCAAGTCGGTCAAGGCTTCTCTATCTCTAAAGGTGAGAGAGTGTGCTAGTCACTAGATATAAAATAAACATCACGGCATGTGCGCGTGTGTGTGAGAGAGAGAGAGTGCATGTAAGTGAGGAGGGAGGGTGATGGGAAGAAAATTGAGTCCTGGAGCCTGCTCTGACTCCACCCCACCCCCTCTTTGGCCCCCATTGTCCCTATACAGTGAGGGGGGGGTCCTCCTCTCCTGAGACTCAGGTGCTTTTGGTACCTCTGAGAGTAGTGTGCGTCTCCTATTAGCACCGTGCCATCCCATGCACATGACCACTGGAGCTTGGGCTCTGCTGAGAGCAGAGATAAGAGCATTTGGCAAAGAAACCGTTGGAAGATCCCCTCTCTGGTCCCAGAGCAGAGGGGTGGGACTGGGGCGCCCAAGGAAAAGCCCTGCAGAATAAGGATGAGACAGTGCCCGGCCACAAGGCCCAGGGAGGACCAGGAGGGCACCCCCCCCCCACCTCCCCAGCCCTCCTGAAGGTGCTCCTTGCTTCTGCTCCAATCAGGCCATGGCCATGCTCAGAGGCAGGCAGGTGCTGCAGGGCAGGGCCGGGCCTGCCCTCTGGGACACGGTGTGCATGTGTGCGAGCGGACACAGACACGTTTGCAGAAAAACTCTGGTTGAAAATATGTTGTGAAACAAAGGTTCTCCCTTGGTAGCAATTTGGCTACGATGCAAACAAACAGTGCAGCAGCCCCTGGAGAAACACCTCCTGGGCCAGGTGGCCACCCCTCCAGCCTTCGCAGTGACTGCTCGCTGATCTGGGCCCTGCCTGCCTGCGCCGTGTCCACTCCAGGCTGGCCTCCTCTGCAGGACTCCATGGGGGTCCTATTGTGGGGGCTGGCATGGTCTGCCTGGCCCTCCGGCCCTAGTCCACCTGGAACCTCTGCCCCCTTGCTGATATTTCCCTGTCAAGCTGCCCTGGCCTCACCAAAGTGCTCCAGCAGGTGCCCAGCCCATCTGCACCTTGAACTTCCCCATGGACAAGCTGGGCCAGTGCAGAGGAGATGGATTCATTGGAGCTGCTGGAGGGGTGGGACAACCTTCCATTGTCTTCCTCACCTGGCACCCAGCAGAAGTGAAGGGCAGGTGGGGTGGTCTCTCACAAGGGTCTCCAGGGAATAATTCTGGCCAAATGGCCTCCCGAAGGGAGGGCTGGCCTCACCTTGCTCATAGGGGCCTGCCCTTCTGTGGAGAACCCGCAGGAAAGTCAGTCCATTCGGACCTTTGCTACCCTTAGCACTCCCACTTCGAGCCAGCACACTGTGTTTTTAAGATATTAGATCACATGAATCCTGCTTCACTACGTCCTCCAGAAACAGACAAAAAGCATGGCATGTGCAGCTAACAAAGCCCCTTGTCCTCCCCCACAGCCTCTGCCCCGTCAAGTGCCTGCATGGAGGTAAGTCCCATGATTGGCTTAGTGTGCACCCCAGCAGACTCTGAGTGTCATGTGCAGACATGTGTCCCCGTGCATGCCCTGTGCTCTGTGCAGAGGAGCCGTGCAAGCCATCCCAGGCAGCCCTTGGAGAGGGGCTGGGCCCCCCAGCTATGCATCCCTTTCCTGCCTACTCAGTGGTATCCGACTCTTTGAGACTCCATGGACTGGAGCCTGCCAGGCTCCTCTGTCCGTGGATCTCTCCAGGCCAGAATACTGGAGTGGGTTGCCATTTCCTTCTCCAGGGAATCTCTCCAACCCAGAGATAGAACCCGCCTCTCCTATGTCTCTTGTATTCATGGGTGGATTGTTTACTGCGTATGTGCAGGTGGGGAAAACTATAAACCTGCTCCATTGGGCTGGCCCTCAAACCCCCTCCAGCCCTTCTAGAAGCTGGAACTCAACATATCCCAGGTCCTTTGTCTCAGCAGCTGGGAGAGGTGGGCATGTGGGATGGGGGATGGGAGGGGGTGTGGAGGGGGTCTGAGTACCTGGCAGCAGCCAGAAATCCAGGCCTCTTGAGTGGCCACCCAAGGGCTCTCATTCACTTTTGCTTCCCCAACCCCGGCCCCTCTTGGACATCAAGTCCAGGGAGCCCTGGAGGTGAAGGAATGGATTCCCCCCAACCCTACCCCACCCCAAGTACCTCTTGTCTCTCCCAAGTTTCCACCTGTCTTGCCCTCTGGCCAGGTAGATGGGCTGGGACTGTGAACAAGGCCAGGAGGCAGGTGCATGGGGGTGGTGAGCTGGTGACTCTGGGTCCCCAGACACAGAGCGCTGAGCGGTGTGAGCTCCATGTAAGGGAGGGCTCCTCAGGGAGCTTGGGAGGGGCTGGCTCCTGGGTCTCGGCAGACGAGCAGCTTCTACCGCCGGGCAGCCTAGTATTCAGCCCTCACCTGCTGGCAGCCTGGGGTGTGCAGGCCCCACAGTGAGAGGGTCAGGCATCCAGCCAGTGGGCAGAACTGTTTCTCCAGTGGGCAAGTGCTGCCCTGGGCCGAGGCCTTGACCTCGCCTCAGTTGTGGGCATGGGCTCCTCTGGGCCACTGCTGGCCTCCCCTGCTGGCTTCAGGCAGGGCGGGCAGCTCTTTGGCTGAGAAGCTGCCTGGGGGTTTGGGGATCCCCCTGGTCTGGGGACAGTAGCTTTGGGAGGTCTCTACTGTTCCTTGGTGCTGATGAGCCCCCGAGAACTCGTCTCTGACTGGAAGCTTCTTGGACAGACCTGTAGATGCTGACTGTGGCCAAGGGACACCCTGCCTCGGAAGCCGTCTGACTGGTGAGGAAAGGTCGGTGGCCTCCTTAGGGTCAGGACTGGAGCCCTGTGTGTGTCGGTTCTGGAGCTGGACTTGACACGGGCCCTTGTGTCCCCGGTCTGTCCTGGGAGCTGAGAGAAAGTGGCTGTGTGGGGGGACTTTGTTCCTTGTCCAAGTGCATGAATGAAACCCTGGGGGCTTTAAGGGTATGGAGGCACTGACTATGTGTGAGGCTAGGCCTTCTCCAAGCCTTTGCTCTAACCACCCTCCCTGCCACCTCCTGCTGCTGCTGCTGCTACTAAGTCGCTTCAGTTGTGTCTGACTCTGTGCGACCCCATAGATGGCAGCCCACCAGGCTCCTCTGTCCATGGGATTTTCCAGGCAAGAGTACTGGAGTGGGTTGCCATTGCCTTCTCCGCTGCCACATCCTAGGGGACAACATAGAGGCCAAGTATGCGCCTGGTCAGGAGGAGTGGGGTGGGAGAAAGGGCAGAGTCTGTGGGCCTCACCTGCTGCATCGGCTTCCACTGCCAGCCTGCCCAGGGCATTTATGGGCATCTGAGGTCAGAGCACGGGGACTGCACCCCTGGGAGTTCCCTGGCTCCCTGCATGTGAGGAGTAATGGATGTAGGTCATGGCAATGTACATGTGGCGCTTCTCCCATAAACTCTGCTGGGACTGCAGCCTTTGCTTTCAGCTCTTTGAGTTGCACCCCACCCTCCTCACGAGATCCTTGAAGGAGGGCACCTGTTGTGGGTCTCTCAGGTTTTGAGAGCCAGCCCCACTGCCATTTTGGCAGACATTTCTACAGTGAAGCCCATTACAGCTTCTGCCTGAGGGAAGATTCCAGAACCAGCCTGCAGGCCTGGGGCAGGGGTAGGCTCTCCATTTTGGCCCTCCAGCTGAGCTTGCCCTGCATGTCCCCTTGAGCTCAGACCAGCCAGTGTCTGCTCCATCTCTGTCAGACTGGGGTCATAGGAGGCAGCTAGTGTGGGCAGCCAACTTGGTCTATCTCTTGTCAGTGTCTGGGTCTTGCTGCTGGTGGAGCATGCACAGAACTTTTAGTATCACTTGTCAAATGGTGGCTGACTTCTCCAGAGGGAGGGTCCCTGAGTGTAGCGCTTTGCACATGCGCATGGAATTGAATCCCAGCTGTGGCTGACATGGTGTGTGCCTGGTGGGCCCTTGGCCTCAGAACTGCCAGTATTTGCCCCGGCCACCTCCCCCTACCAACAGGCACCAACATGAGATGGTTTCACAGGAGATGAAGCTTCAGAGATGGCTCTGGTCAGATCAGGAAAGGGTTTTAATGTCCAAATACAGAGTTTTTATTTTTTATGTAGATGATCTTTCAATCCATTCAATGAGTACCTGACACTCTCCTTGGCCCTGGGACCCAGCAGGGAACAAGGCACTCCTGGCCGCTACTCACATGGATGTGATCATCTCACCAGGGACAGAAAAGAAGCACGGAAATCATGATCAGGACATGATAAGTCTATGATGCAAATAAAGTGGAGAAAAGTGAACACAAAACAAGGCGTGAATTGGGAATGTGCAGAGCAAGTTTAAGGAATTCATTCATTCATTCACACATCCAGAATATGTATGTGCTTGCCATGGGGCTAGGCTCTGAGACTTAGTGATGAAACAAAACAGACAAGTCCCTGCCCTGATGAAGTTTATTTCTTTGGGCATCTGTCCATGGGTTTTAGAAGCAGGAGTGACACATAGATCTGGGTATGGACTTACTGAACTCACCCTGGTGGTATGGAAGGTAGAGGAGAGAACAGACTGGAAATATGAAGGTAAAAAAGCAATGAGTCAGAAGACTATGACAGGGTTGAGGCCAGGCCTAGGGCAGCAGCAGGCAGGATAGACACAGAAGAAGGTACTGGAGAGAAATTTCAGCAGTAGAACCAATAGGATTTGAGGATGGGGAGGAAATGTCAAGAAATGACTACTACCTAGGTTTGTAGATTGAGCATAGATAGGGAGAGATGTGCTGTTCTTAAGATAAGGCACTGGGGCTGGGGCTGAGATCAGACAGTCATGTCAGTCTGGGACACGTTGAGTCTAGGGGCCCAGTGACTGCCTCTAGGAGATAGAGCTGGCCTGTGGGCACCTGGAGGTGTAGAGCTCAGGAAGGGCTTCTCAGTGAGGGCAGCAGGGGCTAGGGGCATGGGCTGCTATCTCTAGGGTCCAGTTAATCCTGCGGGGTGGGGGCTGACTATGACTGGTGTCAGATACACTGTCCCAGTCCCATACTGATCTATAAAGAAATAAAGCCTCAGGTGGCAAAAGCAGTCCAAGTTTGGAAAGTTTCTGATGTGATGGCGTCCACACTAGAGGCTCCAGTCCCTTGTCAAAGGAGTGACCCAGCATGGTCTTCTGCCAGACCTGTTGGGCAGAGCCCTGTTTTCCGTGTGTCCCACTGGAGATTTCATTCATTCAACAGATAGTTGTCAAGCATCTTTTCCATGGAGGTGCTGGCCTGGAGCCTGACCGTAGGGTGGCTGCTGATAGCGAGAGGCAAATTGGCACCAAGGACACATGCCTGCCTAATGAGTGCCAAGCCCTTGCTCTTCCCCCAGCTTGGGGCTGCCGATCCACAGTTGAACCCCTTCTAACTGTCCCTCCAGACCTGGGGCACAAGGGTCACTGCTGTGCCTGCTGCAGCGCTGAACAAGTCTCCTCCTAGTACTCAGGCCCAAGTCCCTTCCAGGCTGGCCCTGTGGTTAAGTGTGCTTTTGGAGCCATGCTGCTGAGGTGTGAATCTGTAAAATGGGGATAGTAATAACATTAGCTTTGCCAGATTGCTGTGAGAATTAAAGAAGTCAACTTAGGTCAAGTGCTAGTAGCCCATGATAGCTGCCTCCTGAACAAGAAGTTGCTCCCTACACCCCACCCCTCTTCTAGTTTCCTCTTGTTTCTCCTTGTCTATGTGTGCCTGCCTGCCCACCTCCCAGCCACCCGTGATGCACATGACCCTCCCCTTGGCACTGTTCTCTGCTTGTTGTTCAGGATTTTTTCTACTGCACTGGCTAGAATTGTCTATCTGGGGCACTAGTTTCTGGCTGGGACTTATTGTCTACTTCTCTGGGCTATCTGTCATGGAAGAGTTCCCTTCTCAGTCACAGTGGACACAGTTTGGCTGGTATTATCTTGAATCTGAGGCCGGGATGGCCTGAATTATAAAAGAAGCTGAGAAACCTGGTCACCTGGAGGGTTTTGTCAGCCTTTTGGGAAGAGCCACTGAAACCAGTGTCACCCATCAGCAGTTAGTTCCCTCTTCTGAGCTTTGTTTTCTAAGATTCCTCAGAACTGTACCAAGATTTAGCCTGTATGTCTCCCTCCCCACCTCCCTGCCCACCTTCCTGTCTTCCCTCCACTGGTATGTATGGAGTGTTTCCCAGGAGCCCCAGTGCTGTGTAGGGATGCAGAGCATCACAAGCAGACCCTGATGCCTGTCCTCGGGCAGTGCTCATACCTCTCCAGTGGCTACTGGCAAGAGGCGTGGCATAGTCTGGACTCGGGCTTCATCCCGGGACTTGGAGAACTTGGCGAAGTGGTGCATGGGGACAATGAGCATGGACATACTCTTCGGGGAGACGTTTGGGTGCCAAGCCGCAATGAAGGCCAGAAGCTGAAGACGTGAAGGCTCAGTCAGTCACAAATATTTAAAGGCCAACAGTGGCGATACACTGGGTGTGATTTGAGACAAATTAAGCTGTCCTTGTCCAAGGGCATCCAGAGATTACTGTCCAACTGGGAGTTGGGAGGAAAGCTTGAAGCTCTTCAAAGAGGTTCTGCTGTTATCCTTATCTTTAGTACTGGGCAATGGATGCCATCCTTACTTTTGTGACTATGAATAATGTGTTTTATTTCCCTGACTGCTTTTCAGATTTACCCATTATCAGTAGATTTGGGCAATTTGATTACAATGTGCCTTGGTGTAGCTTTCTTCATGCTTCTTGCTCTTGGGTATCATTGAGCTTCTTATATCTGTGGATTTGCAGTTTTTTTAAAAAATCAGATTTGGAAAAATTTTGGCCATTATGTCTTTAAATACATTTTCTACCGCTCCCTCCTTTGTGAACTTCAACTCCACCTCTATTAAAGGCACTTGAAATTTTCCGACAATTTGCTGATGCTTTGCTCTTTCTTTTTCTGATTCTTTTTTCCCCCTTTGTGCTTCCCTTTGAATAGTTTTATTGTGTTGTCTGCAAGTTCACTGATATCTTCTTGTGAAATAGCTGATCTCTTGTTGATCTCATCTAGTATATTTTTTATCTCATAGTTTATAGTTTTCATATTTAGAAGTTTGATTTGGGTCTTTTCATATGTTCTATACCCTTATGTAACTTTTTGAACATATGGAATACTGTTATATTAACTGTTTTAATACCCCTGTCTAGTAATTTTGTATTTGTGTCAGTTCTGGGTTTATTTTGGTTGGTAGTTTCATCTTTATTTTGGAGAAATTATTTGTATACTTGGTAAACTTTAAGTGGTTGCAACACATTATGAATTTCATTCTGGGGGGTATATCTGACCCCTGTTACTCCATCTTCTTCAGAAGCAGAACTGTCATATACTCCTTTAAAATCAACAAATTGATATAGCAGAGGTCTAATCTGAGTAATAGAAGTAGAGAGATGGAGTAATGGACAGGGAAAGTACAAATATTCATTGAGCATCTACCATATGCCAGGCACTGAGAAAAGATGGTAGCTTGGACTAAAGTGTTAATGGTAGAGACAGTGAGAAGTGGTCAGATACAGGGTATGTTTGGAAGGTAGAGACAACGTGAATTGCATATAACCAGATGAATTGCATAGGTGTGAGGGTATGAAGGGGCTTCCCAGGTGGTGCTAGGGGTAAAGAACCCGTCTGCCAATGCAGGAGATGCCAGTTCAATCCCTGGATCTGGAAGATTCCCTGGAGGAGGGCATGGCAACCCACTCCAGTATTGTTCCCTGGGAAATCCCATGGGCAGAAGAGCCTGATGGACTATAGTCCATGGGGTCACAAAGCATCAGACATGACTGAATAACTTAGCAGCAACAGCAACAGAAGGTATGAAAGAAAGGGAGGAGTGAAGGATGACTCTAAGGTATTTTAAAACATTTTTATTGGAGTATAGTTGATTTACAACGTTGTGTTAGTTTCAGGTATATAGCAATACCAGTGATACATATAACATATATTCATTCTTTTTCAGATGCTTTTCTAATATAGGATATAAGAGTATTGACTAGAGTTCCCTGTGCTATACAGTAGGTCCTTGTCAGTTTTTGACTTGGGAGAACAGCATCACCTTTATTGAGATGCAGATGAGTATTGGAGGATAAGGTTTTGAGGGGAAAGATCAACTATTCGGTTTGGGACATATTCAGCCTGTGATGTCTATTCACATGGTAATGTCAGGGAGATAAACTGGAGTCCAGGAGAGAGGCTGGACAGGTGTTGAAATTTGCAAGTCATCAGTATACAGACATGTTTGAAGCCAGAAGACTAGATGAAGAAATGATGAAGAAAAAAAAGATAAGGCATCTACTCAAACACTGAGTTCAGGACACTCCAGAGTTTAGACCTAAGAAAGAGGAGGAGGCTTCATCAGAGGGCACTAAGAAGTGGCCAGTGAAAGGTATTTTTACAGAAAAAGGTGATGAAGGTTTACAGAAAATATAAAGTTTCAATTCAGGTTCTCCAGTGACTCTGGTACACTTCTGGCAAAAAACTTTCCACATTAAGGATGTTTTATTTTATCTCCAATTATCTCCAATAAAAATCCTTAATAGGAAAGATATATATATATATATATATATATATATATATATATATATATATATATATATATGTGGCCAGTGAGGCAGGAGGAGAATCAGGAGCATGGAACCCATTATTTCAAGGTGAGAGTGTCTAAACTGTGCCGAATGCTGCTGAGAAACACAGTAGATGTGGACAGAAAAGTGACTCTGAGGATGAACTGTGTTCATGGATTTCCCTTTTATTCTGGGAGAAATATTGAGGTCAGAGACTCTGCAGACTCATCTTTCTCACCCAAGCCCCTTGGAGGCCTAGTGCACAGCAGGTGTCTTGGCCATATGCATGGGATGGATGAATGAATAAAAGGGCACTGGGCAGCAATGAGATTTGAATGAGCTACAGACTGGAAGGTAGTAGCTCTGGCTTCCAGCCTTGGCTGTATTTCTAACTTGTTTCTTCTGTTCCTGGTCTTAACATCTCTGAAGAAATCAGCCTCAGAATACTTTCAGCCAGGGTGTGAGAGACTCTTGGGACCAGGCTGGTGTTTCTGTAAAAGTCTTGGGCTGGATGTCCAACTTGTGAATGAAGAGAAAAGAGGCCCAGAAGTGCACCAAGATTGATGTTGGTTTTTTTGTGGAAATAGGGTGCCTTACTCTTGATTTGGGGCTTCCCAGGTGGCGCTAGTCGTAAAGAGCCTGCAGGAGACATAAAGAGACATGGGTTCGATCCCTGGGCTGGAAAGATCCCCTGGAGAAGGAAAAGGCAACCCATTCCAGTATCCTTGCCTGGAGAATCCCATGGACAGAGGAGTCTGGTGGGTTACAGTCCATAGAGTCTCAAAGACTCAGACACAACTGAGTGACTTATCATGCACGCATGCATTCTTGGTTTGAAGGCCTCCCTCCTATCTACGTTCGCTGTCCATCTCTTGTCTTTAACAACTATATTTGCTGTCTTCCTCATGCAGCTTAGCCCTGCGCGGACACTTGCTTGGTTTCCCCAGTGCATCTACTGCAGCCTGATGCCTCTGAAGATGAAACCCTTCCCGTTTCGCTGAGAATGCTGGGGGTTGGCATGAGTGAGCCTCTTCACCTGTCTCTCACTCTTCCCTAGCTGCATCTAACATGTTTGCTTGTCACCTCCTCCCCTTTCTGACCTGTTCACCCAGCCTCTCTGCTCTGTGTTCTTTGTAAGTCACCTCTCACATCCTCTGTTCCCTGGACCCACCCATTCTATGCGTCTTTCATGAGCTCCAGCCCTAACTGTGGTTATATGTGTGCTAAGTCACTCAACCATGTCTGATTCTTTGCGACCCCATGTACTGTAGCCCTCTAGGCTCCTCTGCTCATGGGATTCTCCAGGCAAGAATACTGAGTGGGTTGCCATGTCCTCCTCCAGGGGATCTTCCTGACCCAGGGATAGAACCCTCCTCTCTTCATCTCCAGCACTGGCAGGCAGGTTCTTTCCCAGTAGCACCAACTGGGGTTATAAGCACAGATATTTTCACTGTCTATTGAATCCCTCCTCAAACCTTTTCATTTGCTTCCCTATGTCCTTTCTGTACAATGGTAACAATAATAGCAACACAAAAAGCTTACAAATTTACATCTCCCGGTTCCTATTCTCTCCCTCAAACTTCTAGAAAGAGTTAGCTACATTCCCCATCTACTGTTCCTCACCTCCTACTGTTCAATCAGAAACCCTGCAAACATGCCCTCTCTGCTTTTGACGAGGTGGCCAGCGAGGACCCTAGCATTCGACACATGGCCGCTCCAGCTCTCAACTCAGGCTCCTCCCTTCCTGAGACTCCCTCTCCTGGGGCCTGTCCTCCATAATCTCCTCAGAACTCTCCCCTCAGCCTCCTCCTCTGCTTTTATGCTACAAGAGTCCTCATCGCCTCTGAGAGCTTGAACTGCCAGCAACCCTGATGGTGTCCACGTCTTCCCTCCAGTCCAGACCCCATTGAGCACAGGGCTGGTCAGAGACTGCTGCCCCAGGCCTGGAGGATGACTGGAAAGGCGGAGACTAAGCCAGGGCCTTGGGGACAGAGGGCAGTGAATGGAAAGATTTTTTGACACTTTGTAGAGGGGATAATCAACCAAGAAGGAAACTGCTTGCAGGTGGTGACTGAAGTTTTCTGGCTTGGGTGATTGGGTAGAGGGTAGGCCATGTTCTGAGGTGGGGAAATTAGAGCAGAAGCCAATTTGTAGGGGAAGGTGTCAAGCTGAGTTTTAGCTAGGTTGAGTTTGAGGCACCTCAAAAAAGAAGATGCCCGGCAGAGACTGGAGAGATGAGTGGGCACCTTGGAAGAGATACCTGGGTGTGGACGTGGTGGTAACTGAAGCCTGGGACTAGATGAACTTTCTGGAGCAAGCATGTAGACCAGAAGCACTGGGCTAGCTAGCTACCTGTGGGCCATGGATAGCTGACTGCCCAGGTGCTCCCCGTGAGCGGCCAGAGGGGCAGTTCTCCTGAAGGGCAGTGTGGGTGGCAGCCAGACGGAAGGAAGAGCCTGTTTCTGGCAGAGAAGAAGCAGGGATCATGGGAGAGCAATCTGTCTTGGTGCCAGAAACTCAGAGAGGGCATATGACTTGTCATGTGCCCCCAGGGCTGCCCCCCTTGTAGGTTCAGGGCCACTGCTATTGCAGATGACCAGGAAGGATGGGAGGGGTCTGAGTGCTGGCAAACAGGGCTGATGCTGGCTCTCTATCAGCAAGAAGCTACCCCGAGTCCTTGGCCTGGAGTTTGCAGCCTCCCTGGGCTGGCCTTGGCCTCCTCTGCCTTCTTCCTATAAGCAGAGCTCACTCTGTACTCTGGGTCCCGCCTCCCACACCAGTGTCCTCTACACCCCTGCCATGGGTGGGACCATTACTTGCACTGTTCCACCCCAGCCATTCAGCCACTGAACAGGTCTCTACTGAGTACCACTTTTGAGCCTGTGTTCCAGCCCCTCTTCGGCTTCAGGCTTCCAGGAGGCCAGCCCTGAAAGCCTGCTTAGTGCAGGTGGCCCCAGCTTTGTTTGCATTGCTTGGAACTTTCTGTCACCATGGTTGGCCACCTCTCGGGTCCAAGTGAGGACACAGGGATGCCAGTTCCTATCCCTAAGGTGCCCTCATTAGCATCCCGGTGACGCATTCCCACAGGGAGCAGCAGGTGAGAGGCTCTGAGGCTGCTTGTTATTACCACTCACTGCAGAGCTTGACGTGTCTGCTGTCGCCATGGGGACCACTTCCGAAGCTGAAGAAGGCTGGGCTCCAGTAGGAGCTCCGGCAGTTGGGGCCACCAGTCATCTGTGGGGTATGCTTATCCTTTCTGAGCAAATCTGGCAGGGCAGCCTCAGTGGGGAAGGGCTGTCCCACTTCCCTGACCCCGTGCAAGACACACATGGAACACCAGGTCTCTCTTCTGGACTTTTCCTTCTCAGGATGCTTCTTCTTGGTCTGTTTTGTGGCTGTCTCCTCCTCTGCTCAATTCTTAAATGTTGGGGTTCTCCAGAGCTCTTCCTGTGTGACCTTGCCCACTTGTTCTCCCTCAATCCCCACCCTCCAATGGCTTCTTCCTTCTCTTGGGCTTTATCTGTACCACCTTCTCCAGACTTCTCCACTTCACATCCCTCCACCTCTCTGCTCTCTCCAGAGCAGCCTCCACTTAGCAGTCAGAAGGCTCTTTCTCTAATATAACACCGTCCTTGTCATGCTCCTGCTTAGCCCTTGCAAAGCTCCCCATAGCCCAAAGGAGAAAGTATTCACTTGTACCACTTCTTATGGAGCCCGTGGGTGCTCTCCCTTCTCTCATCTCACCCTCAGCTCCACCCACTGTTCATTCCTCAGCTTCAGGGTGCTTGAAAGAATGTGACTGAAGCTTAAAGGAAGGGCCCCCAGAGTCCACGCCCCTGGTGAAGAAGTCAATGAGAGGCAGGACTGTCACCTGAGGACAACCAGAGAGCTGAGCAGGTAGGTGGCAGCTTCTTTGGGCCAAGGAGGTACATCTCCTCTCATGGGGCAGGAATTTGGGGGCAGTGACTGGTTTGGAGGTGCTCAGCAGCTTCAGTCTCTGCCAGAGAGCTGTAAACAGGGTCGCCGGAAGATGGCTGAAACAGGTTTTTGTTTGTTTTGTTTTAGCTTTGTTAGTTCACATGTCAGAGAATTCATTCTGGTAAAAGAAAAAGAAACACACATTGCAGTTTAGCACAGTTTGCCTTTTAAATAACCTGTCAGGGCGGGGAGAGCACCAGCATCTTGCCCTGTATCATCATAGCAATACTGTGGGGAGCTGGGGTTTGCTGACTGGGCCCTGGTGCTGTTCTCAGTGCTCACTTGAGGTTCTTATGTGGGTATTGGGGTCTTCTGTGAACTTTCTTTGGGCTTCTCCCTGGCAGGTGAGGGTCCTGGTTGTACATGGAGGATGACAGAAAAAGCCAATGGCGTGAAGAGCTCCCCAGCCAATAACCACAACCACCGTGCCCCTCCTGCCATCAAGGCCAATGGCAAAGATGACCACAGGGCCAGCAGCCGGTGAGTTTGTTGAGGCTGGATCATTTCAAAGATGGCCTTGAGCCTGCTACTTCCTCCCAGCTCTGCCTCATTGTCACAGAGTAAACAATCCTTGGCTCAAGTGCAGACTCTAAAAGGACCATGGGATTTCTAGGTATCTTCTAGGAAGGGAGAGGGCTAATAGGAGATGAAGTATGCACAGAAACAAACTAACAAACAAAAAAAAGCCTTCAGTCAATTCTGCTCCTTCCTCTGCAGGCCACAGTCTGCGGCTGATGATGACACCTCCTCAGAGCTACAGCGACTGGCAGAGATGGACGCCCCACAGCAGAGGAGGGGTGGCTTCCGCAGGTCGGTCTCACCACTGCCCTGCTACCATCCCCTCCTTCCCATGGGGCCTGTCAGATCATGGGGTCCTCTTAGTCCGAGGGGCCTTTCTAACAAGACCTCTAGGAAGCCCTGTTAGCCCTGCCCTAGCTCAACTTTTCTCTCTAGAGGAGGCTGTCAGCAAGTTTGGAGGGGCCGGTGGAGGTTTCTCTTCAGACTTGTTTGTGGCAGTGTCAGGAGGAGACTGTCTTCCCAGCAGAAGGGCTCAGATGGAGGGCTCCATGCAGAAATCAGAAAGCCTGAAGCAATCTTTCTCCTGACTTGTCCTCCCTCAGCACCATCTCCATTTTGCCCCAGAGACCCCATGTTTGTTCTTCAGAATCGACAGAAATGGCACCTCCTACAGGAAGTCTTCCCAGAGTAGCCTCTTCAGGCTGCTGGGCTGAGTCATGCCCCAGCCCCATCCCCTGTCCTGGGCGCGGGTCCTCTTGCCAAAGCGCAGGTCTTCTATGCCTCACGCTCCCTCTCTCTGCTCTAGGATTGCCCGCCTGGTGGGAGTCCTCAGAGAGTGGGCTAACAGGAACTTCCGTGAGGAGGAGCCCAGACCTGACTCGTTCCTTGAGCGTTTCCGGGGGCCTGAGCTCCACACCGTGACGACACAACAAGGGGACGGCAAAGGCGACAAGGACGGCGAGGGCAGCAAGTACAGCACTCGAGCCTGAGGGACCGGAAGGGCCCCAAGCAGGCATTGGGAGGGCTCGGTGGGGCTCCTCAGACCACAGCCAGGGAGGCCTGCTGTGCTTTCCACTCTAGAATGTTCCTTGGTCTGTGCCCAAAGGCTTTCTAATGGCCAGTGGCCCACCGGCCGTGGGATCCCCTGCTGGCTCCTCTCACCTTTGCCACCGATTCACAGAGCTCCTCCTGTTGCTCAGGAAGCAAGGGGCAAGGGCACGCAGATGTGGGTGGGAAGAGGCCTCAGCCAAGGGTGCAGAGGAGGGTGCAACTAGAGAGCACTGTGGAGCCCATGTCAACCCCAGCGCCCATGTGAGTGCAGAGTGGGAGTGTGAAGAGGCCATGCTGGGGGCTGCCTGGCTGGTGTGGTGGGGGGGAGGAGGTCCCAAAACAAGTGAGCATGACAGAGTGAGTGGGGAGGCCAGAGAAGGCAGGTCTGGAGGGCCTCTTCTTTGAGGAAGGAGTAGGCGACAGGGGATGTCTGGCCAGGCCGACATTCCCCACCTCTGGCCAGTAGAGGAAAAGCACTCCCGCCAAGGCAGGACCCGGCATCTGGAAAAGTGATCTGGGAGCTGGAGGCCAGACCAAACAGCGGGGCTGGGCAGGAAGCACACTCACTCAGAGCCCCTCTCTCTTCCCCCGGAGGGATGTGGGGACCTGCCCTGAGCCCTCATCACCATGCTGTATAAGACCCTCCCTGGGGCCCAAGGCCTGCCTCAGCGACAGCACTCTCCCTCATGCACCCTCTCAGCAAGAGGCCTCCAGAGGGCGCAAGAGTCAATGGGCCCATGTAGGGTCAAAATCAGAAGAAGGCTGTTTCTTACCCACCAAGCTCTAGTTAGATGCCCAGTGCCAGGCTGTGGCTTCCTCATAAATGAGGCCTTAAGAAAACCCATGGGCATCCCACAAGGCACTGCATTTTCAGGGTCCTCTGGCCTCTGGGAGCCAGGGTGCTGCCACATCGGGGAGCTGGTTCCCAAGCCTGGTCTCTGTGTGTCTCCTCAGGAAGAAGTTTGAACTCTTTGTCTTGGACCCAGCCGGGGACTGGTACTACCGCTGGCTGTTTCTCATTGCCTTGCCTGTCCTCTACAACTGGTGCCTACTGGTGGCCAGGTGAGCAGAAAGTGGTCTGGGAGGGGGTGGCCTGAGCAACCTGGTCCAGCTCTGGACACAGAGCTCACACTACCTCAGTCATTCATTCACCACAGATTTAACTGAGCACCTAGTGGGTGCCAGTCTCAGTGCTCAGGGCTGGGGATCTTCTGTGAACAAGGCACGCATGGTCTCTGCACTCCTGGAGCTTGCAGGCTTGTGGGGACACTGACAGTGAACCTGAATATACCAGTGCCCAAGCCAACTTCAGGGACGGGAGGCAGGGAGCTACTGATACTAGAGAAAAGGCAGTCAGGGTGGACCTTTCTGAGAAGGTGGTGCCTTAGCTAAGACCTGAGTGATGAGAGAGGGTCTGGAGGACTGCAGGTAGTGTTGGAGATGCAGGTGCAGGCCGGCGCTGCAGGCTTTGTGCACCAGGGAGGGGGCTGGGTTTCATTCGAAGTGTAACCAAGTAGTCAGAGTTAACTGCTCCTACCTTTGACTTGTATACTCACTGAGTCATCTTGGGTTCTGTCCTTTCCTCTGCCCTCTCCTGTGGCCCCTACCCACCCAGGCAGCAAGACTCAATTCCTCCTAACACTCTCCTGCAGCCTCCAACCTCTCTTCATTCCCACTGCCTCGAGTCTAAGATCAGCTACCACTCTCTCTCGGGTGGGTTGGCCAGTGCTCCATGTTGGGTTCTCAGTAGGTATGTGTTGAAGCGCCAAACATGGAGGCTAGTCAGCTGTATATTATGGGCATTCTTCCAATGACTCATTTTTCATTTAACTCACTTCTGTTGAGCACTTGAATCCTGGGCTAGGATGTGCTCTGGGCTAGCACATGGGGGACCAGGTATGTTGTAATGACTAAGAGGTGGTCTTTGTCTCCGTGGAGCTCACAGTCCAGTGGGTCAGATAGACAAGTAACGTTCAGCAAAGTCTATGTATAAAAAGGGTTGGAGTAGGAGTTGCTTGTGAATCCATGTCTTCTGGACAGCAGACTGACTGTGGCCTTCCCAAGCCCTGCTTGTGGTGGGCAATCAGTTTGGGGACTTCAGGAGTCGTTGGATGGCTTCGAGGGTGAAGCCCAGCACTGTCTTCCTGCAGAGCCTGCTTCAGTGACCTGCAGAAAAGTTACTACATAGTGTGGCTGGTGCTGGATTACGTCTCAGATGTGATCTACATTGCAGACCTCTTCATCCGACTGCGCACAGGTAAGTGATAACTGGGATGCACAGGCAGGAGCATGACCCCTGAGTCCAAAGACTTGAATCCAAATTCTCAGGAAATCCCCTTGGCATGGTGTTAGCCTCAACTATCTGGCTGGGACACAGGTTGATGCCTTTCCCTCTTTGAATCTCAACTTCCCTACATGCTCAGTGAGTTTTGGATCTAGGGGTAATCTCTTAAGATACTTATGGCCAGCTATACTGTGTGAGCCTCCTATACCCTCCTTGGGAAGGAGGGTTCAGTGATCATATGCTCGTTCCTGAGCGTTAGTCTATTAGGAGGGACAGGTACAAAGTCAGAGGTGATATACATTGGCTTATGTCTCCACTAGGTTTCTTGGAGCAGGGGCTACTGGTGAAAGACACAAAGAAGTTGCGGGACAACTACATCCACACCATGCAGTTCAAGCTGGATGTGGCCTCCATCATCCCTACAGACCTGATCTATTTTGCTGTGGGGATCCACAACCCTGAGGTGCGCTTCAACCGCCTGCTACACTTTGCCCGCATGTTTGAGTTTTTTGACCGCACTGAGACACGCACTAGCTACCCCAACATCTTCCGAATCAGTAACCTGGTCCTCTACATCTTGGTCATCATCCACTGGAATGCCTGCATCTACTATGCCATCTCCAAGTCCATCGGCTTTGGGGTCGACACCTGGGTTTACCCCAACATCACTGACCCTGAGTATGGCTACCTGTCTAGGGAGTACATCTATTGCCTTTACTGGTCTACACTGACCCTCACCACCATTGGGGAGACACCACCCCCTGTAAAGGATGAGGAGTACCTGTTTGTCATCTTTGACTTCCTAATTGGTGTCCTCATCTTTGCCACCATCGTGGGAAATGTGGGCTCCATGATCTCCAACATGAATGCCACCCGGGCTGAGTTCCAGGCCAAGATTGATGCCGTGAAACATTATATGCAGTTCCGAAAGGTCAGCAAGGAGATGGAAGCCAAGGTCATTAGGTGGTTTGACTACTTGTGGACCAATAAGAAGAGTGTGGATGAGCGGGAAGTCCTCAAAAACCTGCCAGCCAAGCTTAGGGCTGAGATAGCCATCAACGTCCACCTGTCCACACTCAAGAAAGTGCGCATCTTTCAGGACTGTGAGGCTGGCCTGCTGGTGGAACTGGTGTTAAAGCTCCGGCCTCAGGTCTTCAGCCCTGGGGACTACATTTGCCGCAAGGGGGATATTGGGAAGGAGATGTACATAATCAAGGAGGGAAAATTGGCAGTGGTGGCTGATGACGGTGTCACTCAGTATGCCCTGCTCTCTGCTGGGAGTTGCTTTGGAGAGATCAGTATCCTTAATATTAAGGGCAGCAAAATGGGCAATCGGCGCACAGCCAACATCCGTAGTCTTGGCTACTCTGATCTGTTCTGTTTGTCCAAGGATGATCTTATGGAAGCTGTGACTGAGTACCCTGATGCCAAAAGGGTTTTGGAGGAGAGAGGCCGGGAGATTCTGATGAAGGAGGGCTTGTTGGATGAGAATGAGGTGGCAGCCAGCATGGAGGTAGATGTGCAGGAGAAGCTAGAACAGCTGGAGACCAACATGGACACCTTGTACACTCGTTTTGCCCGCCTGCTGGCCGAGTACACAGGAGCCCAGCAGAAGCTCAAGCAGCGCATCACAGTTTTGGAAACCAAGATGAAGCAGAATAATGAGGACGACTACCTGTCAGATGGGATGAACAGCCCGGAGCCACCTGCTGAGAAGCCATAATGGCTTGGCCCAATTGCCCCTCCAGCCTTGGCCTTGACCCCAGGGCTGGAAGAGCTGTGTAAGTCCCCACATATATATGCATTACCACATCCCCTTGAATTCTCCCAGAAGCCTCTCTGCTGGAAGGTTTAGTGCTCAATCATCCAGAAGCCCTCCTCCAAGTCTGATTAACAGCTAATCTTGTGCAGGGCACAGACTGTGCTTAGCTCAGCTTCCAGAAACGTCAGCCTGTCTAAGTTTGAGGAAGGAAGAGAAGAGGAGCATCTCTCCAGGCTCTTTTGTGTCTAGTTACCTCCCACTTGGCTCTTTTCTAATATGTGTTCTGAATATTTCCATTTCCCTGCAGCAGTATGTAGTTCGAACACTAGCTGCAGACACCTAGCACGGGTCCCAGTATCTTTTTCCCAAGGCAGGCAAAAGGGGTGGAGGGGGGCAGGTAGGAGATGCTCACTTCAATTCCTACTCTGCTGATTCCTCTGTCTGCCTGCCAACCCAGAGTGGGAGCCCTGTGGTCTTCTCTGGACCAGGGGGAGGAGGATGCTCCTGGTCTCCAATCCACCCCAGGGCATGGAGTGAGCAACTAGCAGTTGGCCAACAGGCAAGGCACCTGGAGAAGGTGGTGGGCAGGAGTCTGGCCATCACCCCTCTATGCAGAGTGTTTCTTAGGAGGCGCTGAGGCTGATGGTGCGTGGATGGCTCTTCAAGTTAACATCTGCAGTAGAGACATTTACAAGTTAATAAATTCCTCTATTTGTGGTGATTGCTCCACTCTGCTATTAAGATTCTCTCCCTTCCTCCCTCCCAACCCATCTCTTACCCCTTCTTTCTCTCTTTCCCTTACCCAAGACTCTGCCTGGAATCCCCTCTGCTGTTTTTTGCTGCCTGCCTAAGCCCTACTAGGACTTCCCTCATAGCTCAGTTGGTAAAGAATCTGCCTGCAGTGCAGGAGACCCTGGTTTGATTCCTGGTCAGGAAGATCCCCTGGAGAAGGGCTAGGCTACCCACTCCAGTATTCTTGGGCTTCCCTTGTGGCTCAGCTGGTAAAAGAACCCAACTGCAATGAGGGAGACCTGGGTTCGACCCCTGGGTTGGGAAGATCCCCTGGAGAAGGGAAAGGCTACCCACTCCAGTATTCTGGCCTGGAGAATTCCATGGACTGTATAGTCCCTGGGATCGCAAAGAGTCGGACACGACTGAGCGACTTTTGCTTTCACTTTAAGCCCTACTGGTCCTTCTGTACTCAGCTCAGGTACCATATTTTGGGAGAAGGTTCCCTTGTCTGAATCAGCTCCCACAGTAGGCAATCATGAGTCTAGGCTCTAGGCTGCTCGTGAGTCTTAGTCCTGGCTCTTTATCACACGGTGGGGTCTGTTTTGATGCATCTGGCTTCCACTGTGGGCTCTCTGTGGGCAAGGCCGAGACAACCTCTCTCACTGCTCTGCTGGCAGTATTGGAGACATGCCTGGCACAGAGGAGGCTTTTGGAGAAGTTTATTCACTGGGGTGATAAGCGAGCACATCCAAACTCCTATGCTTGCATTTGCCAGCAACCATGTCTTTACAGTCATGCAGGCTATGTCTGGGGATTTGGGAAGTCTTTCTTGAAGGCATAGATACTTGAGTGGGTACCACCAGGTGATCCAGAGCCTGAAGGACAGTGCTAACTAGTGCAGAGGATCTAACTGCAGACTCGGGTGTCTCTGTGCATACCAGTTATCTCTATCTCTATTAATAGTGGTTCAGTACACACACAATTTATCCATAATTTTAACGTTTGTCTTTGTTTTTAAAGTGTACAATTTGGTACTGTTAAATATATTTACATTGCTGTGCAACCAATCTCCAGAACTCAGTTCAAACTGTGAAACTGAAACTCGGTCTCCAGTAAGCAGCCTTTCCTCATTCTCCCTCCCTCCAGCTCTGGCAATCATGATCCTGCTTTTTGTCTCTATGAATTTGACTGCTCTAGATATGTAACATAATGGAATCATATAACGTAGGTCCTTTTGTGACTGATTTATCTCACTTAGCATAATGTTCTCAAAGTTCATCGTGTTGTAAAAGGTGTCAGAATTTTCTTCTTTTTTTTCCATTTATTTTTATTAGTTGGAGGCTAATTACTTTACAATATTGTAGTGGTTTTTGCCATACATTGACATGAATCAGCCATGGATGGCTGAATAACATTCCATTGTATGGATAGACTACATTTTATTTATCTACTTATCCATCAATGAATACTTGCATTATTTTCATCATTTGATTACTATGGATAATGCTACTATGCACATGAGTCTACAATTGTCTGTTCCAGTTCCTGCTGTCACTTTTTGGAGTGTATACCTAGAAGTAGAATTGCTGCATCATGGAGCAATTCAATGTTTAATTTTGAACAGTATGAAACGCCATACTGTTTTCCACAATGACTACACCATTTGACATTCCCACTAACAGTGAACAAGGGTCCTAGTTCTCCATATCCTCACCAACACTTGTTGCTTTCTGCTTTTTTCTTTTCACAGTAGCCATCTTAATAAGTGTGAGTTGGTATCTCTTATAGTTTTGAGATTCACTTCCCTGATGTAATTATTGATGTTGAGCATCCCTTTGTATGCAGCTGACTGGACCATTTGTACGTCTTTTGTAGAGAAATGTCTATTTAGTTCTTTGCTCAATTTTTAATTGGATTATTTCTTTTGTTGTTGTTGAGTTGTAGCAGTTCTTTATATATTATGGAAATTAGTCCAAACCAGTTATATTATTTGCAAATTTCCTCCATTCCATAGGTTGCCTTTTCACTCTGTTGATCACGTCCTTTGATGCACAGAAAATTCTAGTTTTGATGTAGCCCAGTTTATTTTTTCTTTTGTTGCCTGAATTTTGGTGTCACCATTTTTATTGGAATTAATTCTTTTAGCAAGACTTCTTTTAAAATTTAATGTAATTTCTTGACCTCTTCTGTAGCTTACAGTGGTAAATCGTAATCAGGGGAAAACTTACTTGCAGATATCTGAAACATGTTCTATGCCTAGGCCCTGGTCCCTAAGAGTGGCAGTGGCAGGGTGGCAGCATTTGTGATGGGCCAGTGTTCTCTGAATGCCCTCCCTTAGGGTATAGGACTGAAAGAAAAGGCTCTCCCCTTCACTTCCAGAGAAGCTAGGCCACTAGGAGTTGGAATCCCCAGAGACCCAGCCAGATGCTTGCCCAGACTCACATGGCTAAGGCTGTGCTAAGGCCATCAGTTTCCACAATCTGCTAGGACTGGAAGTAGACGTTAATTTTGTAGCCCTAGGATGACACTGGGCCCAGAGGCAAGGGGATGACTGCACTGAAGAATATGGCCTTGGTTTCTGCAAGACATCTGCAGCATTTCACCCTCAGTCCAGCACCTATGGGTACCTGATTTCCAGTCCACATCAACCAGGTGAACATTGCATTTTGGATCTGGTTTTCCCCCGGGAACAGCAAGTGACACATCTGGGTCACAGGGGGAGCCCACCGGTTTGAGATGCAGACTTCAGGGCTCTCAGCTCTCACTTGCTTCCCCACTTCCCTTTCCGCAGACCTCTTCAATTTTAATCACCCATTTTTTTTTTTTTGTGGTGCCTTGAATGCCTATGTTCTCTTAGATGTCTAGGATTTTTCTCATGCTGTTCCCTCTTCCTGGATCAGTCTTTTCTGCCTTTTCTTCTAAGACTCAGCTCCTCCTTCTCTGAGCCTTCACAGACTCAGAACCTTCAAGGCGAGACCCCCTTGCACCCAGACTGTCAGTGACTGTTTGGCAGTTGGTCTTTTCTCATCTAAACACAGTTTAAAGTGAAAGTGGCTCAGTCGTGTCAGACTCTTTGCAACCCCCTGGACTATACAGTCCATGGAACTCTCCAGGCCAGAATACTGGAGTGGGTAGCCTTTCCCTTCTCCAGGGGATCTTCCCCACCCAAGGATCAAACTCAGGTCTCCTGCATTGCAGGAGGATTCTTTACCAGCTGAGCCATCAAGGAAGCCCAAGAACACTGGAGTGGGTAGCCTACCCCCTCTCCAGTGGATCTTCCCGACCCAGGAATCAAACCGGGGTCTCCTGCATTGCAGACGGATTCTTTATCAACTGTTCATTGAGAAGAGGATGAAGGAGCAACAGCAGGAATATCTGTGCAGCTTGGGGGCGTGTGAGCATGTGAATGTGTGTATATGGGCACCTATGTTAAGCCCCATGTGGACGCTGCTGTGAGCACCTGGGTGTGGACCCTAGGCAGTGTTCCTCTCTGCGCGCTCCGTCAGCCTGCCCAGCCCCCTCCTCAGTTGCTCTCTCTGCAACAACGTGACTGTCTCCTGCTTGTCTCTGGCCGCCACCCCCGCTTCTCTCCCATAACTGGCTGTAATATAAGAACTGAAGTACATTTTCCATTATGTGTCGTTTTTATTCAGCACAGTCTGAAGTTCCCTGCTCTTAAAAAATGCTTAAATTGGAATGTTTTTCTTTTCCTCTGAACATACCCACGAAGGTAAATTGCCCTCTTGGTATATGGTCATGAATTTGCTTTTCTCTGCGTTGATGACCTATAGAAAACAGAAGCCCTTTCTCCTGCCCACCACTTTCCCTCCCCTTTCTGTCTGACCCTCAGTGGCTCCTGCCTGGCTTGCAGACTGCCGCCCCCACGTTGGCCCAGCCCAAGTCCCAGACTCAGCACTATCTGTCCCTCAGTCTGGAGCCTAAAGCTAGTGCGATCTCTTGCTTTCTTCTCGGGACTGGAAGAGGTGTTGGGGGGCGGTGGGCAAGGTAGAAGCTTCCCCTCTTCTGGAAACGTTGAGCCAGGAAGCCCCCGGTTCACAGAGATAAGGAACCTGGCCACCAGAGGGCGCATGGACCTCAGGAAAGGGTGGTGGGCTCTTCTCTCTGAACCCCTAACCAAGCAGAGGGCTGAGGGGTGCCCGCGGAGGTAGCTAGGTGGCTCCTCACGGAGCCTCTCTGAGTTGTAGGACCACGTCGGTCTCCCTGAATGCCCTGCTGTGATTCCTTTAGATGCCCTCAGATGGTCCTGGGTTTCAAAGCCAATGGTTCTGTCCAAGTCTGTGTGCCAGGTGCCCAGATCCGGCTAGAAGCTGTGTATAGAAGGAATATCAGGGTTGAACTGCAAGGGGGCCTGATTGTTACTATTTTAATGTGTATTCAGAAAAAATACTACTAACCCACAAAACACTCGTTGTTATGGATATTATTCCTTAGCATGGACCTAAAAAAAGAGAGCTGATTTAAGACTGATTTAAAGGATTACATTAATAACTCTTCCAATGACCCATGAAGGTGAAGCATGGATGATGGTGTTTCAAGATGAAGACGGTCATAACTCACCTCTTAATTACTTTTCTCCAAGCCAGCTTTCTCCCACCCTTCCCACATCAGTCATGAAATGTACACCGTTTCAGTTGCTCAGGCCTAAGCATTGGAGCCATCCTGAACTCCCCTCTTTGTTTCATCCACCATATCTGATCAGCCTGGAAACACTCTCTACTTTACTCTCAAAATAAAATCAGAATCCATGCACTTCTCCCACCTCCACCAGCCCCACCTGAGTCTGGGAAGCCGCCAGCTCTCTCCTGGATGGCCAGTCACCTCCACGCTGGTATCCTTGTTGCCACCCTGAAATCCGCTCAGCTAAACAGGGAGTGCATGTAGACAGGCATGGGGTACCATCTGGTCCCACCGTGAGCAATGGCTTGCCATACTGGCTGTGGGTTCAGTTGCAGGTCACCTCCCCCTGGCATGGACAGAGCTGCCAAGGACTAAATGATTTTGCTTCTTAGTCTGCTTCGAGGCAGACATCTCCCTAGAAAGACAAGCTGATTTAGGGTCTGACACCAGCTAGCCTTGATCAGAAGGTGATGAAAATGCATTTCTAGCTAAAAGGTTTGCTAAGCACAAGTCCAAACAGGCTCAGTTCTCTGGTTGGAACTAGGGCCGTGCCTGTGGAGGGCCTGATAGTGGCCCTGGCCTGGGAGCCCAGGAACATGCTGGGGACCTGGAAATATCTACCTTTGGAAAGCTGGAGTATACCACAGCAGGGAAGTTGAGGAAGAAGATGCTGTCTTTGTTTCCAATCAAATCATCCTTTCTTGGCTTGGTGAGGCTCTGTCCTTTTCCAGAACCTTCCACTTAGTTGTACACACATGACTCAAACTGGGCAGTGCTCTAAGGGGGTATGAGCAAGTTGCTGTTTTGTCCTCCATGGACAGATTTGTCCTGGACCTGAAATTTGCCTAGGGTCTTGAAGGATGCAGAGGAGCTGTCTGGGCCAGCGAGGTGACATGCCAGGTCCAGGTTCAAGGTGCTAATGGGGGAAGGATGCTGAAGAGCAAGGCACGAGTCCCAGTCTGTTGCCGGAGTGGTGCATGAACCCAGTGAATTGGGCTCCACAGACCCTAGAATTAACTTGGCCTCACTGGTTGAACTTGGACAAGTTTCTTCCCCTTTCGGGCTCAGTTTTCTTTTCTTTTTTTTGTGTGGGGGGGGGGCTCAGTTTTCAACTTATTTTAAGGAATGCATTTCTTAGGGCCCCCTGCAGCCCTTCTGGGGGTGGGAGGAGAATGGGTTTGTCTTATTTCCACTCATACCCTTGCATCACTCAAATTTGTCAAACAGCTAACATCCAGGCAGACTTTCAGAGTTGCCAGTTTCTACAGATCAATGTATTTAATTAGATGGGTTTTCTTTTTTCTCTTTTATTGAATTGAGTAAGCAAATAAAATTTGGGCAATTTGTTATTAGGTCATTTAAATGCCAACTGAGTTTCATAATCTGGACTTGTGCCACATCCAAGTCCTTCCAATTTCTTTCCGGAGGGGAGGACTCTGAAGCCAGCTGGAAGAGTGGGTATTACTGGGTTCTGTAGTACTCCTGAGGGTCTGAGTACCTGCAGTCTAGCCGGACTCTCTGTTGATCTAAGAGTGCAAGCTGGGTGGTTAGAGAGTTTAGGGCTAGTGTTGGGTGGGGGCAGTGGTGACATGGTAATAATCAGATGTTCTTGGCGTTCTCCATGAACAAAGGCTTGCCTTGAATCTGCAACCTCTGTTTCCTTATCTGTATCACCAGTAAGTTCTCTGCAACACTCTAGTTCTGGGGAGGTGGAACTGCCCCAGTCCCACCAAGGTATAGCTGGTCCCTCCAGTGCTGGGAGGAGACAGCCCTTGGGACCCAGGTCTTGGAGGCCCAGCGAGGAGCGGTGGGCAGGAGGCTGGGATCGGGACGGCAGCCGCCTGGGCTAGGCCTGAGAGGTGCCGGGTCTGAGAGGTGCTCGCTGGCCAGGCTGCATTGGGCTCAGGACCGCTCGCCCTGCTGCTGTTCCACCTCCGGCCACAAGGCAGGGTGGGGGCGCTCTCGCTCCGCCGATGGAGCGCGCCGCGGCGCTTTCCGAGCCCTTGGCCACCCTCCACGTCGCGGGAACACTTTTGCTGGTCCTGGACTCCCGGGAGCACGGGCACCTCAAGGCCCCCGGGGGAGAAGGGGTTTGGGTGCTGAGAGATGGGCAGCCATAGGCATCGAACATGGCAGGAGGAAGGCCTCCTTGGGCACCGGCCCTAGGTCTCCACATCCCCATCCCCTCTTTGAGCCTCGCCCCTCGCCCCTTCTCTCCCTCCCTGTCGACACCCCCTTCCTGCCGAGGAGAGGCAGGAGGGAGGTAACCGTGGGTCATTCCCCTGTGGGATCTGCTCTGAGAGGGTGAGGCTGGGGTCACTAAGCCGCCTTCCTGGCTCCTGCGGCCCAACGAGTGAGCAGGCAAGTCTGTAGACAGGCTGCCCAGACCTGTTGAACTCAGAGAGGCTGTGACAAGGCGTGACAGGCGACCCGGAGGCAATGGTTGGAGGTCTCTCGTAGGGGCCCGGGGACAGGCATTCGGGGCATCAGGCTTGGTAAATAACATTAGCAAGGCGACAACCCCGAGCAGGCAAATTGGGAATGCAGACAGGGCTTGGTGACCATGCTGGCTGTCTGCCTGTGAGTCACCTCTGCCAATCAATTCATCGCACAGCGCTTGGATGGGCAATGTGCTTAGAAAGAGAGGCTGAGTGGAGCCCTCCCTGCAGACCATGGAGCTCTCTGGGGTGCACCATGGTGACCAGGAATGCGGCCTCCTCCTGCTGGGCACAGAAGCCACTCAGGGCCCTTGTCATTTCCCTACTTGCCCTTTGCAAGGGCTGGTACGGGTTCCCCAGTTTTCAAGTTGAAACTGACCTTTCCTAAAGCTACCCTGGGTTGGGGGGCTCCAGGGATCCCCCAGCCCCGCTGAATCGAGTCCCTTCTTGGGGCTCCATCTCCTTGTCTCTGTCGAGTGCTTGGTGCAGAGTAGACGCCAATGAATATTGGTTGTCAGAATGAAGAAACCACTGTATTTCTCTGTTTTTGATTGTAACAAACAGCATAATTTATTTATTTATTTAAAATTTTTTTTAAGTTTTATTTTTTTTGTTTGTTTTTGACTGTGCTTGGCTTTATGTTTCCTTCTAAACCTAGGAAATTAATGGATGGCCCTTTAGGAAACAAGTGGGTGTCCAGTGTATACATAGCACAGAGTGGTTTCAGGAGATAAACCAGTTTTGCGCAGATGTGGGGTGGGGGCAAGGGCCGGTGGGGTGGCAAACAGGGTCTGGGAAAGAGGAAATTTATCTGCAGAGAGTCCCGGGAACACAGCTTATTTCACAGGCTCTTCCTTCCTGCGCTTCCTTTTCAGTTCTGACCCTGTGAAACAGAAAACAGCTTTCCTTGACCCAGAGACAAGGCAGGCTGTGACTGTGGTGTGCAGACGTGCTGAGAGCTAATTGTGCCCGCTACGGGACAGCTCCGGCACTCTCCACAGGAGATCCCTGTGGTGTGGGCAGGTCAGTGCCCTGGTTGCTGAGGGCATGTGACCTGGAAGCTGCTCCCGAGCCCCCTCCCGCCTCTACCCCCAGTCACAGTGGCCCCCTAACCCAGGTTTCTAATGGGTTGTTTACCTAAGTGCGGAGATAACATCTGAGCCACATGGAGAAAGCACTAATGGGTGACATTTGAAGATTCTGAGCTGAATCTGCCTGGAATTTGATTTTTGCCTCTTTAAAAAAACAAAACAAAACAAAACTTTCCACTTTATATTTTCAAACCTTGCCGTGCATTGAGTCATTTCTTAATGGCACATAAATCCTATCCATTAGTTCATATTTGCCTGTTATTTCAAGAGGATATTTTTTTAGAGCCAGTGACCATAGCTAGTTTTGTGTCATGCCCTCCTCACATTTGGGGACATGTAGTCCTTTGGGCTCGTGGCCCTGCAAAGCCACAGCTTGGAGCTGGAGGGAGCTTTGCCCTGCTACGCAGAGGAGTGGGGGCTACAGGGGGCAGCCAGCTGTGAAGCATGCCCCACACAACTGGGTTCTGCCTAGCTTCCATTGTGAGGCTCACTGGGGCATGGAGGGAATTGCAGGAGAGGTCAGACTGTGGCCAGTTCTGAGTGGAGGAAGAAAGAAGTGGGGAAGGAGAGAGGGAAGGAAGGGAGAGGCAGGAGACTTCTGGTGACTCATGGCCCCGGTGATGACAGCTGGCACAACTTGACTTCTTCGGAAGCCAGGCAGCACCCAATACCCAGCGCTGAGTGCACAGCTCTGCAGGGTGGTGGGGCTCACCCCAAGGGGAGGGGTGGTGCCAGTGTCGCTCTGGAGTGGAGACACTTTTGGCAGCTCGTGAACGTATGCTGGTTTTACTCTTGGGGAATGCCACGGTGTCTCCCGGGAGCCTGGCCAGCTGGCCATGGTCACATCCTTTTTGAAATGGGTCTTCACAGGCTTGACCGGTCATCCCTCACACCCAGGTCCCAGGTGACACCTGAAGTGGTACTCCCCTGCCTTTAACCCTCTTTGGCTTTCTTTCCCTGGATCTCTCTCCTCTGCGTCTCCCTCCTCCCTTCCTTTTTCTGCCAGGTCCTTCTCTTCTGTCTGGGCCCTGTACCCCTTGCCCTCTTTCTCCCATTTCTCTTGCCCCTCCTCCCTCCTCTCCTCTTTCTCCCTCAATAGCTCTCTTGCTGTCCCTGCACCTTCTGGCCATTCCTCTGCCTCTCTCCTGCTCCTTTTTTCTCCTTCCTTCCTTCTTTCCCCCTTTGCCTCCCTCCCCCTCCTTCCTTGTCTCCCCCAAGGCTGCTCACCGCTCCTTACTCTTGTCTTCACGCCTGTTTTTCACTCCTCATCCTGTCCTTTTTCTCCTTTTCCTCCCCATCCCTTATTCCTCTCTGCATCTCTGGCCTCAGAATCCTTTACCCTCGTCTGCTCACCTTTGGTCATTCTTTCAGAAGCTCTCTGCCCTCCTTTCCCAGCCTCTCCCCTCCTGCTCCTCTCCTCTCATTGTTCCTGCTACTCTGTGTGGGTCTCTCTCTGCCTTCCACCATCCCTCCTTCCCTCCTCACAGCTCTTCCCTCCACCATCAAACTCTCTTCATCTTTCTTCTCTCCGCCAAGCTGCCCATCCAGCTCCTTCCTCCTGCCCTTTCGCCTCTATTTCTCCCAGCATCCCAAGTGGCAGAATCCGGGGAGCAGCTAAGCCCTCCCCCACCCACCTAACTGTCCTAAGCACTGCCTCAGGGACACTCACTGGGACACAGGGGAAACAGCAAACCCTGGGAGTCAGGCAGGAGGGGGAGATCAGCTCAGAGCTCATGTGCCATATGGGGCTGTTGATGCTTGTAGCCCAGACAACGGGGAAGGGGATCCTTGAAGGTTGCTGGGTTTTAGTGGGTTCCTAGTCATTGTGCCATCAGTGGGAGTTGCTTCTGATGGGCACCCCCAGAGACGAGCCATCTGTGTGGGAGCACGGTTGAGCTGCAGGCAGATCTCGTGTAGGATGACGCTTTTGTCTCTAGGATCCTCACTTGGGTGGATGGCCTTCCATGCCAGCCTCTTCCCCTAGGGCTGGGCCATCCTTGCCCATCACCTACATCCTTAGCTGCCCGTTGGCCCTGCCTGTATCTCTTAGCCCCGAGGCCCATGTCCTGGCCCTCCATTTCCCACTTACCTCGTCCTCTGCCTCCGTTCAGTTTGCTACCATGTCGATCTGCTTGCAGCCGGCCGTGGGGCAGTAGGGGATGTGTCCTTGGGAAGCTACTCCCTCTGCTGTTCACCACTAAGGAGGCAGTGGGGGATGGGGGGTTCCTAAAGGTGGTGGGGGCCCTAGAACAACCCGGTCTCGAGCTCTGCATCAGAGCAGGAAAAGCCGTGGACCCCTACAACTACACTCCTAGCCAAACGAGGATTCTGCCCTTCACAGAGAGCCCCCCGGGGCCCAGGGGAGCTCCTGTGGACGTAGCTCACATATCACCTGCTGCGTGCATTTCTGTCTTTGTGCCAAGCCCTGCCAGAGGACAGTGGCAACAGCATTCTGTCGACTCAAGAAGGACCCGAAGGAGCGGGGGTGGGGGTGGCTGCACAAACGGTCTCAAGCCTTTTGTACAGGAGACACTGAGCGCCAACTCGGGCCTACACCTAGGCTGTCCAAGACCTGGGGCCAGAAGCAAATCTAGGGTGACACTTGGCAAGCCTGGGCCTCGGGGTCCTCATGTTAAACAGAGTAACAGACTTCCATGGTCTTTCGGCTGGGGTAGGCGCCTTTTTCTTCAGGCCCTATATTCATACATGTGTGCTTTCAATGAAGCCTCCCATTAACTCAACAAACTGGTTTCTGCTTTTGCCCCAACAGTAACCAAGGCGTAGGACATTTAAGTGATCCATCACAGATGTGCGGCGAGTAAGTGGCAGAGTCAGACCTGGCACATGGGTCTACTGTCTCTGTGTCCCCTCGCCAGCTCTGTCAAAGTACTTCCTGTTGGAGGGCCAGGGCTCCAGCACTCTGAGCTCTTGTCCACCAGAAGCAATTGGATGAATGAAAAGGCAAATCCAAGGGGTCAAACCTCCAAAGCCTTTAAGGGAGGGGGTGGCTTTTTGACCGTTGTTTTCTTTTCATCTCTGCTACAAGCTGGGTGGCAGGGTACTTTGCCCAAGGCATTGTGTGTTTTATCATTGTTTTGTGGTAGCAGAGGTTCTGTAATGTTTACTTAATCACTTGCTGTTCCCGTTGCCTGAATCCTCTGCCCTCAATCTGTACATTACCAGCTTCTTCTTGACATTCAGTCCTCAGCTTAAATGTCACCATGTTTGGCCACCCATTCTAAAGTGGCCATTTAGCCACTCTGTTTCATCATCCCGTCTTAATTTTCTAGCCAGCACTGCTTGTTTCTATTGTCCTCCTTTATTTCTTCCTTTGTGCCATCTCTCTCTCTCTCTCCTAACTAGACTGCCAGTTCTGTGAGTGCGAGACCACATCTGGATCCCTTTTGTACTCCCAGGTCCTGGCACTGTGCTTGGCACCCAATAGGGGCTCAATGAATAGTTGCTATGAAGCCCAGGGAAGCAGGGACCAACATTGTCTATGAGAATTAGGGAAAGTACTGAAAGATGGTTAGGAGCTGTCCAGGCAGAGAGACAGGACCAGGCATTTCTAGTAAGAGAAGCACACATTAGAATGCTAGCATTACCAGCTGCAGCCTTGATCTTCTGCAACCTGAGGTTCCATACTTGAACACCAAGACCTTGGGGAAGGCTGCTTTCTTAAGCACCCTGAGCCCCAGTAGTACCAGTGAGGGAACTGCAGAGACCTCCAAACAAATATAGAGCTGCCAATGCCCGTCTTATTGCTGTTCAGTCGCTCGGTCATGTCCGACTCATTGCGACCCCGTGGACTGCAGCACGCCAGGCTTCCCTGTCCTTTACCATCTCCCGGAGCTTGCTCAAACTCACGTCCATTGAGTTGATGATGCCATCCAACCATCTCATCCTCTGTCGTCCGTTTCTCCTCCTGCCTTCAATCTTTCCCAGCATCAGGGTCTTTTCTGATGAGTCAGTAACCGTCTAAAGAAAGGAAATGTCCTCAAACCTCTCAGCAGCTTGTCCTATAGCTTTGAAGTGTCCCACTTTACCAGAGCTGGCCCCTCTAAGGTCATCTCTCAGCAGGGTGAGGATGAAAGCCCCTGGACATGCAGCCTAGTGCATGGACGTGAACCTGCACACACATGCTATAGGTTCAGAGCTCTGTCCTGTGTCTGAGGGATGGACTCTGAGCTCTGGCTCTTGACCAACCCCCTGAACTGCGTGCCTTTCAGTCATTGTTTTGACATCAGGAGGATGACCAAATCTTTAGCAAGCCCTGGGGAAGAGGGTAAGGATTGTGATACTGCATCCAAAAGTCCCAAGTCACAGAAATGGAAATTGGCTGCCATGTCAGGAAAGTATAAGGGAGAGGAAATTGCCTTGTGAGCAATTCTGCATATGGTTATAAAAATCCCCAATAATCCTTTACACCGATGCGGCTGTCTATCAGGTGCTGAGTACCTTCCCATACATCAGTCCACCCGAGCTTTGCCATAGCCTGTGAGGTAAACAGGGCCAGGATTAGCTCCCCAAGGAGGCACTGGCCAAGCTAGGGCCAGAAGCCAGGCGTCCTGCCCCAAGCCCAGGGTACTACTATCAATTTTGCACAGGCCCTGGCCCAGGCCCAAGAGGTCGTTGTGCTGCAGTGGGCATCTGGCCTTGAGCACCAATGGACTGGAGATAGGGTTTTGGTTAGGAGAGTCAAGGGCAGTGAACTGCATTCTAAGGAGCCCTGAATGGCTGATTTGTCTTCCTTTCTGCTCTTCTTCTGCCCTGCGTTTTTTTGTTTGTATTGTGGGAAAATTCACATAGCATGAAGTTCATCATTTAACAATTTTAAAGTATACACTTCATTAGCATTTAGTACATTCATGGTATTATACAGCCATTACCTGTGTCTAGTTCTAGAACATTCTGGCCACCCCAAAAGTAAACATCACATTCATGAAGCATCCATCCCCAATTCTCCTCTCCCTTCTTTTCACTTAAAAAAAAAACAAAAACAAAAACCTTATTACTGAGATTTATCTGTGGACTTCGGGTATAGAGAGTTGAATTAAATGCATATGTCATTTCAGGGCCGGCTACTAAAATCACCTATGGGGTATATGAGGACCCCTTCTCCTTTTATGTCTTTTCCCTTTTATTTCAGATCCTCACCTCTTTTCCTCCCTTTCATGGACACCCACTCTAATGCATTTGAGATGCATCTCTGAATATGTATGTGTTCTTATAAAATATAGTGTTGTTTTGTGTATGTGTTCTTAATTTGCATAAATATTATTGTGCTATAAATCTTGTTCTGTTTCTTGCTTGAAAAAAAAACAGCACTGTAATTTTGAGATCACTCTATGTTGCACATACATCTGGTTACTTCAAACTGCTGCTTAGAATTCTATTTATACTATCCATTTTCCTGTGGATGGAAAAATGGCCTGTCCCCAGTTTCATGCCATGGCCCTCCTTGGACATGTTCCAATGGTACTTGCATTGGGATAGACCCCCAGGTGTGGGCTCAGTGGATCACAGAGTACACATGTACTTAATGCTACTAAGCCCTGTTGGTTTCATCTCCAAAAGAGTAGGTCAAGAAAGAACGAAATAGTGCCATTTGCAGTAACATGGCTGGACCTAGAGATTATCATACTAAGTGAAATGAGTCAGACAGAGTAAGACAAATAACATGATATCACTTATATGTGGAATCTAAAAATAGGCTACAAATGGACTCATTTACAAAACAGAAATAGAGATACAAATGTAGAAAATAAACTTATGGTTACCAGGGACTAAGGTGGGGGAGGGATATATTGGAAGATAGGGATTGACATATACACACTGCTGTATATAGAATAGATAACCTGTCCTATAGCACAGGGAATTCTACTCAGTACTCTGTAATGACCTATATGGGAAAAGAATCTAAAAAAAGAGTGGATATATGTATACTTGATTCACTTTGCTGTATACATGAAACTAACACAACATTGTAAATCAACTACACTCCAATAAAGATTATTTTTTTTGCATTTAGTTCATTTTTATTTTGGATTTGTACAGTTTTTAGATACATGTCCTTTTCTCAATTAAAAAAAAAGTAATTCTGTGAGGTAGATATCATTATCCCTACTTTTCTTTCTTTTTTCAAAAAAATAATTTATTTTAATTGGAGGATAATTACTTTACAATATTGTGGTGGTTTTTGCCATACATTGACATGAATCAATCATGACGGGTGCACAAGTGTCAAAAGGTAGCTCAGCTTATAGTCCCACCAGGAAGGCACGGGGGCTCTGGTTTCACCTAGTCCTTGCTGACATCTGGTATTTTTGAACTTTCTAATACTTTCCAAACTGATAGGGGCTAAGAGAATCTTATTGTATTTTCCAATTTCCTTATCCTTGATTACTAGCGAGTTTGGGCATCCACCCCCAGGTTTATTGGCTATTATGCAAGTTGCTTGTTTAAATACTTTCTCTGTTTTTTCTTTTCTTTTTTAAAAATTTGAACTCCTATCTTCTTTCTGAATGATCCCCTCTTGTTGGTTTGGTTTTAGACATCACATATATATTCAACTCTTGGTCATTTATTTTTTTATTCCCAATAATATCATTTTATGAATAGAAATCCTTACTTTTATTTAATTGAACCTATCAATTTGTATGGCTTGAAGGTTTTATTTTCAGTCTGATCCCTGTCCTCTCCAAGACCTAAAGGTATTCTACATTTTCTTTCAATACCTTTTTGGTTTTACCTTTTATATTTAGGTTTTTTAATCCATCAGAAATCACTTTTTATTTGTGGTGTGAAGTGAGAATGCAACCATTTTTTCAGCACTATTTACTTAAAAACCCTTGTTTTGCTTATTGGTTTGTTGTTCCAACTTTAACATATATATTAAATTGCTATTATTTTCCTTGGGATCTGTTTTTTTTTTCTCCCTACACCAGTACATATTGCTTTTTTAAAAAGTTGCTTTAACTTTGTATTATATCTTATCTTGTAGGACAAGTCTTTCTCTTTGCTCTGTCTATTAGGATGAGTCTTTCTCTTTGCTCTTCTATACAAATTGACTTATGTCTTTTGAGGTCTTTATTTTGTCCATTTCTTCTTAATTCCCATATAAACAAATTCACAGCATTGGCAGAATGGAAAGACCTCTTTCCTCTTGGGTCCTGAGGAGAGCTACTCCTTTATGGCAGATAATACTTCAACCATGATAAAGTTCTTTCAAGTCATTTGTTTTATTTCAAAACCCTAAAGAAGTCCCTGAGAAAGGCAGCCCCATTTTACAGATGAGGACACTGAGGCTTAAAGAGGGGTAGGGATTTCCAGAGATGCCCAGTGAGTTAGTCAGGTGGTAGCTTTCTGAGCCCCTGTCCTTGTCTATGAACACCACACCATGCTAACACACAGTGTTCAAAGACCATAGACAACTCAGGCTCCAAAGCACAAATATTTGCCACTCAGTCTCCACCCAGATAGACAAGGTAAGGGGACAGCAAAGCCAGAATTGCTTTGAAGGAGCGAGAGCTGAAGACCAATAGGCATTTCAAGGGAGGTCATTAAGCATAGTTAGGAGGCTATGGTCGAAGCAGAGGATGGTTTGGGAAACAGTGGAAATAGTTCTAGAGCCAGATATGGGCACATTGCAGGGGTGGCCATGGCAACTCAGTGCTTATGACACTGCAGTTGAATGAATCTTTATACATCAAATTTTCCCACACTCTATCAGGCAAGCAAAGAGGTCAGAAGGAGGGAGAAAAGGACATGGTGGCCCTGGTGACTGCAGTGAGGAAGCCAGCAGCAGGCTCTGCAGGCACAGGTGGTGTGCACAGCAGGACTTCCTTGAGGGGCTGGGAGTCTAAACAGGGACTTAGCCTGAGCAGCAGTGGTCAAGTCAGTGGAAAGACTTGACCCAGGCACCCTATGACCATAGACATCACTCCAGTGGAGTCTGACGGGGCCCAGCTGCGCATCAGCAATCCAGCTCCATCTGAGCAAGCACTTTTTCAAGATCAGGGCCACTGACTCAGAATGGGTACCCTCCTTGACCCTGGAGGTGTGCAAGGAGTGGTTGCATGGCCACAGGAAGGTGGAGGTTGAACATATGTTTGAAGTGGAGATGGTTCTACAACACTGGACCACTGGTTCACAGGTGGACTTCAGACTCACTTGGGGGTGGGTTAAAAACACAGATGCCAGTTCCTACCTTGCTGAGTCCACCCCTTGGCTGGGGAACCTCTAGTTAAGAGCAGTTCTTCTCAAACTATCTGGGATAGAAAGACTAGTTTTTCAATCTCTACTCTGTCACAAGATACATTATACAAAGGGCTTCCAGATGGCTCAGTGGTAAGGAATCCGCCTGCCAATGCAAGAGATGCAGGTTCGACTCCTGGGTTTGGAAAATCCTCTGGAGAAGGGAATGGCAACACACTCCAGTATTCTTGCCTGGAAAATCCCATGGGCTACAGAAACTGGCATGCTACAGTCCATGGGGTCGCCAAGAGTCAGACATGACTTAGCGACTAAACAACAACAAATATTTTCTAAAAGACAAAATCTCACCTTTCTCTGTTGTAGCCAGGTCAAATTGCTAAAATAGTACCTAGACACCTACTCTTATTGCTGTACTTAGGAATCAGCACTAGCATGTGAAACATTCTTGTAGAGTTCATGGCCAGCCTGGAGGTTCGAGGCCACTATGCCTCTGCTTCTGATCAGCAAAAGATGTCCTGCCTCTACTCCAAATTGTGAGGCTACCCTGGGACAAGGGCCTTTTTGCTTGGTCCACCTGTTGAGGACTCAATTGGCTCTATGCTTGTCTTGGCTCCTCAATTTCCTCTTCACTCCCTGTGAAGGGAGCAGCTACCATAATTCCTTCGTAAAAGCTCAAAGAGCACTGGAACAAGATGCTTATCCAGTCTTTCTCTGAGGGGGCCCTGACCTTCCCATTGTGCACTGTAAGTGATAAACAAAGCATATGTTGACTTTTCAAGGACCTGGCCTGGGCCAAATGGGTACATCATGGTTTCCAATGTGGAATTCCTAAACCAGAAGCTCAACTTCTCTGGCTGCCCTCCAGAGGCTGTGGTCTAGAAGGTGGAAGAGCTTTTGGGTGGGCTTTACTAGAGAATGACAGCTACACAAAAGCTCCTAGAGCAGGCTAAGGAAAGACTATGTTGAAGAACATGGGACATTTGATGTCAAAGGAGTGGAATGTGCCACAGTGATTGCTGAGGCTCTGTACCACTTGAATATTCCATGGTTCAAACAGGCTGTTGGCTAAGATGCTTGATCTATGTACACTTTCTCCCATGGCCCCAGAGACAAATTCATTGCCAGGTAAGACAACTTCCTTAGCATCTTCTAGCTGCTAGTCCCTGTGCTGAGCCCTGGTGAGGGAGGTGAAGAATCATACATAGCCCCAAGTCTGGAGATACATGCAGCTCACAGTCCAATGGGGAGAAAGAAAATAAACATCCCTCAGTTCAGTTCAGTTGCTCAGTTGTGTCTGACTCTTTGTGACCCCATGGACTTCAGCATACCAGGCCTCCTTGTCCATCACCAACTCTGGAGTTTACTCAAACTCATGTTCATTGAGTCAGTGATGCTATACAACCATCTCATCCTCTGTCGTCCCCTTCTCCTCCGGCCTTTAATCTTTCCCAGCATCAGGGTCTTTTCCAATGAATCAGTTCTTCACATCAGGTGGCCAAAGTATTAGAGTTTCAGCTTCAGCATCAGTCCTTCCAATGAATATTCAGGATTGATTTCCTTTAGGATGAACTGGTTGGATCTCCTTGCAGTCTAAGGGACTCTCGAGAGTCTTCTCCAACACCACAGTTCAAAAGCATCAATTCTTTGGCACTCGGCTTTCTTTATAGTCCAACTCTCACATCCATACGTGAGTACTGGAAAAACCATAGCTTTGACTAGACAAACCTTTGTTCACAAAGTAATGTCTCTGCTTCTCAATATGCTGTCTAGGTTGGTCATAGCCTTTCTTCCAAGGAACAAGCATCTTTTAATTTAAAATAAATTACATTGAATATCCCTGCTGCTGCTACTGCTAAGTCACTTCAGTCGTGTCCAACTCTGTGCAACCCCATAGACAGCAGCCCACCAGGCTCCCCTGTCCCTGGGATTCTCCAGGCAAGAACACTGGAGTGGGTTGCCATTGCCTTCTCCAATGCATGAAAGTGAAAAGTGAAAGTGAAGTCGATCAGTCATATCCGACTCAGCGACCCCATGAACTGCAGCCTACCAGGCCCCTCCGTCTATGGGATTTTCCAGGCAAGAGTACTGAGTGGGGTGCCATTGCCTTCTCCATTGAATATCCCTAACAGGACACAATTGCCAATGCATAGACCAGGCTGGGCTGTCAGCTCCATGAGGGCTAGCTTATTTACTAATATGTGCTCAGTGCCTGAAGATCACTCAATATTTGTTGAATAAAAGCTCTTTAATGTCCCTAATGTGGGGACTGTGATGGATGAGCAGTTTTATGTGTCAACTTGGTCAGGCTATAGCCCCCAGTTATTCCATTAAACACTAGTACAGGTGTAGCTGTGAAAGTGTTTTGTAGATGTGGCTCATATCTGTGGTTAGTTGAGTTGAGGTAAAGGAGATCACCCTCGGTCATGTTGGTGGGCCTCAGCCCATCAGTTGAAAGGCCTCAAGAAAAAAACTGAGGTATCCATGAGAAAGAAATCATACCTATGAATTGCAGCACCAGCTCCTGCTTGAGAGTTTCCAGTCTGTTCTTCCTGATGGCCTGTCATATGGCTATCAGATTTGCCTAGCCAGCCCCACAATTGAGTCACAAATTGACTGCAATAAATTGAGTAAGCCAATTCCTTGCAATAAATCTACATCTATCTATCATCCATCAATCTACCTATCAATCATCTATCTAAAGGATTCTACCAGAGAAATAGAATCAGTATCTCTATATCTCTATCCTCTGGGACCACATGTCAACTCCACCCCAGCCTCCAGTGTTCTTAGCCATGAAGCATTACTCAAGCTGACTGTGAGTTCTTCTGTCTTCCCCAGCAGTCTGTGAGTGTGCTGAGGGCAGGAACTCGGCTTCCCTCATGTCCGTAACCATGGTGTCTTATCAGATGCATGCCCTGAATGGCTCCCTCAAATGATCTTTGGATGAATGGATGTACAGATGCTGGGAGGCTGAGGGCAAGGTATGCTGGTGATTTCTCCCTAGGCCAGCTCATCTGCCTTCTGTGACTTCAGTGATGATCTCTGTGTTTTTGACTGCTAATCCTCTAGCTCCAGGCAAGACCTCTCCTCTGATCACCAGATCCATAGCTCTAATCACCCACTGGACCTTGTAAGGCAACAAACTCAGTATTAGTAGCACCAGAGCCTTGTACCTAGGTGTAGGCTCCTGGGCCCAACTGCCCGGTTTAAATCTTTGCTCCTTCACTGACTCAGTTCAGTTCAGTTCAGTTCAGTTCAGTTCAGTCGCTCAGTCATGTCCGACTCTTTGTGACCCCATGAATCACAGCACGCCAGGCCTCCCTGTCCATCACCAACTCCTGGAGTTTACTCAAACTCATGCCCATCGAGTCAGTGATGCCATCCAGCCATCTCATCCTCTGTCATCCCCTTCTCCTCCTGCCCCTAATCCCTCCCAACATCAGGGTCTTATTCAATGAGTCAACCCTTCACTGACTAGCTGTGAAATTATTTAATCTATAGGACTCAGTTACCTCATCAAAAAATGAAACTCATCATCACCATCATTATCGTCATCATGTACTTTATGGGGTTTGAGAAGGAATGAGGTAAGACATGCAAAATGAGAAAAAGGAACCTGGAATACAGAATGCTCTCTACTGCACTAAGGACCTGTTAGCTAATGTGATCACTTTCCATTCCAATTGGTCTAAAGCAAAACTCAAGTTCTTCTCTAAGTTGTTTCTCTTGTCCTGTATTCTCCACTCAGTAAATATGTCTACCATCCACATCCCATCCACTTCCCAATATATTTTTAATCATGTCAACTCTAATTCTTAAATATCTCCTTTTCTCCATCCATACTATTATCATCCTGATCCTAGCCACAATCATCTCTTATCTGTATGACTCATTAGCCTCCTAAATGGTCTCTTTGCCTCTGTTCTTGCCCACTTTCTCAAAGTCTACTCCCAATACCACAGCCAGGAGGATCTCTACATAGCCCATAACTCCTGTTCAGAACTTTCTAGTTTTTCCATGTCATGAAGAATAAAGTCTAAACTCTTCCTCCTGGCCTCCACACTCTACTTAATCTTGCTTCTGCGTACCTCTCTGACCTCGTGTTTGGCCTTTCTCCCCATCCTCCACTATGTTCTGGTTACACTGATTCCCTGGCTCTTTCTGAAACACAGATGAGCATTGTACTTCAAAGCGTCTCCTTGTACATATTGGTCTCCTTGGCTGAAACCTAGGTAATTCCTCCTATTTATGCCTCAGTTCATGCATTAGCTCTCCAAGAAAGAGTTCCTAAAACTCCTATACTTGATCAAGTTCTCCATTATGTCTTCTCATTGCATCCCAGATGCTCCTGTCATAGCTCTTAGCCCAGATGTCATTTGTCTTTATTGGTCTGCTCATCTGATCTATATCTTTCTCTTTCACTAAAGCTAAAAGCTTCATCTGTTTTGTTCAACTCTGCTTCCAGTAGTTAGAAGAGTATCTAGCACATAGTAGATACTCAATAAAAAGTTATTAAGAAAGCTGTATAATTGAGGCAACTTCTGATTTGGTCTTGGGGGATGAGCAGTCTTTTTCAGCAATTTAATTTATAGGAGATTGTCAACTGGGTGGGCTTCCCTAGTGGCTCAGGGGTAGAGAATCCACCTGCAATGTCAGGAAACACAGGAGATGCAGGTTTTATCCCTGGGTCAAGAAGATCCCCTGGAAGAGGGCATGGCAATCCACTCCAGTATTCTTGCTTGGAGAATCCCACGGACAGAGGAGCCTGGCAGGCAATAGTCCATAAAATCGCAAAGAGTCAGACATGACTGAAGCAACTGAGCATGCATGTATGCACATCAGTTGGGTGGTGAAGAAGGAGCAAGAGGTATTTTAGGTGAGTCAACAACATGAGCAAATGCATAAAGCAATGAAAATGAGAATGGGCTGAGAGAAAGATGGGGATCTTGGAATGGCTGATGAAGGTATATGAGGGGCAAGCTAGAGGGTGAAGATGGAGATTATAGCAGACCTTGTGCCCCAGGCTAAAGAGATGTGTTTTTTTTTTTTTTTTTTTTTTGGTCTGGAGGGGAAGAGGAAGGAGGGGCTAGGGAAGGGGCATGCCACGTGGAAGAATGCTCCCAGTGAAGACTCTTCCTCTTTCATCTGGCCCCAGGTATCTCTCATTCATTGTAAGCCACCTCCAAGTGCTTGGGTGCAGTTTTGCCAGCCAGGCTAAGCCCCAGGAAGTCCCAGTGTTCACCTTCTTTCTTATGTTACATCTTCCCAAGCTTAAGAGCCCCCCCTTTCTTCCCTTTGAGAAAAGCATGTGCGAAATCCTCAGCACCATATGTTCCATGAACACTCATTGTTCAAAGTTAGACAACTAGGGGCGAGGGCCACAGCTATATATTTGGAGAAAAACTGCCAGTGCTTCTGAGAGGGGTTAGAGTCACTATAACCTCCAGGTTTCAGGGCCTGGGATGTGGACCTTTGGCCAGAGTGAGGAGAGACAGAGTGAAAAAGAGACAATGGAGAGAGAGTGAGAAAGAGACCCAATCTGGGAGCAAGCTGGAGAGAGGCGCGAAACAACAAAGAGCACAAGGAAAGACAGAGACAAATGATCATGAAGACCTAGGCGCTACAGAGAGATGGTCCTGGTGAGAAAGGCTCAGAGGCCTAGTCAGAGGCACAAATGTGTGTAACTGGGGGCTTGATTGGCTCAGCTTCTGATAAACAACCTTTTCCTCTCAGTGAAAGGGATGTACGAGCTCCGTACTTGGAAGTTAAGTGAAACAAAAAAGAATATCAAGGGAAGCCAAGTGAAAAATAAGCTTATTGGCCATCTAAGAAGTTCACCGGCAAAATTTTTATATCTACTGCTTTTCTTCCTTTCAAGAACAAACTGTGAAAAGTATGTATGAAGGTAGGTACACAGGCTTCTCACCCACAGAAAAGAACTTGAAATAACTAATGGTCATCTGGGCACCCTGCTGAGGGGTTTGGCCCTAGTTTGCCTCATGCTCTAGCCTCAGTCTTGCCATCTGGAATGATCCTTGGAGACTGTATTCAGCCTTGACAATTGTGTCCCACACCTCAATCTGTGTCTCTAGGGTCACTGCTGCAGCACTCTGGGATTTGTCTTGACACAGGTATCTGAGAATTGGGTGCCATGAAATGCGAAATGGAAAGAAAGAATAATGTTTTCTGACTTTCTACTGCTGTACCAGAGAATAGACTGTGGGGTGGCTTTTCTTTGCTTTTATTTCCAAAGTCAGCTAGAAGGAAGCTTCAAGATACATACACCCCAATGTTCACAGCAGCACTATTTACAATAGCCAAGACATAGAAGCAACCTAAATGTTCATCGACAGATGAATGGATAAAGAAGATGTGGTATATATATGTGTGTGTGTATTATATATAATATATATGTATATGTGTACGTGTATGTATATGCATATGTATGTGTGTATATGTATATATGTGTATATATGTAATATATGTATGTATATATGTATACATATATATGTATGTATATATATGTATACATATATAACATATATGTATACATATATATTTAATGGAATGTTACTCAGCCATTAAAAAGCATGAAATAAGGCCATTTTCAGCAATATGGATGGACCTGGAGATTATCATACTAAATGAAATGAGAAAGAGAAAGACAAATACCATATGCTATCACTTATATGTGGAATCTAAAATATGACATAAATTAACTTACATCTAAAACATAAACCAACTCACAGACTTTGAAAACAAACTTAACAATTACCAAGAGGATAGGTATGTATATGGGTGGAAGGAACAAATTGGGTGTTTGGGATGAAATACACACGCTGCTATATATAAAATAGATAAGCAACAAGGACCTACTGTATTGCACAGGGAGCTCTACTCAATATTCTGTGATAACCTATATGGGAAAGGACTCTGAAAATGAATATACATGCGTGTGTGTGTGTGTGTGTGTGTGTGTACTTAACAGAATCACTTTGCTATACACCTGAAACTAACATAACATTGCAAATCAAGTATATGCCAAAAAAATTTTAAAAAAGAAGGAAGCTTTACATATTCTAGTGGTAGAGATGATGCTACTGTCCATTGTCTCTTGTAAAAAGAATCTGCCACAAGGTGGGGAGGGCAAAGTTTGTATTGTGTGGGGCAAGAACTTCATTCTGTTCTGCCACACTGCTGGCTTTCGGCAACCTCTTCCTCTCTCTGGGAGTCTGTATTACCTGTCCAACAAGGAAAAGGACAGGTGGTCACTAAGGGACCTCCAATTAGACATTCTAGGGGTCCAAATGTTTTAAAACACCCAACCAAGACTCTCTTGACCATCTCAGAAGTATGAGTCAAATGTGTTTGTATGACTGGGTGGACTCCAAACTACCTGAGCAACTACACCAAAAGGGTTTGCCTTGAGAATTGGGTTTCAACATTGAACAGACATTGAACGTGACCTGTCTCAGAACTGTGTTTTTGATCCTATCCAGATCAGCCCCAAATTTGAAGACACAGAAAGCATTTTTGCCAAATTTGCCAACAATACAAAGTTTGGAAAGAAGGATATAGCCAATGTTCACTGAAGCATCCTGGCCAAATTTGGCAAGATAAATTTTTAAAGAGTCACATAGGAAGCCATAATGTTTTTAAAAAATAAATTTTGTGCCCCTGATTCAAGATTTCTAGCTCAGAAGAAACTCAACAGAAAAATTCCTTCTAGGGTTGACCACAAATCTCAGAAGGAGTCCAGAGTGTTGTGTAGCTAGAGAACGAGCTGTCCAGGGAGCCATTCTCCACTGAGCAGACAGACTCAGAATCTCAAGCTTAGTTCTGGGCCCCAGAGTTGAACAGAGTTGGGGACAACTTGGAGTGTTAAAAAGAAAACTAGCAGGATGGGCGAAGAGGAGAGATAAGTGAAAGGACCGTTCATCACAGAGAAGAGCAGATTCTTGAGGGGAATATGCCTACCCTCTGCTGTTGTTGTTCAGTTGCTGACTCGTATCTGATTCTTTGCAACCCCATGGACTGCAGCACATCAGGCTTCCCTGTCCTTCACCATCTCCTAGAGATTGCTCAAACTCATATCCATTGAGTCAGTGATGCCATCCAACCATATCATCCTCTGTTGCACCCTTCTTCCCCTGCCCTCAGTCTTTCTCAGCGTTAGGTTCTTTTCCAGTGAGTTGGCTCTTCACATCAGGTGGCCAAAGTATTGGAGCTTCAGCTTCAGCATCAGCCCTTCCAATGAATATTCAGGGTTGGTTTCCTTTAGGATTCACTGATTTGAGGTCCTTGCTGTCCAGGGGACTCTCAAGAGTCTTCTTCATCACCACAATTGAAAAGCATCAATTCTTCTGTGCTCAGCCTTCTTTATGGTCCTACTCTTACATCTGTACTAATCACATCCTACTACTCACATCCGCAACTACTGGAAAAACCATAGCTTTGACTAGATGGGCCTTTGTTGGCAGAGTAATGTCTCTGCTTTTTAATACAGTGTCTAGATTTGTCATAGCTTTCCTTCCAAAGAGCAAGTGTCTTTTCATTTCATGGCTGCAGTCACCATCCACAGTGATTTTGGAGCTCAAGAAAATAAAATCTGTCACTGTTTCCACTTTTTCCCATCTATTTGCCATGAAGTGGTGGACTGGATGTCATGATCTTAGCTTTTTTTTTTTTTTTGAATGCCATTCCCTGGAGGCCTCTAAAAGTCTGTCCTGGGAAGGAGAGAATAGGCCCATCTGTTTGTGGGCCCCAGAAGGAAATCCTAAGATGAGCCATCAGGCTGCAAGTTAGAGGAAACAGTTGGTTCCTGGAAGGCTGTTTTGCCAACATCAAAAAGCAAGTGCTTTCTGTGATCCCTGATTCTAATAACACATTGCACTGTTTTGTAAGGACATTTGAGCTGTGAGTCTGAGGAAATGCTCCATGCCCCATTTCAGGCTGGGCCAGCTCTCCAACTGATGGCTGGTCTCCATTTCCAGCACAAGGGGCTCATAGAAGAGGTACAGCACTCTGGGCAGAGGATTCTCAGCTCTTAGCACAGGTCTGGCTGATTCATGGTTCAAGGGGCATCTTGCTTCCATGGGAAGCCTTCTGGCCTAGAAGCTCCTTATTGACAAGGTCTGAGTCTTGTTTGCTTCTCAGGAAAGTATTCTTGAACAAATTAATGATGCACAAATGAATGAATGATTAGCAAACAAATGAGCAATGAACAAATGCATAACCAGGAGTGAAAGAAGATTTCCCTGCTTCAAGGGGTACAGCTCACTCATCTAGCTTCCCACACTGGCCAGCGGCCCCACTGCAGCATCCTAGTCTGGGATGGGGCATGGAGCCCCACAGGAGCTTTGCTTAATGCTGTGCCCAGCACTGAGCTGTGATCTTTACGTCACTGGCACTGTGGTATTTTCATCACCCCCCACTTGCCCATCACCAGAACCACAGTGGCACTTGGTGGCATCGCAGGCAGCAGAGACACCAGGGAGCCTTCCCTCAAGGAGATATGACTCACCAAGAGTGAGAATGGGCAGACTGCAATGACGCAAAAGCCTTGGAGATGAACTTGCCAATTAGTATGGAAAAGAATGAGGTCCTAGGGGCTGCAGCACTCTGAATCCATCCTTTCCCTTTCAGAGCAGCAAGAATTTTGGAGGCGAAACCACAAACCATGGCCCGGAGGTGGATTCGGTTACCAGGGATGCTGGAGAAATGCACAAATGTGGAGCTTGCTTGTCAGTCCCCCTCTCATAGGGCTCCCTGCAGCCTCCCTCCACTCACCTCCTAGTTTGCATCCACAAACCACTGCCTTGCATACCTGGCCTGAAAGCCCAGGCCCATGTCTTTTTGGGTTGGGGGCTCGCCAAGAGGGAAATTGTAGGTGTTTGCACTCCTGGGCCTATTAGCTAGCTGGGGCATCAGCAAGCTTCCTTAGCATCCTTCCATCTGGGCAGACCTGTGAGCCTGGTGAACCACAGGTGAGCTCGGGTGCAATGCTATGGATGCAACGCTTATGGCTCCAGGGACCAGGCTCCCTGTATAGGGTTGTCCTGGTTGGATCAACTGCCACTGGCTGCTCTATGGTGACTTGGTATTTCAGCCCCTGCTACAGAGGCCATTTATCAGCCTCATTGATATTTAATCCTCAGCCAGAGCAGCATGCACAGTGATGGCTCTAGATAGAGGCCAGGGGAGGCCCAGTCACACCAACAGGGCTGACATTATCATGGGCAAACAGATAATGAAGGGAGGGCAAACAAATAATGATGAAGGTGCCTTTATGATTTGCATGAAAAGCCCGCTGCTCCGTGGTTCTGCAGTGTGCTGGATGCATTTCAACAAGAAGACCGGCGAGCAAAGAGGCTGGGCAGGGTATCAGGCTGATAATGTAGCTGAGGACCTTTGGGGCCAAGCAGAGGTTCCCCCTCCTGAAAGAAGTGAGCAGGGCCACACCCTCCATTCCTACCACTGCCATCGCTGCCACCACCGCTGCTGCCAGGGCCTCATCTGGGCTCCATCTGGCCCCCAGCATATGCTGGGGTTTCCAGGGTCTTCCTAAGAGACTCCAAATCTCCTGTTGAGGAAGGAAGAGAGAATGACCACTGATAAAGGCTCAGAGGATGTAACTGGTTTTTCTCAGGATTAGTTGAGGCAAAGCAGACTGGGCGGGGGGGTGGATCTCTGGGCCAATCAAGTTCTGCCTTTCAGAGCAGGTATGGGGAAAGAGGCTCACGGTTGCTTCTGGAAGACTGGAGTTCTCCTTACGTAGGACACCTGTTTCAGAAACTAGCTGAGGGGGCTGACTGTCTGCCGAAAAAGAGCACCTCAGGATATTTACAAACTCCAAAGTTTCTTCTGCCTTCTGCACTGTCATGAGACAAGAGGAGAGACAGGGGGCCAAGCAGCCATGGCAGATACCTCCGAGGTGAACAGGGCTCTCTCAGGGAGGCCAGATATTCTCATGCCCCAAGTTACCCGACCAGCCGCCAAGGCCTGTCCAGCTGAACTAAGGCCAAATGCTGGCTGGTTGCCTGGGAATATAACTTGATGAAAAACATCTGGAAGGCCTTGAGCCTACCAAGAGGCCGTGCTGGGGGACTGTCGCTTCAAGCCAGGCTGTATAATTTGCTTGGTGAATGATGGCAGGAGGTGGGTGACTGGGGACTTTCTTCAGCTGCGTGCATTTAGAAACCTGTATCTCTTTTTAGAAACACCGAGTCTAATAAATATGTATACTTATCTATTTAAATCTGTAATAATGGTTCTGGACTAATTGACTTTCAAATTTTTCTGCCCAACGTTGAAATTCTCTTATTATATTTCATGATAATAACGTATTATGGATTAATGGAAACACTGGCTACAGTTTCTTTGATCCAGTTAATGACGTTTGTCAGAAGCCAAGTTGTAATACCATGAGGCAGTAATCTCAGCACCACTATTCCCTCGAAGTTTATTTAAATTGGAACAAAGTTCTGGGCCATGATCAACTGTTTCTGATATGCCTATCTCATAAGTGTAAGTCTTGATAGGGAGGGTCAAGAGCTTGGCAGGCTCTTTTTCTCACAGGGCTGGCCATTCAGCAAGGCTTTGGAGATGCTTTTTAAATAAATAGGTGAATGAATGCCCAGTCCCTTATCCCTAACTCTCTTACCTAGGAAATTTGACTGTTTCTCTCAATATCTTCACCCCCACCTTCCAGCTTGTCCACGACAATGTTGGAGTCATGAGAATAAGGCTGGTTGAGATCCAGGATCATCTAAACTCTGTCTCTGGGTCATCACTTTACTCTTTCTAGGACTTTTCCTCCTCTTTATTTGAGTTGTATTATTATTGGAGCTTCTGCTGCTTCTTTCAGATTCCAGGTTTTTGAAGCCCTTTCTCCTCAGATTTGTACTGTGCTAGCAGTTGGTGGTGTCCTTAGGCTCCTGGTTTGAGCCCTCTTTGAGTCTACATGCTTCCATGCCCTGAGATCTCGTAACTGGCTGAGCAGTAGCTGGCTTTGTCCCCTGCTCACCCCGTCCTCCAACAGCCATGCTGTACTCTGTAGGCTCACAGGCCCCTGCGCTTGGGACCCGTGTTGGATGCTGATGGTCTTCAAGTGAAGGAATGCCAGGCATCTGGTGTCTGGCCCCAGTTCATTTTCCACTGACACTTCCCACACACTCAACCCTTCAGGGGCTGCCCTCCAGGGTAGCTTATTTTTTCCAACCTTTCTGTCTGTGCAACTGTGTTTTCTTCTACCTAGACTGCCCTTTTCCAAATCTCTTAACAGAGTTTCCATTTCCAAATCCCAGCTCTCATCACCACCTCTTCCAGAAGCCTTCCCTATGCCCTAATGGATTCCAAGCATCTTTACGTTGGAACAGTGTCGAATGTCTCCAATCCAGTACCCCACGACACAGAGGGGAAACCTGTAGTCTGGGAGGGTCAGGCATGCCAAGCACCAGGGTGCACATCAGAAGCACGGCAGGAACTCAGAGGACACTCTCCTGACATTTACATTGCCTCATTCTGCTTCCTCCTCTTCACCTGGTTGTCAGTTGTCGCTAAGCAGTAGAAATAAAGCAAACACATATAAACTCTCTGTGCTCAGAAAGATTAGAGGAAATATTGGAAGAAAACATTTCAAAATATTAATCGTGGCTATCTTTGGGTGGGTGGAATGTAGATGACATTTTCTTCTTCTTTCTCTTATTTGAAATGTTTCAAATGTTCTTTAATGAGCATATATTGCTGGGAAAATGGAGAAAGTCAATACACATGCAAATATGGAAGAGGAATAGGAGCTAGGAGGAGGAGCAGGAAAAAGAGGAGGAGGGATGTGGGAGAAATGCTTCACCAGGCTGGTGTGGGTGTGGGAAACTTTTGGAGAGCCCAGTGCTTCTTTAAGAGGCCTTGCACAGCCCTCTTGAGTGGGGAACCAAGCCAGCTCTCCTTTAGATTTATAAACATACAGCTCTCATATCACTCCAGCTCCAGCTGTGCCCTGGGATTACTGATCTGACCCATATCTGCAGTGCTGACTTCATGCTTCATCTTTATGGGTTTCTCAGGTTACTGGGCCCCCTTGCAAATACTGAGCTATCATCTATTCAGCGCCAGGTTTGAGGGCGTGGGCTATGGGATGAGTGTGATGGAAATGGATCAGATGCCATTGCTGGCCTGGAGAGACTCTCAGTTAAGTGAAAAAGACAGATGTACACACACAAATAAGGCAAAAGCAGGCTGGAGGGGGCCCTGCAATCCCACCCAGATGCCTGGGGGATGACATCAAGCCCTCCAGTGCAACACAGCTGTCTTCATGGAGTGACACCGCAGCAGCTGTTTTCATGACTGCTAGAATTGACTTAGCTCCTGCCCGTTGAGCTTGGAGGGACCAGGGTGGGCCCTCACAGGCTTCTCTGGCCTCCTTCAGAAGAAGCCATATGCTGGGATGGAGACCTCCCCTTCTCATTCTTCTACCTACATCACCAGGAGTGAAGATGGCCCATTCCAGGGCAGGCAGGGATTCTCTGAACAGTCTCCATGCAAAATGCCCAAGTAGGCAAGGGGAAGAGCCTCACACAGCGTGCTGGGCCCCTGCACGGTGGGCCTTTGCATAGTTGAGCTCTTGGTTTGTCTCCTTCTCTCCCAGTGTGCTCCCTCTACCTCCAGCTCTCTGCTTCTAGGGGCGGGACTGTCACAAAGCAGCATCCATAGGCTTTGCCTCCCTTCTTCTCCCTCATCCTGCTGTAGGGAGGCCTTTACAGCCTTGCCACCTCCCTCCCTCAGCCCTTGGGGCCAGTTCTCAGAGCACAGTGAGTTTTCCGATGTGACTAGAATCTGTCCTGTGAGCAAAGGGAAACCGGGAATCTTTGCCAGGGGCTGGGGCCTTCAGAGGACATGGCCTTGGGTTGGGCTCAAAGCTTTCTGGGACAGTGAAGATTAGAGTTGACCCTTGCAAAGGGCGAAAGGTTAGTGAGGGCAAAGGTCTCTGGGACAAGAGCTTCAGTGCCTCTGGCATGCCACATGTGGTGTAGGAGGAGCACCCAAATGCCTGGGATAGCTTGGGTCCCCTTGGGTTGAGATTTGCAACCTCGATGCCAGGACTTGTGGGCAAAGCTAGGCTGTTCCACCTGGAACTACCCCTGAAATCACTGTGGCTCAGGACACAAGATGTGGCAGGAGAGGGCCACCTCATGCACCCCTCCTGGAGGTTGCGTCCACCCTCTGTTTTCTCTGGCTGGTGTGCTGGTGTTTGCAAGTGATGATGAGCCCTGAATCTTTCATGAGCTACATGAACTTGTCAGCTGCAGGATATGAAAGACAATATTTACTATGTTGGTGATGAACCAAAGTGGTGGCTGTGTGTTTTCTGCTACTGTAAGCATGTCTTCCACTTGATTTGGTGTTAATCACAGCCTCTGGACACAAGCAGGTGGAGCTGACTTGCACACTCGAGGGTCAGAGCATTTCTTCACCAGCCACATGCCATACATCTCCCTGTGCACACCCACTATCTCGGAAGGGAGGCCGAGACCCAGCTTCCTGAAGATCCTCAGAGGCTTCCACTGGGTGGGGAGATACAGAAACAGGAAGCAGGGCCTCCTGCAGTCGGTGCTCTAAGACAATATGTTGCTGTTTTCAGAGGGATAGGCAGTGGGAGGAAGGGGGACAGAAAGAGAAACAACTTGTTTCTCACTAGGAATGGAGCTTAGGAATCGTATTTTCAGTCAGTGCTTCTCTTGTGAGCTGAATTGTGCCTCTAAGATTCTTATGTCAAAGCCTTTATCCCCAGTATCTCTGAATGTGAGTGTATTTGAAGATAGGGTCTTAAAAGAGGTAAAATCAAAATGGGGTCATTACAATAAGCCTTAATCCAATAGGACTTGTATCTTTATAAGAAGAGGAGATTAAAACAGACATATACAGATGGAAGGCCATGAGAGGACACGGGCTGTCAACAAGCCCAGGAGAGAGGCCTGGGAGAGATCTTGCCCTCTAAACCCTCAAAAGCAACCAGTTGCCCACACTTTGATCTGGGGCTTCAAGTCTCCATAACTAGGAGACAGTGTATTTGTCTGTTTTTCAGCCCCCGCAGTCTGTGAGACTCAGTGACGGCATCCTGAGCAAGCTGATAAAATCTTCTCTGATGTTGGGAAGTCTAAACATCACAGGACAGCTGGCTAAGCTGCAGATTCATGGGTTTATGTTCAGATACTGTGACTTGGTAAGTCTGGGATAGGGCACCCTGGTTATGCTTGCTCAAGAAGCTCAGCAGGGCAGTTTGAAACATATTGTCCTTGGGCCACACTTTGAAAAATTGGGGCTAAGATATTGGACTTGAACTCAAAAGTACTTGGTTTGAATCTCAACCCCCACACTTGGTCACTTTGTGAACTTGGCCAAGTGAGGCTACTTTCTGGGCCTCAGTTTCCTCCCCTATGGAAGGGGGCTAACACTTCTTTTCATACCTAGCCCATAGGATGCTGATGTAAAGGCCAGCGCTCTGGTTTTCTCTTAGTATTGTCTTAGTTGGGGTGCCTTAACAAAACCCCATAGACTAGAAGACTTGAATAATAGACATTTATTTCTCACTATTCTAGAGGTTAGAAGTCTGAGATTAAGGTGGCTGTATGGTTGGATTCTTGTGATGACTCTCTTCCTTGTCTGTAGATGACTGTTTGACCATCTTCTCAATATATCCTCACATGGGAGAGAGAGAGAGAAATGGAGAAAGAGAAAGTGAAGGAGAAGAAGAAGAAGATGAGAAAGGGACTGTGGGGGGGAGGGGAGGGGAGTGGGAGGATGAGGATGAGAAGAGGGCATGAGGGTTCTCTGGTGTCTCTCCTTATAAGAGCACTAATCACATCATGAGGGCCCCACCCTCAGGACCTCATCTAAACCTAACTATCTTCCAAATATCATCATATTGGGGGGTTAGGGATTCAATATTTGAATTTTAAGGGAGACACACTCAGTCCATTTCAATGACACTGATGAGCTTAGACTGTATATGTGACTCCTTAGATCTCTGAGACTCAGAGTCTACATTTCAAGTGACCGCAACATGAAATCCACCTTGAGGCCCTGCTCCGCTGACTCTTCCTTGAGGTTTCTCACCCTTTCTGAGGAGAGGGTATTCTGTGTCCTGCTTGCCCCAGGATGGGGCGTATGGAGAGAGAGGTGGCAGAGTAGCTGGTGGGTTATCAGACAGGCCAGACTAGTAAGACTCTTCTATATGTAACTCAAAGCTGCTGGGGCCTCCTTAGGTGACAGCTGCTCTGGCACAAGGCCCTTCTGGAGGGCTGTCTCAGCATACTGCACAGACCTCAGAAGGGATAAATCCAAAAGCAAAAATGCATTGACAGTTAATATGGCATTTCACTAAAGCCTTCAAGGAGAGGCCAGGGAGATATTATATATTATAAAGCAACATTTATGAAATAGCCTCTTTAAACATCTTGGCTCTTTTCCCTTAATTTCTCTTCTATGGTGGCTGCTTCATTCCTCCTTTCTCTCCCTTGACCCTGTTCTAAGGCTTTCTAGCCTCTCAAACCAGTGTCCAGCTCAAGAACCAGCAAAGTATGTTCCCAGTATTGCATGTCTAGGAAAATCTAAGGTCCCTGTCTGCCTGCCTAGCTTCTTGAGCTAGACTCTCCACCTCCTAATCCCAGGCCCAGTTGGTTCTGGGTATGCTGTGTGAGTACACAGCCCTTTACCAGGGTCTTTTCATAGTGTAGGGTGTTTCTAAGCCTCATTTCCTGCTGGCCAGGTCCCTGTCTCAAGCCCCACCCTTTCCAACTGTGTATCCAGTCCAGCACCCTCCCACCTCAGAGTTCATGAGGCAACATGGTTGGAAGGTTGGAAGGTTCTCAGTTAGGAGTCATTTGGACCAGCTTTCCATTTTACAGATGGGAGGACTGGGGCCCAGGAATAGAAAGGATCTTCTTACCCAAGGCCCCACAACAAGGTAAGCAGAGGATAGCTGCAAAGGTGGTGACCAGTACCAGTTGGGCTTTCACAGTCAGTTCAGAGGCCTGAAGACACTGGGTGGGAGCAGTGTATTTCCTGCAGGGCGTCTGCAGGGGGCCAAAGCTGATATATCTGAAGCACCCTTTGGAAGCAGAGTTAAATCTTCCAGTGTTTAGTCAGATTTGACCCCTCCTGATCCACCAAGTGGAGCACCAGTGGTCCTGGATTACCAGCATTCATTCTGGCCTCACTTGTAAATCTTCCTTCCCCTCACCCTCCTTGCCCATGTCCCATCTCACACTGTCTCTGGTGCTCACCTAATTGAGCCTGCCTCCTTCACTCTGCTTACCTCTGGCTGTCTTTCTGTCCAGTGCTGTGGGGAGGTGAACTCTGAGCCTTCAGGCAGGAAGAGGAGGATATGGCAGGGAGGTTTCTACTGCTGAGGTGGCAGGAGAGTGAAAGGGATTTTTTCCGCTGGGAATGTAGGCTTGGGGAGGGAATTGTGGCTTCCTGCTTCAAAGACATTCTCTGACTCTTGGTTTCTCTCTTGGAAAGGCCTGGCAGCACTGTGAAGTGGAAAAAAGCATGGAGTTAGGAGCCTAGAAAGCTGGATTCAGGTCCTGGTTTGGCTTCCTCCTCTGAATGTGGGCATGGCTCAGCCCCTACCCGGGCCTCCTTCCTGTCTTCTTGGTGCAGCAAGTCAGACAGAGCCCGTGAACAGATGGGAGATGCCAAGCAGTAAGAGGTGGGAGGAGCAGCATTCAGTCCAGTGCTTTGCACACAAAGGTCCTGCCTCTGTGAATACTGGCTGTCAATCTGCCAAGTTAGTTTCTTCCAGACTTTGGTCAGAAGACACGGTAAGGGGAGCCTCGGGCCTTTCTGCCCGAAAGAGATGCTGGAAAGAAGTTGCACAGTTGGTCCATTTCTAGCACCATGATGTTGAAATGGCAGAAAGAGGCAGACATCTGGAGATGTTCAGGAAGATCAGGAACCAAGGCTAGTGTCCCTGTGGGAAAAGGGATCTCATCTCTTGACTCCTTATTCCACTTATTTTCTAGCTTTCGGGTTGTTGTTATTTAGTCACTAAGACTTGTCTGACTCTTTGTGACTATATGGACTGTAGCCCACCAGGCTCCTCTGTCCATGGGATTTCCCAGGCAAGAATCCTGGAGTGGGTTTCCATGTCCGCCTCCAGGGGATCTCTCTGACCCAGGGATCAAACCTGCATCTCCTGCATTGGCAGGCAGATCCTTTACCACTGAACCATCATGATAGGATTAGTGTCCTTTTAAGATGAGATGTGAGAAATTTTGCTTCTACTCTCCCTGCTCTCCACCATATGTTGACACAGGAAGAAGAATGCCATATGCAAAACCAGGAAGGGGGCCTTTGCCATGAACCCAACCGTGCTAGTACTCTGATCTAGCACTTTCCAACCTTCAGAATTGTGAGGAATAAATCTGTTGTTCAAGCCATTTAGCCTGTTGTATTTTGTCACAGCAACCTGAGCAGACTAATATACTCTTGCCTTGCCTCCCAATCTGCTCTTTGTTTAACAACTAGTGATTTTTAACCACTTCAATGACATATAACTGACATACAGAAATTTTACATATTCAATTTATACAAGTTAGTGATTTCAGAGTGAGGTATATAGTGTGAAACCACCACCACAATCTATACCATAAACATATGTCATCTCCAAGAGTGGGCTTCCCAAGTGGTACAGTGGGCTTCACTCAGAGGGTATAAAGCATCTGCCTGCAATGCAGGAGACCCGGGTTTGGTCCCTGGGTCAGAAAGATCCGCTGGAGAAGGAAATGGCAACCCAATCCAGTACTCTTGTCTGGAAAATCCCATGGATGGAGAAGCCTGATAGGCTGGTGTTGCAAAGAGTCAGACACGACTGAGTAATTTCACTTTTCACAAGTGGTACAGTGGTAAAGAATCCGCTTGCCAATGCAGGTGACATAAGAGAAATGGGTTCCATCCCTGGGTTGGGAAGATGCAACTGGAGGAAGGCATGGCAAAGCACTCTAGTATTCTTCCTGGGAAATTCTATGGACAGAGGAGCCTGGTGGGTCCCAGTCCATGGGGTCACAAAGAGTCAGATGCAACTGAGCACATGCATACCTCCAAAAGTTTCCCTTTGCCCTACCTATTTATCTATCTATCATCTACCTATCCACCTATTTATTTATCTATTTTGATAAAAACACTTAAAATAAGATCTAATTTCTTAACAAATTATTAAGTATATAATACAGTATTATTACCTATAGGCATTATGTTACACAGTAGGTCTCTAGGGCTTATTCATTTTTATAACTGAAACTTAGTACCCTTTGACTAATAACTCCCTGTTTTCCACTTTCCTCAACTCTTTGGAAACCACCATTCTACTCTCTGCTTCTATGAGTTTGAGTATTTTATTCCTTATATAAGTCATATCACGTAGTATTTATCCTTCTGTGTCTGGCTCATTTCACTTAGTATAATGTCTTCCAGGTTCATCCATGTTGTTGCAGAAGATAAGATTTCTTTCTTTTTTAAGGCTGAATAATACCCCAATGTATGTGTATATATACACTGCATTTTCTTCATCCATTCCTCTGACAGCGGACATAGAGATTGCTTCCACATCTTGGCTTATTGTAAGCAATGCTGCAATGAATGTGGGAGAGCAAATAGCTCTTCAAGATCCTAATTTCAATTCCTTTGGTTATACATACTCAGAAGTGAGGTTTCTGGGTCACATGGTAGTTCTATTTTTAGTTTTGTGAGTGATCTCCATGCTGTTTCCTACAATGGATGCACCAATTTATATTCCCACTAACAGTGTACATTTTCATCAAGACTTGCTTATCTACATCCCGTCTTCACCAGCACTTATTTATTTTTTGTTTTTTAGACACTAGGCATTCTAACAGATGTGAGGTGATATCTCATTGTGGTTTTGACTACCCTGATGATTAGTGATGTTGAGCACCTTTTTCTGTACCCATTCATCATTTTAATGTTTTCTCTGGAGAATAAGTGAATTCAGGAAATTTCCATGATACAAAGTCAAAGTGCAAAAGTCAGTTATGTTTCTATACAGTAACAATGATCTATCAAAAGAGGAAATCAAGAGAGCAATGCATTTACATTAATATCAAAAAGAATAAAATACTTAAGAACAAGCTTAACCAAGGAGGTGAACGAATTGTACACCCCAAACTACAAAACAGTAATGAGTAAATTTTGAAAGGCACAAATAAGTGGAAAGATGTCCATGTTTATTAATTGGAAGAATTAATATTGTTAAAACATCCATATTACCTAGAGTGATTTACAGATTCAATGCAATCTCTATCAAAATCCTACTGGCATTTTGTTTAGAAATAGAAAAAAATCCTAAAATTCATATAGAACCACAAAAGACCCCAACAGCCAAAGCAATTTTGAACAAGAAGAACAAAGCTGGAGCCATCAAATTTCCTGATTTCAAAATAATTTGCAAAGCTACTATAATCAAAAGTGTGGTATTGGCATAGAGGCAGATAGATAGATCAATGAACTAGAATCGAGAGACAAGAAATAAACCCTCACATATATGGTCAAGTGATTTTTGACAAGGGTGCCAAAAATATATAACAGGGAAATGCTATTGGGGAAAATTTCATCCCCAATGAAACTGGACTCTAATTTTACATCATACACAAAAATCATCTCACAATGGATTACAGACTTGAAAGTGTAAAGCTCCTAGAAAAAAACATAGGGAAAAATCTTCTTGATATTGGCTCCAAGAATGATTTCTTGGATATGACAAGAAAAGCAAGGCCACAAAAGCAAAAATAAACGGGTGGGACTACATCAAACTAAAAGGCTTCTGTACCACAAAGGAAACAATCAACAAAATGGAAGGTAACCTACAGAATGGGAGAAGATATTTGCTAACTACATATCTGATACTGAGTACTTTTAAAATGCAAAATAACTCTCTATCCTGCTAAAATATCCCATGGCTGCTTATTGCAGGGTGAGAATAAAATTCATCCTTCTTATCCTGACCTCAAAGGCTCCATGTTACCAGGCTCTACCTACCACTCCGACCTCATCTGGTATCACTCTCCTTTGATTCCCCATATGCCAACCCCATGAGCTTTCTTTCCTCTTTGTTCTTAGGTAGACCAAGCCCAGTCCCTCTTTAGAGCCTTAGCATTTACTTTTTCATTTGCATGAAAAGCTCTACCTGTTGGATTATTATGTGACTGGCTCTTTCTAGTTAATCGCTCTCAACTCAAATGTCATGTCCTCAGAAAAGCCATCTCTGAAATAGCCAACTTAATGCAGCTATTAAGATTGCCCTGATCTTTCTTCCCTAGGGCACTTATCACACTCTGAATTCTCTCTGTATATGTATTTGTTTACTTGCATTTTGTACATCTCTTCCACTTGAATGTAAGCTCCACAGGGCCAGGACATTGTCTGCCTTGACCTTCACTGTATTTCCAGTGTTTGACAATTGGCATGCACTCAGGAAATGTTTGAGGAGTGAATGAATGATGTGCATTGTAGTGTATTATAGTGAATAAGTGATGTGTAGAAGTTATACAGGGAGAGGGATAGATGAGAAAAGCAACGTTATACAATCCCCCAGGCAGAGTTAGACACCCCGGTTTCGTAGTCCTCAAGCTGTAATCACAATGTTTGATAATGTACTTACTGCATGGGCACCCCACCCCCAACAAAGATGTTAAATCTCATGTGGGTCCAGGTCATTTCTGTCTTATTCACACTGTACACTGTATGATTTGTGTCTCAGTATACCTGGTACCCTGGGTTGGGAAGATCCCCTGGAGAAGGAAATGGCAACCCACTCCCATATCCTTGCCTGGAAAATCTCATGGACAGAGGAGCCTGGTGGGTTGCAGTTCATGTGGTCACAAAGAGTTGGGCACGACTGAGCAACTAACATTTACTTACTTACTTATACCTGGTACAAGGGCTTCTCTGGTGGCTCAGCAGTAAAAAATCCACCTGCAATGCAGAAGACACAGGAGACCCAGGTTCGATCCCTGGGTTGGGAAGATCCCCTGGAGGAGGGCGTGGCAACACACTCCAGTATTGCCTGGAGAATCCCATGGACAGGGGAACCTGGCAGGCTACAGTCCCCAGGGTCACAAAGAGTCAGACACAACCGAAGTGACTGAGCATGCGTGCAAGCATACGGTACAAAGGAGGTCTTCAGTAATTTTCTGTTGGTTGATTGAATCTATCCTCCTTAAGTGATGGAGCATAGATGGAACAAAACTCAACACAACTATCTTTTACAAATGAGAAAAAATGAAACCTGGAGAGACTTGTCCACTGTCATACCCAAGTCAGTCCCTCTTAGCAGCAGGACTATTTTCCTGTAAATGATTTAAAAGTTAGCTCAACTGAGATGGCTTTTCAGAGCTGAGTACCTAAGCAAACAGAAGGCCAATCCATCATTTGTGCTTGGAGATGAAAGGAATCTCGTTACAGAGGCAAAGGGCATACTCGATGAAATGCCACATCATCCAGGGCAGGATTAACCTGGACAAGATACAGGAATTAGAGCAGCTATGTTGAGCCCTGTGTGCACCTGCCCATACTAATAGGATCCAGACTATCTTTCCACTCTGCCAGTGCCACCCCTTCCCAGAAATGCCAAACCAGATGCCCCCATCCTATAGAAGGTGTTGTCACAAGCTTCTGATATAGGGGTCACTGGCAAGGTCAATATTTGCTGAGGCCAGCTTTGCAGAGTACTTAATACAATCTTAAGAAGACAGGCTTCAGAGTCAAACAGATCTAGATTTTAATCCTGTATTTTCTACTTACAACACTTATCCATGGTCAAGTGATTTTCCTCTCTGAACCTGTTTCCTCTTTTGTAGTTTGCTTATAGTAAGAATGAGATCTATTATGCAGGGCTTAGTGAGAATTAGTTGAGATAATGTAAGCACTTATGGAGCTTTCAGTTCATATTCTTGGATCTTTAGATGTCTTCCCACTTTGTATTCAAGTGATTTCTTATGATCTTTAGGTATAGAACTGCTGTGTTTAGATCTCTGGGCACCTCATTTGCACCCAGTTCAGAGCTGAGCACGGAGTGGGTACCAGTACAGGCTGCCACCTGCCTGGGATCTAAGACTCAATCAAGATAGGAAGAGCTGTTGTCAAAAGCTGGCACACTTGGTTCTTTATATGTGTGCAGTTGGAGCAGTGGGTACCATGCCTAATTCTGAGACAGGCAGACTAAATTTCTAAGGGGACAGGCAACAACATGGCTTGTTTTCAGCTTACCCCACGGCAGTTATGGTACATGAAGGCAACTCTAATTCTGGACCCACAGTGCTTCCCAGAATAGATTCACATATTTTTGTTGCTAAGTCGTGTTCAATTCTTTGCAACCCCATGGACCGCAGCCCACCATGCCCCTCTGTCCATGGGATTTTCCAGGCAAGAATACTAGAGTGGGTTGCCGTGCCCTCCTCCAGGGGATCATCCTGGTCCAGGGATCAAACTTGAGTCTCTTGTGTCTCCTGCATTGGCAGGTGGGTTCTTTACCACTGAGCCACCAGGGAAGTCCAGATTCACAGATAGGTACATGCAGTTACTAAGCACTACCTCTGCCCCAGCCTAAGTCAGTTCTGAGGACCTATGCCACTAGATAGGAACCTAATGGGAATGGAGATGGGCCAGGAAGCCATGATTCCTGTGTTCTTAGCTACTGGAAGGAAATCCCTGGCTTCGTTGTCTGAAACACAGGTAAGAGAAGAGAGAGTATTGAGGTTCTGGAGAAAGGATTGGTCTAGGGCACTGTTGTATTAAAGATCTTCCCAAAGAAGGAGCCAAAAACAGAGCCTTCTCCTTGGCTATTAGTACAAATTACCACTCAATCAACTCAGAATCACTCAAAAAGCAACGCCATAGTAGATTCAAAAGCTGATTCTTTATTTCCTGAAATGGAGGCAAGGTTTACTTTGGAGAAGACGCTTACTTCTTTGGAAGCATCATTATGAACAGCTGTATGGATTTTGCCCAGAGCAAATACTGATGTATGGTACATCCTATATTTGTACAGCCTCACCATCTATCATAAGCCCAGCCAGTTCACAGCCATGCTTGTGATGAAGTGCAGAGTAAATCTTTCACTGGCACCTATTAAGAAGGGAAGAAGATAGTCATCAAATGTGGTGATATCCAATCAGTTCAGTTCAGTTACTCAGTTGTGTCCGACTCTTTGCAATCCCATGGACTGCAGCACGCCACACCTTCCTGTCCATCACCAACTCCCATAGTATACCCAAACTCATGTCCATTGAGTTGGTGATGCCAGCCAACCATCTCATTCTCTGTCATCCCCTTCTCTTTCCGCCTTCAATCTTTCTCAGCATCAGTGTCTTTTCAAATGAGTCAGTTCTTCACATCAGGTGGCCAAAATTTTGGAGTTTCAGCTTCAACATCAGTCCTTCCAATGAATATTCAGGACTGATTTGCTTTAGAATGGACTGGTTGGATCTCCTTGCAGTCCAAGGGACTCTCAAGAGTCTTCTCCAACACCACAGTTCAAAAGCATCAATTTTTCAGTGCTCAGCTTTCTTTATAGTCCAACTCACAAAGGGAAAGGAGAAAAGGAAAGATATACCCATTTGAATGCAGAGTTCCAAAGAATAACAAGGAGAGATAAGAAAGCCTTGCTCAGTGATCAATGCAAAGAAATAGAGGAAAACAATAGAATGGGAAAGACTAGAGATCTCTTTAAGAAAATTAGAGATACCAACGGAACATTTCATGCAAAAATGGACTCAATAAAGGATGGAAATGGTATGGACCTAACAGAAGCAAAAGATACTAAGAAGAGGTGCCAAGAATACACAGAAGAACTCTACAAAGAAAGATCTTCACAACCCAGATAATCACGATGGTGTGATCACTCACCTAAAGCCAGACATCCTGGAATGGGAAGTCAAGTGGGCCTTAGGAAGCTTCACTACAAACAAAGCTAGTAGAGATGATGGAATTCCAGTTGAACTATTTCAAATCCCGGAAGATGATTCTGTGAAAGTGCTATACGTAATATGCCAGCAAATTTGGAAAACTCAGCAGTGGCCACAGGACTGGAAAAGGTCAGTTTTCAGGACTGGATGTCCAATAATTGAATTTAAATTTGGTACCCAGCAATACTGCTTATTGTTTTTATCTTGGGTCATCAATCTCTCTTGAATTTTTATTTCTGTCCAATGATTGTCCCAGTCTTCTCCTTCACTCCATCACCAAACTTTATCACCAAAAAAAATGTAGCCTGTTCTCACTCCTTCCTGAAGCCACAATAGTAAAGTTACCACCACTCCTTCACAAACATTGAAGTGACCTAATGCAGATGTTTCTTCAATCTTTATTGATCTTGACTTCTTGGTCACCAGGTCACTTTCTCAGATTTTTTCTTCTGCTGTCAAGGACATCAGGCTGTTCATCTAGATTGTCTTTGCTCTCTCCTTCACTGATTCTTCCTCATCTTCATTGTTGGTGTTCCCCAGAGGTCTTCTATAGGTCCCCTTCTCTTTCTACAGTCTCTCTAGCAAAGCGCATGGTCATCTACATATTGATGACTTCCCACCTTTATATTTAGGCTCTTAAATGTGAGACTCTAAGTGGTCTCATTTGTGTCCATGACTTCATCTACCATCTCTATGTAGGAGACTTCTTCTGAACTCAGACCTCTATATCTGACTCTACACCTTAATTTGGATATCCAACAGGCACCTTAAATCATGCTTGTCCAAAATTGAACTCCTGATTGTTTTTAGTGTTCCAGTCTCAGTGAATCTTGTATCAGCCACTCACTTGGCCAAACTAGAAAGTGGGTGTCATCCCTTACCTGTCCCTTTGCCTCATGCCACCTCCCATTGCTCTTAAGATAAAGACAAAAACATTTAATAATGCCTTCAAAGCCTTGCACATTATGGCTCCTAGCTATCTGTTCCACCATATTTGGCACCACATTGATCATACTGCTTAAAAGGTATTAAGTTTATTTCTGTTCCTTGAACGTATCATGTTTCTTTATACCTAAGGGCCTTTACTTTGATGCTGCTTAGACCTTCATCTGCTTCATCCCTCCTCATCCTTTAGATCACAGATAAAGAGTAACTTCCTTAAGGAGCTCTTCTCAGACCTTAGTCACCCTTAGACCATGCACTTCTCCTTTAGAGAACTTTAAAAAAAAATGAATGGACTTTAGAAAAATTGAACAGATAGTACAGAGTTACCATATATCTCTCCCCCCTGCACACAGTTTTCCCTGTTATTAACACATCACATTAGTGTGGAACATTTGCTTTAATAATGAAAGTTATAATATTGGTATGTCATTAACGAAAGTCTGTAGTTTATTCAGATTTCCTTAGTTGTTTTCTAATGCCCTTTTTGTGTTTCAGGATATCACATTATATTTAGTTCTCTAAATATATGTTTCCATGGGCTTCTCCTGACTGACAATTTCTCAGATTTTCCTTGTTTTTAATGACTTCAATAGCTTTGGGGAAAACCATTCAGGTATTTTGTAGAATGCCCCTCTATTGGGATTCATCTGATGTTTTTCTCAAGGGGTTATGTTTTTCAAGAGGAGCAAAATCACAGAAGTAAAGGGATGTTTTCATCACACCATATCAAAGCAACATACTACCTGCAGGGTTTATAATTGTTGATGTTGACCTTGATCACCAGGCTGAAGTAGTTTGTCAGATTTTCTCACTGCAAAATTATTCTTTTCCCCCCTTCCTGCATTGTACTCTTTATAAAGAAGTTACTGTGGGGACTTCCCTGATGGTCTGGTGGTTAAGGCTTCACCTTTCAATGCAGGGGTTGCAGGTTCAATCCCTGGTTGGGGAGCTAAGATTCCACACGGCTTGTGGCCAAACGTTAAAACAGGAAACAGAAGCACTACTATAATTCAGGAAAGGCTTTCAAAATGGTTCACATAAAAAAAAATCTATTAAAAAGAAGTTACTATGTTCAGCCCACACTTAAGGAGTAGATGTTAAGCTTCCCTTCCTTTAGGGTGGGTAATCTATACAATTTATTTGGAATTCTTCCCTGTGAGAGACTGACTCTTCTCCCTCACATAATAACTTATTCAATTGTTTATTTCTATCACTATAAGAATATTTACCTTACACTTTGGGTTATATTCCAATACCACTTTATTATTTGGTCTTTCAATTGGCTCCTCTGTGTCACTTGGACATACTCCCATCCATCACAATGAGACTTTTACTTTTATTTTTAGCACTTCTATCCTTTCTAGTGTGACAAGATTCTCAGTTTATCTTGTATATTTTCTGCCCCTGCCTCAGAATAAGCCATTTCTCCAGGGACACCGGGTTCCTTTTATTGGTGAAATGAATTAGAAACCGAAGTTTAGGTGCTAAATGTGTTTTCTGTAGAGCATTTTTATTAGTTGCAAGTTTACATCTACGTGTGTGGTTAATAAATGTCTTTCTTATCCACTAAATGTTCCAGTAAGGCAGGGACCATGTATGCTTTTGCTCTTATTGTGTCCCTAATGCCAAACACAGGTTCTGTTACATAATACGCATTTAAAACTTTCTTGATTAAAAGGAGTGTATGTTTCATGGAAATGTCATCCTCTTGATCATTCAGGACCGAAATACCTGAGTAATCTAAATTTTAATTATCTTTCTCACTCTTCACATTCAGTCATCAAATCCTAACAATTTCTAGAATGTATTTCCTAATTTCCACTCTGCTACTGGTGATCAGTGGAGAAATAACTCCAGAAAGAATGAAGGGATACAGCCAAAGCTAAAACAACACCCAGTTGTAGATGGGATTGGTGATAGAAGCAAGATTTGATGCTGTAAAGAGCAATATTGCATAGGAACCTGGAATGTTAGGTCCATGAATCAAGGCAAATTGGAAGTGGTCAAAAAGTGAACACTGACATTCTAGAAATCAGCAAACTAAGATGGACTGGAATGGGTGAATTTAACTCACATGACCATTATATCTACTACTGTGGGCAGGAATCCTTTAGAAGAAATAGAGTAGCCATCATGGTCAACAAAACAGTCCGAAATGCAGTACTTGGACGCAATCTCAAAAACGACAGAATGATCTCTGTTCATTTCCAAGGCAAACCATTCAATATCACGGTAATCCATATCTATGCCCCTACCAGTAATGCTGAAGAAGCTGAAGTTGAGCAGTTCTATGAAGACCTACAAGACCTTCTAGAACTAACACACAAAAAAGATGTCCTTTTCATTATAGGGGACTGGAATGCAAAAGTAGGAAGTCAAGAAACAGGCAAATTTGGCCTTGGAATACGGAATGAAGCAGGGCAAAGGCTAACAGAATTCTGCCAAGAGAACACACTGGTCACAGCAAACACCCTTTTCAAACAATACAAGAAAAGACTCTACACATGGACATCACCAGATGGTCAACACTGAAATCAGACTGATTATATTTTTTGCAGCCAAAGATGGAGAGGCTCTATACAGTCAACAAAAAAAAGACCAGGAGCTGATTGTGGCTCAGATCATGAACTCCTTATTGCCAAATAAAGATTTAAATTGAAGAAAGGGGAGAAAACCACTAGACCATTCAGTTATGACCTAAATCAAATCCCTTATGACTATACAGTGGAAGTGAGAAATAGATTAAGGGACTAGATCTGACAGACAGAGTGCCTGATGAACTATGGACAGAGGTTCATGACATTGTACAGGAGATAGGAATCAAGACCACTCCCAAGGAAAAAAATGCAAAAAAGCAAAATGGTTGTCTGAGGAGGCCTTATAGACAGCTGTGAAAAGAAAGGAAGTGAAAAGCAAAGGAGAAAATGAAAGATATACCCATTTGAATGCAGAGTTCCAAAGAATAGCAAGAAGAGATAAGAAAGCCTTCCTCAGTGATCAATGCAAAGACACAGAGGAAAACAATAGAATGGGAAAGACTAGAGATCTCTTTAAGAAAATTAGAAATACCAAGGGAACATTTCATGCAAAGATGGACTCAATAAAGGACAGAAATGATATGGACCTAACAGAAGCAAAAGATACTAAGAAGAGGTGCCAAGAATACACAGGAGAACTCTACAAAAAAAGATCTTCACAACCCAGATAATTACAAAGGTGTGATCACTCACCTAGAGCCAGACATCTTGGAATGGGAAGTCAAGTGGGCCTTAGGAAGCATCACTATGAACAAAGCTAGCGGAGGTGATGGAATTCCAGTTGAACTATTTCAAATCCCGGAAGATGATGCTGTGAAAATGCTACACATAATATGGCAGCAAATTTCGAAAACTCAGCAGTGGCCACAAGACTGGGAAAGGTCAGTTTTCATTCCAATCCCTAAGAAAGGCAATGCCAAAGAATGCTCAAACTACCGCACAATTGCACTTATCTCACACCCTAGTAAAGTAATGCTCAAAATTCTCCAAGCCAGGCTTCAGCAATATGTGAACCGTGAACTTCAAGATATTCAAGCTGGTTTTAGAAAAGGCAGAGGAACCTGAGATCAAATTGCCAGCATCTGCTGGATCATCAAAAAAGCAAGAAAGTTCCAGAGAAACATCTACTCCTGCTTTACTGACTATGCCAAAGCTTTTGACTGTGTGGATCACAATAAATTGTGGAAAATTCTTCAAGACATGGGAATAGCAGACAATCTGACCTGCCTCTTGAGAAACCTGTATGCAGGTCAGGAAGCAATGGTTAGAACTGTACATAGAACAACAGACTGGTTCCAAATAGGAAAAGGAGTACATCAAGGCTGTATATTGTCACCCTGCTTATTTAACTTATATGCAGAGTACATCATGAGAAATGCTGGGCTGGAGGAAGCACTAGCTGGAATCAAGATTGCCGGGGGAAATATCAGTAACCTCAGATATGCAGATGACACCACCCTTATGGCAAAATGTGAAGAACTAAAGAGCCTCTTGATGAAAGTGAAAGAGGAGAGTGAAAAAGTTGGCTTAAAGCTCAACATTCAGAAAACTAAAATCATGACATCTGGTCCCATCACTTCATGGCAAATAGATGGGGAAACAGTGGAAACAGTGGCTGACTTTATTTTGGGGGGCTCCAAAATCACTGCAGATGGTGACTGCAGCCATGAAATTAAAAGACGCTTACTCCTTGGATGGAAAGTTATGACCAAGCTAGACAGCACATTAAAAAGCAGAGACATTTCTTAGTCAACAAAGGTCCATCTAGTCAAAGCTATCATTTTTCCAGTGGTCATGTATGGATGTGAGAGTTGGACTGTGAAGAAAGCTGAGTGCCGAAGAATTGATGCTTTTGAACTGTGGTGTTGGAGAAGACTCTTGAGAGTCCCTTGGACTGCAAGGAGATCCAATCAGTCCATCCTAAGTGAGATCAGTCTTGGGTGTTCATTGGTGGGACTGATGTTGGAGCTGAAACTCCAATACTTTGGCCACCTGATGCGAAGAGCTGACTGATTGACTCATTTGAAAAGACCCTGATGCTGGGAAAGATTGAGGGCAGGAGGATCAGAGGACGATAGAGGATGAGATGGTTGGATGGCATCACCGACTCAATGGACATAGGTTTGTGTGAACTCCAGGAGTTGGTGATGGACAGGGAGCCCTGGCGTGTTGTGGTTCATGGGGTCTCAAAGAGTCAGACAGAACTGAGCGACTGAACTGAACTGATGATAATAAAATTCTGCATCAATTCTAGCACATTCTATCTATGGATAATCACAGTAACATGTGGTATCCATGCTGCTAGTCCACTCTACACTCCATACTGCTCCAAAATTAATCTCTCTAAAGCACAGCTCTGACAAAGAGAATTCTCTAATTAAAAATGCATTATAGGAATGGAAATATAGACCATGATGTTATTTGTGAGATGTCAATTCTCACAAATTAACTTGTACATTAATAGACTTTATTTATAGTTTGCTGATTTAACACAATCAAGTCATAACCATGACTGCTTTTTTAGTAGAATTTGACAAACTGTTTTGAAATGGAAATACAAAGGGCCTAGTAAAACTAAAGCAATATTGAAAAATACAGGCAAAGTTAAAACACTAACCTAACCTAACTTTAAGAATTTCACTACAGCTATATTAATCAAAATAGTGTGCTACTGGCATAAGTATTGACCAATATATCAATATGACCGAATAAAGATCCCAGAAATAGATGCACATTTATACAGCAATTTTATTTTTGACAAAAGTGCCAACGCAATATAATGAGAAAGAAAACAGTCTTTTCAACAGATGGCACTGGAAAGCTGTCCATTGATATGGATAAGGGAAACTTGAACCTAGCCTCACATCATACAGAAAAATTAATTTGGCATGGATCAGGGACCTAAATACAAAGCAACATACCATAAACATTCTTAAAGGAAATTATGGAAGAATATCTTTGTCACTCGGAGGTAGATAAATATTTCTTAACCAGGACACAGAAAATAGAAGCAATGAGAAAAATTGAGAAATTAGACTTCATAAAACTTTAAAACTTCTGCTCATCAAATGATACTGCTAGCAAAGTGAATGGGTAAACTGTTTAAACTATGTAAGGTAGGCTACTGGGGGAAATTATTTTTTAAATACTTATATTTGACCAGTGACTCACATTCAGGATATGTAAAGAACTTCCACAGCTGAATGATAAAAAGACAGTCAATTAAAAATGAGCAAAAAAAATATTGAAGAGCACTTCACAAAGAAGATATACAAATGGCCAATAAGCACATGAAAAATTGCTTATGTCATTAGTCATCTTGAAAATGAAAATTAAAATCACAATGAGATACCACTACACACTCACCAGAATAGTTAAAAAGACTGACAACTTCAGATATTGATGAGGATGTGGAGAAAGAGGAACTGTCACACACTGTTGATAAGAATGTAAAATGATATGATCCCTCTGGGAAATAGTCTGGTCGTTTCTTATAAAGCTTAAAATCCACTTACCCTATGATGCCTGTTCAACTCTTAGGTATTTACCCAAGACTCATGAAAATACGTGCCTATGAAAAATCATACTAGAAAGTTCATAGCAGTTTTATTAGTAATACCCTAGAAGTGGAAACAACTCAGGTGCCCACCAACAGGACAATGATAAACAAACTGGACAGACTTGTATACACCAACAGGATACACAAACTGGGTATACAAACTGTGGTATACTCATCCAAGAGAGCCCTGCTCAGCAACAAAAGAGACTTACTGATGCATGCAACAGCATGGATGAATCCCCAAAACATCATGCTGAGTGACATAATATAGACAGCAAAGAGCACACTATTGTTCACATTCAGATTTTGGCTTCCTCCAGATGTCACTATAAAAGAGGTTTAGTGTTAGACTGTGGTCCTATGTGACAAATCTAAGTTAATTCCCCCTCCCCAAATATCTATTCATTTGTCTCAACATGTTTACATACTGATTGGAGATGCCTCCTTTATCATATGCTAAATATTCGTGGATTTGAATTTGCTTCTAGATCTGCACTGTGCACTAATCTGTGTCTTCTGTCACATCTCATTGTGATTATTGTGACTTTAGAATACATTTTAATGTTAAGGTGAGCCCCTTATTTGTTTTTTAAAAATATTTCTAGCCATTACCAGTAGTTTATGTTTCAGATAAACTTTAGAATCATTCTGTCTAGGCCCTTTAAAATCCACCTGGGATTTTGTTAAATCTGTAGATTGATTTGGGGAGAGTTGATCTTTCTTTGATAATGAGGTTTCTTAACAGGAATGAGCTCTCTTTGTTCATTTATTTAAGTCTTCTTAGATGACAATGGAGGTTTATAGTTTTTCTCATATAGGTGAAAATGACAATGGCCAACATGTCTGGGATATAGCAAGGCAAGGTAGGCCCAGCATCCTGGAACTCTTCACTAAGAGAGCTATGAGTGACACAACTTGAGGATCCCTACCTCTCCCCATAGGGCATCAACCCCCTCTTCTGGTCTGGCCCCATTGGCAGGTTAGCTGTTCATTTGTCATTTGTACATTCTTTCTTCATCCTTATTCCAGAAATTCCACTTGAGGAAAAGCATAATGTGCTATATCTCCATGTTCTCACTTGATAGCCACTATTGGACAGTGCTGACCTAGGATGCTGGTTTCCAGGTAAGCCTGGGATTTTACAGGTGCTATGGAGATGCCAATTATTCATATGAGCACTCAGGCCACCGAAACTACAGCACCAGGAGGTTTTTAGTTGTCTTTAGCCTCAATATCCATATGGAATAATTCCATTTATGGATGGGCTCCTCTTGACTTCTCTTGCTGGCTATAACCTTGGGCTATGTGCATGCTCCTGGAGCAATCCTGCTTCAGCCAGAGAAGTCTCTGGTGACTCTTTAGACAGAGTTCTCCAGCCGCCTTAGTTTCAGTCATTATCTCTCATCACACTTTGATGCTATGAGCCAGGGACTTGGATAATTAGCTTGGCTATAAACTCCATGTGGAGGCAAAAGCACAAGCCTCTCTAGGCCTCTCAACTGTCACTGACACATAGGCTGACTGGAAAATGGGAAGACTATCCAGAGCTGAGGTAGAGCTATGCACAGACATCTGGGCTGAGGCCTGCAATGGGGAAGGTATCCAGGAACTTGAGGCCCGGTTCAACTGCTGCAAGTAATCAGCAAAGGGGTCCAGCCAGCGGTCAGTGCCATGAGTCACAGAGCAAACAGAGCCAGGGCCAAGCTACAGGTCAGGAAGGAGGCGCTGACATTCTGGGATCAGGCAGCCCCTGCATAGACTTGACCAGAAGGGTAACAGGGGAGTCTAAAACACAAAGTGATAAGGAAAAGAAGGGATGCTGGCAGGTACCAATTTTCTGGCATCCAGAGTACACTCTAAAGAGGGTTGGTAATTTGTTCTAGAGAAGGGCTCACTTGCAAGGCTCCTCAGAGCAGGTCAGCTGAGACCAGAAGCCAGATGAGTGGCTGGGCCAGGAGGGAAATCATAAAGAGCAAAGTAGGAGGAGGCTGATACAGGACACTGATACAGGACAGAGGCTTCTCTGGCTCTGGGCTGGAGATCTAGGTTTCTTGGTATGGACCTCTGGGCAGACGGACGCTGGTTAGGGAGAAGGGTGGTGAGGAGATATGTCTTGTGGGAGAATCCATGCCAATCCAAAGTGGGCAAAGGCCCTAGAGGAAGCCAAGATTTCTAGACTGGTTACTGTAGAAATGCTGGGTGAGACTGCAAGGACTTGTGGGGTCTCAGATCTTTCTATTGACCAGTTCAGTTCAGTTCAGTCGCTCAGTCGTGTCTGACTCTTTGTGACCTCATGGACTTCAGCATGCCAGGCCTCCCTGTCCATCACCAACTCCCGGAGCTTGCTCAAACTCATGTCCATTGAGTTGGTGATGCCATCCAATCATCTCATCCTTTGTTGTCCCCTTCTCCTCCTGCCTTAAATCTTACCCAGCATCAGGGTCTTTACAAATGTATCAGCTATTTGCATCAGGTGGCCAAAGTATTGGAGTTTCAGCTTCAAAATCAGTCCTACCAATGAATATTCAGGACTGATTTCCTTTAGGATGGACTAGTTGGTTCTCCTTGCAATCCAACAGACTCTCAAGAGTCTTCTCCAACACCACAGTTCAAAAACATCAATTCTTCAGCACTCAGCCTTCTTTATAGTCCAACTCTCACATCCATACATGACTACTGGAAAAACCATAGCCTTGACTAGATGGACCTTTGTTGACAAAGAAATGTCTCTGCTTTTTAATGTGCTGTCTAGCTTGGTCATAACTTTCCTTCCAAGGAGTAAGCGTCTTTTAATTTCATGGCTGCAGTCACCATCTGCAGTGATTTTGGAGCCCCCCAAAATAAAGTCAGCCACTGTTTCCACTGTTTCCCCATCTATTTGCCATGAAGTGATGGGACCAGATGTCATGATTTTAGTTTTCTGAATGTTGAGCTTTAAGCCAACTTTTTCACTCTCCTCTTTCACTTTCATCAAGAGGCTCTTTAGTTCTTCACATTTTGCCATAAGGGTGGTGTCATCTGCATATCTGAGGTTACTGATATTTCCCCCGGCAATCTTGATTCCAGCTAGTGCTTCCTCCAGCCCAGCATTTCTCATGATGTACTCTGCATATAAGTTAAATAAGCAGGGTGACAATATACAGCCTTGATGTACTCCTTTTCCTATTTGGAACCAGTGTGCTTTTCCATGTCCAGTTCTAACTGTTGCTTCCTGACCTGCATACAGATTTCTCAAGAGGCAGGTCAGGTGGTCTGGTATTCCTATCTCTTGAAGAATTTTCCACAGTTTATTGTGATCCACACAGTCAAAGCCTTTGGCATAGTTAGTAAAACACACGCGGCTCCAGGGCCGCACAGCTGCTATTGACAGTTACAGAGTGACAAAGGGCTAATAGGAATCTCTGGGTTCTGTGAAACCCTCAAGGTGTGTCCTAGAACCTGGGATCATTCTTAGAACTCCTCTATCTTCCTGCTGCTCTTAGTCCACTGCTTCCTTCCAGTCCCCTCCTCTTGCTCCTTTGGGTACCTCTCCTTCCTTTGGGCAGTGACCCGAGAAAATCTTCCTGGCTCTCACTTGTATGTTTCCTGTCCTAAAGAAGTCACCGGCCCTTTGTATTAGGGACTTCGGGGTGGGGGATATTTTAGAATCTCCCAAAGTTCTCCTGCACTGCTGTTTGTCTCTGGTCATCTTCATCTACTTCCTCTTCCTCAACTTCTCTGTTATAGTGCCCAGATCCTATGCCTTAGGGCTCCTCTGTTATCCTGGAGGGCAAAGCTCATTACATTTGCCTCATTTCTCAGCCCTTTTCCATTCTCTGGATCTACAGGTTTTGGCTTCCAAAAGCTGCATTGTAACTTTTGATCTAAACAAGCAAAACCAGATGTTTATCTTCAAATCAGATGCAAGTAAGTAATCCCCATCTCAGGATTCACAGGCCAAGCAACCTCCAAGTTCATGAGTCCCTACCCTCAGCTTACAGAACAAAATTACAATTGGTCATTTCCTACAAGGAGCCTAGACCAGAGCTATGGTGGGGGGCTCTGATGTAGAGTCCGATTTCACAGCACATGTGGAAAAAACATTTACATATGATGGTTTAGAAATCTGCTTATGCTCTTGGAATATTCTCTTAAACATTTCATTCTGGCATAATTCAGTTTTGCAAGTCCAACTTGTAACAGAAAACATTTTGAGGAGTGGTGACTGCTAAGGAACCATCCAACATATATTATGAATACCATACGCTCTGGCTTTAGAAGGCAAAGAACTTAGGTTTGGAGAAGGAACATTTAATCCCTCTTGATTGGGGAAAAGACAGTCATCACAGGGTTTCATGCTGAGAAGCAGCCCATTCTTGGCCATCTTCATTTCCCTTTTGGATTCTGTCAGATTCCTTGGAAACAAAGACAGAAGCACTATGATGGGAAGAAAATGGCATCTTTGATTAATGACTTGAGTAGAGAGGGCTGTTATGAAACAGTTCATGATGGGGGAGGGTGGTGTCAAAGGAGAGATGCCCAAGTTCTTCTTCCTTCCTTTGCCTGTAAAAAATTTGAAGGAAGCTCAGTATAAAAACCAATAGATTAAGAAAAAGGGAAAGAGGAGACAAGTACTAGGTTGATCAGTTCAAGCTTTGCGTGAACATTCCATTACAGCTCCTAGGGAGTTCTGTTTCTCTAAACCTTGTTCTAATTTGTATTCCATTTCGTTATTCTATTTTATTTTGATACTGCGGCTTCCCAGGTGGCTCAGTGATAAATAACCCACCTGCTGATGCAGGAGACACAGGAGACCCTGTGTCTCAGGAGATCAGACACAGGTTTGATCCCTGGGTTGGGAATATCCTCTGAAGGAAGGCCTAGGCAACCCACTCCAATATTCTTGCCTGGGGACTCCCTTGAGCAGAGGAGCCTGGCGGCTACAGTCCTTGGGGTCGCAAAGAGTCAGACATGACTGAACGACTAAGCACTCACACATGCCTGCTGTGTTATTTAGGTTAAAATTAGTAGTAAAGTTTACTAATTTTATTCACTTAGCCATTCCCCAAGAGTTTAGCTCTTTTTACCAGAAGGACATAACCAAGACACTGATACCTACTACTTAGTGACTGTTGGTCCTAACTGCAGGATCATTCTAGAAAGGAAATCAACATCTTTGGAAAGTCTGCCTACACAATCTCACATGTGTACAACACTGGTTTTTCCAGTGGATCTGAGGGACCCAGAGCCCACTTTAACTTACTTGTGATGGGCGAATCTGTGGGGAGTGGGGCCAGCTGAGACATCTAACCTAGAGAAACTTGAATAGCTCATTTCTGACTTTGGGGTTTATTGGTGTGGCTTTGCCTCAGAGATTGGCCCCATGCTGATAAACCACTTACGGTCTTGGAGGTCACAGAAGGAAGAGGGACGATAAATTATTCTCTAATTGACTAGAACCAATGAATCTGACCTTTCCTGAACAAAGCTATGGATCTTTCAACAAGGAAGCAGCCACTTGGCAGATTAGTCATTGTCAGGTTTGTAAAGGGCTGAGCTACCCAGACAGAACAGCTTCCTAATACTAACGAGATGGAGGAATTTGTGCTCAAAGACACTGCTAAACCTACCTCTGTGTATTGGCAGGGATCTTCCTGTGTATGTATGCTTGGGAGGAAGGGAAAGACTAGTAGAGAGGGCAGCCATGATTGGCACATTGGCGAAGATCATGGACTAGCTAGGTCCTATAGGCATCAACATTAACATAGAATAGCAGAGTTCAGAAGCAACCAGGAAACATGCTGGGTCAGCAACGGGATGAGGAACCATAGATGAGGAGATAAACATTTAAGAGGAGGTGAGAAAGATGAGAATTCTAGAGTGCTCATGGCCTTCCTCTCTCTAGTAGAGAGCTGTGTGACTGACTCCGAGCTGGGTCATCCCAGGGCCCTGAAGAGACCTGCACAGAGAGCTGCTTTCCTGAGCCCCGGAGGACATGGCCAACCACTCCTTTAGGCTGCAGTCAATTCGACTTTGGTGGGGATAAGCCGGACTAAAGTTCCTGCCGTGGAGTGTGTCTCATCAATCAGACTTTTTTTCTAACACCTACATTGCCTAGAACACTGTGAGGCAAGGTCTGGCCAGGACACTTAGAAGACACTGCTCACCAGTGCTGCCCGTTTACTTGTGGGACAGGGACCAAGCTTCTCAGCCATGTTGAGAGCCTCCAGGAGCTGAAGCCAAGCCACTTCTCCAGGCTCATGTGTCACGTTTGCCCCTCACTTCCTAAGCTTTATCTTCAGTCATGTGGATTGATTTGCTGTTCCCAAAGTCATGTCCCTCCCTGCTGCTGCGCTTTTGCTGAAACTTTTCTTTTCATCCTTCTGACAACTACTCCTACCCCTCACACATCCTTCACCTACTCAGGCTTCAAAGCCCAGTCCAAATGCCACATCTTTCGAGAAGCCCATCATGATACCTACACCCTCTGCTTCAATTTTGTCTGTTTAGTGGCAGAGTTAGGTATGTGCAAGTGACCTGAGGTAGCTATTGGCCAACAGGGACCAAAGCTGACTCAAGCCCTGTCACTCAGCAAGGCTTGTCCAAATCTTGGTCTGGAGCAGGCTCCAAACACACTCTAGCTAAAATGAAGTACATTCCTTCTAACTCAGAGAAGGAGAAAGTCTTTTCTTTTCCCTTCTTCCAAACTTTCTCAGTTTTGATTTATGGAGTTCATTAACTTATTTTCCTCTCTTCTCATCTTCTGTGCCTGGTTCTCTAGAAAGCTGATCTTTTAGTTCCAAGGTAGAATTAAATAACTAGTCTTTATGGGGACTCTCTGTAGTTTTCAAAGCACTTTCCCATCTACTACCTAACAGCTCCCCACAGTCACTCGTGAATTACCCCCAATTTAGACGTGAGGAAACTGGCTCCTGTGTGAAGCGACTTGTCCAGGTCAGAGAAATGAAGTGGTCAGCCAGAGACTAGAGCCCAGACTGTCCGTTTCTAAATCATTTTCTCCCCATTTGTTAGTGGGGAGAACTTATTGGCCATTCCCTTATTGGCCACTCACTCAGTGCCAGGCAGAAGGCTATGCCCCTCCTCTGGGTTATCATGCTTCACTCTGACAACAATCTTGTGAGGCAGGTGCTATTATTAGTTCCAGTTTACAGACAATTTGGGCAACTGGCTGAAGGGCACATGGCCATTAAGTGGAGTCAGCACTTCGATCCAGATCCGGTGGAGCCCGCAGTGCCTAGCTGCTGCCCTTGTGTGTTGGGTTGGGCTGTGCCATGGCATTCCCAGCCACGGGGGGGGGGGGCACCCTGCTACCAGCCTAGAAGAACCAGCCACTCCCTTGCAGTCAGAAGTTTTGGGCACCCATCCTGGCTCAGCCATCTCTGATGGGGAAATCAATGTCCATCTGACTGTCCCTGGACATCATCAGGTTTCCATTTGTAAAAGGACTTGGATTTCATTGCCTTACAAACCTGGGCTGGAGTCCTGTCTCACTAAGCACTAGTGCGAGATTGGATCTGTATGATTTTACTTCTTTCCTCTGTAAAATATGGGTCATAATCCTACCTGTCTCATGGGTCATTGTGAAGATCACAGCAAACGTTGCTTGCGGAGCACTCAGGCTGATGCATGGCATCGTGTATACACTTAAGAAGTGGTTGTTGCTGAAGATCTCATTTCTTCTCTCAAGCTTAAAATGTCAGCATGTTACCACCTCACTATTTCTCCTCTCCTCTAGTCTTGAGGCTCACCCCTTTCTTTGGACACTAATCACCCCTTCTCCATCCAACTTCCTGAGGTCCCAGCTGTGCAAACATAACCATCCATGCTTACTGCTCAGCCTCTTTTGCTATACTGGTTCTTTCTCTGAAGCCTAGAAAATGTCTAGGCATGTCTTAGTCTCCTGGAGCTACTTTAGCTTTTCCTCTCCCTTCACCCCAAACATCTGGAGAGTGGAGATTGCCTTTAAGGCCATCCCATCCTTACCCCAGGTCCCCTCCGCGGCTCCCAGCCATTTGTCTCTGTCTCCTAGTGCTCCCCAGAACCTGATTCTACAACTGACCCTCAGTATCCTGATCACCAAATCCAATGGGCTCTTCTCACCTCTGGCTTTCTGCTCGGAGTTGCTCGCTGTATTCTCCTGAGATGAAGCTCTTTGCTTCTCAGCTCCCATCTCTCACATTGCAGATTTGGTTTCCTTTTCTTTCACCAAACATACCTTACCTATGAGTTTCCCAGAAAGTTTCTGAAAACTATCATAAGCAAAGCCCTGAGTCAGGAATGTTAGCCTCTTCCCAACCTTGTTGATTCCCTGTGGCTCCTGTCCATCCTCCCATCTCCCAACAGTTACTCCCAAGCTTCTGTCCTTGGCCCAGTTCTCTATCTCAACACTCTCTCCCCTGGAGATCTTCCTACACTCCCACAATTTCTGTGCTTACTTCTGTGTGGATGGTTCCCAGGTCCTCATCTTCAGCCCTATTCCCATCTGAGCCAACTGCCTGTTGGATGCCCAGAAGAAGAATCTTCACACATCTGAAGTGAAACTAATTGACTCCCCCATCCAACCTGTTCTGTCTGCTTAACCTATTTCTGATCACAGTGCCAACACCTCCTAATCATCAAAGTTTGAGCCCTATGAGTCATCTAGGAGGAGCCTCCTCTGTGTCCCCCCCCACCAGAAACCAAGTTCTAGGGAACCTGTTCCTCTACTGGAACTTCTCCCCACCCCTCCTCTTCAATCCACCAACCCTGACTCATTCCAACTCTCACTATTCTCACTTGGATGACCATGGTGGCTCCTACCTGTGTCCTGACATCCAAACTTCCTTCCTCCCAATCCTTCCCCCATCACAGTGGCCAAAGAGATCTTTTCACCACTTAGACCCTATTACCTCTTTCCTTTGAGATGTCACCTCTTCTTTAAGACACCATCTCTTAAATTGAAATGAAATTAACTTTTATATTTTTTTGTTTAAGATACCATTTATACAAGGATACCAATAAAAATTATTCACAACCTTTCTCTCTACCCATCCCCCTGAAATATTGTTCTCTCTCTCTCTCAATCTATTTTTGTCTCTATACCCATCCTCATCCCTAACCATGAACATAAAGGCAAAGTTAGAATGAGGCTTGCCCTAGCAATGATTATTGTGTGGGAGTTGAAGTTATTTTTAATTTCCTTCTTTGACCTTTCCTGTATCAATTTAATTTCCAATTAGGAGAACACAGAAATTTTATAAAGACAGTAAAGTCATTATTCAGGGAAAAGAAAAACAATCTCCAGTAACTCCTCATTGTCACTAGGACAAATTCCAAACCTAGTTTAAGAGGCCCCCTGTGATTGGCCTCTGCCCGTCTCTCTCCCCTCACTGAAAGCCACTCTCCTCCCCTCTACTCTCCTGAAATCCAGCCACTGACACTTGAAGACTCACCATTCCTAGAACATACTTCTTTCTTCCTCTTTCATCTTCTTTGCCACCTGAAAACCTGTCTATCCTACTAGATGAAGCAGGTAATGAGAAAAATGAGATATCTCTATGGACAAGTAGGTCTCTTTGTTCCTCAAGTGCAGCTCTAGCCTCCGAGTGAAGTCATTGGTAGGCAGAAAGGTAACCCTCCCCTCTCACGCAGCCAGCCTTCTGAAGGAGGGGCAGGTCTGGGGACAGGAGCTGGCACAGGTGGAGGGAGCTCTGACTGTGGGCAAGGAACAGAAAGAAGGGCTAAGGAAAGGAGTTGGGAGACCAGGTGGCCAAGGTGAGCTTTGCCACTCCTTACTCTCTGCATACGTCTTGGTGACCCACCTTCCTCTCCAAACAAAGCAGATGAGGCAGAAGGAGAATATGCCTTTAGGCACCGAAATGGCTTCAACTGTTCAGATTCCAGGTAGCCCAGCAGTCCCCACCCCAAACTTGGCTCTGCCTCAGGACCACAGAACCTTCAAACAAATGACATTGCTTTGGATGGCCCCTGTCCCCCTTTTCTCAGTCCTGTTAACCCCTAGTGAGAAAGAAGGTGGTGGGCAAGGTGTCCCATGCAGGTCACCATCACCTTCCCTCTGTCTTCACAGGGAGCTTTTTGTGGAGATTACTTAACTACTCCTTGGGTACCGCAGACACAGTATGTCCAAGACAGAACCTAACCTTGCTTCCCCACCTCTGCTATCATCACCACAAGCTGTGCTGCCTTCTGCATCCCAGATCACAACTAATGGAGCTACCATCTGCCTTGTCCCTGGCTCCACACATGCACCATGCTGTTTCATACCTCACTGCCTTCACATATGTTGTGCACTTGTTCGCAGTACCTTACCCTCTTCTCTTCAACTGGCCCCTATCGAGATCAGTTGACTTCTGTGAAAAATTTTCTTTTAGCCTTCTGTCTTCTTGAGACTAGATGTGAAGTGCCTCCTTTGCGCTCCTCAGCAACTAGGGTTACCTCATGGCTACTGTCACCTTCCTGTTTGGTGTTTCCATTAGACCTGGAGCTACTTGAGTGCAGAAACCGCATATTATGTGTCTCTGAGTTCCTATGGCTAAGCACAGAGCTCTGTATACGTTTGATGCTTAGTAAGAGCTAGTTAATATTTTTATAGATTCATAGATCCTTAATTTTTCCTGGCTCCTATGTCTTGAATTTAGTCAATCACCACGTCCTTTTCCTTTATCTTCTCAGTGAGGTCTTGATCCCAAAATGGCAACCCACTCCAGTATTCATGCCTGGAAAATCCCATGGGCCAAGGAGCCTGAGGGGCTATAGTCCATGGGGTTGCAAAGAGTCGGACATGACTGAGCGATTTCACTTCACTTCACTTCACTCCATTTCACTTCACTTCACTCTTCTTCAACCATAGGACTTTATTTCTAGTTCAGGCTATTACCATCTCAATGCCCAGCCACCTTAGCCTCCTGAGTGGCTTCTAAACACCACACAACAGCAGCCAGAACCGTTCAGAGCATATATTCGCTTGCGTCATTCTTCTGCTCAAGTCTCATTTCAGAGGCTAGGCACAACCCTCAGCACAAAGCCCAAGCCCTGACAACAGCTCATGTCATGGGGAATTCAGTTCTTGAAACCCTCCTCAGCCTCATTTCCCATACTCCTTTTCCAGAGTCCTGGAGTCCAAGCAAACCAAACAGCTTGCCTTTACTTTCAGTCATTGATTTTCCAGCTTCACTCCTTTGCTCATGCTCTTAGCTCAACCTGGAATCCCATCCTCAAAGCTGAATCTCCTTCCTTGTGTGCCTTCTGCCCACGTTTGTTCCCTGTTTCAAGGCTCCAAACAGCCCAGCCACCACCAGCTCAACAGCTCATACCAGGGATGCAAATCCCTTGGACCATCTGAGAAAAGACAGGCACCGTTTGGGTCGGTCCTTGACTGGGACTTCTGAGTCTCTCTATCTCAGCAGAGACCTCTTTGTCCCCAGAAAGCGACTTCTCAGTTTAAAGGTTAGAAGGTGGCCACTGACCCCTGTGGATGCCTTAAGGACACCACTCTGCTGTCCAGCCGAGCCTGGGCTACAGCTGCTGGCAAGGCTGTAGGTTGCTGTCTACACATGTAGAAAGCCTTGGGGACACTTAGGCGACTGTCCAACGCTGAGAGCTGGCACTCTTCCCCAAAAGACAGCCTTTCCATCAGCCAAATCAAAGTTGGGACCTCACATAGGAGATGAGGCTAAAGAAGCCAAGTGGAAATGAACTTGATCTTGTACTTCTGTGGGGCTATGGCTTTTCCTGAGATTGGGAGAAACTTGAGCCAAGAGTTCTCCTTGTAGGCAGATGGATGACTTGGCTGAAGTGACCAGGGGACTTTTAGCAAAACATCTCTGTGCTATTATAGGTTACAAAGGATGATAATACTGAATAATGTGGGGGTAGAGAGTAGAGGGGGCGTCCTTTGTCCAAACCTATGCCAGAAAAGGTAGAATTCAATCCAGCATAAACCTGTGGGCAGAATTCAGGGACTGCTAAGTCCTGGCTGGGGGATTTCTAGGAAAGAAGCTAGAAACTCAATGTTTTTTTTTTTTTTTTTTTTTTAATTCAGAGAGGGAGTAACGGAGTGTCTACTTGGTGCGTCAGGCACTGGGTAGGCAGTGGGGACACAGGAATAACCCAGGCGACTCTCATCCTATCCCTCCTTCAAGGATCTTCTGGTCTAGACTGGGAGGTTTTCATACCATCAGTAGGCCTGTGAGCTGAGAAAACTCAAGTGCACGTGGAGCTGGAAAGAGTCAGCCAGCCTCCCAAGCTTCCCCCATGGAGACAGAGCAGCCCCAGCCCCACTCTTGGCAGGCAGTGGTTCTTTGAATCTGTCCAGCTCTATATGAGTCAGTGACCAGTGATGCCTTGCACTGTGGAGGATGGCTTCCAATTTCCTTATACTTCTGAGATCTGAAATTTTTGAAAAACAGCTCATGTGGAATTTCTTGGCCTATTCTTTCTCTTTTTTTTCCTCTCCTCCGGAATGACTTAAACTTCAACCCTCAGCCCTGCCTTCTTGCATTGATAGATGTGTCTAGAGGGCCATCGTGGCTTAGGAGGTGAAAAATGAAACACAACTGGTCCTAATTGCTTGCTTTGTCAGGACCCAAAGTGTTTTATTGACCAGCGCAGCTACGGCCTTACTCCTCAGCTTGTCTCTGAGTCACTGTGGCTGTGTCAATAGCAGTGCCGCCGACGTGTTGTCTTAATGGCTGAGACTGATTGACTGTTTGCTGACCTGATTGATTACTTGACTCTCAACTTGAATCTGTCCCAAAATAGCACCTTCAGTAGAGTGCATGGGCTCGCTCTATGTGGTTTCAGTGCGATCACTTCAACATTTGTGCTTTGGCTTCCCTGGCAAGTCAATAGATTTGTTGTGAGTGGGTGTGCTGATTGGCTGAGAACACCCAAGGGTTTAGTGGAGGCTGAGGAAAAATATGCCCCAGCTGTTTCCGGAGGCCTGCTCTCCGTCTTAGCTACTTTAGGACCTCCAAAGATAGGAAGAGTGGGCGCAATCCATGTATGTGCACATGTGTGTACCTGTGCATGAATGTGAGGATCTCTCCCCGTCGAGCACCCCCCAACCACTACTGTTACCTCAGGTCTCAGATCCCCCATCAGCTCCTTGGGGAAGCCTGCCCTGACCCCGTGGGCTATGTCCGGTCATCTTGGTCTTCTCTCTCAGAGGAGCTCGCCATTTTCCTTCTTAGCCCTTAGTTGACAACGATATTTATTTATGTCACTATGTGATTAATGTCTCTCTCTCCCACTAACAAGCTCCACAAAGAGGGGACCACAGCTCTTCTACCCCTTGAGCCCAGCACACAGTCCAGCATATAGTATGAGCCCTTCTCTTTCTACCTGTGTAGACACCACTGTAGTCTGTACACCCTTCCCCCTTCTTCCTCTTCCTCCTTCCTTCTCCTACCTCCACTGGCCCCCAGTCACCAGACTTCTCTCCACTCCTTGCAGCCCATTCAGATGCACAGAGGCCAGGTTCACCTTCCAAAGACATCTGCCTTTAACAATCTGAAGGGACACCTGAATCGACTGGGCAGGTGTGTCTTTTCTGCTCTTGCTTCCACCTCCACCTCTCTAGCCTCATCTTCCTTATTATCTACATCAATTTTTCTCTTTTAGTCAAGCCAGTCTTCTAGGTATTATATTCTTTGCATTGATTCTACCTTTTTATGACATCTAGGTCCACTATCACTTTGTTATCTGGTATAAAATGTAATTTCCTTTCAGGAATTTTCACTGATTAAACCCACTCACGTCATACATCTCCTTGCTTAGTCCATCAAACACAGTGCTCCATAACAGAATCAATGCGCTCTCTCTCTCTCTCCCTCTCCCTCTCCCTCCCTCTCTCTCTCTCTCTCTCTCTCTCTCTCTCTCTCTCTCTATATATATATATATATATATATATATATATATATATAAACTGGCTTGTGTGATTACAAGGACTGGCAAGTCCACATTCCTCAGGGTAGGACAGGCAGGCTGGAAATTCAGATCGGGTTTCTGTATTATAGTTATGAAAACAGAATCCTTTCTTTTTCAGTAAACCTCAATTTTTTGGTCTTAAGGCTTTCAACTGATTGGATAAGGCCCATCCACATGACAGAGGATTCTCTGCTTTCCTCAAAGTCTATGATTATACATCTTTATCACATCTCAAAAAATACCCTCTCAGCAATATCTTGATTAGTGTTTGACCAAACAGGCTCCATAGCCTAGCCAAAATTAATAATCTGACCATGCAGTTTAAATTTTACTACTCTGTGAGGAAGGTGTCATTGTGCCTACATTGCAGATGAGAAAACTGAGGTTCAGGGAAGCTAATTAATTTGCCCCAATCTACCTGACTAGTGGGTCACTGTGCAATGATTAAAACTCAGGTCTTTAGGACTCTACAGCTTCTCTTGAAACCAGAGAGACCAAAAGTTTGTTTTTCTGGTGGTCCTTGAGACTTGGGCTGTGCTGACTGAGGAATGGAGGCCTTAGTAGCACTCTTGTTTTTTTCAGTCAGAGGGACAACGGGTTCTCATTTCTTTCATCCTTTCATATCTGCTCTTCCCCACGGTTCTCTGCAGCCAGCCACCCTTTGCCCTTTGTGAAGGTATAGAGATGACCTGCCTTTCTGACCCAGGGACTAAACCACTCACCTTTCCCAGTTTCCTTCTCAGTTATAATCAAGTCTCAGTGACTGTGCCAACACCTTGAGAAAATAACTTTTGTTTGTACCTCTGGGGTTTTTTTTATAGCTCTGAGGAGGCAAGGATCTTTCTCCTCTGCTGTGCTGGTACCTGGCTGGTGGGATTTGATGTTTCTGCTCTCGTTTCAAAAGGGCTTTTACCCCTCTTCCTTCAGGGAAGCCTGGGATCTAAAGTTCAATCTTTCAAATGATTCTAGACTGGTGTTCCAAGCACCAGCCTGCTAGTGCAAATGATAGATATTCTGTGGGATTTTGCAAAAAGAAAACAAATCTCCATTTGCAATCCAATGGGACTCATTTCTGTAACTCTTGCCTCTGGCATCATGGTTTTCTCAACAGCTGTTTGCTCACATACGTGGTGGGAATGATCATGGCTTCAGCAGGAGAGATGGTTTCCCTGCAGCAGCCTCTAGGCCATTCAGGGTCTGAGAGAAGCTGGGGAAACAGTCAGGAAGCTGTTAGGTGGATGCCCGGGACGAGGGCTATATAGCTCTACCAGGTAGTCTCACTAGGACCCACGGGAGCTATAGATGTCAAGGTGTCCCAACTCTATCAGAAATTTCAGTTTGGCAAACAAACATTCCCTGAGTATTCATGCACCATCTGGCCTAGGATGATTCAGACAAGAGCACTGACTCAGAGGAGTTCATAAGACATCATAATAGTGTGCACAGGAGCACAGAGAAGAGGTATGGATGCTCAAAAGAAAGGTGTGAGGGAATGGTGCTTGGATGGTATGTTGCTTGAAGCCAATATTTTATTATTGGAATGTAGTTGCTTTACAATTTTGTGTTAGTTTCTGCTGTACAACAAAATGAATCAGCTATAACTATACATACATCCCCTCCCTTTTGAGCCTCTCTCCTTGAACTAAATCTTGAAGTAGGGCCCATTGAAGACCTGAAGAAAGGATATTCCAAGAAGAGGGATAAGGTCAATGGTGTGCTGGTAAATGCTCCAAAATCAATTTCCTGAGAAAAAAAATCTCTAATTTATAGTTTCCCCCCCTAATTTTGATGGTGTAAGTAATCCTACCATGGCCCATTTCAAGCTACTAGCTTGACATCACTGAGTGTGCAATTGAGCAGAGATATACACAACAAGCTTCCAGGATCAGTGAACTGGGTTGCTTCGTGGTCCTAGAGGCTAAAGAAGTGGCTCTTGGGCTGATGGCAGGTAACATTGCAACTGTCAATGGGACTAGGTCAAGAGAAGTGAGAGAGATTTGTGAAATGTTACTGAGGCAGAGTCCACAGGATTCAGTCATGGATTGAACTTGGGAGCATGGAAGAGAGAGGAAACAAGAGTAACTGCTCTGTATACAGCCCTGAACAAGGCACTGTGGAGGATACAGAGAGTCATCAGCCACTTTTCTTATGCAAGAATACCAGCACTGTTTGAAATTGGTTCACTTGCCCCTGGCCTAGAGGCCTGGCCCACTCTCTCCTTCCCTTCCTGCCTACAGAGCACAGAGTCTGTGGCTGGATGGGGAAATGAGGGGAGAGAGCTTGAAGACCATGTTCCATAGTGCTTGTCCTCATAATTGTCTTTAAATATGGTGAGGATGGCTTCTCTTTCTAGGTCATCTGTGGTCCAGACAGCTTCAGCTTACTGAAGGCTTCAGACTGGCCTCTGTTCTCGATTTACTACAGCAACAACATTATAACACCATTAAACAACATTAGAGGAAATCTACAAAGAAAAAAATAGCTCATAATTCCAACTTCCTAGTTCATGAGAGGTTATTTTCTATCTCAGATTGCCTCCCCAGCCTTAGCATCTTGCATGTATTATTTTTTACATTGCTGTAGTTACTGTGCATTTGAAGTCTTATACTGTTTACTCCACTAACCATGAACTTGTAAACATTTTCCATGTTGCAACATTATCTTCATGACTATCATCTTTAGTGGCTGTATAATATTCCTTGGAGATGATGTACAGCAATTTTCTTAACCATGTCCATGTTGTCTAACGTCTAGATTTTGTCTAATTCCTTGCTATTAAGGATAACGAGGCATGAATTACTGGTGTCTGGGTTCTAATTTTGGCTGGCCCTGACTTGCTTGAAGTGAAGGATTGCCCTAATTCTCTCCTCTTAAACGAAGCATTATGCAACATGATTTCCAGCCAGAATACTACTAGATCCAAATAGAGCTTGGATTTCCATTTCCTGGTGGGGGAAAATAGCTTGTCTCTTTATATTCAGTGGTAAATGGAAAGATATTCAAGGTGGGAATTGGAATCATGTGAGGTAAGGCCAGGGCTGAGACCAAGGATGGAAGGTGAAACTGCAGTGTGTGTGTGTACTTATTTGTATGTGTGTTTGTGTGCATGCACATGTGTGTATGTTATGGGGTTAAAGACCAGAAAGCAGGCTGGAACAAGCCAGTATTGATGCAGGACACATGTCAGTAGGAGAGGCTCTGGGTTAGGGGGGTGGAATTTGACATTTGGGACAATTTGACAGTTGGACCTTGTGTCGTTCTTAAATAAAAAACACCCTTGACAACTGGAGGAGGGCATGCCAACCCACTCCAGTATTCTTGCCTGGAGAATCCCATGGACAGAGGAGCCTGGTGGGCTGCAGTCCATGGGGTTGCAAAGAGTTGGACAAGACTGAGAGAGTAACACTTTCACTTCACATGTCAGCTGTAAGTATGATATAAGTGTGCACAAGGATGGCGTCTTCCCAGGGGCAACTACATCTCCATGGGATCCCACCATTCTCCTTAGTCTCAGCCTTCTGTGAACCTCTCTCATCACAGACCCGGTCTCAGAAGCTGCAGAGCTATGCTAGTCAAAGGCCTCATATGCTGTAGATTGGTTCCGCAGCTCTGATTTCTGGGCACAGTCTGAAGAGGGCCCTGCTGGGAAGATCTGAGCTGTGCTGATTGGCCCTGAAGGCTCTGCCCGTGGGGAGGGGTATTACAGTTAGTTCATGAGGAACAGCCACGAGGACATGGCCCAGACTCGATATGTCTCAGCCACTCCAGGTGGCACCATTTCATCTTTCACATTGGGAACAGTTCAAGTTTTTTAATAAATTCCAGGCAACAGGATTACTCTCTTGCTTCTGCTCCCTTTGGTATGAATGAATCCCAGTTTATTAGGCAGATAATATCTTTCCTCTTGGGGCCTCAGACATCACTTTGAGAGATGACTTCCCATAAACAAAAGAGAGCAGATGACACTGCAGTCAGTTCTGGTTCAGAGGATAGACAGTCCCTGAGAGATGAGGTCCCTGTGAGAGAGAAGGTGAAGACCCCACTCACCAACCAGGCAGAGGAAGCCAATGCACCCTTCCTCTGCCTTTCTGTTTTACTCAGGCCCTCGGTGAATTGGCTGAGACCCTCCCACATGGAAGAATGTGATCCCCTTAACTCAGTTCTCTTATTTAAATGCCCATTTCCTCTGGAAATACCCTCAGACACACACACATAAATCCCGTTGAAGCAGATCTCTGGGCACACTGTGGCCTGGTCACACTGATATATAAAATGAACAGAAGACCCACGTGGCTCTCTGGACAAAGGGCCCCACTGGCCAAGGGAACAACTTGGGGCAGAATATGACTGTAGATGATTGACAGAGACATCCACAGTCCTTAGGTTCCCTAGTGTCTCCACCCTGTTAGTTCAGGTGCATATGAGGAGAAGCTGCCTTGATGGTCAGTTCTCACCATTGCCCACCTCACAGTTTCAAAGGTCCAAGACCTTGCAAACTGCTGACAGAAGAATCCACATATCGTTACCAAAAGTCAATTCTGTTATGCAGCAGGGCCTTTGCACATGTGAGCTCTGTGACCTTAAGCCAGCCACTTTCTCCTTTCATTCAGGACATGGGGCCATGATGGCTTCTCCCACTGGGGGTTGCAGTGACGTTCCCATGATTGAATGACCACGGAAGTGCTTTGTGCCCAGCTCTCTGAAAATAGCAGGGATTGTTCCCACTGACCCAGAAGATGTCCTACCTGCCCATGGATCAGATGGAGTCAGTCATTAGCATGTCTCAGCAACTCAGCAACCGGCAGGCCCCTGGTGAGAGAAGTTCTGTGACAGGAGTTCAACTTAGGGCTGCAGAGGGGAATGGGGCCTTGGGTAGTGTTTTCACATCTTGTTCTCACTCATGCAGAGGGCTGAGATATAGACTTGACACTCTTGGGGATGCTTTAGTGTCCTGTATTAGTTTTCTATGGCTGTGTTACAGATTGTGCGTGTGTGTGTGCTCAGTTGCTTCAGGTGTGTTTGACTCTTTGTGACCCCATGGACTGTAGCCCATCAGGCTCCTCTGTCCATGGGATTCTCCAGACAAGAATACAGGAGTGGGTTGCCATGCCCTCCTCCAGTGTTATAGATTACCAGCTGTAAATAGCATCTGTTTGTTCTCTTCTTGTTTCCATGTCAGGAGTGCTCTGTTTGCTGGGTCCTCTGCTCATGGGGTTCTCACGAAACAAGATGTGAGTTGAGCTGGGCTCTTATCTGAGACTCGGGAAGAATCTGTAAACTCTACTTTCAAAGGGCTCCTGTGATTAGATCAGACCAGCCTGGATAATCTCCATATCTTAAAGTCAACTGACTTGAAACTTTAACTACATCTGCAAAATCCCTTTACAACATTAGCAAGATTACTATTTAATTTAATAACCTGGGAACAGATGTCTTGGGAAACCATCCTTAGAATTCTACCCACCATATGCCCCCACTGAGTTATTAGAATCATGTCAACAATTTCCCTCTGGACGCCACTTCAAGCCCCATAAAATGAAACAAAGATTTTGTCTCATGACCCTCAGTGCAGAAGGGAAACAAGACCTCTTCCTCCTAGTGTTGGTGTTTTTTTTTTTTTTTTTCTTTATAGCTAAAGCTATACCCTGAGCATGAGGGCTGCATGTCCAGAAGGAGTTGCAGTTCCAAATGTCAGTCATCAATATGGAAGATTCTATTTCTCAGACAGGAAACTCAAAGTCCAAGGCAACTTCCAGGCAGGTAGTGAGGCTCATGTCTCTCAGGATAGTTGGAAGGGACCAAGGTCCAAGTGGGTCATGGTCTTTCTGGCAAATGACACTGAGACTCCTAAGAGGAAAAACTTTTCAAAGCTCAAGACTTGGGGTGATGTCAGGCTATCTGCTATTATGTCCCTCTGGATGGTGATGTTTAGTTAAAGCTGAATTATTTCTAAATAATGACACAGCCCACAGGCCAACAACCCAGCATAGGCAGGGTTTGGTGTTGGAGGAAACTACAGTGCCCACCTAGAGAGACACCTAGTAGGCTATCCATTTGGGTATTTATGGGCACTTGGGTCAGTTGGGGATGGAATATTGTCTTTTTCAAACTTTCCACTGGAGTTCAGATCAATGAGTGACTCAGTCTGCAATTTCTTCTGATGAGAACACTGCATTTCCATCCAGATAGTGAATTGTATAAGAAACTTCTATCCCAAACACTGAAGCCAAGCAAAGAAAGATATGGCTGAGCCAAGAGTCGGAGGCAACATGGAGGGCAGGGTGGGGCCTGACAGAGCTGCCGGAGCGCCATCTGCCACTAACCATCCCAAAATGATCAGGGGGGGAGGAAGAGAAGGAGCTCTGGGATTGAACATGATGACTTTTCCTAAATTCAATTAAAATCGCAGTCCATGTAGTTCAGAGAGAAGAATCCTGAAACTTCCACCTCAGGTCTAGGGTGGGAGGGCAGGAGAGCTGGCCCTGTCCTCATTAAACAAACAAAGCTAGCTCGCTGGGTTCTAACTGCAGCTCTCTTTTCACAGCTGGGACTATCCAAGAGACAAGTCACATACTTCTTCCTCCAATATGCATCAAACCAGCAAAAACCAGCAAAGCCCACACACAAGGTGGTGCTGAGTTAATGTGAGTGAATGAGTGGGAAAAAAAAACAGAAGACAATTAAGTAACAGAGTCTTGGGAGGGGGGTAGTCCTGGTACTGCCTTATCACATGACAAGGTGACATTTTGCCTCAGTAAAGTAAGGGTTCTAAAGCTTTTCCACCTAAACGTGGTGGAGGAGTCAGGAAGATATTCTTTCAAGAAGCTTCTTACCGCATTTTCCAGTAAGTGGCCTGAGCTGACCCCTAAAAATGGTGCGCTATTCACTCGACCCAGAAAACCCCACAAAATCATGCAAATAAAGAGGTTCAAATCTTCGTGTTCACTTTAAGAACACTCGTGAAACTGCCCTGGCCTTAAAGGGTATGCATATCCGAAAAGTATCTGAAGGATGTCACTTTAAAGAAGCAGTGTGTGCCATTCCATCGTTACAATGGTGGAGTTGGTAGATGTGCACAGGCCGAAACAGTGGGGCTGGATGCAAGGTCAGTGGCCCAAAAAGAGTGCTGAATTTTTACTACACATGCTCAAAAATGCAGAGAGTAATGCTGAATTTAAGGGCTTAGATGTAGATTCTCTGGTCACTGAGCACATCCAAGTGAACAAAGCCGTCAAGATGCGGCGCAGGACTTACAGAGCTCATAGTCGGATCAACCCCTACATGAGCTCTCCCTGCCACATTGAGATGATCCTGACTGAAAAAGAACAGATTGTTCCTAAACCAGAAGAGGAGGTTGCACAGAAGAAAAAGATATCCCAGAAGAAACTGAAGAAACAAAAACTTATGGCCCAGGAATAAATGCCGCAGAAAATAAATGCAAATAAAAGTAAAAACAAAAGAAAACAAGAAGCTTCTTACCAAGTTTGACCACCACGGCATAAGAAGCATGAGACTTGGTAGGTAGGACTCACCTGACAGCTGCTATTATCTTCCCTCCTCTCCTTCATCCTTTTTTCATTTGTATCTGAGCTGAGTTAACTGCAGCTCCTAAAAGAGAGAAGTCGAAAATTTACCTTTGTATCAAAAGTACCATTATGGATCCGACTCAGCCTAGTTCTTGGACCTTCAGGGGTGGTGTTATGAGAAGGCTGGTGGTGAAACAAAAGACTGAAAATCAGAGGAATGGGATAAATATCTTGATTTTTTTTAATGCAAAAATTGGGCTCAGGAAAACTGAATGGATCAGTGACCATGTAAAGTTGCAGTAGTTGATTAAAATCTCATCTCCTCCCCAAAGGACCAGCTCCAGACAGTTTTATGGGTTGATCATTTTCTCAAACTTCACAAGAAAAGATAATCTCTCTTCTCTACATGTTGTTCCAGAGATCAGAAAAAGTGGGAAAGGTGCCCACTTGAGTTAGATGGCTACTATAATCTTGATGCCACATCTGCATTGGGACAACAAAAGAAAAAGACCATAGAGAGGAAATGTCAGTGAGAATATAGATAGCAACTGGTAAGCAGAATATTAACCAAATTTGACAGTGCATTAAAAACAAAACCAAACACAGCAAGCAAACAAATGAAAGATTGCACCATGGCCAAAGAGACTTTCTCCTCAGGATGCAAAACTGGTTCAGCATCAGGAAATCTATCAATGTAATTTATCACATTAATACACTCAGAGAAAACAATGAAAAAAAATCTTTATAGACACATAAAATCATTTTAGAAAGGCAAGCATTTATTTGTGTTAAAAACATTAAAAATTATTAATAAAGGGATCCTCCTCACCTCTATTAAGACTACCTGTTAAAAACCCATAGCAAATATTATACATACTAGAGGAGACAAACTTTAGAAGCATTCCCTTTAAGGTAGGAAGCAAGATGAGGTTGCTGCTATCACATCTGTGAAGTCCTAGAAAGAAATAAGCAATCTAAGGATTGTTAAGGAAGAGACAAAATAAGTGTGTTTGAAAATGATGTGATTGTTTACATAGAAAGATTAAGAAATTAGATAGACTGTTAGAACTAATGAAAAAGTTCCTCTTGTTTACTAGATGGAATATCAATACTCGAACATCAGTAGTATCTTTTGCACTGGCAGTGACCAATTAGAAAATATAAATGCACCAATATGGGTATGGATATAGGAAGTACAGAAGATGAAAATGATGGAAATATACAGCAGTTAAAGGAGAAGAGCTATGAACATGGGCAAACCTCAAAGCTGTAGTGTAGAGCGATGAGAATAAGAGGTAATTAGACCACACTACCAACTACCACTTATTTGTGCTAAGTGCTTCCTGGTTAATCCTCACCACAACCTATCAGCTTGATATTTTAAAAATCCCTTCTTTATTGGTAAGAAAATAGAGAAGAAATGGAGAGCTGGGACTTTAGTAAGTCATGAAGGTTGGGTCCAAATCCAGCCTGACTTCAGTCTGTGCTCTTCTTACCACTGTGCTAGTACCCAGGGCCACTTGCCAAGCAGGGGTGTGGAATGACTACAGGATGGTAGCATCTTCGCCATTTAGCCCTCATTTAACATGGCACCTTACAGTTTGTAAAGGACCTTCTTGCCCAAGCTTTCATGTGGTCCTCATGAGACATTTACAGATGAGAAAAGTGAAGCTCAGACATTAAACAACTTGTCCAAGGAGATGAAGGAACTGGGATGAGAAGTCTGATTTTTTTTTTTTTTTGCTATCTACAAGAGACTCATAATTTATAATGTGTTAGTTTCAAGTGTAGAGCAAAATGATTTTGTTAAACACACACACACATACATACCTATATGCTTTTTCAGATTCTTTTCAATTATAGGTTATTGCAAGATACTGAGTAGAATTTCCTACTGTATATAAAATAGATGAACGAGAATTCTGATCTTTTGACTCCTACGTCAGTGCTTTTGCTGTTACACTAGAGTCAGGGGTGCCACGGCAAAGCTGGCAACCATCTGCTGTGAAACACCTACTTTTTTTTTTTTGTTTTTGCTTTAGTGTGTTTTGTTTTTAATTATGTTTTCAGATTTCCAAATTGAGTGGACCAATACTTTGGCAAAATGCAATAAAACTGAATTACTAGAAAGGCGAAAATTAAGACAAATTATTTTTTATTATTTTATTAGAAATTTAATAGGCAATATGAAATTGCTATAAAAGTTTTCCAGAACTTACTCTCTACTTACCTCATCACAGTCTGGCACTGAGCCATGGAGCACATTTGTAGTCGTGCTGTTCTAGGTCTGTATATCTGTTTAGTCTTCCAGCCCCATCATTCTCCTCACCTTTTCCCAGAGACCTGTCAAGGAAGCATCCTTCCTCCTAGTGTTACCTGAGAGATGGCCAGAGAGCCACCCACTAAGGCTCAAGGTTACCATCAAGATGAAGAGTTGGGCCAATTGGCACCTCCCTTAGAGGACACCTGTGCTGGGGCAGATGTGTGTACTGGAGGCGCTTGTTTTTGTAGTTTTAGTCACTCACTCTTTTTGCAACTTCATGGACTGTAGCCCGCCAGGCTCCTCTGTCCATAGGATTCTCCAGGCAAGAACACTTGAGTGGGTTGCCATGCCCTCCTCCAGGGAATCTTCCTGACCCAGGGATCAAACCTATGTCTCTTGCATTGGTAGGTGGATTCTTTACCACTGAGGCACCAGCGAAGCCCAGTGGAGGGATTGGGAGAGTAGAAATCATCTGGAGTGATTGCAAAAAGTAACAGCAGGAAGAAAGGCAGTTGCTGGTCAATTAGAGTTAGAGAAGACATACCCTAGAGCTGCAGTGCTGAAACTCTGACTCTGAGTTCCAGAACCACCAGGCAACTGCCCAGCCTGCTTTTTGGAGAAACAACCTGGAGGGAAGTGACTTTTCCAGTGCAAATTTCTTTCAGATGAATGTATGACTTCGTTCTGAAACCTCCTTCAACAAGATCAGGGCACTGAGGATCAATTTGGTGCAGGGACTACTTCATGACTGTGCAATCAGTGTCTTCACACAGGGCCCCATGCTGGGTTTGACGCTTTGCTGTCATTATCTTGAAATTCATGATAATTCTGAAGAAGGGGCCACATGGTTTTACTCAGCATGGGACCCCACAAATCAGGTAGCCAGTGGTGATATGGGGTTTGTGTTCAACAGGGTAACCCACAGCGTGCCACAATGGGAGGCACTGGGTGAGGGACATTTAGGCTAGATTCGGTCCTACATGACTGATGAAAAATGCCAAATTTCCCATAGAGCACTAGAGAAATTGGCAGTCACTGCGAGTCGCATATTTCTCCTTGTAAGTCAGACAGCATCCATTGTGTGTGTGCAGAGGATAAAACTGTATTGAGAATACCTAATGAGATGTTAAGATCTGGTGCATTTCCAAGCTGAAGGAAATCAAACTGTGGTCTGTGGTCTCAGTTCCCTCTCCTGAGATTTCAGTGACCTCAGGATGAGTAAAATGAACATCATATGATATCACTTATATGTGGAACTTTAAAAATGATAGGAATGAACTTATATACAAAACAGAAACAGACTCACAGACATAGAGAGCAAACTAATGTTACCAAAGGGGGAAGGGAGAGGAGGGATAAATTAGGAATTGAGGAGTAACAGATACACACTACTGTATATAAAATAGACAATCAATAAGGACCTACTGTTTAGCACAGAGAACTCGACTCAGTATTCTGTGATAAAGCATAATGGAAAAGAATCTGAAAAATGATATATATATGCACATATATGTACATTGTCTTTTTTAATAGCTAAGTCATGTCAGACTCTTGTGACCCCATGGACTGTAGCCTGCCAGGCTCCTTTGTCCATGAGATATCCTAGGCAAGAATACTGGAGTGGGTTGCCAATATACCTATAACTATATATATTCACTTTGCTGCACACCTGAAATTAAGACATTGTAAATCTACTATACTTAAATTAAAAATTTTGAAACACAGATAGTTGCTTTGTATGCATCTCTTTTAATCCCCAAGCCTTTTCAAGGTAAATGTCATTAGCACCATTTTGCATACAAAGAAACTGAAGCAGAGAGCAGTTAAGGAAGTTTGCTTCAAAACGGACTCTCTCATATATAATAACAGAGCCTCTAAACAGTGACCATGTGAGAGAGCCACCATGGGGGTTATACTCTGTTAGGAATCCACATTCCTGGGACTGAGAAAATTTGCAGAGTGCTGGGGACCGGGTAGCATGGGGTGACCTCCATCAGTCTCACACATACGCGTATTATCCCAGCACGGCCACCTGCCTCCGACTGAGTTCTTTCTGCTCTTTCCCTCCCTCTTTGAATCTACCCTGCCTGTCATCCGCTATCTCCTTCTTCCTTCTGGAGTCAAAGAAGACCCTTCTCTCCCCAACAAGAGCTAGGCATTTGATATTGTGCTTCTGGGTCCTTCTGAGTCCTTCTGTGTGGGCTGCTACCAGGCAGCCCTAGGGCAAAGGGGATTGGAGAATGGGCGGAAGGCAGTAAGGGAGAGACCGCAGGCCAAGAAGGAGGCAATAGATGGTCTAGAGATGTATTCTGCTCCTCTACACAAGTGTGTTGTTTCCATTTTGCCTGGGAATTTGTCACCTCTCTTAACCACAGAAGATAGCAACTAAGCCTCAGATCTGCGGATGAGTATGATCAAACATTGGTGGGCATGGAGTCGACCAAGTCAATCTTCAGGCTGGTCTAACATGCCTCTCAGTAACATGTCCAAGATCCTCTTTCCTTCAATTAACATTTACCAAAGTTTTTGCTTTCAACTCGTCTCTGGAGCGTCCCTGACTGCCTCACCTTCATCCTTCATGTTCAGTTTTTTCTTTATTCCACCTCTTCCACAATACTCACATTCACATTTGTCACTGCATCTCTCCCCTCACTGCCCTACTTTACTCTCTTGGGAGTCTCTGGCTCCATCAAGGGTCTGTTTGTCTAGTCTCTGTGCTGACTCTGATCTCACTTCCACATTCATTTCTTGAACCCAGCTCTCATCATGACACAGCTCCGCTCAAAAACCACCCATGGTTCCTCCTCTATTCTACAATCAAACCCCAACAAGTCATTCAAACTCTTGTCTGATGGCTAAGCCTTATTTCCACCATCTTCGTATAATATATTCTTTGCTCTAGAAAAATAGGACTGTTTACCTTTCTCTAAACACAACTTAAGTTTTCTACCCATGGATCATGCATGTGTATCAAGCACTGTCCTTTCACCTACCTTTGTCCCAAAAAGTCCTATACCTTCTTTAAGGGCTAGAGCCTTAAAGACTCATTCTTAAGCTTTCTGTGAACAGAGATCATTACCTGGTTTTTTTTATCACTCCAGCAATTCAGCTTATTCACATTTTATGCCAATTATCTAGTCTGGTATCTTTTTCCACTATTGGGTATTGAACTCGGTGAAGGTAGGATCATGTCTTAGCCCTCTCTGTATTCCCAGGGTCTGCTTTATAGCAGATGCTCAGGCAAGTTCGTGAGTGGAAGGCTGCATGCAGTCTCTCTGCCAGAATCAAGTGATTCCTATTTGGATTCCTGTCTCAAATATAGGAATTTCTGAAAATAGTTATCTCCCCAAGTGGACTTATCTCCCTGAGTCAGGGGAGGACATGGTAAATGTCATACATATCTCTCTGCTCTCTGCACAAAGTCTCAAGCAGCATAATTGAATGAAAGGGCTGTAGGACAAGCCAGCTAACACTATGAAAGAAAAGATCGTAATTTTCTTTGCATATTAAAATGTAAAGATCTCCCCTTAGCTCAGTTGGCAAAGAATCTGCCTGCAGTGCAGGAGAACCCGGTTCGATTCCTGGGTCAGGAAGATCCGCTGGAGAAAGGATAGGCTACCCACTGCAGTATTCTTGGGCTTCCCTGGTGTCTCAGCTGGTAAAGAATCTGCCTGCAATGTGGGAGACCTGGGTTTAATCCCTGGACTAGGAAGATCCCCTAGAGAAAGGAAAGGCTACCCACTCCAGTATTCTGGCCTGGAGAATTCCATGGACTGTAGTCCATGGGGTCACAAAGAGTTGGACATGACTAAGTGACTTTCACTTCCAGTAAGACGTGTTTGAAGAAAATTTATAGTGAGCTAAAGCCTTAAGTCACCATGGAGCTATTGTGGTACAGGAAGAACGTGTGACAGTGTGTGCATGAGGAAGTGCATAAGGGACAGAAAGAAGAAATGACCTTTTTTGTGTGTGAGTTAGTGAGCGAGCAGATGAGAAAGAAGGGAAATAATTAAGCCACTGAATGAATGAATGAGTGAGTGATCAAGTTAACTAATTTGATGAACAAGCAAATGAATAAATGAATACATTCTTTCGCCTCTGTCTTTGGGGAACTTGTTTAGATTTCTGGACTTCCTGATCCCTTGGCAAGGGTCTCAGGCACAGTTTGGAACGGCCTTTGCTTCCTAGGGTTTTCAATTTCATCAAACACTTTCCTTTGATCTCATTTCCTTTCCTTTCATCCATAAGCAGTCTCTAAGGATGATGTATTTCAAACTTTATATGTATGGTATATAAAATATAATATATGGTATATAAAATATACCATATATTATAATATATAATGTGTTATATAAAATATAATATATATAATATATTTTATTAATATATGTATCTCACCATGAAGGCAGTGCCACTTGAAAACTTGATTAATTGCTGATGGTCTTCATCATTTATCAAGTGCCGGTTCTTGCTTGTAATCTTTAAAGGGAATTAAATTAAAAGAATTAAGAAACAATTATGTCTGGCAAAAGAAATAACTCTCTCCAAATCTAATCACCTTCTCATGGAGAGCTTCGTGCCAAGGTGGCTGGGAAGGGAGGAGCAGAGAAGCACCCACGCGCTGTTAAACTTCCTGCGGCTGGTCTGGGGGGAGAATGAGTCGTGACCTGCCATCGTGATGTGGGCAAGAGCAGCTCCTGACGCGGGCTGTGGAAGCGGGGCTGTGTCATGCTTGACTGTCTGCTGAAGCAGAGCTAGTGCCTGTGGGGCTGGGTCTCTTGCTGCTGCTATCACTGTCTTTCCCCAGAGCGGGGGCACCAGGACTGCCAAGGGGGCCCTGGGCTGCTGAGAAGCCAGGGACCGCCTCCCACACTCTCTTGTCCCTTACCACTGGGGAGAGAAAGAGGTTTGACTTGGGGCAGTTGGTGAAAGGTTGAAATAAATTCTAGGGCAAGGGTCCACCAGGCAGACAGCCAGTTATAAGAGTAACAGGGTCTGTGTGGGACTCTCTGCTTGAGCCATTTCCCAGCCCTCTGGCTCGCACAGGCATCCGCTAACTCCCACGTGCTGCCTGCCCACCTGCCCTGTCTCCGACTTTGGGACTGGGAAGATAGGCAGGGGCTTCACTATGGCTGGCCTCCATCCTAGGATGACCACAAGGGCCTGAGACCCTTTCTCCTTGGCAAGTACTCTGGACAGATCAGGCTGACACAGAGCCCTGACTGTTATCCCTTAAAAACATGGAAGAAGATTTTTTTTTTTCTGGGTGCTGGACCTACAGCTGTAAGACAGGCTATTACATAGAGAAGTGTCTGGGAAGGTTCCTGTGAGAACATGGTCTCTTGCCTCCTACAGTGTGGTCCTGATAGGTCACCCCCTGAGAGGTGCCCATAGGCCTCTCTTTTAGCCTTGGGACTAGCACTTAAAAATGCTCTATTTGCAAATTTGTAAGGAGTGAGCATCAGGGTCTCATATTCAACTTGAACTTTTGGGGGGTATCTGTCCAGGAGAAGGGATCATCGGCATTGCTCAGACTGGTGTCCCAGCAAGAATACCACGTGGGAGACAAGAAATCTTGGTCTCATGGGTACCCTATGTGGCTACCTTGAGACCATTACTTCCCCCTACCTGGCATCTTGCTCCCTTTGAATATGCAGTTCTTGGTCTTTCTCTGGTCCTCCATAGCCTTGTCTTTGTGAGTTTGAATTAGAAAACTGGTCCACAAGGCTTTTCATGCATTGGATTCCCCTGAAGAGCTCGTGGAAACATGACTTACTGGGCCCACCACCTGCAGTTTCTGATTCACTAGGTCTTGTGTTTCTAACATTTTTTTTTAATTGGACTTTAGCTGCTTTACAATGTTGCATCAGTCTCCGCTGTACAGCAAAGTGAATCAGCTGTGCGTATCTGTATAGCCCGTCTTTTTTGGGGTTTCCTTCCCATTTAGGTCACCACAGAGCACTGAGTTCCCCATGCTATACGGTAAGTTCTCATTAGTTATCTGTTTTATACATAGCAGTGAATATATGTCACTCCCAATCTCCCAATTCATCACATCCCACTTTTCCCCCTTGTGGTCCATATGTTTGTTCTCTATGTCTATGACTCTTAGACACAGAGAACAAACATATGGACCATACCAGCTTTTTTAGATTCTACATGTATATGTTAATATGCGATATTTGTTTTTCTCAGATTTCTGACTTACTTCAACTAGTATGACAGTCTTGAGGTCCATTCACATCCCTTCAAATCACACAATTTCATTCCTTTTTATGGCAGAGTAATATTCCACTATATATGCCACAGCTAACATGTTCTAATGTGATGCTGATGCTGCTGGTCTGGGGACCACTCTGAGAACCACTGGCGTAGATGGTATTAAAATAGGTTTCTGAGTACAAAGCAATGTCCTATCTGTGTCCTCATCAACTTCTGGAACAACTTGATGATGTGTGGAGTCTCTACCTTTTCAGAGTCAGAGAAGCAGGCTCATGATGGTACCCAAACTTGTGTAAAGCCCCACTGCCAGTGAATAGTGTAGCAAGATCTGAAGCCATGCATTTAACTCCCAGACCTCTTCCTGCTTCTCCCACATTCCACAGCCTAGAGGAAACCCTAGCTTATTTTTCAGCTTCCACAGTTGCCAATGCTATTTGTAGTTTCATAAAGATGGCACAAATCCAAATACTTGTATATAGCTGACTACATGCCAGGCACTATTCTCAGAGCTTTATAGGCATTACAGCAATTAATTTTCACCCTAACTCTAGGACATTGACATGCTGTTATTACTTTTATTCATTTATTTATTTATTCCTCATAACAAATTGTTTTCCTTTTTTCTTTAAATCTTTAAAATTTAATTTTGAATAGATAAGATATTCTTGTGGTTCAGGAAAACATAAGAAGTTATACAGTGAAAAGTATCTTTTATAACCATGTCTTTCATTCTTTGGTTTGCCCCTAGGTCATCTTAGATATGAGGAAACTGAAGCATGGACTAGTTAGCTCCCTTTCCCAGGGTCAGAGAGCTCAGCGGTATCAAAGTCAAGACTCAATTCTGGGCAGTCTGACTGCCAGGACTCTGATTTGAGCATTGTACCCCAGGGACAATGGTGCTCTTGGGAGGGTGCCTTGAGCCTCTGCCCTCCATGGCAGGTGAGCTCAGGAAACCAGGTCAGGGTTTGAGAGACAAGAGTGACATGGGCCAGGTCGTGTCTCCCTCTTGTGAAAATTTCCACAGCTTTTCAGGTTGCCTATTACATGTCTTATGTCTGGGGCTCCCAGTCTCTTCCTTGCGTCATCATTCCCAGCCCCCACATAACCAGGGCTGTTTGTCGAAGGGAGCCCAGACACACTCAGTGAGAGGTGTTGTGAGATGTAGCAGTCAGAGCACGCATGTAGGCATGCAAGCCTGCCGGGCCGGCTGCAAAAGGCTTGATTGCATAATGGCATTTAGAAAATGGCACTTGTCTTTTCTTCAAAGACCTTCAAGATGATGAATTGGGGCTTATTGAAATGGCCTTAAATCAAGCTTTCCATGCACAACAGTTTGCTCAGACTCATACAAAGTATATGTCTCTTTGGAGTTGCTGATTCTAGAAGCTCTCTACCACTGGCCACCTTCTGGGCTCAGGGACTGGGCCAGGGACCAAAGTCACAGAGGAGGAGAGTCTGGCACCAAAACAACCTGACAAGACAGAGATTGCAAGGTCCCTATGTACCTATGGGGACTCTGAAGCCCCAAGAGAAGAGACTGACCCAAAGGCAACTAATAAGCCAGCCAGGCAACTGCTTTCTGAGTCCTTTGGAACCTTCTAATGGTTATTTTCCCATGGGGCTACTCTAAGGTCTGCCCTTGTGAGTAGCATAATGCCTGGGGGTTGTCATTTGCCCTGGTGGGCCACCTCCCTTCTGTGTTCCTCTCTTCCTTGCCTTCCAGGATGGGCCAGAGTGATCTGCAGGCTACTACATCCACTCCCAAGTCCCATAGATTCTGAGGATACTGGTATGTGTGACTTCAGGATATGCACTCCCCTCCACTCATCACTCAAAAACCATCCCCACAACCGTCTTAAGAGTTTGGAGGACACTGCATGAAAACTGCCCATCTCATCTTCTACACGATCTCCCAGCACTGGGAACCTCAGCTGCCTCGTCCACCCACAGGCTATCACTCTCAGGTGCTAACCCTGAACTTGCATAAGCCCCAAATAAGCATCTCCTTAAACTTTGTGCTCCCCATCAGCAGACGAATGGATAAGGAAGCTATGGTACATATACACAATGGAATATTACTCAGCCATTAAAAATAATTCATTTGAATCAGTTCTAATGAGATGGATGAAACTGGAGCCCATTATACAGAGTGAAGTAAGCCAGAAAGATAAAGACCAATACAGTATACTAAGGCATATATATGGAATTTAAAAAGATGGTAATGATGACCCTATATGCAAAACAGAAAAAGAGACACAGATGTACAGAACAGACTTTGGGACTCTGTGGGAGAAGGCGAGGGTGGAATGTTCTGAGAGAACAGCATCGAAACATGTATATTATCAAGGGTGAAACAGATCACCAGCCCAGGCTGGATGCATGAGACAAGTGCTCAGGGCTGGTGCACTGGGAAGACCCAGAGGGATGGGGTGGGGAGGGAGGTGGGAGGGGGGATCGGGATGGGGAACACATGTAAATCCATGGCTGATTCATGTCAATGTATGGCAAAACCCACTACAATATTGTAAAGTAATCAGCTTCCAACTAATAAGAATAAATGGAAAAAAAAAATGTGCTCTAGTGTAGGTTGTCCAACCTCCTGTCCAGGAAGCAACATTCTTCTGAAAGACATTAGTGACCCTTTCACATTCTTAGTGCTTTAGTTTCCCCATCAGCTCAATTAGAATAATAGGACTCCTTGGCTTCTATACATCTTTGAGTGGTGAGGAAGATAGGGAAGGTTAGGAAGGAAGATGGGCAGAAAGATGAGGGAAGGTTCTTGTACACTGTAAAGTGCGATGCAGGTACAGTGTGTGCGGTTGTGTCTCTGCAGCTGGGCCCATCTCTCCTTGGCTTTCTCCGTGGGCCATCTTCCTTGACCTCCACAGGTAGAGGCTGCCACGTGGTTGAATGCAGACAGACCCCTTGGGATTGGGACCAAGCCTCCAGGGCCTGGCAGTCATGTCACTTGAGATATAAAAGTAAAACAAAACACAGCACATCACAAAACACTACCATCAACCAAAACAATGTCAGGAAGAAATAAAATCATGAGTATGGAATTCAGTGATGAGCTTTGACAACAGAATCCTGAAAGTTTTAAGAGGAGGCGAAGTGCAAGCAAGGCAGAGCTATACATAGACTGGGGCTGTGGGGCCAGACGGGAGGAAACAGGAAACTGACCTTGCGTGTGCCTCCCGGAAGCAGAGATGATAGAGCCACTCAGAAGGTCCCTGCTTTTGAAGATCCCCCTCCCCCTGTCCTGGGAACTGATAGATGTGGATTTAATGGCATCCTTTGTAATAAAGATAAGGAAACATGGGAGGCTGTGGGAATCCAGAGGAAAAGCCCATAACCCAGATCCGGTAGCAACATGGGGAGGGGAGCATAGAGACAGAGAAATCTTATAGCAGCTGACACTTGAACTGGGAATGAGAAAATAAGTATGAGTTTGCCATTTGGAGGGAAGGGTAGGCCATCTCGAGCACAAGGGCCTCTGCGTGAGCAGAGGCACAGAGGTGGAAAGAAGGAGTACACATGTGTTCTAGTGAGGTTAAAGCCTCAGCACACGGACTGGTGAGACCTCTGAGTTGCTGCTGTAACTTCTACATGGAAATGGGTAGTGGACAGTTGAATACACAGGTGAAAGTGAAAGTCGTTCAGTCGTGTCCAACTCTTTGCGACTCCGTGGACTATACAGTCCATGGAATTCTCCAGGCCAGAATACTGGAGTGGGTAGCCTTTCCCTTCTCCAGGGGATCTTCCCAATCCAGGGATCGAGCCCAGGTCTCCCACATTGCAGGTGGATTCTTTACCAGCTGAGCCACAAGAGAAGCCCAAGAACACTGTAGTGGGTAGACTATCCCTTCTCCAGCGGATCTTCCCAGCCCAGGAATTGAACCAGGGTCTCCTGCATTGCAGGCGGATTCTTTATCAACTGAGCTAGAATATTCGGTACGAAGTATGAATGAGAGATAAAGGTTTCATGGACTATAGAAAGAAGGGCCAAGAAAGAAGACTGATTATGAATATCTGAAGAGATAAGGGGGAAAACAAACAGGCTGGTGCTTTCCTCCTCCCCATGATCCCGGAAGGCCAGATAAGATGAGGCGAGATCCACACCCAGTGGCTTTTGCACCGTGGAGGTTCTGGATAATGCTCATCAGTGGAGTGTGGTCAGATTAGACTGGATGAAGGGTTGAGTGCAGGAAAGGGACGGGATGGCCCAAGCCAAGTAGATAGTTTTCTTTTCAAAGTCTGTTCTGGGAGAGACCCAATCTTCTTTTTTGTTTGGTTTGTGTTACTTCAGAGGATGGTGGTGACCTCTGTGTAGGTAAAACCTGAAAATGTCAGCTTGTGGACCCCCAGAGCCCCCTAGTTCCTCCAGCCAACCCAGTGGGAAATGATCCTTCTCATCTTGGTGCTCCTAGAGCAGTCACTGTATGTACCATTTGTACTACTACTGCCTTAGGTGGGGAGTAGTGGCCTGAATGTGGAGGAAGAATACTGGGGACCGAGATACCAGCCAAGCAAAGACCCAGAAGTAGGAAAGATTACAGTGAATTTGAGGAATAGATAGAAAGCGAACATGACTGACAGGCAGAGTGAAAGGAGTTGTAATTTCAGACATGGGCAAGGGTCAGGTTATGGCAAGGCTTGTCAGCCACTGTAAGGACTTGGAGCTTTGTTTATTTGATGCACAGTGGGAAGCTATTAGGGCTTCCCTGGTGCCTCCAATGGTAAAGAATCTGCCTGCAATGCGGGAGACCTGGGTTTGATTCCTGGGCTGGGAAGATCCCTTGGAGGAAGGCATGGCAACCCACTCCAGTATTCTTGCCTGGATGAGCCTGGTGGGCTATAGTCCATGGGGTTGCAAAGAGTCAGACATGACTGAGTGACTAAGCACACACACCACAGGGAAGCTATTAAAGGATTTTTAGTGTCGTGATCTAATTTACATTTTAAAAGATCACTCTGTCTTTGGTGTAGAGAAAAGATTATTGGAGGCAAGCTAGAAGCAGGGAAATCATTTATTTGTTTACCAAATATTTATTGCTCAATCATTCTCTGACAGAATTGATCTAGTGTTTGGGATAAAGTCGTGAAGAGTGAAGACCAGGGCCCTCCTCCCATAGAGGCATTGTTTTACTTGGATAGACAGACAATGGCAACTAAATAACTAAGTGACATGATTTTAGGTTCTGACAAGTATCACAGAGAAATTAAAATAGAGAAGTGACGTAAAGAGTGACAGGGTCTGAACAACTATATCAAGGTGACCAGAGATGGCCTTGATGAACAGTTAATATATGAACTGAGACCTGAATAAAAAGGATCCAGCCATTCAAATATTTTTAAGAGCTTTCCAGATCTCTCTGAAGAGTAACAGTAAATGCAAAGGCCCTGTGGTAGGCATGGTCTTGTTGTGTTCAAGGAGCAACAAGTAGAGAAGAGTGCCTCGCGGGTATGAAGCAGGAGGGGGAGAGTGTTAAGAGATTGATGTCAGAGAGTGAGGTAGGCAGAAACCACGTTCAGAGTTTGAAATTTATTCTTAGATCCAGATTTGCAAGGTAATCCACACAGCAGTCTCTAGTAAGTATGAGGAGTATAGGAAATAGGATAAAGGTCAAGGCCATAGATGGACTTGAAGGTCACTGCAGAAACCTCCGCCCAGAGAAGGGAAGGAAATTACACAAAATCCCATAGATTTAAGAGATAGAGTTGGAACAGGAGCTCAACCTGCCTGATGGCAGAGCCCATGCTCTTTCTCTGCAGTGTTCCACCTCTGGGTGGAGGTTGTTTTGTGGATTCCAGCAAACATTGTTCCTCTACCAGTGTTTATAGCTGCTGGCCATTTGGCCTTGGCATAGAGCTGAAATGTGGATAATCAAAGGTAGGAGGCTGGCTAGGTGATCTCTGGCCTTTCCTGGGTCTCAGATCTGGGCCTGAAAGGTCAGAGCTTGAAGCATGTTTTGGCCTCATAAATTGTTCATAAGCTCTGACGGTGAGCTCCAGATTTGTCACTCCCTAATCTGGCCATGGCTATAGCTAACTGACATCAAGCTCCGGGGAGCAATGCTGTAAATCATTTTCCCTTTTGTGCAAGAAGAAAAAATAGAAAATTACATTCTTCTCAGATTTCACTTTTGAATGTGCTGGTGCCTCTGTCAATAGCTCCTTTTTGCAAGCAAAAAAGCAGCGTGATCCCCGGGAAGAATGTGTTCTTATGGGCACCAGCCCAGTCATCCACACACAGAGGGAGAGTGCTGTTCACTCATCAGAGTGCTTTGCCCCATCAGCTCATAGTGTGTACCTCTTAACAGCAACCTGGGGTACAGGTCAGATTCCCCCTTTTGCATATTGGTGACCTAAACTCAGGAAGGTTGAAAATTCACTCCAGCTATCAGGAGGCAGAGCTGCACCTCAAATCTGAGCTGAAGTTCAGAGTCCTGTACTCTTGGCCCTGAGTGTGATTCAGGACTGGGGAACTGCCAACCGAAGTGGGGATAAAATCTGCCTGAGTAATGAAATAGCAAAATAATAATAGTGACAGTCATAAAATGCTGCTGCTGCTGGTAGTGGTGCTGATGGTAAACAATTCTTCACTGACTTCTCTGGAAATCAGAGAAGGGGGTCACACATGCAGGGATGCCCAGGGTGCACTCACAGTCCGTGCCCTGTGGCTAAGACGGGACCCCATTGGGGGCTCCATCCTCCAGGCCAGCGTCCCTCCCTCTCACCTTCTCCCAACCCTGAAGCAGAAGCAGAAAATCCACCCTCTCCCTTTCTTCCCACTTTCCTTCCTGCCTCAAGTCCCTGGCCCATACACTTTATGGCTGGCCACACCTTGCCTGCAGAGTCACATGGGGCCTCTGATCAATGGGACTGGCCACCCCATTGAACACAGCGGTGTCCGAAGTATGACCAGTCTTTGGCTCCCCTCCTGAAGATTGTGGTATTAATTCCTGTGCTTGCCACCAGAGATACAGCTGCATAGAGGCATGGGGAGCTGTTGGCTATTTTGAACACTGCTTCCAGAAGTGCACTCCATACACAATTGTCTCATGGGCTCATGCTCACTTCTGGTCAAATAGGCAAGAGTTACAGAGCGAAGAGCAGGCAACTGGCCAGTGAGTGAGCTCAGATCTGAACTGCTCTGTGGCCCCACCAGGGCACGTCTCTTCTCTGGACCTTGGTGTGTCCAACTGAGACAGTAAAGTTAGACTGGAGGGCCTCTGAGGCCTCTTCCAGTTTTTACTATCATTCACTCCATCTCTCCTTCTCACTCGTTTCCTCTCTATCTCTCTCGTTCTGTTTTGCTCTCTTGCTCTCACTCTCCTTGTTCTGTCATTTGCTTTGTCTGCCAAACACCCTAGGGCTTACCATAAACGTGTAACTGGTCTTGTAATAAACATTCCACACTCTATCCAGCCAGAAGTGTGTTCTTTCTTCAGAGGACTCCCCTGGGGTGGCACTGGCTTGTTCCAAAAGGCAGAATCATGACTTGTGCCTGGATACCTTTGCACTCATGGCCTAGAACCAGTTGACAGGAGGAAGCTAGCTTCATATCCAACAAGAATGCTTCTGTGAACAAGAGGACCTGTGTTGGCAGGTTGATGGACTTGGATTTCAACTTGCCTGGGCCTGGTCTCCAGAAGCTGGGCACCAAATTCAGCAGCCTTAACTTTTCAAAAATATTTGTGAGGGGAAAGAATAGAATTATCTTCTGAGCTGGCCATCAAGAGTCAGAGCCCACTTGCAAGGACGCATCATCAGTAGGAAACCTGGGACTAGGTCTGCAGTCATCTGTTCCCACGTCTAATGAATTCCCATTGCACTATGCATATCACTCAGTGAGGACCCCTGTGATGTTGAGAGAGAAAGAATTGAATTTCTATTTTTGTTAACTTGTAATTGAAATTTCTCATTTCATTTCATTTTGTAGGCAGTGAACCACGACAGCATTAGTAATTTGTGAAACTCTGTCTCACAGAAATCACAGATTATTTTCCTAGTGTATTATTATCATCATAGCTATCTCGAGATAGTCTTAACAGTCCATAGTATTATGAAATTATTGCAGTTGTTAGAATCACCATTAAATTTTAAAATTTCAGGCATTAATAAAGAAGCATATATGTTAGCATTTCACTGCAAGTTTTGTTTAATATTTTGATATAATTTGTGTCTTTTATAATCTTATGCATTTTAATGCATTTAAAGTATTATTCTGAGATAGGATTCACGGGTTTCATCCATCTGCCAAGGCTCACAGCAGAACAGAAGTGTAACACAGCAGTCTAGGGCCCACCCGAGTCTTGGAAATCATTGAGAGTCGAGCCTGGTGTAGCAGGCTTTCATTCTCACTAGACCTTACCCCAGGCACCTACTCCCCCCATAAGACACCTGCCTGGATGTTATTCATTGTCCAACCTCAAAACAGCTTGCTCTTCTAACAAGGGTGGGTTTGAGATCTTCTTTTGATCTCACTGTAGTTTGTCTGCCCCCAACATCAGCTCTTCAGTCCAGGCTTTGCTTAAATGCAGGCATCTTGTGATGTCTCCCCTCCCCTGCCTCCTTCAGCCTTGGTCATGCCTCCTGGCTTCACTATTACCTGCTTCCCTCCTCCACCCTGGCTGCTGCCAGCACTGTCATGTCTCCTCTTTCCTCCTCCCTGGCCCACAGCTTAGCCCAAGAGAGGCCATGGTGCCCCATACGCCCTGCCTTTTCCGGTAGAACTCCTGCGACAATTTGGCTTGAGGCTCCAAGAAAGTGATGGGGTTGCTGTTTCTGCTGATGCTGATAGCGGTGGGGCAGCCGTGATGATGGCAGGTGCAGAAAGGAAATCAGACCAGCTCTGAGCCAGATCATCTGACTCCAGGACTTCCTACCTACTCTAATCTCTCTAGTCACACCACCTTCCTACCCACCCCAACCTCTCTAGTCACACCACATCTGCTTGCAGTTTGGTGTCTCCAAATGCTCCCTCCCATCCAGGGTTGTCCTGGGCAGTGAACGAGCCATTTCCTATTGGAGCTCCAGATGATGGACCCAGAGGGCACCTTTGGAGTGAGGCAGGTGAGACTGGGATGGCAAGCTAGCTGGTTTGGGATCCCTTACCAGCCACATGAACTTGGACAAGTCCCTAACCTCTCTGTGCCTCAATTTCCTTATCTGTAAAATAGAGAGGATTGTTGTGAGTGAAATGAACTCATCCTCTTAAAGTTCTTAGCACAGTGGACACACCATCAGTGATAGCATTGTCTTTATTAAGCAGGTGCATGTTTGCAGGGAGGGAGCAAAATGAGGAATTCTGGGTACAAGATGCTTCCAGATTCCAGGAAGCTCAGTTTGACATCCGCTGCCACTGCCCCTTCCCAGAGTGCCTGCACTGGAATCTAGAAGGGAAGTGACCTTCCAGCTTACTCCACTGTTCCCACTCAGCCCATGTTGTTTGGAGTATATTCCTTCCTTAACAAGCCCTCCCTCCCAGGACTGTCATGGGCTTCAAGGAGATATTGCCTATGCAGAGACAGGAGCTCCTCTGAAATAGCCATGCAGTAGATTCCCCAAGAAATTCCACCTTTGAAAGGGATTTGTTTCGGACTCTAGACTCACCTGCCTGCAGCTGCTGGATAGTTTCCCAAAAGCCCAATAGCCCAGAGTCACCGAGCCTGGACTGCATAGCTCCCCTCCCACAGTAGCCTTCCCTGAGGCCCCACACACAACATCCCACTCCTGTTGGGACCAGACTCCTGCCTTTGTCTCTCCATCCCCCATGCTTTGATCCAGAGGCCCTGCCCCTCCTCCAAGCCCCATGCTCCCCGTCCTTTAGGGTCCAGTGCCAGTCCCTCCTCCTCCAGGAAATCTGTGCTGAGTATAGTCATACATTCTCAGACGTCAGAGCTCTGGCTGCCCACGCATTACTCAGCCTTCATTGACTGCCCCTCCTTTGGATTCCTGCAGCACTTAAGGCCCAAGTCAGACAATTTAGCACTTAATTACAGACTGTCATCAATTGTGCCTTAATTTTTGCTTGTGCATTAGAGTGTTATCCCCCAGCTCTCTCAAAAGCTTTTAGAGGACAGAGAGAAGTAAAGACACCAACATTTCTTCCTGACACTGCTGTAGAAATATGACTTGTGTGGCGTCTTTAGAGTTGAAAATGAACCTTTTTATTCTGCTGTCATTCAGTCACCCTACTTCCAGATCTAAGTCTTTTCCTACAGATTCTTTAAAAAAAATTGCATTGGTTGATTTACAATATTGTGTTAGTTTCAGGTATACATCACAGTGATTTAGTTATATACACATATACCTACATCCACCCATATATATATATATATATATATATATATATATATACATACATATATACCTACATATATACATCTGTATATACATACATACATATATATACACATACCTACATATATACATCTATATATACATATACATATATATGCATAAATATATATTTTATACATATACATATTTTTTTTCAGATACTCTTTCCTTATAGGTAATTACTCAATACTGAGTATAGCTCCCTGACCTATACTGTAGGTATCTGTTGGTGTTCCAGATTCTTTTTGTCCCGAAGATCCTCAGCAACCAAACCTCCAGGAGCTACAGCCCACATATTGCAATATCCTCCATCTCCTCTGAAGGGTCTGCCCACTCAGGTTAGGGTTTCTCAATACTAGGGCTAGTGGTATAACCAACTAAGCTTGGGAAAAAGCTGCCACCTATGGGAACAGGACTCTTCAGGATGCTTGAAAAAGGATTGCTTTAATAAGGTAGTGTGGCTTCATTGCCTGGGACAGACTACTGTGATCTGATCAAAGTCTGCCCAGTAGGCTCCTTACACATACAAATTTGGACACAGATTGTCTCCATGTCACCCACCCATCTACGATGCTTATTTAACAGTGAAACCTCAGTCTGCTTTCCCAAACTATCTCTGCTAAGCCAGTCATCTGAGGCAGCAAAGAAAGACAGGGGCAGCAGCGATACGCTTGCTCCACTACATTTATTGAACATTCATCACCTGTCATGTATGTACTGCTGGCTGAAATGACAAAGAGGAGAAAGAGGGAGTCCTTGTGTTCCAGAAGCCGATGGCCTGCTGGGAAACACAATCTATACAAGCCAACTAAACTCCATAATGGAGGAAACCACAGGGACTGTGAGGGCTTGTACGAACAGCCTAACTTCCCAGATCAAAGGAAAGTTCTTTCTATTTCCCCAGGTTCCCTAGCGAGGTACTCTCTCAACAATGCAACAAGCCCCAGCTCCTCTGCACGCCTTCCTCCACTGCAGCTTCTGACAGAGGTTCAGAAAGAGAGAAATTAATCTGATAGACAGGCACAGAGGCAGTTTCTAGTAAGAGGATGCAGGATGGGGGTCTTTGGGGTCATGATGTTGCTCAGAGAGTTGCCATCTCACTGGCAGTACCACTTAGCTCCAAAGCAAGAGCTGAGGGAAGTCCCTGACACCATGGTTACAAATGGCCTTATCTCTGTGAGGCACTCACAATGGAAGCTATAATGATTGTCCTAGTGTCTTGTTCACAGACAATACATCGGGCAAATAATGATAGCTATGGTCCAGTGGAAAGAGGCATGATGTTGGGGTCAGGGATTTGCATTCTAATTCTGGCCAAGCCACTTACTAGCTTTGTGACCTTGGGTAATTTATTTACCTTCCTTGCTTCTGTTTCCTCATCTGTCAAATGAGGTTAGTAATAGTATTTTGAATAGGATCAAATGAGATCATATGTTTTAAAATTCCTCCATAGAGCCTGACATACTATACGTAATCCACGAACGGTTACTGGCTATTGTTATTAAAATAATCTTCCTTCTCCCATTGGCAGTAATAGAAGCAGCAGCAGCAGCATCTCTGTACCAATTCCTCCTTCTCCCTCTGTCTGGCCTGTCTACCCCTCAGCTAGCTGAGTCTCTGAGCAAGTGAGAAGCAGAGAACCTGACAAAATGGACAGAGATATTGTCAGGTGGGTCCAGGCAGCTTCCTAGCAAAGAATTAACAGTTGTTGCCAGAGATAGGCGGAGAAGGCAATGGCACCCGGCTCCAGTACTCTTGCCTGGAAAATCCCATGGACGGAGGAGCCTGGTAGGCTGCAGTCCATGGGGTTGCTAGAAGTCGGACACGACTAAGTGACTTCACTTTGACTTTTCACTTTCATGCATTGGAGCAGAAAATGGCAACCCACTCCAGTGTTCTTGCCTGGAGAATCCCAGGGACGGCGGAGTCTGGTGGGCTGTCTATGGGATCGCACAGAGTCGGACACGACTGAAGCGACTTAGCAGCAGCAGCAGCCAGAGACAGGGCTTCTGGAGTAGGGGCTGGTGAGATGGCTGAGCTCACTTGCTCAGATTGCTATGTCCCTCTGCAGATGTTAACTTGTACATTTCATCTGATGAGTGTGTAAAAGCAGTAATGAGTTCAGCCCCGTCCTCTTTCTGGGAATTAATGACTGAGGATACAATATGGTCCTTTTTGCAGCCATTAGTGCCGGGCTATTACTGATTCCGAGAAGGACTACATTAAGGCCCTGGTGAGGTTATGAACCCAGTGTTTTGCTAGGTTGGCTGATTGTGGGGATGCACTTGGTGCTTTGAGCCTCAATGTCCTCCCCATTAGCCATTCAAATGCGTGTACCACTTTGTTCTGTTCCAGGCTTGCACTAATAATGTTTGTATGTTTGGGCAGATTTTAAGCAATGTGATGCCCAATGACATTGTCAGCTCCCAAATTAGAGTACCTTTAAGTGGAAAGCACTTAGCTTGGACATAAAATGTCATTTGTGGAGACAATGGATGGTGGCTTTGGTTGCCTTTGGTTACTGTTCTCCAACCTAATAGCTTGGGAGTTACCAGGTCTGGGTTTTATCAAGCTATTATCAAGACTATTCCTTCTCTCTCTCTGTCTTCCTTCTTCCCTCCCTGCTTCCCTCTCTTCCTTTCTTCCTTCCTTCCTTTGTTTCAAGAACATTGGATAGGAGATCTATCCTCTTAACAAATATTACGTGCACTACACCATATTGTTAACTGTTGGCGCTTGGTTGTATAGCAGATCTCTAGGGCTTATTCATACTATATAATTATATGTTTATACTCATTGACCAACTATTCTGCCCTTCTCCCTTCTGGCAACCATCATTCTACTCTCTGCTCCTGTGAGTGTGATTAATGTAGATTATTCATAGAAGTGGAATCACATAGTATTTGTCCTTCTGTGATTGGCTTATTTCACTTAGTGTAATGTCTCCAGGTTCATCCATATTGTCACAAGTGGTAGAATTTCCTTATTTTTTAAGGCTGAAAAGTATTCCATTATATGTATAAGCCATATTTTCATCATTCATTTGTCAGTGGACATTTGAATTGTTCCCAAATCTTGGCTATTGTGACTAGTGCTACTCTGAACGTGGAAGTGCAGGTATCTCTTTGAGATACTTATTTCAATAGTTTGGGTCACTGGATCATATGGTAGTACTATCAGAGATATGTCAATATTTCCAAACTCATCAAAATATGTACATTAAATTTGTGCCATGTTTTGTGTATCAATTATACCTTAACACTAGGTCTGGGTGAACATCCGTATGGGCCAGTGCAGACACAGAGTATTTCCATTGTTGCAGAAAGTTCTATTGGATAATGCTGTGTATGGATATTTTCAGTTTGGATTTGATGCTGAAACAGTGGTAGCCATCTGAAAAACATTGAAAGGGGTTAGGGATCGCAAGTGAAAATGGAGATAGCCTGAGGTTTTGAAAGGTTGACTTTCCTGATAGCCCAATTGATAAAGAGTCTGCCTGCAATACAGGAGACCCCAGTTCAATTCCTGGGTTGGGAAGACCTGCTGGAGAAAGGATAGGCTACCCACTCCAGTATCCTTGAGCTTCTCTTGTGGCTCAGCTGTAAAGAATCTGCTTGCAATGTGGGAGACCTGAGTTCAATCCCTGGGTTGGGAGGATCCCCTGGAGAAGGGAATGGCTAGCCATTCCAGTATTCTGGCCTGGAGAATTCCATGGACTGTATAGTCCATGGGGTCGCAAAGAGTCGGACCTGACTGAGCAACTTTCACTTCACTTATACCTTAACAAAGCTTTTTAAAAAACTCTTCCTTCTCAACTCTGCTGCAGAGCTGTTTGCAGCCCTGGAGATTTGCCTTCTTTATACATTTCCAGAGGCTTCTTTTGTTTACTCCCCCACACAGGGGCACCTAAGTACCTCCTGGCATTGTTATAGCACTCTAGAGTACATGACACTCATGGAGGAGAGAAGGAAAGAGGCAGAAGTAATTATTTCCACTTTTTAGGTGATAAAAATAGAAGATCAGAGTTTAAAGGACCCATCAGTGGTCACTTGGCTTGTCAGTGTCAGAGACAGAACTGATATCAGGGTTTCTGCCTTCAAGCTCAGAGCCACTTTTTCTCCCTGATTACATCAGGGAAGTCTATGAGTTCCCTGAAAAAGTGCCACACAAAACACTGATCATTTATAAAATGATGAGCTTGATGCACAGTGTAAATTAATGCACTGCTTCACTCATTGAGAAGGTCTTACTAGGAAATAAATGTCAGCTGTATTAAATAGCGTGCTTAGTGAGAAGTTGGTTTACATTCTGGTTCAAGCTCCTGATCCCGTCAAAGATGAGTATATGTACCATACTTTGAGTAGTACTGGCCTAGAGTATCAGAACTGTAAGCTCTCTATAAGCTCCGTAGAGGTTAAGAGATCATTTCTGTTTTAATAATCCTAATAACTAGCTACCACTGATTTATCTGAGCTTTCTTGGTGTCAGATATTGTGTTAAGGTATGTATATAAACCTTCTCTACAACCTTATGAGATTGTCACTGTCATTAATCCCATTTTACATATGAGGAAACTGACAAATGGAACACCTAAGTAGCTTTTCTATAGTCATACATTTTATCAGTGAAGAAGCTGAGTTTTGAACTCAGACCACCTGATTCAAGGGAACACACTATTTGCCACAGTGTTACATACCTCTTATATCACTGTGGTATTCCCAGGGTAAAGTTCAGAAGTAATATGCTATTTTGAAAAACGATGAATGAAATATTTTCTTAGGGTGAATAGACAGTGCTGGGGAGCCAAAGGATACACCATAGGAGGAGTCAGATGGCAAGACAGTGGCTGTAAGAAAGAAGTCTGTCTCCAAGTCTGACCAAGTTTATCTCCTAATGCCAGAATTCATGAGTTAGGATGGGATATTGAAGCCTAATGAAGGAAATTTTAGAAGATATAAGGAAACCACCCATAACCTCATACCACATGAGCTGGGAGCAAGATAGAAATGTGAGCCAGCCCAAGAATGTCATGCTGTTTGGAAGCTTAGGAGGAGTCCAGTTTGTGTCCAGTTAACACATGAGGTCACTTGGGGAACGTCTTCCAAAAGCCCATGCTTAGGCCTAACCTGAAAGCTAGTAATTTCATAAGACTGATATGGGTACTGGACACCTACTTTTATACAATCTTCCCCAAATATCTCTGTTCAACAAATTTTGGATAGGGCATAGTCTTTAGAGTCAGACAGACTGAGTTCAAATGAAGAATACTAGAAATAAATACACGGGTAAGTTTAAAAAGTCTGTTTCATCCTCTTATTTCTCTAAAATATAGGATATTGACTAAAGTAATATATTTTCTTATGGGACTTCTATTTTATATATATATATAGATAGATAGATAGATAGATATATTCTCTATTTTTGTATCTAAAATAACTAAATCATAAATGGGTGATACAATAAATAGACCTATATGGATAAAACACTTTTACATTTTATAAGACAGTATTTTTTGTACCATATTAACTCTAAGTAAACTATAAAAAATTAAGGACCTATGATTTAGCACTTAGAACAATCATTAAAAGTAATACAAATAGACAACTAAATAGGTTGATATCTCTTAAAGTAATAATGAATGAACAATGAATAACCTTCAAAAAGAGAAAGCACCAAGCTCAGAAGAAATTATTCAAATTTTCTAAAATATTTTTAGAAGGTAGAAACAGAGGGAATACTACTTCCTAACTCATTCTATAAGGCCAGAAAACTACACAGCAATCTCTCTTTGAATACGGCTGCAAAAATTCTCAATAAAACATTAGAAAACTCAAACCCAAGGATATAGAAAAAGAATTAAAAACTATGACCAAGTGGGATTTATTCAAAATGTGCCTGGCTGGTTCAGAATTCAAAGATCAATAAATGTAATCCCCTGCATCAACAGGTTAAAGAAAAAAATAACATGATTATATCAATAGATACACAAAAAGCATTTGATAAAATCCAACACCCATTCATGATTTAAAAAAAAAAACTCTCAAGAAATTTTAGAGGGAAATTACTTCAACTCAATAAAGAACACTACAAAAATACCTATAGCATACTTAATGGTGAAAAACTTGAAACCTTCCTATCATCAGCAACAAGATGAGTATTAATATATCATCTCACACAATCGCTTTTCAACATTGTACCATAAGTCTTAGTTAATTCAATGAGACAAGAAAAGGAAAGAAAAGATATACAGACTGGGAAGAAGCAGACAAATTTATTTCTATTGGATAGAAATAAAAATGTCTTTGTTCACAGATGACATGATTGTGTAAGTAGAAAATCTGAAAGAATCCACCAAAAAACTTCTGGAACTAATAAGCAATTATAGCAAGTTTGGAAGATACAAGGTTAATATACAAAAGTCTATCTTTTTCCTACATACTAGCAATGAACAGTAGGAATTTTACTTTTAAAAATACACTGCCATTCATATTAGCACATACACAAAAAGAAATACTTGGTGTAAATCTTTAAAAATACAGAAATTGCCTGCTTTTCCAAAGTTCACCTTACACCACTTCACTTTTATGAAAGATCTGCATTAGTATAGGGCGTGCCTGGTGGCTCAGTTGGTAAAGAATCCGCCTGCAGTGTAGGAGACCTGGGTTTGATCCCTGGGATGGGAAGATCCCCTGCAGAAGGGAAAGGTTACCCACTCCAGTATTCTGGCCTGGAGAATCCCATGGTCCATGGGGTTGCAAAGAGTCAGACACGACTGAGCAACTTTCACTTTACGCTAGTACATATTTTTGCAATCCGAGAATCTGAGTAGGACCTTCACTTTTACAAAAAAAAGCAAAGGCAAAAAAGGGATGATATCATTTAGTGTTTGTTTTACAGGGAACTGCTATAGATGCAGCACATAGCCCAAGCAGCCAAAGTGGCACTTCCAAGCTCTTTCCCTGGTAACTACACTTAGTTATTCAGCATCAAGCCACTGCAGCTTTGGGCTTCCCAGGTGGTGCTAGTAGTAAAGAACCCGCCTGCCAATGCAGGAGACCTAAGAGATGTGGGTTTGATCCCTGGATTGGGAAGATCCCCTAGAGGAGGGTGTGGCAACCCACTCCAGTATTCTTGCCTGGAGAAACCCATGGACAGGGGAGCCTGGTGGGCTACAGACCATAGCGTCACAAAGATTCGGACATGACTGAAACAACCTAGCATGCACTGCAGCTCTGAACTGTGTCTGTGAGCATCTGTGTTTTTATCTTGATTTATTTTGTACATCCATTAACAAGACGGGTCCTAAAGGCAATTGTTTCTTCTTCACTTTTTGTCATTTCAGCATGTGAAAGGCTTCATAGGAGCCTCTGCTTTTGGATAGTCGAGGGAAACCTGTATATAAAGATGAATTTGAAGATAACTACAAAACTCTGATGAGAGGTATCAAGGAAGAACTACATGAATGGAGAGATAGTTCATGTTCATGGATAAGAAGATACAATTTGTCAAGATGTCGGTTCTTCCCACCATGATGTATAGATTCAGTGTAATCCCAGTCAAAATCTCACCAAGTTATTTTGTGAATTATCAGCAAGTTGTTTCTAGAGTATAAAAAAGAGTTGAAAGACTCAGGATGGCCAGTTTAATACTGAAGGAAAACTGACACTACTAGACTACAAGCCTTACCATAAAGTTACAGTAATCAAGACAGTGTGGTACTGGTGAAAGAATAGACAGATCAATGGAACAGAATAGAGATATCAGAAATAAACTTGCAAAAATACAGTCAACCAATCTTTGACAGAAAGCAAAGGCATTGTAATGGAGTAGAGACAGTCTTTCAACAAATGGTGTTAGAATACCTGGGCCTCTATATGCAGAAAAAAAAGTTTTTTTCATACCCTTAGATTTCATACCCTTCACAAAAATTAACTCAAAGTGAATCATAGACCTAAATGAAAAACTCAGGGCTTTAAAACTGCTCTGAAAATAAAGCTTATTAATTAAAAAAAGTAAAGTAATACAAGCGGCATACCTAAAGAAACCAATAGAAAAATTTAAATGAAAGCATAAAAATATTCAGATAAATCAAAAGAACACAGGGGAAAGAGCATAAGGGGAAAAAACACAGATGAGACATCAAAAACAGAAGAGCTAAGTAAAACAATATCAATAATTACAGTACATTTTCATTGAAAGACACAACTTAAAATGCAGAGATTGTTAGACTGTATAAAAGCATGATTCAACTATGGTCTGTCTACAAGAAATGCACTTTAAATGTAAAGACAATGTATACCATGCATACAGAAACCAAAAGAAAGATAGAGTGGCTATATTAATATCAACAACATAAACTTTAAGACAAAGGGCATTATAAGACATAAAGAGAAATATTTCATGAAGATAAAGGTCTCAATGCATCAGAAAGACCTAACAATCATAAATGTATACGCATTTAATGCAGGAGTTTCAAAATGCCCAAGGAAATTAACAAAAAATATTAAAGGAAGAAGTAGACATATTCACAATCACTGTTGAAGATTTTAATATTCTTTCCTACACAATTGATAGAATAGCTTCACTAAAAAATGAGTTATTATATAGATGATGTAAACAACTTATAACCACTCTGAAATCAAAATTTGATTAATGCAATTTTTAAAGAAGCTGTAAAAAGAACAAAGGAAATCCAAAGTAAATAGAAGGAAAGACATTAAAAAAAAAACAAAAACAATAGATAATATTAATCAAGTCAAAAGTTAGCTCTTTTAAAATATCAGTGAAATTGATTAATCTCTATTGCAACTAACTAAGAAAAAAGGGAAACAGACTATTAGGAGTAGGAGTGAAAGTGGACTTATCACTACAGGTCTAACAAGCATTCAAAGTATAATAGGAGAATGCTATGAACAAATTCCACTTCAGTATTCTTGCCTGGGAAATCCCATGGACAGAGGAGCCTGGGGGTTACAGCCCATGGGTTCTCAAAGAGTCAGACACAACTGAGTACACATGCACATGCACATGAACAAATTTATGCCAACAGTTTGAATACTTATATGTTAGCAAAGTATTTGAGCAATACAGCTTACCAAAACTGACACAAGACAAAATGTTTAAAATCTGCATGACCCACTGTCTGTTAAGGAATTCTTGCCCACAGTAGTAGATATAATGGTCATCTGAATTAAATTAGCCCATTCTGGTCCATTTTAGTTCACTGATTCCTAAAATGTCAATGTTCACTCTTGCCTTCTCCTGTTTGACCACTTCCAATTTGCCTTGATTCATGGACATAACATTCCAGGTTCCTATGCAACACTGTTCTTTACAGCATCAGACTTTACTTTTATCACCACTCACATCCACAACTGGGTGTTATTTTTACTTTGGCTCCATCTCTTCATTCTTTCTGGAGTTATTTCTCCACTGATCTCCAGTAGCATAATTAGCATCTACCAACCTGGAGCGTTCATCTTTCAGTGTCCTAACTTTTTGCCTTTTCATACTGTTCATGGGGTTCTCAAGGCAAGAATACTGAAGTGGTTTGCCATTCCCTTCTCCAGTGGACCATGTTTTGTCAGAACTCTCCACTATGGCCCATCTGTCTTGGGTGGCCCTATACGGCATGGCTCATAGCTTCATTGAGTTAGACAAGGCTGTGGTCTATGTGATCAGTTTGGTTAGTTTTCTGTGATTGTGGTTCTCATTCTGTCTGCCTCTGATGGATAAGAGGGCTTATGGAAGCTTCCTGATGGGAGAGACTGACTGTGGGGGAGTTCAGTTCAGTCCAGCTGCTCAGTCATGTCCAACTCTTTGCAACCCAATGGACTGCAGCACACCAGGCCTCCCTGCCCATCACCAACTCCTGGAGTTTACTCAAAATCATGTCCATTGAGTCAGTGGTGCCATCCAGCCATCTCATCCTCTGTTGTCCCCTTCTCCTCTCGCCTTCAATCTTTCCCAGCATCAGGGTCTTTTCCAATGAGTCAGTTCTCATCAGGTGGCCAAAGTATTGGAGTTTCAGCTTCAGCATCAGTCCTTCCAATGAAAATTCAGGACTGATTTCCTTTAGGATGGACTGGTTGAATCTCCTTGCAATCCAAGAGACTCTCAAGAGTCTTCTCCAACACCACAGTTCAAAAGCATCAATTCTTTGTTGCTCAACTTTCTTTATAGTCCAACTCTCACATCCATACATGACCACTGGAAAAACCATAGCTTTGACTAAATGGACCTTTGTTGGCAAAGTAATGTCTCTGCTTTTTAATATGCTGTCTAGATTGGTCATAGCCTTTCTTCCAAGGAACAAGCATGTTTTAATTTCATGGCTGCAGTCACCATCTGCAGTGATTTTGGAGCCCAGAAAAATGAAGTCTGCCACTGTTTCTACTGTTTCCCCATCTATTTGCCATGAAGTGATGGGACCAGAGGCCATGATCTTGGTTTTCTGAATGTTGAGCTTTAAGCCAACTTTTTCACTTTCCTCTTTCACTTTCATCAAGAGGCTCTTTAGTTCTTCACTTTCTGCCATAAGGGTGGTGTCATCTACATATCTGAGGTTGTTGATATTTCTCCCAGCAATCTTGATTCCAGCTTGTGCTTCCTCCAGCCCAGCGTTTCTCATGATGTACTCTGCATATAAGTTAAACAAGCAGGGTGACAATAATAGTCTTGACATACTCCTTTTCCTATTTGGAACCAGTCTGTTGTTCCATGTCCAGTTCTAACTATTGCTTCTTGACCTGCATACAGATTTCTCAGGTGGCAGGTCAGGTGGTCTGGTATTCCCATCTCTTTCAGAATTTTCCACAGTGTGTTATGATCCACACAGTCAAGAGCTTTGGCGTAGTCAATAAAGCAGAAGGAGATGTTTTTCTGGAATTCTCTTGCTTTTTTGATGATCCAACAAATGTTGGCAATTTGATCTCTGGTTCTTCTGTATTCTCTAAAACCAGCTTTAACATCTGGAAGTTCACGGTTCACATACTGTTGAAGCCTGGCTTGCAGAATTTTGAGCATTACTGTGGGGGAAACTGGTTTTTATTCTAATGGGCGGGGCCATTCTTAGTAAATCCTTAATCCAATTTTCTGTTGATGGGTGGGGCTGTGTTCTTTCCCTGTTGTTTGGCTTGAGGCCAGACTATGGTAGGGATAATGACTGTAATGGCGACCTCCTTCAAAAGGCTTGTTCACCTACTGTTGTATTGGCCACTGTCGACCCATGCCTCCATTGGAGACTCCTGGACACTCATAGGCAAGTCTGGCTCAGTCTCTTTTGGGGTCACTGCTCCTTTCTCCTGGCTCCTGGTGCACACAAGGTTTTGTTTGTGCCCTCCAAGTCTGTTTTCCCAGTCCTGTAGAAATTCTGTAATCAAACTCCATTGGCCTCCAAAGTCAAATTCCCTGGGGGTTCTCAGTCCCTTTGCCGGATCCCCAAGTTGGAAAATCTGTTGTGGGTCCTAGAGCTTTCTTAATGGTGGGAGAATTTCTTTGGCATAGTTGTTCTGCAGTTTGTGGATTGTCTGCTCAGCAGCTCTTTGGTGGGGCTAATGGCGACCTCCTCCAAGAGGGCTTATCCATAAAGGACAGGAAAGGAATCAGTCATCATTAGTGATAAAGGAAGTGTAAATTAAAATTACAATGCAGGGACTTCCCTGGCAGCCCAGTGATTAAGACTTTGCCTTCCAATGCTGGGTGTGCAGGTTCGATACCTGGTCAGGGAGCTAAGATCCCACATGCCTGAATTATTGCAAGAGCCCCTTCCCTGACTTCCTTGCTTCAGCCCTGTCCCTTCATGATACTCCCCATCCAGCAGCTGGAGTGATTCTTTTAAAACATGATTCAGGGACTTCCCTCGAGGTCTAGTGATTAGAAATCCAGGCTTCCACTGCAGGGAGCTGGGATTCAATCCCTGGTCCAGGAACTAGGATCTAACAAGCTGCTCTAAGTTTTATGGCTTCTGCCCCAGCCTCTGGCAAAGGCACTTCCGGGGTTAAAAATGTCCTAGCAAGACGGGAGGGGACCCTTCTCCAGACTAGATCCAGGCATGCCTCTCTGAGGACCTTCTAACATGTGCCCATGTACCCATTCTGCAGAAGGGAAAGCAGACATCTGGGAACCGTGGCTGAATGCCTGGACTCCAAGGCTGCCTTCTGCACCAGCCAGGCTGGGTGTGGAACATAATGTGGTCCGTGTCCCAGGAGAACGCCAGGTTCTTTTGCATCACTCTAACCCTGGCAAGGTGCCCACAGGCAGGGCATGGGAGCCACCAGTGCCAATGACAGGGCTGGCAGCCTGTGTGTGGTGGTGGGGGAGGAAGCCAGAGGAATCTGGCTATTTCTGTTCTGGACACATCCACAGGCCTGGGCCAGGGATGGCCAGGATTCCCAGTCCCCACATCTGCCCTTCCCACCAAACCTGTGTGGGCACACTACTGTGGGCAAAAATCCCTTAGAGGAAATGGAGTAGCCTTCATAGTCAACAAAAGAGTCCAAAATGCAGTACTAGGGTGCAATCTAAAAAATGACAGAATAAGCTCTGTTCGTTTCCAAGGCAAACCACTCAATATCACAGAAATGCAACCACTAATGCTGAAGAAGCTGATGTTGAATGGTTCTGTGATGACCTATAAGAACTTCTAGAACTAACACCAAAAAACGATGCCTTTTTCATCACAGAGAACTGGAATGCAAAAGTAGGAAGTTAAGAGACACCTGGAGTAACAGGCAAATTTGGCTTTGGAGTACAGAATGAAGCAGGGCAAAGGCTAACAGAGTTTTGCAAAGAGAACCCACTGGTCATAGCAAACACCCTCTTCCAAGAACACAAGAGACAACTCTATACATGGATATCACCAGATGGTTGATACTGAAATCAGACTGATTATGTTCTTTGCAGCCTAAGATGAAGAAGGTCTATACAGTCAGCAAAAACAAGACTGGGAGCTGACTGTGGCTCAGATTGTGAACTCCTTATTGCTAAATTCAGACTTAAATGGAAGAAAGTAGGGAAAACCACTAAACCAATCAGGTATGACCTAAATCAAATCCTTTATGATTATAGAGTGGAAGTGACAAACAGATTCAAGGGATGAGATCTAATAGACAGAATGCCTGAAGAACTATGGATGGAGGTTTGTGACATTGTACAGGAGGCAGTGATCAAGACCATTCCCAAGACAAAGAAATTTAAAAAAGGCAAAATGGCTGTCTGAGGAGGCCTTACAAATAGCTGAGAAAAGAAGAGAAGCGAAAGGAAAAGGAGAAAAGGAAAGATGTACTCATTTGAATGCAGAGTTCCAAAGAATAGCAAGGAGAGATAAGAAAGCCTTCCTCAGCGATCAGTGCAAAGAAATAGAGGAAAACAACAAAATGGGAAAGACTAGAGATCTCTTCAAGAAAATTAGAGATACCAAGGGAACATTTCATGCAAAGATGGGATCAATAAAGGACAGAAATGGTAGGGACCTAACAGAAGCAGAAGATATTAAGAAGAGGTAGCAAGAATACACAGAAGAACTATACAAAAAATGATCCTCATGACCCAGATAACCATGATGGTGGGACCACACACCGAGAGCCAGACATCCTGGAGTCTGAAGTCAAGTGGGCCTTAGGAAGCATCACTACGAACAAAGCTAGTGGATGTGATGGAATTCCAGTTGAGCTATTTCAAATCCTAAAAGATGATGCTGTTAAAGTGTTGCACTCAATATGCCAGCAGATTTGGAAAACTCAGCAGTGGCCACAGGACTGGAAAAGGTCAGTTTTCATTCCAAACCCAAAGAAAGACAATGCCAAAGAATGTTCAAACTACTGAACAATTGCACTCATCTCACATGCTAGTAAACTAATGCTCAAAATTCTCCAAGCCAGGCTTCAATAGTATGTGAATCATGAACTTCCAGATGTACAAATTGGATTTAGAAATGGCAGAGGAACCAGAGATCAAATTGCCAACATCCGCTGGATCATAGAAAAGCAAGAGAGTTCCAGAAAAACATCTCCTTCTGCTTTATTGACTACACCAAATCCTTTGACTGTGTGGATCACAACACACTGTAGAAAATTCTTAAAGAGATTTGAATTCCAGATCACCTTACCTGCCTCCTGTGAAACTTGTATGCTGGTCAAGAAGCATCAGTTAAAACTGGACATGGAACCACAGAGTGCTGCAGTCCATGAGGTTGCAAAGAGTCAGACACAACTGAACTGATGTCTGTTAAACAAATTAAATTAATTATCAAACATTCATTCAAAGAAAACTCCAAGTCATTGGTGAATATTATCAATCATTTAAGCAAAAACGACACCTGTTTTTCACAACCCCCATCAGAAAACAGACTGAAAGGGAACAATTCAGATTTGTTAAATAAGGCTCACATAACCCTGACAACAAAATATGAGATAAGCCATTACCAAAATTACAGAATAAATATTTCCCATGAACATAGATTTTAAAATACATGCCAACTATTATCATTTAGTCTAAATATATGTAAAAGTGATAATATATCACAATCAAGAATAATTTATCTTTGTGAGGCATGATTGGTTTAATACATGAAAAGCAATTGATATAATTCACAATTTTAACACAACATGATTAAAACCATATTATCATTTCAATAAACATGGAACAAGTATTTGACAAAATCCAGCATTGATAAAAACTGTCAGCAAACATGTATTTCATAGGATAGTCTTAAATCTGATAAAAGACATAAGGGAAAAACCTACAGCTAGCATCATATTTATGGTGAACTATTGAATGCTTTCAATCTAAGATCAGGAAAAAGGAAATATGCTTGTGCTTGCTACTTTTATATGGCAACTGCTAAACATAAAGTTGGTGTGGCTATATTGCTATTAGACAAAGTAGGTTTAAATATAAGAAGAATTTCTATAGAAAAGAAGGATATTCTCAATAACATTGCCAGTTAATCAAGAAGACAAGATAATCCTTAATGTGTGTGCATCTAGGATGCAGCCAGCAGCAACTCTACAATACACACTTTTTTTCAAGTATACATTGTATGTTTGCTAAGAAAGACCATATGCTGGTACATATATAAATCGTATCTAATTAAATTTCAGAGAGTGTTCTCTGACCATAATGGAGTTAAGTTAAAAAATCAAGAACTAAAATCTTAAAAATCCTTAACTATTTGGAAATTAACAACCACTTCCAAATGCTTCATGCAACAATAAAGAAATTACATAAGAAGTTGTTAAATATTTCAGACTAAATGATAATAAAAATACAGCATATCAAAAAATGTGGAGTGTACTAAACAAATGCTGTCAGGGAAATCCATAACTTCAGATACTTATATCAGCAAAAAGGAATGGTCTAAAAATCTATGTTTTACCTTTTATTTCAGGAAAAGAAGAGGAATGATGATGAGGAAGAGGGAGAGAGGAAAGTATATTAAACCCAGATTTTCTGTGTGGAAATAGTGAAGATAAGAGTGAAAATCAGGTAATCAGAAAACACAAAACAGAAAAAAAAATCAATTAAACTAAAAGATGAATTTAAAAGATTAATAAAATCGATGAACCTTTAGTTATACTGATCAAGAAAGATGAGTTAAGACCTCAATTAGCAATATCAGAATGAAAAAAGCTGACTACTACTGATCCTCCAAATATTAAAAGGATAACAAGAAAATGCTATGAACAACTTTATGCCAATAAATTCAACAACTTAGACAAAATCTTTGACAGATACACATTACAAAAATGTAACAAAAGGCAATAGAAAATATGCATAGCTTATGCTAATTAAATTAATTAAATTCATAGTTAACCTTCCCACTATGAAAAGCCTAGCCAAGATGTTTCCTTAATGAATTCTATCAAATATTCAAGGAAGAAATGCAAATACTATTTCAACTCCCAGAAAATAGTGGAGGAGGAAACACTTTCCAACACTTTTTATGAACTCAGTATTAATCTGATTCTATAAGTGAAAACATTATAAGAAAGCAAAGGTATAGACCAATATGTCTCATGAATGTAGATTCAAAAATCCTTTATAAAATATTAAATCAAATATAACAATATATTGAAAAATATATATCACGACCAAGTGGGGTTCTTCTGGGAATACAAAGTTAGCTTAATATTTGAATATCAATCCATATAATTCACCTATTACTCAAGTAAAAAAAATAATATAATCATTTAAATGGGTGCAGAAAATTGATTTTATACAGTTTAAAACCCAGTCATTCTTAATAAAAAAATAGCCTTTTAGGTAACTATGAATAGAAGGGAACTTCCTCACTCTATTAATTGGAATCGATAAAGAATATGTGTCTACTCAGAGCATCTAGGCAAGAAAAAGAAATAAAAGTCATCCGAGTTGGAAAAGAAGTAAAACTGGCGTTAATGTGGATGACATAACTTTTACATAAGAAAACCATAAAGATGCCACCAAAAAAACTATTAGAAATAATAAAAGAATACTGTAAGATTGCAGATTTCAAAATCAATATACAAATATCCATTGCATTTCTGTACACTAACAATGAAATTATTCTGCCTGGAATGTGGGATACCCAGGTTCAATCCCTGGGTCAGGAAGGTCCCCTGGAGAAGGAAATGGCTACCCATTCCAGTATTCTTGCCTGGAGAATCCCATGAACAGAGGAGCCTGGTGGGCTAAAGTCCATGGGGTCGCAAAGAGTCGGACATGACTTAGTGACTAACACTTTCAATTTCAACAATGAAATAACAGAAAGAGAAATTAAGAAAATAATTCATTTACTATGATAACAAAAATAAAAATCCATAAAAATAAATTTAAACTAGGAGATAAAAGACCTGTACACTAAAAACTGTGAGATATTGTTGAAAGAAATTAAAGAAGACACAAAGAAATGGAAAGATATTCTAGTGAAGAAGAGACATTGTTAAAACATCTGTATTACCTCAAGTAACCTACAGATTCAATGCAATCACTATCAAAATCCCAGCGGCATTTTTCATGGAAGTAGAACATAAATTTCTAAAGTTTCTATGAAACTACAAAAAACTCTTAATAGCCAAAGCAATCTCATGAAAAAAGCTGAAGGTATCACACTCCCTGATTTCAAATCATATTACCAGCCCATTGTAATCAAAGCAGCACAGTATTGATATGATCATGGAACAGAATTGAGTCCAGTAGTAAACTCACACATGTATGGACAGTTAACCTAGGACAAAGCATACAACGGAGAAAGAATACTCTATTTAATAAACGGTGTTCAGAAAACTGAACAGTCACATGCATCTTAATGAAACTAGTCCACTATCTCACATCATACACAAAACCAACTCAAAGTTGATTAAAGAATGAATGTAAAGACTTAAACCACAAAACTTGTACAAGAAAAATAAGCAGTACACACTTTGACATCAGTCTTAGCAATATCATTCTGCGTATGTCTTCTTAAGCAAGGGAAACAAAAGCAAAAATGTATAGATGGGACTATTTGAAACTAAAAAGCTTCTGATCAGCAAAGGAAACTCAAAAGTGTTGAAAGGGGTTTGTTATGAATAACAAAAGATACCTTTATTTCTTTTATCACTTAGGAAGTTGCAAAGGCGTTAGGAGTATTTGTGCCAGGAATAGGAAAGAAGACCAAATTATAAAATTTATATTATGAATCACAATATTATGAAGAGAACTCCAAAACAGATATATTGATTTTTCCACTAATTTATTTATTAAAATTTTTATTTTATAATGAGTAGAGTTGATCAACAGTGTTCTATTAGTTTCAGGCATACAGCAAAGTAATTCAATTATACATATACATGTATCTATCCTTTTTCAAAATCTTTTCCCATTTAGACTATTACAGAATACTGAGCAGAGCTCCCTGTGCTATACAAGTGGGTCCTCGTCGATTATCCATTTTAAATATAGCAGTGTGTAGATGTCCATCTCGAACTCCTAATGTATCCCTCCCCACCCTCGCCCCCATAACCATAAGTTCATTCTCTAAGTCTGTGTATTCTGTTTCTGCTTTGTAAATATGTTCATTTGTATCATTTTAAAAGATTCTGTATATAAGCGATATTATATGATATTTGCCTTTCACTGTCTGACTTCAGTTAGTATGATAATCTCTAGGTCCATCCATATTGCTGTAAATGGCATTATTTCATTCTTTTTAATAATTTTTGACAAAGATGCCAAGGTAACTCAGTTGGGAGAGGATAATTTTTTTTTCAACAAATGCTGCCAGAACAACTGGATATCTGATATAGAAAAAAATTAACCTTGACCCCTACCTGATGCCAGTCATAAATATTAACATAACATGGATCATAGACTTTAACATAAAACCTGAAATTATGAAACTTAGGAGAAAATCTTTTTGACCCTGGGTTATGCACAATTTTCTTAATTAGGGCACAGAAACCACAAGCCTTAAAAGTTTGATAATTTGATTCACACTTGATAGTATACTTGTTTCAATGCTATTCTCTTAGAACAGCCCACCCTCCAGCCCAGGTTGGATGCATGATCAGGGCTGGTGCACTGGGAAGACCCAGAGGGATGGGATGGGGAGGGAGGTGGGAGGGGGGATTGGGATGGGGAACACATGTAAATCCATGGCTGATTCATGTCAATGTATGGCAAAAGTCACTACAATACTGTAAAGTAATCAGCCTCCAACTAATAAAAATAAATGCAAAAAAAAAAAAAAGCGCTCTGTTCCCCTAAAAAAAAAGTTTGATAATTTGAAATTCATCAAAATTAAGACCATGTACTCTTCAAAAGACATTGTTTAGAAAGTGAAAAGACAAGCTACAGGGTGGGAGTAGATGTTCATAGCCTATATATATGATGCAGCACTTGTATCCAGATTATAAATAACTCTTAAAATTCAGTAATAATAAGAGAAACAATCCAGTTATAAATGCGTAAAAGATTTGAACAGTTCACCTCATGAAAGAAGATATATGAATAATCCGTGTTGTTATTGTTGTTGTTTAGTTGTTCAGTCATGTCTGACTCTGCAACCTGTTGGACTGTAGCCCGACAGGCTCCTCTGTCTACGGGATTCTCCAGGCAAGAATACTGGAGTCAGTTACCAGTTCCTCTTCCAGGGAATCTTCCTGACCCAGGAATCAAACCTGCATCCCTTGCATTGGCAGGTGAGTTCTTTACTACTGAGCCATCAGGGAAGCAAATTCTTGAAAAGATGCTCAATCATTAGGGAAATGCAAATTAAAATTACAGGACAGTAGCACACTACCAAAGGAATAAAACAACAACAACAAAACAAACAAAAACTGAAGGTACCAGGATAAGCACACCAAATGCTGTTGAGAATGTGGACCAACTAGAACTTCTAGGCATTGCAAGTGGAAAGGCAAATGGCATATACTCTTTGGAAAAGAATTCACCACTTTCTCACAATGTTTGGCATACATTTATCATGTGAATCAGCAGTTTTACTTGTGGATGTTTCCCAAAGAGAAATCAAAACATATGTCCACATAAATGTTCATAGCAGCTTCATTCACAAGAGCTGAAAGCTAGAAACAATTCACATGTCCAGCAACAGGTCAACAGATTTGTTACAGATTAGTATACTTGTATGCATACTGTATGAGCCAGCAATTCCATTTCTAAGTACTTACCCAAGGAAAAATAAAGCCATAGATGTACACACAAACTTGTCATGAATGTTAATAGAAACATTCTGTATAATAGCAAAAATTGGAGATGATTAGCTGCCCATCAACTGGTACATGGACAAAATTTGGCACATTTATAATATAGGATGCTGCTCAGCAATATAAAGAAATCAACTACTGATAACATCAGCAACTGGATTAATCCACATTATGTTAAGTGAAAGAAAAATAAAAAAAGACCATTTACTCTCTGATTCCATTTGTGTAAAATTCTGGGAAATAACTACTGCTTTACAGTTACAGAAAGGAGATAAATAGTTGCCAAGGGTCATAGTTAGTCAGATTTATTCCAAAGGGGCAGGAGGGAATTTTCTGGCATTATGGGAGTGTTCTGTATTTTCTGGCATGATGGGAATGGTCTACATTTTGACTTTTGTGGTGGTTATGGGCACATAGGCATTTGTTAGCCATTGTTAAATTGAGCACCTAAGGAAGATGCATTTTATGCTAATTGGTTTTAACAGCTCTGTCTGCTGCTATAGTGTGCATCATGGATAGGGAAACCCAAGATGCACATGGAGACTCTTCCCCAACATGGAAAAGTCCTTTCTGCTTCTCACCCCACACGTCTGATCTTTCTATTAGCAGGTCAGTCGCCTTCTGTAAGGCAAAAACACCTAGCTCCACCCAGGAAGAGAAGTAAGAAAGAGGAATAGGGATACTCACAGAAGGCCTGGAGCAGCTGGTTGCCAGGGCTGCAAGGCTGTCCTGAGAGAGGGGAGAGAGGGCAATACTGAAGCCCCCTGCCCTACAGGGACAGGGAAGGGAAAGAGTTGAGGAGTGAGGTGCACAGCTGATGCATTTATTGAACTTGGAAACTCTCCCATGGTTGCTATGTTCATATATATATATGGTTTCCCTGGTGGCTCAGACTGTAAAGAATCTGCCTGCAATGCAGGAGATGTGGGTTCGATCCCTGGGTTGGAAAGATCCCCTGGAGAAGGGAATGGCAATCCACTCCAGTACTCTTGCCTGGAGAATTCCATGGACAGAGGAGACTGGCAGCTGAATCACTGTGCTGTACGCCTGAAACTACCACCACATTGTAAATCAAATATATATATATATATATATATATACACACACACACACACATATATATATATATTTTTCATCATGATGGGCCCAATACCATTCATGAGCAGCTAGGCCCCTGACAGAGCCTCCCAGGATTCAGCATGTTATACCTGTGAATCTGCTGCACACTCATGCCCCTTGTCTCTGTCTTCTGGAGATGACTGGGAGAAAACTTCCACACCTCTCTGAACCTCAGTTTTCTCTCCTTGACCTGGGTGAGGAAGTCTTAAACTGGAGTCCTAGAGGCTTCCAGGGGTGGGGGTGTTGTGTGGGGGACGAAGAGAAGGAAGAAGGAACTCAAGCAGGCAGGGAGCTGGCTGTCCCATTCTCCTTGTATCTTTTCTAAATTTTGAAAACTCCATTCACAGAGTAAGAATTCTGTAGCTAAATCAAGTTGAAAAATCTTGGGCCTGGGCACTTTGCCGTGAACTTGATTTGCATAGCCCTCAGATCTCAAAGCAACCTCCTTTCTTTTTCTCTTCCATGTCTTCCATGGAAGTCTTCCTGTGTTCCATGTAGTCTGTATCTCCCTATCATTTCCTTTCCCCTCACTTGCCCAATCCCTGGCTCCCTGGAGACCATTTTCCCAAACTGTAGATGCCTTTTTCCGGGGACCCTGTCCCAAATCCTTGTAAGGGGGCCCTCCTGCCTGGATTGGGGGAATAGTGCTGGGCCTGTGGGGTCTGAGGTCCCCCAAGCAAGAAAGCAGTCTGGAGAACTTAGGCCGCAGGTGGCCCCCTTGTCTACATGCCAGGGACTGCAGTCAGTGAAATGGCAGCAACTGGTAGCCAGCTCATGAAGAGTAAATGCTTCCTTTGCCTCTGAGCCAAAACTCAGTGGGCCTGTGAGGAGCTGAGAATGTGTGCCAGCCCCCAAACTCAATTCCAAGCATTCAAGCCGATGAGGATTTATGAGGTTCTCACTTTGTGCCAAGCCTGGTGCTGAGTATTCTGATGCTGCAATGAGTTATCAGTGAGTGGCAGGGCTGTCTCAGTCTTTCAAGTGGGCTGGATGCATGTACCAGTGATATTAATACAGGAGGGGAGATCCAGCCTCTGCCTTCAAGTCTATTGACCCCAGATCATGTTGCCATGGAGAGAATGGACGAGGTTTTGGCATTCCGAGGAGTGGGGGTTGCAGAATCTCAAAGGCCTCCACCTGGCCCTGTGGGTTGGAGATGAAATTCTTCCTGCCCACCAGGGCTCCTCAACATCTTTAATCCAGGTCAGGATCTATCTGATGGCCCAGGTGCTGGAGCCTCACCGCTACCAGCCTGCTAACATCTTGCCTTCTCCAATTAACGATTGAAAGACAAGTCTGTTATAGGGAGAAATAGTGTGGCTTCTTCAATTTCAGGTTCTTTCTTTCATCAGGATTGAGGATTAACTGACTGACCTTCTAATGAGACTACCCTTTGAAAAACAGGGTTTTAATTCAGTTTAAAAATCCTCAGAATTTCAGAGAGGGCACAGAGTTTCAGCTGCCACCAGTGCCCAGATCAAGGGATGCTGCAAAGTTCTCCAAGTATGTCCCCAAGGCTACTGGTCACTATCTGGAAGCTCATCATGGCATTTGGGCTGGAGCCTTAGACTGCAGGGTGCCCAACAATGAGGTGATGTTCATTGCTAATTTCTTTCCTTCTGTTCTCATGGCACCAACAGGCTAGGAGGAAGGGACTTGGCCTGGAGAGATGGAAGATCCAGCAGATCAGAAGAAGGGGGAGGGGAGGCAGTGAGGCATAGTGGAAGGAACCTAGACTTTGGAATCAGGTGATGCAGGGCCCAATTATGCCAATGACTAGCTATGTACCATAGAAAAATCACTTTTCTGATCCATTCTGTCCTTATGTATAGAATGGAGATAACAATTGTACCTCCTTAATAGGGTTATATTGAAAATTTGAGATACAATTCACAAAATGCCTGAAAGAAGGTAGACTTCTTAAAGTAGGAGCTACTGGCAGAAGTACTATTGTTCTATTATCATCATTAATATCATCTTGATCAACAATATAGATCCCTTGTCTTAATATGAGTGTCCTGAGAGGTTGAAGCCATGTGGGACAGAGCCTAGGTATAAGCTCATTTAGAGAAATCCAAGCTGTCTTGAAGTAACTTCTCTATAGGGAGAAATTCCTGGCCATTTTCTGGAAGAGGAATGGAATTCAGCTGTTGTAATGGTCAAAGTGACCTTTTAGTATCTCTGTGGCTCACTGGACCCAATACTCTTCCAGACTGGTCTTAAGTGCATTCCACCTCCTGCCACTTCTGGCTCCAGGGTCCACTTCCTGATGGCTTGGGGGGGCGGGGGAAAGAGCAGCATGGTAGCTCCATTCTCAGGCAGTCACATTGCCACAGGCAGCTGTGGCTTTTTGTGGAGGCTGACTGCAAATGATGCCATGTTCCACTTATACTGGAACATGCTGCCCTTTGCAATGCTGAAGTGCCTACTCTATGTATTTGGACTGATGTAGTCTGTGTCTTTCAAGTTATAGGTTTTAGTGTGTGGGGGAGAGTGGCACAGCCTTTTAAAGATAGGTCAGTAAATTAGAACCTCATGACCCATTTGCTCCATTTGTAATCTTGCTGAGCAATGCTCTCCCAAGATTGTAGCAATATCAGGAACCCCCTGGGGTGACATTCTGTTCCTATCCCAAGGGGCTGGTAAAACTGTGTCTTTGTCCGAAAGCTAAACATATTCTTTGGAATTAAGGTGGAAAAATGGCTAATTTCCCATTTTAAACCTGAGCTAACAGAGTCAGAGAAGTGAAGTGAACTCACCTAAGGCCACAAGCTAGTAAGAGAAGGAAAAAAGGGTGATATTAAGGGGCCTGGTAGGTTCTGAGTGTTGACAAAGCTGTAACAATCAGACAAAAGGCACTTCTCTCCTTTCCCCTCCCCTTGCCTCTCCTTCTCTTCCCTTTCCTTTTCTGTCTCTACTATACCCCTTGATAATATGGTCCATATGCTTATGGCTCCCAAAATCAGATCTCCAGAATGGATCTCTTCTCTAAACTCCAGATGTCAACATGACATCACTACTTGATTATCAAATACTACTTCTTTAGAATTTATTTCAACTGGTAGCCAGGGAAATGAGTCAATAAAAATAAATGAAAGGCATCCAAATTTTAAAGGGAGAGCTAATACTATTTCTTTTCACAGTTGACATGAAAATTATAAAGAATCTATAATTAAGCTACCAGAGCTAATAACAAAATTCGGCAAAGTTGTAGGGCACAAACTGAACACACAGAAACCAATTGTGTTCTATACACCAATGATGAACAATTCAAAAGGAAATTAAGTAAGTAATCTCATTACTAATAGCATCTACAATAATTTAACCAAGGAGGTGAAATACTTGTACGTGGAAAACATTGCCAAAAGAAATTAAAGAAAATCTAAAATAAAATAGAAAGACATCCTGTGTCAATGGGTAAGAAGACTTAATATTGTTGAGATGTGACTTACAGATACAAAAAAATATTTATCAAAATTGCAACAGCTTTTTTTCCCCCAAGATATAGAAAAGCTGAATTCTCAACTTCAAATTTGAAATTACAAGGTGCCCCCAAATAGTCAAAATAATCTTGAAAAAAGAAAAGAAAATTGAAGGACTTACACCTCCCCAGTTTCAAAGCTTACTGCAAAGCAGCAGTAAATGAGATAGTGAGATACTGCCATAAGGGTAGAGATAAAGACCAAATAGAACTGAAGTCCAGAATTAAGCCTCACATCAACGGCCAGTTGACTTTGGCAAGGGTGCCAAGTTCATTTAATAGGCAAAAGAATAGCATCTTCAACAGGTGGTACAGAGGCAACTGGTTTTCCATTGGCAAAAGAATAAAGTTGGACTCCCATATCATGCTTTGCAAAAAATTAACTCAAAATGGATCAGTGACTTAAATATAAGAGCTAAATCATAAAACTCTTAGAGGAAGACATGGAGGTAAATGTTCACGATCTCAGATGTGGCAATGGTTGCTTAGATGTGACACAAAAACACAAGCAACGACAACAAAAATAGATAAATTGCACTTCATCAAAATTAAAATAAACTTTTATGCATCAATGTATATTATTATGAAAATGAAAAGACAATGGACGGAATGAAAGAAAATATTTGTAAATCATATATCTCATAAGGGTTTTATATTTATTATATTTAGAGTACACTCATAATTCAACAACAACAACAAAAAACTCACCAAAAAAAATGAGCCAAAGACTTGAATAGACATTTCTTCAAAGTATATATACAAAGGGTAATAAGCACATGAAAAGATGTTCAAAGTCTTTGTCATTAAGGAAATGCAAATCGGAGCCTGAGTGAGATACTACTTCACAACTACTAGGATATCTATAATTTTTTTAAAAAAGGAGAATAACAAATGTTGGTGAGAATGTGGAGAAATTGGAACACTTGTCCTCTGCTGGTGAGAATGTAATTTGGTGTAGCTTCTGTATAAAACATTTTGGCAGTTCTTCAAAAAGCTAAAGATAGAATTACCACATGACCCAGAAATTCCACTCCTATGTATATATCTAAAAGAACTGAAGAAAAATAACTCAGTTACTTGTATTTGTCCAATGTTCATGACAGGATTATTCACAGTAGCCATAACATGGAGACAACATCCATTAACAGATGAATGGATAAGTAAAATGTGGTATATACATACAATGGTATATTATTCAGTCATACATGAAATATCTCGTATATGCTACAATAAATATTGGAAACATTATGTTAAGTGAATAAGCCAGACTAAAATGGGCACTTATTATATGATTTTACTTCTGTGAAGTACCTACACTAAGCAAATTCATAGATATAGAAATTAGATTAGTGTTTACCAGAGACTTGAATGAGGGAAGAATGGCAGAATATTGTTTAATGGTCACAGAGTTTCTGTTTGAGGTGATGAAAAAATTTTGGAAATAGTGATTGCTTTACAGTATTGTAAATATCATTAAGGCCACTGAATTGTGTAGTTAAAATAGTTAAAAATGACAAACTTTATGTTATACTTATTTTATCATCCCCAAAATGGTGAAAAAAGGTCAAAATTTATCTCAGTCCTGTGCACGTACTTCTACCTACCTATTTCTACCTATTTCTACCTAGATGACTGTTTTGTAGTTTTCAGAGTAAGTTTTATCCTTCCTTTGTTAAATTTACTTCTGAGTTTTTCCTTGGGTGTGATGCTATTGTTTTCTTAATTTTGTTTTTGGATTGGTCATTACTATTGTACAGAAATGCAACTAATGTTTGTGTGCTTGTTGATCTTGTATCCTGTGGTTTTTCTGAATACATTTGTTAGCTCAAATAGTATTTTTGTGGTTTTTAGAATTTTTGGCATATAAGAATAGCAATAGGTTTACTTCTTCTTTTGTAATCTGAATGCCTTTTATTTCATTTTGCTTCTAATTGGTCTGGCTAGAACTTACTGTACAATGTTGAATAGAAGAGGTAAGAGTGAACATCCTCATTTTGTTCCTGATTTTAGGGGCAACATTTTCAGTTTTTTATCATTGTGTATGATATTAGCTGTGAGGTTTTGTTTTTCCATAGAATCCTTTTTCAGGTTGAGGAAGCTTCCTTAAACTCCTCGTTCACTGTATGCTTTTAATAGGAAAGGATGTGAGGTTTTGTCGAATGGTTCTGGTGTTTACTAAGAAGCTCATGTGGGTTTTGTCCTTTATTCTGTTCACATGGTGTGTAATATTGGGTATGATACCATTTGTAGAAAGTAGGCAAGTAAAAGTAAACAACAGATTCTGTAGGGATACAAAATGTGTATTTCAAAACTTGGAAAATGAATGACAAAGGCCTGAAAAGCCCAAAATTTCCCTTCAGGGCCACTGTTATGGAAAGGGCCACTGTTATGGAAAGGGAGGCTGGGATGAGTGAGGGAAGGAGCCCCCAAATGGTTGCCATGCTGTTGGGAATGTTCTTGTTCTTATTCTGGGTGGTCAGCGGATCAGTGTTTGTTTCACTATTATGCTTCAAACTGTCCTGTCATTTTTCTGTCTGCATCAAATATTGACAAACGATGTAATACATGGGACAACTGAAGTATCTAGAAAAAGAGACCTCAGCCTGTGGGCATCAGTGCCTCATCTGGCCTGGCTGCAGAGAAGGAAGCCTCTAGGAAGGAGCAGTGATGCCAAGTTCCAGGGAAGAGTCATGCCTGGGGAAGAGGTGCCAGGGATTGATTATAGGCACTCAGTGGGGATGGACAAAAACATCTTCAGCATTAAAGTGATCTTACTGATTGGTTGGACATTCCTAGAAGGCAGGTGGAGCCTCCTGAATGCCAAGAGTCCAGCATGTGCCTAGTAACAAGGGTTCCATATAATAATAAGGGTTCCATATAGACAGAAGAGTTCAGGCCTGCTTGTGCTTGTCTATGACCCAGGCAAGTCCTGGAACCGTAGCTGTGAAGTTGACTGGGAGGAGGGCTTGTTCAGACCTCCAGGACATGAGACGTGATCTTGCTCCGTAAGTTGTAAAGGCCCACATTCACAGAAATGCTCAGGGGTCTGTGTTGTTTCCCTGAATGTCACCCAGTCTGAGGCTGCTTGGGGTCAGTCCATCTCTCCTGCATTTGCACCCCGAGTTTACTGGCCTTGCTGGAGAGATCAGCTCTGTGGAGAGCTTCAGGTTTGTATTGGAAGTTTTAGCCCTGAACAGTACAGACAGTTTGGCAGCCATTTAGAATCCATCGATGATGATTAAAGCCTGAGTGGTTAATTCAGGGCCTTGCAGAGAGGCCTGTCCCTTCTGCTTGTGTTCCTACTCCATCATCTCTGGCCGACTGCTTGGCATGCTGATGCAAGGAAGAAGCCTGGAACCCCAGGCTGATGCTTTAGCACCTGTTGTGATGTTCTGGGCCTTCTGCATGGCAATGAGAGAAACACCTTCACCATTCCAGATGCAGTAGGCTGTCTTTCCTCCCCGTCCCCATTAAGCTAGTCCCTATTAACACATTCCTGAGCAACTAATAGCCTCTGAACTGTTTTGTTCCTCCAGGATCCATCCCCCTTTCAGTCTACTTTCCATGTGGCAGCCAGAGTGAGCATATACAAATAAAACTGTGCCATTGGCCTGCTGAGACTGTATCCCGAAGACAAAGTCAAACCTGCTTCAATTCTAGAAAGTCTCCCAGTATTCTGCTAAAGTGATCAGTCTTTGCTTTGCTGCAGAGTTACTAAGTTTTAAACAGATGCTCTTTGAACACCATAGTCCAGAAAATGAGAGAAGCAGGTCATTTTCTGGCCTCAAAAGAGCCAATGTTTTTGCCAAAGTTTTACCCAGGTAGAAGGAGCGAAGCCTGGATTTGAACACGGACCTATGTCTCAATTACTGGCACCAACTAGACTGTGTGAGGTCTCTGAGCATGGAACTTCCCAAAGTCTGTATTAAATGGTTAACCTGGAGTGTCAGGCCTCCTGGCCTGAGCTCTGTTCACTAGAACCAGTCAGAACAAGCCCAAGACTTTTGCCCCAGTACTGCCATGTCAGGACTGGCAGTCTCATCCCATTTCCCCCAGCCCTCTGGGGCCCTCAGCCCTTTGGTCAACCTCCTCTGGAATACTCACCCTGTTAAAACTAACTCATCTCCATAGGCCAGAGAGAGTTTTTGGAAATCAAACATTTTGTGTCTCTCCTTAAGAGCTTTGATGTTGCACAGATCTAGATTCAAATCTCCAGTAGACCCCTTTTAGCTCTGTGACTCTAGCCAGATGACTTAACATCCACAAGCCTCAGTTTTTGCACAGGTAATACAGGGTTAATAGTAGTACCTTACTCATAGGATTGTGAGAATTGAGTTAATTTAGGTAAAGAACTTGAAAACACATAATAAACAATAAAACTGGGTTTGTTACATTGTACTTTCCCGCAGATTCACTGAGGAACAAGCATTTACTTTTATTTTATTTAGAAGAAAAATGATTGGGGTATAGTTCACATGCAGTAAAGAAAACAAACATTAAATGAATATCTGTATATGTAAATGATGTCTACATATTAATAAATATGTATAATGACAACTCAGCTCAAAATATCTCTGCTTCTTCCCATTCAATACCTCACCCCTGCCAAGTCACTTCAGTCATGTCCGACTCTGTGCGACCCCATAGACGGCAGTCCACCAGGCTCTGCCGTCCCTGGGATTCTCCAGACAAGAACACTGGAGTGGGTTGCCATTTCCTTCTCCAATGCATGAAAGTGAAAAGGGAAAGTGAAGTCGCTTAGTCGTGTCGACTCCCAGCGACCCCATGGACTGCAGCCTATCAGGCTCCTCTGTCCATGGGATTTTCCAGGCAAGAGTACTGGAGTGGGGCGCCACTGCCTTCTCCAACCTCACCCCTAGGTGTAGTCAATAATCTGGTTTCTATTACTATAGCTTAAGGTTAATCTCTTCTAGAGTTTCATATAAATGGAATCATGTGGTTTATATTTTTTTTGTCTGAATTCTTTCATGCAGCATATTTCTGAGGTACATCCAAATTACAGGGCATATCGCTTCATTCTTTTTATGCCTATTACCACATTTTGCTTATACATTCAACTGTTGATGGACACTGGAGTTTTCCAGACTGGGGCAAACGTGAATAATGCTATTATGAGCATTGGAGTACTAGTCTTTGTGTGGACATAAGCTTTTATTTCATTTGTGTAAATGCCTAGGAGCGGAATTGCTAGGTCATATGGCAACTTTGTATTTAACTTTGTGAGGATCTGTCAAACTGTTTTCCAAAGTGTTTGTACCATTTTAGATTCCCACCAATAATGTATGTGGAACTCAGTTGCTTCTCATTCTTGACAACAGCTGTTAATATCGGTCTTTTAAATATGTTTTTAGTAGCCTTTCTAGTGGATGCGCAGTAACAAGTATTTATTACATGACTATTCTGTGGTTTTTCCAGTGGTCATGTATGGATGTGAGAGTTGGACTATAAAGAAAGCTGAGTGCCGAAGAATTGATGCTTTTGTACTGTGATGTTGGAGAAGACTCTTGAGAGTCCCTTGGACTGCAAGGAGATCCAGCCAGTCCATCCTAAAGGAAATCAGTCCTGAATATTCATTGGAAGGACTGATGCTGAAGCTGAAACTCCAATACTTCAGCCACCTGATGCGAAGAACTGACTCATTGGAAAAGACCCTGATGCTGGGAAAGATTGAAGGCAGGAGGAGAAGGGGATGACAGAGGATGAGATGGCTGGATGGCATCACTGACTCAATGGACATGAGTTTGACTAAGCTCCAGGAGTTGGTGATGGACAGGGAGGCTTGGCGTGCTGTGATCCATGGGGTCTCAAATAGTCGGATACGACTGAGTGACTGAACTGAATTCTGTGCTCAGTATTGATAAAAGCATTATATTAGGCACAGTAGGTACAAAATCCTAATTACTTTTCAGTATTATTACTTTTCTTCAGTATTATTTTTCTTTTCTTTACTTCAGTATTATTTCAGTATTTTCTTCAGTATTATTACTGCACAGACATCAGGATGTAAGTGTTATGTGGCAGAGGCCTATCAGCAATCAGCATTCTATGGAACAGGTGACGAAACTGCAACTGTTCATGCATTAAACAATAAAACTCTGCACTGTGCCAGATGTTGGGCTGGACTCTGGGAGACTGGTAAAGCAACCAGATATTTCTGCTTGCCAGTGAGAGTTCTAGGCCAGTCGGCAGGGGTGGTTGGCTTCTGGGCAAGTGCTCAGTCACACAAACAAGATACGAAAATCTAAATGAGACTTGAAGTCAGGCTAATCTGGACCCCAACCCTTTCAAACCTGCCCTCTTTGGGGATGAACCCAATTTAGGTTTTGAGAGTTCTTTTTGCAGAAGGATTATTTTTCAAGCCAGGATAATGATGCTGAGGTCAGGAGCAGAGGAGCAAAGGGCTCTCCGGGGCTGGCACATAGCAGATGACCAGTAAGCGGCACCTGGTTTGTTAGGTATGAACTTCTTGGCCGTCCTAGTATCAGTCAAATCTTTCACCTATCACTGGAGATGGAGCCGCACCGTGGTTGGACAGAAACTCATCATTTAAAATAAGAAGAATTTACTGCCCTATGGATTTTCCACTAGAGGGGAGTCATATTTGGGGATGTTCACTGATGTCTTTGTCTAAAGTCTCTTTGAATCACTGGATGCTCTGTCCCAATGGCCACCCCAAAGTGATTTTCATGCATTCTACTAGGCCTCTAACTGAAGTCATATCTCCTCCAAACTTTCCTGAAATTGTGTGGCAATCAGTCCAGCCGTTTTCAAGCTGTGCTGAAATAGCTACATGGGCAGAAATGAAATTGGCAATATATCTAAAAGGGCAGAATAGGATAGCACATGCCTCCTCCCACACATATATCCCACTCTCTGCTCCTTTGGATAGTATGCTAGGTTAATGGGGGACAATTCCCAAGGGGATCCTTCTGCCATTTCCTCAGGAGAAGTAAGGTGTATGTTGTTTCCTGAAAAGCTGGTTCTTAGAGAGTTTTACTTTTAAATAATCATAGCAGATTCATCAGTTTATATTACGTAGTGACAGCAATATTTTTTGCTCCCTCCTAGCACAAATCACAGTAGCTTTGGGGAACCTGTCCTCCTCGCCTGCTGTCCTTCAAAGGGTGCCTAACACAAGCCCCACCCCCCCACCCAAAGCATAGCTCTGGAATAGAAATAGGGCAGCGAGTGCTAATTGAAACTGACCTGGGCACTCTAAGGCATACCAACCACCCAAGGGGGCATGCTGCAGGCATTGTCAGTCATTGCCCATTCACCGATGGACGGCCCACTTAGGGGCCCAAACAGTTGTAAATAACATTTGCTTCTCAAGGGATCCATGTCAACCCCTGTTCCTGTTTTTCAAAGTTCTTTTGGCTGTTCTAAGTTGTATGTGTTTCCAGGTTAATTTTAACATCAGATTTCCTATGCCTACAAAATATTTTGTGATTTTTATTTGGAATTGCACTGAATCTATATAACAATCTGGAGTGTGAACATTTTAACAATATTGAGTCTTCTGACCCAACAACATGGTATATTTTTCTAATTATTCATTTATTTTTTCATTTTTTCAGCAGTGTTTTGTGAATTTCACTGTATAAATATTTTATGGATTTTGCTTTGATGGTCAGATGTCTGTAAGTATTTTATAGTCTGGAAACTATTATAAATGTTATTGTTTTTATTTCAACTTGTTTATTGATAGTATATAGATCTACACTTGATTTTTGTATATTGGTCTTTTCTTGAAAGCTTGCTATATTCATTTCCTATGCCTGCTGTTGGAGAAAGAAATGGCAGCCCACTCCAGTATTCTTGCCTGGAGAATCCCAGGGACAGAGGAGCCTGGTGGGCTGCCGTCTGTGGGGTCGCACAGAGTCGGACACGACTGAAGTGACTTAGCAGCAGCGGCAGCATGCCTGCTGTAACAAATTCTCACAAACTCCGTAGCTTGAAACAACACAAATGTATTCATCTTACAGTTCTGAAGATTAGAAAGCCAAAATCAGTCATAGTGGGCTAAAATCAAGGTGTCCTCAGAGCTGTGTTCCTTTTCTTTTCTAACTTCCAGAGGCTGCCTGCATTCCTTGGCTATAGCTCCATTTACCTGCTTCAAAGCTAGAGTGGCATCTGCCAACATTTCTCTCTTACTTTCTTCTTTTTTTTTTTTTTCAAACTACATGCATCTATTTCTCTTTCTTTTCTTTTCTTCTTCTTTTTTTTTTTTGAGGTGAGGGTTATTATACTTGCTAGAATATATAGTACACTCAAGTAGAAGTGATGAAAGGGGACTTTTTACTTTGTTCCAGATCTCACAGCAAGATCTTTGGTGTATGTGTATTCTGCTATTGTGTGTATGTTATAAATGTCGATTAGGTCACATTGGTTGACAGTGTTGCTCAATTCTTCTCTATCCTTTCTGTTTTCTATTTACTGTGAGAAAGATACCAACATTTCTGAATGTAATTGTTCATGTGTCTTTTTCTCTTTGCAATTCCATCATATTTTATGTTTTGAAGATAAGTTATGCATTACATAAATGTTATGAATTATATATTATGTAGGTTCAGATGGTAAAGAATCCACCTGCAATTCAGGAGACCCAGGTTCAATCCCTGGGTCAGGAAAATACCCTGAAGGAGGGCATGGCAACCCACTTGAGTATTCTTGCCTGGTGAATCCTATGGACAGAGGAGCTTAGTGGACTACAGTCCCTGGGGTCACAAAGAGTCAGACATGACTGAGTGACATGTTCGACAAAAAGTTGGATATTCACTTGATGAATTGACTTCCTGATCATTATTAAATAACCTTATTTATCCCTGGTAAAACTCTTTACTCTGAAATTCACTTTGACTGACATTAAGACAGCCACTGTAGCTTTGTTTTTAATAGTGTTTGTATGATTTATCTTTTCCATCATTTTACTTTTTTGCTATTTGTGTCTTTGTATTTAAAATGTCTTTCTGGTAGGCAGCATAAAATTCAGTCATACCTCTTCATCCAATCTGATAATCTCTGCTTTTTGTCAATTTGAACCATTGTTCTTATGGGATTATTGATATGGTTAGGTTTAAATCTATCATCTTGAAGTTTGTTTTCCATTTGTCCCCTATGTTTTTTTGGTCCCCTTGTTCTTTTTTTCTTCCCTCTTTTGAGCAAATTGTATATATTTTTCAGTTCAGTTAAGTTCAGTCACTCAGTCGTGTCCGACTCAGTGTGACCCCATGAACTGCAGCACGCCAGGCCTCCCTGTCCATCACCAACTCCCGGAGTTCACCCAAACCTTTGTCCGTTGAGTCGGTGATGCCATCCAACCATCTTATCCTCTGTCGTCCCCTTCTCCTCCTGCCCTCAATCTTTCCCAGCATCGGGGTCTTTCCAAATGAGTCAGCTCTTCGCATCAGGTGGCCAAAGTATTGGAATTGCAGTTCCAACATCAGTCCCACCAATGAACACCCAGGACTGATCTCCTTTAGGATGGACTGGTTGGATCTCCTTGCAGTCCAAGGGACTCTCAAAGAGTCTTCTCCAACACCACAGTTCAAAAGCAACAATTCTTCTGCGCTCAGCTTTCTTCACAGTCCAACTCTCACATCCATACATGACCACTGGAAAAACCATAGCCTTGACTAGACGGACTTTGTTGGCAAAGTAACGTCTCTGCTTTTTAATATGCTGTCTAGCTTGGTCATAACTTTCCTTCCAAGGAGTAGACGTCTTTTAATTTCATGGCTGCAATCACCATCTGCAGTGATTTTGGAGCCCAGAAAAATAAAGTCAGCCACTGTTTCCACTGTTTCCCCATCTATTTCCCAAGAAGTGATGGGACCGGATGCCATGATCTTAGTTTTCTGAATGTTGAGCTTTAAGCCAACTTTTTCACTCTACTCTTTCACTTTCATCAAGAGGGTGTCAGCTACATATCTGAGGTTATTGATATTTCTCCCAGCAATCTTGATTCCAGCTTGTGCTTCCTCCAGCCCAGCATTTCTCATGATGTACTCTGCATATAAGTTAAATAAGCAGGGTGACAATATACAGACTTGATATACTCCTTTTCCTATTTGGAACCAGTCTGTTGTTCCATGTCCAGTTATAACTGTTGGTTCCTGACCTGCATACAGGTTTCTCAAGAGGCAGGTCAGGTGGTCTGGTATTCCCATCTCTTTCAGAATTTTCCAGTTTATTGTGATCCACACAGTCAAAGGCTTTGGCATAGTAAATAAAACAGAAATAGATGCTTTCCTGGCACTCTCTTGCTTTTTTGATGATCCAGCAGATGTTGGCAATTTGATCTCTGGTTCCTCTGCCTGTATATATTTTTATGATTATATTTTATTTACTTTTTAAATTTCTTAGTTATAAATTTTGTTATTTCAGTGGTCTTTTAGGGTTTATAGAAACATCTTTTTGGCTTCCCAGATTTGTGCAGCAGTAAAGAATCCATCAGCCAATGCAGGAGACGTGGTTCAATCCCCAGGTTGAGAAGATACCCTGGAGAAAGAAATGGCTGCCAACTCCAGTATTATTGCCTGGAGAATTCCAGGTACATAGAAGCCTAGCAAGCTACAGTCCATGGGATCTCAGAGAGTTTGACATGAGTGAGCACGCATGCACACATCTTCTTCAGTAAACATCTTTGACTTAACCACAGTCCACCTTCAAGGAATACCATGCCTTTTCACAGATAGTATAAGAGCCTTATAAGAATACTTCCATTTTCTCTTCCCCATCCTTTTTGTTATTATTGACACACTTTACTTCTACATGTATTATAAATTACACAGTACTTTATTATTTTTAGAGCTTCCTTGTTAGCTCAGTTGGTAAAGAATCTGCCTGCAATGCAGGAGATCCCGGTTTGATTCCTGGGTCAGGAAGATCTGCTGGAGAAGGGAATGGCTACCCACTCCACTATTCTGGCCTGGAGAATTCCATGGAATGTGTAGTCCATGGAGTCACAAAGAGTCAGACATGACTGAGCAACTTTCACTGTTATTATTTTTGCTTAACCTGTGATTATCTTTCAAAAAGTTTTAAATAATAAGAAAAAGAATTATACATATTTAACCCCCATTTTGGATGCTTTCCATCATTTATAATCACATTTCTGTTATCATTTTCCTTCTTTCAGTCTCCTTTCTGTAACAGCTTGTAGGGAGGATCTCCTGGTGGTATCTTTCACCTTCTATATGTCTGAAAAAACTTTTATATCACTTCACTTTTAACTGCTATTTTTTCCTGGATATGGAGTTTTAGGTTGACAGTTATATTTTTCTTTCAATGCTTTAAAAGCGTTTATCTACTGTCTTCTCATTTGCATGTTTTCAAAGGAGATTTTATGTTATCTTTACTTTTGTTCCTCTATATATTACATGTCTCTTTTTCTTTCTCCTTTTAAGATTCCCCCCCCAAAAAGATTTTCCCATTATCATTGGTTTTCAAAATGTGTCTATGTTGTACCTCGATGCAATTTTCTTCATGTTTCTTGTTTTTTGGCTTATAGTTTTCATTAAATTTGAAAAAAAAGGCTACTATTTTCTCACAGAATTTTTCTGTCCCCTCTCTTTCAGAGACAAGCTTCCCTAGTGGCTAAGATGGTAAAGAATCTGCCTGCAATGCAGGAGACCCAGGTTTGATTACCGGGTCGGGAAGATCCCCTGGAGAAGGGAATGGCAACTCACTCCAGTATTCTTGCCTGGAAAATTACATGGACAGAGTAACCTGGATTCTAAAGATATGCTTATTAGGCTACTGGAAGATGTTTTATAGCTCAGTGATGCTTTATTATTTTTTAAAAGTTACTTTTTTCCCTCAACTTGCCATTTTGGGTGGTTTCTGTTTCTATGTCTTCAAGGTCCCTTATATTTTTTCCATTGTATCTAATCTTCTGTTAATCTTATCCAATACATTTAAAAAATCTCATACACTGTAGATTTCTTATGTAAAAATTTAATTTGTGCTTTTTATATCTCTGTGTCTCTACTTCACTTTTTTTCCCCACACAGAAAAGAATTATAATCACCGTTTTAAGGTTCTTGTTTGCTAATTCTGACACTTGTATCAGTTGTGGCTTTGTTTCATCTGATTGATTTCTTTGTTGTTGTTTATATTTTTCCAGCTTTTTTTATGCCTGCTAACATTTGTCTGCAACCAGATATTTTGAATTTTACCTTCTCAGGTGGTAGATATTTTTGTATTCCTGTAAATGTTCTTGAGCTGTATACTGGGATGCAGTTAATTAGAAACAAGTTTATTCTTCTGGGTCTTGTTCTTGTTTTTAATATTTACTTTGTAGGACCCAGCCATTGCCCAGTACTGAGCTAATAATTGCCCAGTTTTGAAGCAAGACTTTACTGGGTACCCTACCCAATGCCAGGTATTTTACGAGTTTGTCCAGCTGACTGATGGGAGCAAGTCCTGTGAGAGTGCTATGTTCCTCACTCTCATTCTTGCTTTCCCCAGCCTTTGAGTAGTTTCCTCATGTGTGTGTGCTGATCAGTACTCAGCTGAATCCTGGAGGGGGATCCTCTGCAGATCTCTGGAATTCTTTATACATCTCTGTCTCCAATATTCTACATTTGAACTTGAGTGCCATTGTCTTTCCAGACTCAGTTCTGTCCTCTCAACTCAGGGATATTGTCAGGCTCTGCCGTGGCCCCTTCCTTGCATCACAGCTTAAGGACTCTTTCAAGGTAGTAAGTTGTGACAACCATAAGGCTCACCACCTTTCTTTTCTGTTTTCTCTGGAATGTCTGTACTTTGTTGACCAATGTCCAGTGTCTTCAAAACTGTTATTTCAGGTATTTTTATTTCTCAAGCAGGAAGATAAATCCAGTCCTTGTGACATCATCCTGGCCAGAAATGTCAGTTTCAATTTTATTTCACATTAAAATTTGATTTAAATTTAAATTTACATCAAACTAGGCACATACATATGTGAATAGTGCTGTTCTAGAGGGTTATAAGAAGTTCCATATGGCTGAAGTGCAGAATGCAAGGAGCATGTCACCAGATAAAGCTGGTCTAGTAAGGCTCTCCTTTAGATTCAAGTTATTTGCCACCCTAGGTTTACTCAGCCCCACAGGCCTTCAAGACCCAAGGTTATTTTCTCAATGAAAAGCCCCATTTGTCACTGTTATTGCCTTCTCACCTAGCACTGCCAGCACGTTTGCTCACCCCCTCTTCCAGGGTAAGGGCTAGGTTCCATAATATCTCCATTGAGTCCACCATGGTGCTACCCAGGCCTGATAAAACTGGACTGAGTAGAAGCTTCTAGGCTCAGAGGAAGTGCCTCATTGAACCTGGGATCTCACTTCTATAAGTGAGGGATGCCTGAGGGGCCAGATGACACAACTTGGAAATGCAGGTGTCCTGGGTGTTCATTGGAAGGACTGATGCTGAAGCTGAAACTCCAATACTTTGGCCACCTCATGCAAAGAGTTGACTCGTTGGAAAAGACCCTGATGCTGGGAGGGATTGGGGGCATGAGGAGATGGGGATGACAGAGGATGAGATGGCTGGATGGCATCACCAACTTGATGGGCATGAGTTTGAGTAAACTCCGGGAGTTGGTGATGGACAGGGAGGCCTGGCGTGCTGCGATTCATGGGATCACAAAGAGTAGGACACGACTGAGCAACTGAACTGAACAGCTTCAGAGAGAAATGACCGCGCGGAAGCGTGGCCATGAGGCGCTACCCCTCGCCCAAGGTCAGGGGTGGCGACCAAGAGTGCCAGGCTGTGATGGCGCAGGAGCGGCCGAGAGGAGCTACCCCACGTCCGAGGTCAGGGGCAGCTGCCAAGAGGAGCTACCCCACACCAGAGGTCAGGGGCAGCGGCTGAGAGGAGCAACCCTACGCCCAAGGAGCTGCGGCTGCACGAGGGAGGGCCGAGAGGAGCTACTCTACGTTCGAGGTCAGGAGGGGTGGCAGTGAGGCGATACCCCTCGTTCAAGGTAAGGAACAGTGGATGCGCTTTGCTGGAGCAGCCATAAAGAGATACCCCACGTCCAAGGTAAGAGAAACCCAGGTAAGACGGTAGGTGTTGCAAGAGCACATCAGAGGGCAGACACACTGAAACCACAATCACAGAAAACTAGCCAATCTGATCACAGGACCACAGCCTTGTCTAACTTAATGAAACCAAGCCATGCTGTGTGGGGCCACCCTACATGGATGGGTCATGGTGGAGAGGGCTGACAGAATGTGGTCCACTGGAGAAGGGAATGGCAAACCACTTCAGTATTCTTGCCTTGAGAACCCCCTGAACAGTATGAGAAGGCAAAATGAGAGGATACTGAAAGAGGAACTCCTCAGGTCGGTAGGGGCCCAATATGCTACTGGAGATCAGAGGAGAAATAACTCCAGAAAGAATGAGGGGATGGAGCCAAAGCAAAAACAATACCCAGCTGTGGATGTGACTGGTGATAGAAGCAAGGTCCGCTGCTGTAAAGAGCAATATTGCATAGGAACCTGGAATGTTACGTCCATGAATCAAGGCAAACTGGAAGTGGTCAAACAGGAGATGGCAAGAGTGAATGTCGACATTCTAGGAATCAGCGAACTAAAATGGACGGGAATGGGTGAACTGAACTCAGATAACCATTATATCTACTGCTGTGGGCAGGAATCCCTTAGAAGAAATGGAGTAGCCATCATGGTCAACAAAACAGTCCGAAATGCAGTACTTGGATGCAATCTCAAAAATGACAGAATGATCTCTGTTCGTTTCCAAGACAAACCATTCAATATCATGGTAATCCAAGCCTATGCCCCAACCAGTAATGCTGAAGAAGCTGAAGTTGAACAGTTCTGTGAAGACCTACAATACCTTTTAGAACTAACACCCAGAAAAGACGTCCTTTTCATTATAGGGGACTGGGATGAAAAAGTAGGAAGTCGAGAAACATCCTGTGTAACAGGCAGATTTGTCCTTGGAGTGCAGAATGAAGCAGGGCAAAGGCTAATAGAGTTTTGCCAAGAGAACACACTGGTCATAGCAAACACACTCTTCCAACAACACAAGAGAAGTCTCTACACATGGACAGCACCAGACAGTCAACACCAAAATCAGATTGATCATATTCTTTGCAGCCAAAGATGGAGAAGCTCTATACAGTCAGCAAAAACTAGACCATGAGCTGACTGTGGCTCAGATCATGAACTCCTTATTGCCAAATTCAGACTTAAATTGAAGAAAGTAGGGAAAACCACTAGACCATTCAGATATGACCTAGATCAAATCCCTTATGACTATACAGTGGAAGTGAGAAATAGATTTAAGGGACTAGATCTGATAGAGTGCCTGATGAACTATGGACAGAGGTTTGTGACATTGTACAGGAGACAGGAATCAAGACTATCCCCAAGAAAAACAAATGCAAAAAGGCAAAATGGCTGTCTAAGGAGGCCTTACAAATAGCTGTGAAAAGAAGAGAAGTGAAAAGCAAAGTAGAAAAGGAAAGATATTCCCAGTTGAACGCAGAGTTCCAAAATACAGCAAGGAGGGATAAGAAAGCCTTCCTCAGTGATCAATGCAAAGAAATAGAGGAAAACAACAGAATGGGAAAGACTAGAGATCTCTTCAAGAAAATTAGAGATACCAAGGGAACATTTCATGCAAAGATGGGTTCGATAAAGGACAGAAATGGTATGGACCTAACAGAAGCAGAAGATATGAAGAAGAGGTGGCAAGAATACACAGAAGGACTGTACAAAAAAGATCTTCATGACCCAGATAATCACGATGGTGTAATCACTCACCTAGAGCCAGACATCCTGGAATGTGAAGTCAAGTGGGCCTTGGGAAGCATCACTATGAACAAAGCTAGTGGATGTGATGGAATTCCAGTTGAGCTATTTCAAATCCTGGAAGATGATGTTGTGAAAGTGCTGCACTCAATATGCCACCAAATTTGGAAAACTCAGCACTGACCATAGGACTAGAAAAGGTCAATTTTCATTCCAATCCCTAAGAAAGGCAATGCCAATGAATGCTCAAACTACCGCACAATTGCACTCATCTCACATGCTAGTAAAGAAATGCTCAAAATTCTCCAAGCCAGGCTTCAGCAATATGTGAGCCGTGAACATCCAGATGTTCAAGCTGGTTTTAGCAAAGACAGAGGAACCAGAGATCAAATTGCCAGCATTCACTGGATCATCGAAAAAGCAAGAGAGTTCCAGAAAAGCATCTATTTCTGCTTTATTGACTATGCCAAAACTTTTGACTGTGTGGATCACAATAAACTGTGGAAAATTCTGAAAGAGATGGGAATACCAGACCACCTGACCTGCCTCTTGAGAAACCATATGCAGGTCAGGAAGCAACAGTTAGAACTGGACATAGACCAATAGACTGGTTCCAAATTCGAAAAGGAGTACGTCAAGGCTGTATATTGTCACTCTGCTTATTTAACTTATATGCAGAGTACATCATGAGAAATGCTGGGCTGGAAGAAGCACAAGCTGGAATCAAGATTGCTGGGAGAAATATCAGTAACCTCAGATATGCAAATGACACCACCCTTATGACCGAAAGTGAAGAGGAACTAAAAAGCCTCTTGATGAAAATGAAAGAGGAGAGTGAAAAAGTTGGCTTAAAGCTCAACATTCAGAAAACTAAGATCATGGCCTCTGGTCCCATCACTTCATGGGAAATAGATGGGGAAACAGTGGAAGCAGTGTCAGACTTTATTTCTGGGGGGGCTCCAAAATAACTGCAGATGGTGATTGCAGCCATGAAATTAAAAGACACTTACCCCTTGGAGGGAAAGTTATGACCCACCTAGATAGCATATTAAAAAGTAGATACATTACTTTGCCAACAAAGTCTGTCTAGTCAAGGCTATGGTTTTTCCAGTGGTTATGTATGGATGTGAGAGTCAGACTGTGAAGAAAGCTGAGCACCGATAAATTGATGCTTTTGAACTATGGTGTTGGAGAAGAGTCTTGAGAGTCCCTTGGACTGCAAGGAAATCCAACCAGTCCATCTTAAAGGAGATCAGTCCTGGGTGTTCATTTGAAGGACTGATGCTGAAACTGAAGCTCCAATACTTTGGCCACCTCATGTGAAGAGTTGACTCATTGGAGAAGACCCTGATGCTGGGACAGATTGAAGGCAGGAGGAAAAGGGGACGAAAGAGGATGAGATGGCTGGATGGCATCACTGACTCGATGAACTTGAGTTTGTGTAAACTCTGGGAGTTCGTGATGGACAGGGAGGCCTGGCGTGCTGCGATTCATGGGGTCGCAAAGAGGCGGACATGATGAGCGACTGAACTGAACTGAACAGGTTCCGAGTTGGATCTTCAACACTAAGCACCAGGGGATAGGATGACTATGTTAAGGCAAGGTGGCTCCATTTCATTCCACCTGTTCATGTGACTCAACAGCTGGCTGAATTTCTTTTGAAACTGTGGCCAGCTCCACAATTTACCACTTGCTCTTTGCTTTCACTCATTTCTTAAACCTCACTTTACTTTTTTCCTTCACTCCTGTCCCGGGACTGAAATTCTAAATAAAATAAATAAAATCTTAGGAGGCAAACTTTGCTTTAGGGTATTTTTTTTTTTTTTTTAGGCAACCCGTATAAGATTGTTCTGCGGGTCATGGCCAGGATTTAGGACTTCAGGGCCCTGGAGACCCCCTAAGCTATGTTAAGCAGAGGAGTAATAAGTGTGCACTTTAGAAACTTCACACAAGCTCCTGAGGGGAGAATGGTTTTGATGGAATAAGAGTAAAGGTAATAAGGCCAATTAGGGGAACAATGTTATAGTTTAAGTCAGAGTTGATGTTTGCTCAGACTAGGGTAATAATGGTGAAATAAGGGGGAAGCTGATATATTAGAGAGGGATTTGGGAGGGAGACTCAAAAGTAACTGATGATGGGATAGATGAAAAATAGGAGAAAGAGTAAGGAGTCATAGTGGAATCATAAGTTACTGGCTTTAATATCTGGTTGAATATTGTCATTCTCTAATACGAGGGAGATTAGAAAGTTAGGCAGGAGAAGATGAATTTGATTTTGAACATAGAGAGGATACTACAAACCAGCTAATAGGATGGATTTAATTCTGCCTTCATGGGAGTGTGTACGCATTCTTTGGTCTCTCAGTTGTTACTAAGCATTTGATCTATGTGTGGTGGAAGGGACGAGCATAGAGTAGGTTGTTCATTTTGTTCAAGTGAGGAAGTGACAAATTCACAAACGCATGGACTGGCATGCTGCCATCCATGGGGTCGCAAAGAATAGGACATGACTGAGCAACTGAACTGAACTGAATGGCAGAATTGAGACTCCAATATTGGTCTCAAGGCTCCGGGTGGGGAGTGGAGGAAAGGAGGCAGCATTGCTGACCTCGGAGCTCCTGGGTTGGATGCCACTGCAACCTCACTTGTCTCTGTGGCTTATCTGTCAGCTATCTCCACTGTTGCTAGGGCCATGACCGGAGTCCCTTGGTCTTTTAGTTTTGCCCAGTGACAGAACAGACATCGGGTCTCTGGGACTAGGAAGCTTTTTTTTAAATGGTTTACTCAGATTTCTGTCCTGTAATTCACCTAGATGCCTATAGACATTGAAAAGCACAGTTGCTAGAGCACGAGAGCCCTGGAACCCTCAGCAGGAAGTTGAGACCCAGCCGTCCTTGCTGTGGCCCCTTTAATGTGGCAATCTGAACCAAGCCACCCTCATGTTACCATGACAGGCTCCCTGAGAAGCAGCAAAGCAGCCCAAAAGGCCACCCAGGGCTTTTCTATCTCATTTAGTCGGGCCTTCAGCTCAGCAATGTTCTCTCTCCCAAGGAGTCCCAAGGCTCCACCTACTTATCAGGCCCCTGTCTTGAGCTTTGTGGATTTAGGTTTAATTCTGAGGACAAGTCTCATTCCAGACATAATGTGTGAGGCTTTCGGGCCCTCACTGCAGGCAGCTAGGAGGCAGGTCTAAGCTATTACTCAGGCCGAGTCGTTAAAGATCTGGAAATTGAAGCTATTTGTACCCCTGCCAAGCACAGCTCTCTGGTCTGGAAGAATCCCGGCTGTGTCTTGAACGGATGAGTAATTCTCTGCCCACACTGCAGCTTCATCTGCAGGCAGGGCCCAACTACCTGTGTAAATAGACTGACTGGACAGAGATTTGGCAAAGTCTTCTGCACATTTATGTGGCTGCCAAGACTGCACCTGCCTGCTTGTTAGTCTTCCATCCCAGGAATTGGTCCCAGGTTGAAGTGGTGTAGGGGAAAAGGCCATAGTCTGGGTTCTTCTTTGGAGCATTTTGGTTCACTTCAATGCCACAGCCATTTGCAGAGTGTTTATTAGCTGCTCTACTGGGTGCCTGGCCATAAGTTATACCTAGTCCTTGCCGTGTTGATGTTGGAAATTTGGAGGTATTACATAGAAATTACTGGTAGGTTCTCAGAGCTCCAAGTTACCCTGGCAGCCAAATAGCCGAAGGGATTGCCATCCAACAAGGTGTCCTGGAGGAGGTGGCACTGGAGCTGTCTTGTGAGAAGTAATTCTTTTAGATGGGTGGAGATCAGACTCGGGGTACTCCATGCACAGAGGACTGTGTAAGCAAGAGCAAAAAGTGATGGGAGGCAGAGTCTGTTCAGGCAGCAGGATGAATTCTGAGGATAAAGAAGTGGGAGTGGAGGATGGACAACAGCCAGGATAGGACCATCCTCTGGGGATCTGACAGCCATGTTGTCAAGTAAGTTATTCAGCATGTGCCCTGGAGCCAAGAAAACTGTTTGAATTGCATAGGGGTAGGCAGCGTTGTGACCATCACAAAGACCTGTGTTTTGAAAATGACAGTTTAGAGAAAAGATCATTTTCAGAGAAAATAGAGTTCTATTCAAAGGCTTTCAGCAAGAGTTGAGGAGAGTCTGAGCTGATGCCCCAGCAGTGGGGTTGGAAAAGAGAGGACAGATTTCTGACACTCTCAAAGAGATTGAATAAGTAGGGTTTGTCCCCCAAACACACAGAACAAGAGTCAGAAGGAAGGTGGTCCTCAGGATGGCTCCCATGAGTCTCCCAAGAGAATGAAGCCACCACCCTGGGGATGGGAAGTCCTGGAGGAACAGAAGAGCGAGCGTGAGTTGATGGGGTGAGGTTTGCCACACTGGAGTGCAAGGTGTCTGTGGGGTAACCCGGGCACAGTCACCAGGAGAGAAAGGGCCCATGTTGAGTCTTCCGCTTCTAATGTGGTCTGCTGCCTGGCACTGTCCAGCAAGGGGAAATGGGTGCCTTGCTACAGGGAGAGCCACCCCTTATTCCAAAGGCCTCATCAATTGTCAAACCCCACAAGGCTCCCAACCTGGCCCCAGTCCCAATCCTGTCTCTGCCAAGGAGTTACTTCAGTTAAATAGTCCGCAGAGTAAAAGCAACAATTTTGTTCATTTTCTTGTTGGAAAAACACCCAAAAGTAATAGGATGATTTTAGGAGCTTTTGCAGGCCTTTGGGGGCAATTCCCAGGACTCAGTAATGGAAAGATCAACCCATTTGGCAAGGATTAAATGCTTTCCCTTGAGCCTTTATAGAATTGTAGGTTGATGGGAACCCACCAAGGAGATTTTATCTGCAGAAGGCCTAGAAGCCAGTCCACCTGAGTTTTCTGGCCTTGGAGATGGGTGTGGGTGGCAGGTGGCAAAGAGGATAAGAAAGTCCCTAATTCCTAGCATCCTGGCATCCCAGATGGAGAATTAACAAACCCTCAGAGGCCACCTTGCCTATTACTTCTCCTGTACCAATAAAGGCAAGAAAGCGTCAATATGGGGCAGGGACTGGTCCAAAGCCACACAACCAGACAGGGGGGAATCAGATTTGACCCCACTTCAGGCTCTTGGCTTGGTGTTCTTACCTTTATCCCATCCGGGCTGATCTTCCACTGCACCTGTCCCAGTGGGGCTAGTTCAGAATCAGGAACTATGGGCTCAGGCTTTCTCCCTACTGGCCCTGGTCCGATGGGTGGTGGGAGTGGGAAGAAGCCTGGGAAGTCCTCTGTCAGGAACAACTCAACCCTAACTGGGGTTAGGGCCCCCAGTGGGAAACATGGCCAGGGGCTGGCCTTGGCCATAGATAAATAGCATGCAGCTCAATGAACTACTTCATTAACCACCACTGATATTGAGCAGGTGACCTGTTTCAAACCAGTCTTTCCTATTCTTTCCAGTCTCTGAACTCATCAACTACTAATTTCTCCTTTGCTCTGGTTCTTTCTGTCACAGAAACCTTAAGGTCAGTTACTCTTTTCTCCATAGTGGGGAACTTTGAAGGAAGATTGGGGAGCCTTGAAAGAAGGTTTCTTTCAGTAGGAGGGGGTGGTGATAGCTGTGGGAGAGGGCAGTGTCACAGGCAGATCTGTTTTCCGCCTGCAGCCAGGCCAGGCTGCTCCTCACCTGCCCCTCACCCTCCTGTGCATTATTGATGGCTGTGGCTTCACCACTCTCTGCCTGGGCCTTTCAAGTCAGTGTGACCCTCAGGTTTTGCACCACTTCTCAGGAATCTTCCCAGAAGCACTGTCCCAGGCCTGAATACTTTAGAGAAACTGAAGCTTGTCTACCAGTCCCTACAAGGAAATGGATGATTGCGCTAGCAGTAGTGGGCAAGGACAGGACACCTGTGACTTTCCAACGCCTTGCTGGCTCTTTTCGTATCATCTACTTGTAGGGAGCAGAGAAGTTTGGGAAGGAGGCCAGTGGACAGAGACCTCTGGAAGAGACGAAGGCCGATTCATAACCAGGTCACAGGTACAGACAAGCTGTCAAAGGGACAACCTGAGTAACTCATCTCCAACATGCCACGGCACTGCTAATAGTTTCCAGTGAAGCCGTGGGCACAGGGATGACATCCAAGATGCCAGGCCCGGAGTTGGCACCAAGGAAATGATCATGGAAAAGTGAATGGTTCCAGATGGATGGAACACAGTTCATGGGCAATCATTTTCATTTAATTTTCTCTAATTTGTTCTTCCAGGTATTTCCACAATATTTCATTTTGTGTATTAATTTTGGAATTAAAGCTCTGGTTTATGAGCTCTTAACATAGTGTCTGGGACACAGTAAGCAGTCAATAAATACCACTGGCTGTTATTATAAATTAGCATTTTAAGCCTTGTTAGTAGCCTGTAGGTATTTTTGGTCTCCAAGTCAATCTTCTCTGGGAGAAAGAGTTCCCAGAAAATCTGGGGCTACAGGCTGCTGTAGTCTCTGGAGTGGCTTCACTTCCATCGGGACCCAGATCCTCAGAGCACCTAACTTGCTCAAATGTACAGAGGCTGGGAATGGAAACCCAGTCTCCAGTGGTGGTACAGACATAGCACAGGTCACAGCCCTGCCGAGTATACAAAGCTTATTCAACCCTACAGTCATGGCAGGGATGACCAAACGGATCCTCAGAGGGGCAAGAGCTTGTGTGGGATAGTGCAGCAAAGCACAGCAGAACAGGGTCAGAGGCCAGGGCTGCAGCTTCAGCCATATCAGGTGGCCTTTCTGCTGCCTTGCTCCACAATCTTAAGGGTCATAATTAAGCCTTCTCTAGGAAGGGCAGATGTCATCTTCCCGGTCCTCTTTCACTCCTGAGCCAATAAAAGAGCTTGGAGAGAGAGAAGACCATTAGAAGAATAAAGAAAGCTGTCTCTCTGTATTAGAAGAGCCTTCTCCCAGCCGCTCAGCCACTCACAGGAGCAGAATGCAGAGAGAGCTTCCCCCAGACCATAGCTACTGTCTAGTCTTCCACAGCAACCAGAGTGACCTTTGAAAAACACGAGTCAGATCATATCCATTCTTGGCCCAAAGTCCTACAATGGTGCCATCTTGTTCAGAGTAGGCCCCCAAGGCCTTACAGGGGCCTGCAAGGCCCTCCATGCTCTGGACCCCTCTGTTCGGCTGCCTGCCTTCCTGTTGCCTCCCCTCCTGCCACCCCAGCCCCCCTTGTTGCTCCTCAGTCTCACAAGGACCTTGCACTTGCAGTCTACTCTGTCTGGGTCACCCTACTCAAATGGCTTCTCCTTAGAGAAGCCTCCCATGAAGGTCACATTTAAAGTTAGCTTCCTCAGCCCCTCCTCAGTCTGTTAGAATTCTTTAGAGGGCAGTTAACTCCACTTGATCTTTTCCTTGTTCATTTATTTGCTTACTTCTACATTGGGACCTGGAATGATTTTAAAGAACAGGGCAGCAGTTTCAACTGACATTGTGTATGTAACGTGAGTGAGAAATAAAACTTGGCTGTTTCAAGCCATTGAAATGCAGAAATTGTTGCTTTAGCAAAGCCTAGGTAATCTTAATTATTACACTCTTCAAGTCATGTCATTAAGAGCTGCGTGGATACTTTGTACATTTCAGGCAAAATCCTTTCCTGAAGTTGTTGGAGGCATGCCTAGCAGGATGGCAGGAGGTCAGCTCCCACAGTCACTGTAAAATGACTAAAATGTGGTGTACAGTTTTCCCAAACAGATCACTCTTGAAATTTTGGATGGAAGAATTATTTGTTGTGCAGGACAATTCTTCCCATATTATTAATAAAGCAGGGTGTTCAGCCTCCCAAATTCCAGTTTTACCCCTTCAGGCATTGTGACAAACAAAAACATTCACCCATTTTTAAATGCCTCTAAGGGGTTGACACCTGAAGAGGGTGTCAGAGGATGAGATGACTGGATGGCATCACCAACGCAGTGGATATGAACTTGGGAAAACTTCAGGAGATGGCGAGGGACAGGCAGACCTGGTGTGCTACAGTCCATGGGGTTGCAAAGAGTCAGACATGACTGGGTGACTGAAAAACAATGAGAACAAGGGGTTGTATCATCCTCAATTGAGAACCCCTTGGGGAGGTGCTTGCAGGCATTTCCTTGAGGGTAGTCACCCAGTTCCTAAGGTGAACCTCTCTGCAAAGGCTATGTACATGAACATGGCCATGGTCAGACAATGTGCAGATACTGGACTGGCTGACAGGGACTGAATTGCAGGTCAGGGGGCAACAGTTAGAAATGGACATAGACCAACAGACTGGTTCCAAATTCGAAAAGGAGTACGTCAAGGCTGTATATTGTCACCCTGCTTATTTAACTTATATGCAGAGTACATCATGAGAAACGCTGGGCTGGAAGAAGCACAAGCTGGAATCAAGATTGCTGGGAGAAATATCAATAGCCTCAGATATGCAAATGACACCACCCATATGGCCGAAAGTGAAGAGGAACTAAAAAGCCTCTTGATGAAAATGAAAGAGGAGAGTGAAAAAGTTGGCTTAAAGCTCAACATTCAGAAAACTAAGATCATGGCCTCTGGTCCCATCACTTCATGGGAAATAGATGGGGAAACAGTGGAAGCAGTGTCAGACTTTATTTCTGGGGGGGCTCCAAAATAACTGCAGATGGTGATTGCAGCCATGAAATTAAAAGACGTTTACTTCTTGGAAGGAAAGTTATGACCCACCTAGATAGCATATTAAAAAGCAGAGACATCACTTTGCCAACAAAGGTCCATCTAGTCAAGGCTATGGTTTTTCCAGTGGTCATGTATGGATGTGAGAGTCGGACTGTGAAGAAAGCTGAGCACCGATAAATTGATGCTTTTGAACTGTGGTGTTGGAGAAGAGTCTTGAGAGTCCCTTGGACTGCAAGGAAATCCAACCAGTCCATCTTAAAGGAGATCAGTCCTGGGTGTTCATTGGAAGGACTGATGCTGAGGCTGAAACTCCAATACTTTGGCCACCTCATGCGAAGAGTTGACTCATTGGAAAAGACCCTGATGCTGGGAGGGATTGGGGGCAGGAGGAGAAGGGGACGACAGAGGATGAGATGGTTGGATGGCAACACTGACTCGATGGACATGAGTTTGTGTAAACTCTGGGAGTTGGTAATGGACAGGGAGACCTGGCATGCTGCGATTCATGGGGTCGCAAAGAGTCGGACACAACTGAGTGACTGAACTGAACTGAATGAATGAAAATACTGAGGTTTCAAAGTGAGGTAACTTGTTCAAGGTCACATAGCTAGTGAGTGGATCCATGTCTTCAGGTCTGCAGTTCCCACTGTCCCCCTGTCATGATATGTGTGCCCAGTGCCCACTGGAGCAAATTACTACTACAATGGAAGCAGCCCTGCTGGATGTGAATGGAGTCAGAATGATAAGGAGGAAGAGTCCGACACTCCAGCAAGGAGCCAAAACCTGGCAGGCATGAGCAAGTTGAGGAACACATCCTGATAGAGCCAGTCCCTCCATGTAGGCTCACTGTGAATTTTCTAGGGTTGGCTGGGGGGCTCCTTTTCCCCTGAGATCAGATTAACTCCATTGTTTTACACCCCATAGCATCCTGTACCTTCTCTCCATAACCCTCATCGCATTTGTATTTGTAGTTACTTTTCAATGTCAGTTATGTCGCCCCCACACAGATATACATAAGAAGAGGTGAGCTCTGTGAAAGCAGAGACCTTATCCACCCTGTTCACTTACGTATCCACATCTCTGACAGTGTTTGCTACATGGTAAGCACTCATTAATGCTGTTCACCAGCTTCTAGCTCTCTATTCAGGACACACGGGAGGAATGCTTCTCTTTGCCTTTTAAGCAGTGGAGTATGGCCACATTAATAGTTCTGATCACAGAGTTTTTGTTGTTGTTTGTGGGAGGGGTGTTTGGCCACATCACGCAGCATGTGGGAACTTAGTTCCCTGACCAGGGATTGAATCTGTGCCCTCTGCAGCAGAAGCCCAGAGTATTAACCACTGGACTGCCGGAGAAGTCTCTGACCAAAGAGGTTTGAATGAAAGTGTCATGTCACTCCCACAGAGAGGGTCTAAGCTCCCGTGTGAAATACTCTGGGGTTGTTATTCCCTCTGTCACAGTGCCCAGCTGCGTTCAAGTTGATGGCTAATATGTCAGCTTACATTCTAGGGTGAAGAGGCATGCAGCAGGCTTCCAGCCTTCCAGCAAGGAATATGCAGTCTGAATAAGAAACAACTCTTTGTTTAAAATAAGCCACCAAGTTTGTGGGGCATTGTTGATTACTGCAGTATAATATGAAATATTCTGACTGATATAGTACTCACCAGATGTTCATTAAAAGAATGAATATTTCCACACTGACTTGACTCTGAGGGCTAAAAATAATAAGTCCACAGATAATATGAAAATACTAAAAGATAAATATAACTTTCTGGAAAGAAAAAAATAAGTAAAACAGCAATTTACACATGAAAGGTTATAGACTATTTTTAAAGGGAAAATTTAATGAAGATAACTAATATCAAGTACTATAGGAATCAAACTGAAGAATAACAGAAATAGAGAATGATCCAGAATTTTTAGTACATTGCTACACTCTACTTAAAGGGTAATGTAGAAAATACGTGGCGATGGCTAGGGCCCAGGCAATTATTATATAGACCGTGTAAAAGTGAAAGTGAAAGTCGCTCTCAATCATATATGACTCTTTGTGACCCCATGGACTATACAGTCCATGGAATTCAGTTCAGTTCAGTTCAGTCACTCAGTTGTGTCCAACTCTTTGCAACCCCATGAACCACAGCACGCCAGGCCTCCCTGTCCATCACCAACTCCCAAAGTCCACCCAAACCCATGTCCATTGAGTCGGTGACGCCATCCAAACATCTCATCCTCTGTCGTCCCCTTCTCCTCCTGCCCTTAATCTTTCCTAGCATCAGGGTCTTTTCCAGTAGCCTTTCCCTTTTCCAGGGGATCTTCCCAATCCAGGGATCGAACTGGGGTTTCCCCGTATTGCAGGCAGATTCTTTACCAGCTGAGCCATAAGGGAAGCCCAAGAATACTGGAGTGGGTAGCCTATCCCTTCTCCAGAGGATCTTCCTGACCCAGGAATCAAACTGGGGTCTCTGTTGCAGGCGGATTCTTTACCAACTGAGCTATCAGGGAAGCCCTATAGCTCATGTAACACAATACATATTTGCATATAAAAAGACTTTGGCTGAAGTTTTTTTTTTTTTCCTAGTAAAAACTGATGTCATCTCTGAAATCCTTTAATATGTAGTTCCTTGTTTTCTACCTCACAGAAGAGTGGCGCTGTTTCAAGGTGAGGCTGGACTATTGAGTCGGGATTAGAAGTAGCCTGGATGTCTGGGGGTCTTGGCTAGAGAGGAGGTCTCAGGGGAAGAGCAAATGGGTAGCTGCAGTAGCTGGGGGACAAAGAAGGTTCTAGAGTCTGCCAGACATCCTTGAGCAAGTATACTTGCAGTTCATGTTTTTCAACATCTGTTTTCATAATAAAAACAACAGTCATAAACCACACGCTTGGCATACTGAGTCAGGAGGAATTCTAAGTGCTTTGCAGGCATTATCTCATTGACTTCTTACAACACCATTGGGCAAGATGATATTACACATAATGAAGAAACCGAAGCCCAGAACAGTTAAGTAACTTGCCCAAAGTCACAGAACCAAGGAATGATAAGACTGGTATATTGTTCCCTGGAGATCTAGCTCCAGAAATCAAACTTCTTAACTTACATCTGTCCTTGGGACTATGCTGAAAACTTGGTATAGGAAGCAGTGTGAATGTGCCAGCAAAGTGTGGCACATGTATAGCATGTGACCAAAGGATGACACATTTAATGTGTTTGCTAACCCACCAACCAAAGCCCAGCCTTCCTGGCCTTCACTCCACTGCTGCCTTCAGGCTTTCTTCTTATGACTTTATAACATTGCTCTTGAATTTAGTTACTACACGGTTCCAAGGCTTTACTCCTATTAAAGTTCGAGAAGAGCCATTTGCTCAGATGAGGGCTATTGAGGATAAGGCAAAAAAGGAGGGCATGCATTCTGATCATGAGGGGATAATGAAAGTGTACATTTACCCTCTACATGTGATGTTTCAGTGTCAAAGTCAAGTCATAGACCACACCTGTTGATCTTGGGGATGGGATTGGAGAGGGAAGGTGGAGGCTACAAAAACCGAAGCTTCCTTCCTTAATCTAGCCCTGGGCAAGTTCAAAAGTCAGTGAGCATTATTTGTGAGAAGAGAAGGACTTTCTGCACGTATCTTGGGCTCTTAGCTCAATCTTGCTTTTGGATGGGACCGATAAGGGAAAAAGTTCATAGACTCTGCACTTTCAATGTGTTTGTCTCCTGGTGTGCTACAAACAGCAGCCTGGGGTCAAATGTTAATAGCCAATTAGACAGTAGCAAAATCCAAGACTAGAAAGTGTCTCTGAGTCAGTTAGGGAGGGACGCCGGGCTGCTGCTGTCTCTTGGCATAAGAATAGAATTACCAGGCAGAGAGATAAAAAAAAAAAAGTGACCAGAATTTTCCAAATCCTGATGAGTGAAGCTTTTCATTCAATAAGGATAAGCAGCAACCATTAGCTGTGCGTGTCATTCCTTGCATCATTGTGTGTCCAAGACAACTGGATTGCCAGGGAGACTTGGGGAGCATGTATTATTTTAAACTGTGTTATCAGAAGTGGCTCCAGCCCTAGCATGGCTTTTGAAACCATACAGAATATTGACTGTGCTTGTATTGCCTTGTTTGCTTTTGGCCCAGGCATTCTCCAGTGCTCTGACTGAAATGGCTGGTCAGGAGTAAATCATCTTAGACAATGCTTCCCCTTACTTCCATTTACATGAGAGGCTACTAATTTGGCTCAGATTGACCCCCTCTATTCCTATTATAGAACTGGGAAAAGAGGTAAAATTAGGTGAGAACAGACCAGATGGTCCTAGATGGACTTGAATGGTCTGATCCTCCTTTTCCTCCCCATCTTTCCTTGCCTGACTTCAGGCCAAGAAGAAGAACTGCTGTGTTTAGATCCGTGACTGGTAGCAGGGGGAGAGACAGAATTTCTGCCTGACTTACTTCTTTGGGTGATCTCTTCTAATACTAGCACCAACACCACCCGCCCCCCGAGCAGTAGAAGACGTGGGGAGAAGTAATAGCACATTAGAGAGAGTGCACCAAGCATGTGAAGGCTCAGATTCCAGCAAAAGAATCTGAAAGAACTCTAATATGGCAGGAGAAGAGAATGCAGAAATAAGACAGATGTGACATGAAGCTGGAGAGTTAGTCATTGGAGGATTTTAAGCACGGAAAAGAAATGATCTGAATTATTCTTAAAAAAAAAAAAAATCACTTGGCTAGGTGGAGAATGGATGGTAGAGGTACAAGAGTGGAAGTAGAGTGATTAGAAGACATTCTCAGATGTCTGCTGCTGCTGCTAAGTCACTTCAGTCATGTCTGACCCTGTGTGAACTCATAGATGGCAGCCCACCAGGCTCCCCCGTCCCTGGGATTCTCAAGGCAAGAACACTGGAGTGGGTTGCCATTTCCATCTAGGCAAGACATAATACTAGCCTAGAATAAGCTGGTGTCAGTAGCCACAGTGAGAAATGAGTAGATCAGAGAGATGTGTAAGAAGTAAAATTGATGTGACTTGGAGATTTATTAGGTGCAGTGACTGAGGGAGAGAAGGGAATCTAGAATAACTGACAGGTTTCTGGCTTGGGAGGGCCTCCCTTGTCACTCAGCTGATAAAGAATCCACCTGCAATGTGGAAGACCTGGGTTTGATTCCAGGGTTGGAAGATCCCCTGGAGGAGGGAAAGGCTACCCACTCCAGTGTTCTGGCCTGGAGAATTCCATGGACTGTATAGTCCATGGGGTCGCAAAGAGTCGGACACGACTGAGTGACTTTCGCTCCCTCACTCACTTCTGGCTTGGGAAGCTGGATGAAAGGTGGTTCACTTACTGAGATGGAGAAAGCTTGGCAAAGAGGTTGCTGAATTGTTTGGGACATTGAGAATTTATTTACAACCAACCCAAATCCATCACGTTTGCCATATTATCACCAATGAGCATGGGTTCCTTGTTCTCAGTCAATTCTTTCTAGAAATAGCAAAGCTATTTTCTCCAAGTGGAGCCTACCTTATCTAAAGATTATTCCTAAATTCCTGTCCTGCAATCCATTATGAGAGATACAGATATTCTAATTCAAGGTTTATAATCCTTTCATCACAAAATCCACAGGATCCATGATTGCTAATTTCGGAGATAACCTGACTGACTTACCATCTTCTTCCTTCATCCATTCAGTCATTGTTCCTTAAGGACCCAATTTGCCTCAAGGACCTCCGCTGGGCATTGGGGCTATAAAAGACTGACATTGGCCATTATAGCTCTCCATCCATTCATCCATTCCCTCCTTCCTTCAGTCACCCTTATTCCACAATTCCCTCACATTCTATTGCCCAGACTTCCCAAGAAAGAGAAGCTCTAGCTCACTTGCAGAACTGGGTAATGAACAGGGTGAGGAGAAATTGGATAGTGAAGCAAGAGAATCAAAGAGAAGCTAAAGAAAATCAACTGTTTAATAGAGGCATAACCCAAAAGATTCATTTAACACCATCAGTGACCAATACATCTCGTGTTTGGATTATTGTGACAGCCACTCCACATCCATGCCCTGTCCTTCTGTTGCATTCTTCCAGAGCAGCCAGAGATATTTTAATAGCTAAACCAGCTAATTTTCTCCCCATGGTTAGAGCCTCCACTGCTTGTCCATCACACTTCAAATAGGATTGCACTGTGCTCAGTCATGTCCGAATCTTTGTGGCCCCCATGGACTGTAGTCCTCCAGGCTCCTCTGACCATGGGATTCTCTAGGCAAGAATACTGGAGTGGGTTGCCATTTCCTACTCCAGGGAATCTTCCCAACTCAGGGATCAAGCCCCATCTCTTGCATCTCCTACATTGGCAGGTGGGTTCAAATAAAATTGACGTAAAATACACATACCTTTCCATGTGTCTAGTATTTTTTCCATAAGCATCTTTACTGTAGACATCTTTGCTGCAAGCGTTTTTGCTGCATAACTAATTGGCTGTAAGGCAATTCTGTTGTAAAAGATAAATTAATTGCTTGACAGTTTGATTTCAACTGGTTGACAGTTTGCTTTCTTTTCTCCACTGATGCCATACTCTCAGTTTTACATGAAATATATCTTAGCCATCATAATGGTCTACAACAGACATGACAATATGCCAAGAACATCAAGAGTATAGAGGGCTTTCACAATACAATATAAAGCTCAGCTACACACAGGCATGTTAGTATTTGGAAACGGATACCTCTCTTAACAAAAGAAGACATTTTAGTGAGGCTGGACAGGAAACTTTTTAGTCAGGCTCCACCAAGTTTCCTTCTCTGCCCATTCTCCTGTTAGCCTTGCTATTCCCCAAGAAGCACAGGAGTTCCAGATTCTATAGGAGACCATGTGTGAATCACCTGGGCCCAGTAATGAATTCAAGGGGTGCCACTTGGCATCCTCACAGCCCTTTAGGGTAACAGATTGGAAGCTCATTACATACCTGCTCACTTCTTCTGTGGATGTGGGATGGCTTCATTATACACAAAGAAATTGGTCAACAATGCAAGACTTAATCAAGTCAATTATTTAGCCCCATGCAGCCAGGAGAAAAATAAAGGAGTGTGCCCAAATGCAACTAAATCCAATAAAATTTGTTTGTAAGTAAAGACAGAGTCTTTCATCCCGGTTGTTAGGTTTATTGTGGGGTCAAAACTGAATGCCAATGGATAAATACCACTGAGGGCTGTGGCCATTTGGGCCAGCTCATCATCACACCTGCACCTCATACACTCACACTCCAGGTGGTGGAATTTGCCAGAACAGGGCCTGATTATGAGCTTAAAAGGCCCTAAGCAAGGAAAAGATTATGCCGCCCTTCTATTTGCAATTAAAAATAATGGTTAGCTATTGTATACCCTGTAAAATGAGTGTAAGAATGTTCTACACAGTTCTAGTTTTGCACATAGTGATAGATACCTGAGTGCTTTGCTTTTTGAAATGTTTCTTCTTTTGGTTTCTTTGTTCTCTCCTTTCCTCTTCCTTCTGTTCTTTCTTTCTCCTTCCATCTCTCCCTCTTTTCCTCTTTCCTTCCTTCCCTCGCCCACTCCCTCATTTCCCTCCTTCCTTTCTTCATTTTCCCTTCTGTTCATACCCTAGTAAATCAGAGAATCCTAGCAGATCTGAGCCTGTTCATTATAGAGAGGAAAACTGACTGTGCTGGGGGAGGGGGAGGACATGATGGGAAATGGGAGCCAGCCATATAAATTGGTTAAAGGCATGATTATGTACAGTCTTTAAAGAAAATCAGTCAATTTATTTCAGTTACTTAAAGTTTATGGATTTTCATAGTGACTGGCTTTAATGCACAAATGAAATTAGTTTGAAATTAGCCAATTGATTTGGTACAAAAGGTAGCTCTTGAAATGCTTTGCCATTTTTCAGTTTCTTCCTTTCTGACTGTTATCCCTTTTCTCCCAGGGTTGTCTAGCCCAGGGGGAATGAGCATTTTTGGAAGTTGGAATCAATAGGAAGTTACTGTTGTTCTGAGGTATCGTCTGTCCACCATACCTGTGTGAGCTTTTGTCTAACTGGTAAGTGGAAACATGCTTCATGGTCAGAGGTCTGCTGAGAATTTTCTTAGCAAGGTAGAAAAGTTTTTGTGACTTTATATTTTACTCACAACCTGCCTTCTCCCCCAGGACTCTGCTGACACCTGATTTCTCACCATTGTCCAAACACGTTGTCCATTTCTAGTCCTTTGCACAAAGTTTTCTCTTTGCTGGGAATGTCTCTCCATCTCTTCACCTAGTGCCCTCCAACTCAGGTTTCAAGCCCCATCTTAATGTCACCTCTTCTGTGAATCCTTCCTGAAAACCCTGGCATATTTAGTCTCTTCTCTGTGTTTCCCCAACCCTCTGTCCATCTTTCTATTATACCTACATGTGGTATCATTACCTGTTCCCTTGTAGGCAAGCACCATGTCTTGTTTCATTATGTATCCCCTTTATCTTCTTCTTACCTTCCACTGCCTAGTCCAGTGATTTGTCCTTGGGAGATTTTCAGTAAATTCTCACTGAAAAGGGGAGCGGGGGTGAGGGAGAGATGGTCTCTTAGAGAAAGCCCTGCTGAGAGCCTCACTACTCAAAGTGTGGCTCCCATTCTAAAAGCATCATGATGCCTGGGAGTGTCTCAGGCCTCACCCTAGATCTGCTGAATCAGAATCAGCATTTAACAAGATACCCAGGGCTTTCTTTTGATGACTAAAGTTTGAGGATCACTGTTAGAGCTGTTAGAAGGATGGAGGTGGGGACCAGTACATTAATGATCTTATGTCTGTTACAGGAACAAGCTAAAGGTCAGAACAGAAAATGCTCACAAAGAATTGGGATGCTGGGACTGTTCAGAGCAGCCTAGGAGAGCAGCTGGCTGACTGTAGTTCCCAATAGTCCTCGGATTCCTCCAGATCATGCTGGCCCTAGCAGAACTAAGCAGATAGTGTCATGGCTGTAGGGTTCCATAGCCAGTATAATCAGCCAGGCGGCCTCAGAGCTGGTCCTCGGCTAGATGAAGCTGGCCAGCCAGCGATGCTTTGTGGCTCAGATGGTAAAGAATCTGCCTGCAGTGTGGGAGACCTGGGTTCGATCCCTGGGTTGGGAAGATCCCTGGAGGAGTGCATAGCAACCCACTCCAGTATTCTTGCCTAGAAAATCCCCACGGACAGAGGAGCCTGGCGGGCTACAGTCCATGGGGTTGCAAAGAGTTGGACACTACTGAGCGACTAAGCACACACACACAGCCAGTGATTCGGGCCAGGTTACTACATCACCAAACTACCTGGTTTCAACACCTTCCATTTGAACCTCTGGTGACTGCTATGATCTAACTTTTCTCCAGGTCATTAAAAGTAAAATTCATTTCCACTGAACCCTCAGGTTTCTGTTAATTTGGCCAATTTCCTTTGTTGCTATTATTTTTGTATTAGATAACAGCCAATTTTAGACCAATTAATGCCATTGCACATAAGAAAAGCCCCATGGTGGTCTCATCTCTTTCTAAGGAAATGGAAAGGTCACTGTGCTCCAAAACACATACATCTCTCAGCTGGTCCAGGAGACAAAAGTTTTCTTTCCAATTAGTCACTTCCGATGCCCTTTTCATTTGAAAATGTTCTTTTCCATGATTCTCCCGGCTCCCAAGTTTATCACCCTTCCCATCTCAAAAAGTTGAAGCTTTCAACTCCACTCATATACTCCATGCTTCCATTTTTACCTAAGGCATGACTCAAGGGAGTTGTCAGTCAATACCAATGGGCAGAGATATGGAAAGCTCAGATACTGAACCCCTTCCACTAACAGCCCTCAGATCACAACCCTTGACCACGTGCCCCAGTCCTTTGAATTCTTTCTTACTTTTACTCCTGATGTAGCTTCTTCTTCACCTCAGCCAGGCATCCAGCCCTTGGATGCACCCTTTACTGTCTCTTCAGCAGCCCCCTCCAAGCCTCTCTTCCTTGCCTCCGAAGTCAAGCCACCATACATGGCGGATCGGTGGGACTACTCTGTCCCCTGTATTGGCTCCTTCACATTTGTCTCTTTTCCTTGCACCCACCCAACAAAATCCCAACACTGGATGAACTGATCATCCACAGTTCACCTTTGTTTTTAGATGCAGCTCTGAGTCCAGCTGGAAAAAGAACAGAAAACCATATTAGCCTCATTTAAATCTGGGTCTTTGCTCAGTTGAGCAATCAGTGCTGCCAAGCAATCTTTTTTCATGGCTATAATGAGATTTGCCACCATTTTTCATCCAGCAGCTAAGGTTCAACCATTACATTGTAAGTGAGAGGCAGTTTCAAAAAGGCCTAGTATGCCTGCTTTCAAACTGGCCAGAAAAACTCTTTGAATATTTACATTTACTAGTCACTATTCTAAACCTTTTCTATATTTTTGTCTTCAAGCTTCCTAATGAGTTTTCATCCTTCTTGCCTATAAAAAGCAACCTTGCTCTTACTCCCCTGATAGAACTGAGAAATTATATCTCTCAGCTTCCTAGCTCTTCCTCCTTGCCTTTGCTTCTCTGACCACTTTACTATAGCCTTAGAGATGACTCCTTCTGTTTGAAGGTAAGCTCTTCTCCCAGGTTCACACTTCTAAGTCCTCAGTCCTTCCTCTTCTGTCACCTCTTCAATCTTTCCCTCTCTTTTCTGCTTCTTCATGATTCTTTTCTCTAAAATCTTTTTTTCTCCAAACTTGAAAACACATTTAAATTTCTGTAATCTAAATTTAAAAATCCTCTCTTGACTCTTTATCTTCCAGCCACCATGATCTCTTTCCCCCACCCCCTCCATGGCCAAATTCCTGGAAAGCGATATTTGTGCTCTAATTGTCTCTACCACTTACCCACTTCCCATTTACAATCTACTCTCCTCTGGCCTCTGCCCACCACTCCACATAAACTGCTCTTGTCAAGGTTATAAGTAACTTCCAGGTATCTAAATCCCTTGACAAAGGGATTTAGATACCTCTTTTTACTTGACCTCTTGATACCATTGAACATGTTGACTGCTCCCCCTTTAAAACACTGTACTCCATAGACACATTGCTACTCTTCTCATTCTCTTTGGGGGTCTCCATTTACTTAATCATCCATCAAATGTGGGACACCCCAGGGTTTCTTCCTCAAGTCAATGCCTTTTCGCTTGGACAATCTTCTCCACTACTATGGTACCGAGTACCACCTTTAAGCTCAAGACCCACCCCAAACACACACACACACACACACACACACACACATGTTCTTTCTCTCTCTGACTTTTATCTGTGGCTCATAGCTCTCTGAACTCCCAATTCATGTAACAAACCCCCTGCCTGACATCTTTGACTGGACTCCATAAACTCAGAGTCACCGATGCCATAAATTTAGGAGGTATCCAACTAGTCACTACAACATGTCCATTTCCCTTTGATTAACATTTCTCATACTGTTCATACTGTTCATGGGGTTCTCAAGGCAAGAATACTGAAGTGGTTTGTCATTCCCTTCTCCAGTGGACCACATTCTGTCAGACCTCTCCATCATGACCCATCTGTCTTGGATGGCCCCACAAGGCATGGCTTAGTTTCACTGAGTTAGACAAGACTGTGGTCCGTGTGATCAGATTGGCTAGTTGTCTCTGGTTGTGGTTTCAGTCTGTCTGCCCTCTGATGCCCTCTCTCAGCACCTAACACGTTACTTGGGTTTCTCTTACCTTGGAGGTTGGGTATCTCTTCAGGGCTGCTCCAGCAAAGCACAGCCTCTGCTCCCGACCTTGAACATGCAGTAGCTCCTCTCAGCCACTCCTGTGCCATTGCTGCCACCACTCCACTCACCTACAGCCAGACATCCTGGAATGTGAAGTCAAGTGGGCCTTAGGAAGCATCACTACAAACAAAGCTAGTGGAGGTGATGGGATTCCAGTTGAGCTATTTCAAATTCTGAAAGATGATTCTGTGAAAGTGCTGCACTCAATATGTCAGCAAATTTGGAAAAATCAGCAGTGGCTGCAGGGCTGGAAAAGGTCAGTTTTCATTCCAATCCCTAAGAAAGGCAATGCCAAAGAATGCTCAAACTACTGCACAATTGCACTCATCTCACACGCTAGTAAAGTAATGCTCAAAATTCTCCAAGCCAGGCTTCAGCAGTATGTGAACCGTGAACATCCAGAAGTTCAAGCTGGTTTTAGAAGAGGCAGAGGAACCAGAGATCAAATTGCCAACATTCACTGGATCATCAAAAAAGCAAGAGAGTTCCAGAAAAACATCTATTTCTGCTTTTTTGACTATGCCAAAGCCTTTGACTGTGTGAATCACAATAAGCTGTGGAAAATTCTGAAAGAGATAGGAATACCAGACCACCTGACCTGCCCCTTGAGATACCTGTATGCAGATAAGGAAGCAACAGTTACAACTGGGCATGGAACAACAGACTGGTTCCAAATAGGAAAAGGAGTATATCAAGTCTGTATATTGTCACCCTGCTTATTTAACTTATATGCAGAGTACATCATGAGAAATGCTGGACTGGAGGAAGCACAAGCTGGAATCAAGATTGCTGGGAGAAATATCAATAACCTCAGATATGTAGATGACACCACTCTTATGGCAGAAAGTGAAGAACTAAAGAGCCTCTTGATGAAAGTGAAAGAGGAGAGTGAAAAAGTTGGCTTAAAGCCCAACATTCAGAAAACTAAGATCATGGCATCTGGTCCCATCACTTCATGGCAAATAGATGGGGAAACAGTGGAAACAGTGGCTGACTTTATTTTCTGGGCTTCAAAATCACTGCAGATGGTGATTGCAGCCATGAAATTAAAAGACGCTTACTCCTTGGAAGGAAAGTTATGACCAACCTAGACAGCATATTAAAAAGCAGAGAGATTACTTTGTCAACAAAGGTCTATCTAGTCAAAGCTGTTGTTTTTCCAGTGGTCATGTATGGATGTGAGAACTGAACCATAAAGAAAGCTGAGCGCAGAAGAATTGTTACTTTTGAACTGTGGTGTTGGAGAAGACTCTTGAGAGTCCCTTGGACTGCAAGGCAATCCAACCAGTCCATCCTAAAGGAGCTCAGTCCTGGGTGTTCATTGGAAGGACTGAGGCTGACGCTGAAACTCCAATACTTTGGCCACCTGATGGGAAGAGCTGACATATTTGAAAAGACCCTGATGCTGGGAAAGCTTGAAGGCAGGAGGAGAAGGGGACGACAGAGGATGAGATGATTGGATGGCATCACTGACTCAATGGACATGGGTTTGGGTGGACTCTGGGACTTGGTGATGGACAGGGAGGCCTGGCATGCTGCAGTTCATGGGGTCCCAAAGATTTGGACTGGACTGACTGAACTGAACTGAACTGAATGTTTCTCTAGTTGGTCCCTCACTTCTCATCCCCCTGCTACTATCTTATTCTGGGTTCTCATTGTTTCTGCCCTGACTATTACAAAAACCTACACAGTAGGTATGGGTTACTAATCCTAGAATACTCATTGTAGCATCAATGGCACTTTGGAATCTGCAGGTAATTTAAACATAGACAAACACATCTCTGACTCACAGATTTGTTGGCCATGTTTTTGATTTCACATTTTCTGGCTGGATGTTATGGGAACTTGGGCAATGGATATCACCAGCAATTCCTTTCTCGTATCATTGGAAATAAGTAGGCTTTATAAGCCAAACTCGTAGGAAAAAAACCAGGGTTTTGAATCCTGATGATCACATAATGGAGGATTCTTTCTCTTAGTTCTGGATGCTAAAAATGTCTTAAGCTTAACTGAAAGTTCAGGATCCTATGACATGCATTGTATGTACAAACTCAATCCTCGATCCATCATTTTTTATTAATTTATATTCTTCCCTTTGCCTTGATACATTTTCCCTTTCCCTTGTGAGAAAATGAGGAGGAGAGGCAAGACACAAACCCGAGCATTTAACTCCTGCTTTGCCCCACCCTGGGCTTCCCTTGTGGCTCAGCTGGTAAAGAATCCACCTGCAAAGTGGGAGACCTGGGTTTGATCCCTGGGTTGGGAAGATCCCTTGGAGAAGGGAAAGGCTACCCACTCCATTATTCTGGCCTAAAGAATTCCATGGACTGTATAGTCCATGGGGTCAAAAGAGTCAGACAAGACTGAGCGAATTTTACTTCACTTCACTTCACTTCACTTAGCCTTGATACATTAATCTTTCAAAAATCTTGCTGTATTCCAAGGGCTGTTGAAAATTTTCCTAATTCCATCTTTGAGCAAGAGGAATTATAAAAAGAGAAGAAGCTCTCAAGCTAAATTTATAGGTTCATAGCTTCCCTGGTAGCTCAGAGAGTAAAGAATCTGCCTGCAATGAGGGAGACCTGGGTTTGATCCCTGGGTTGGGAAGAGCCCCTGGAGAAGGGAACAGCTACCCACTCCAGTATTCTTGCCTGGAGAATCCCATGGACAGAGGAGCCTGGCTGGCTGTGGTCCATGGAGTAGAAAAGAGTCAGTCATGACTGAGTGATGTTCACTACTGGTAATATGTTGTTGGGACAGGAATCTTTTGAGAATATAGCAAGTGGATGAATCAGGGGCTTCCAGTCAGTTGGTCTGTATTTATTGGGAGATCTTGAAGCCTTTATTACTCACCAAGGCTGTTTCTGAGATCTCCTTTTCCTTTCTGTGAGGAGCTTATTTGAAACTGAGTCAATGGTTAAGGGGTGCTTTTAACTTGCTATGCTTGACAAACCCAAGTTAGAGCTAGATTAACATCATTCCTGTCAATATGTCCACCATTTGGTTTCTGTAGAAGGCCAGGAGCCATGTTGTTTTGGAGTTGGTGTGTGTCTCTGTGTGTGCTCAGTTGTGTTTGACTCTTTGACACCCCATGGACTATAGCCCACCAAACTCTTCTGTCCATGGAATTCTCCAGGCAAGAATACTGGAGCAGGTTGCCATTTCTTACTCCAGAGGACCTTCCTGACCCAGGATTGAACCAGTGTCTCCTGAGTTGGCAGGCAAATTCTCCACTGCTGCACCACCTAGCTCAAACAGTAAAGAACCTGCCTATAATGTGGGAGACCTGGGTTCGATCCCTATGTCAGGAAGATCCCCTGGAGAAGGGCATGGCAACCCACTCCAGTATTCTTGCCTGGAGAATTCCATGCACAGAGGAGACTGGCAGGCTACAGTCCATGGGGTTGCAAAGAGTTGGACATGACTGAGCAATTTTCACTTTCACTTTGCACTTTAACTTGCTGCCCTGGTCTCCATCTTGTAACCCAACAATGGCAGCAGTCCTCTCTTCCATCTATCCCACTGTCAAACTGCAATCTAAAATAGGACTCTGTCCTGCAGGCAGTGGGGAACTACTGAAGCTTTTAGGCAAAGTCTGTTTAAGACACATTATTTTGGCTTCAATATTCAGAGTAAACTAGAGAGGAAGAAAACTAGAATCAGGACAATTTACTGAAAATCGGTTACAGTAAGCTAGGTTCAGTCAGTTCATTTCAGTCACTCAGTCATGTCCAGCTCTTGGAGACCCCATGGACTGCAGCATGCCAGGCTTCCCTGTCCATTACCAGCTCCTGGAGCTTGCTCAAACTCATGACCACCAAGTCAGTGATGCCATCCAACCATCTCATCCTCTGTCATCCCCTTCTCCTCCTGCCTTCAATCTTTTCCAGCATCAGGGTCTTTTCCAGTGAGTCAGTTTTTCGCATCAGGTGGCCAAAGTATGGGACTGATTTCCTTTAGGATGGACTGGGTGGATCTCCTTGCAGTCCAAAGGACTCTCAAGGGTATTCTCCAACACCACAGTTCAAAAGCATCAATTCTTCTGCGCTCAGCTTTCTTTATGGTCCAATTCTCACATCTATACGTGACTACTGGAAAAACAATAGCTTTGATTAGATGGGCCTTTGTCAGCAAAGTAATGTCTCTGCTCTTAAATATGCTGTCTAGGTTGGTCATAGCTTTTCTTCCAAGGCACAAGCGTCTTTTAATTTCATGGCTGCAGTTATCACCTCCGATGATTTTGGAGCCCAAGAAAATAAAGTCTGTCACAGTTTCCATTGTTTCCCCACCTATTTGCCATGAAGTGATGGGATCGGATGCCATGATATTAGTTTTCTGAATGATGAGTTTTAAGCCAGCTTTTTCACTCTCCTCTTTCACTTTCATCAAGAGGCTCTTTAGTTTCTCTTCACTTTCTGCCATAACGGTGGTGTCATCTGCATATCTGAGGTTAGAAGCTATGTTAGAAGTAGTAAAGGCTGTATCAGTCAGGGTCCAACCACGAAAACAGAAATCACAGTAATTTTTTTACGAGAGGAGAAAGGCAATGCAGGTAACTGGTTATATAGGAACTGGAATGATTGAGAAAGAAAGTTGTATAAGATGAAACAACCCAGAAATAAGCAACAGCAGCAAGCTGCTACCACTTCTAGGCTACAGGGATAGAGAATGGAGCCAGGGTCTGCAGAGTCCTGAAGCAGGGTCAATTGGTGGAAACTGGAATCATAGAGGGTTTGACGGTAGGAGATGGAGACACATAGGAAATAGATGCAGCTCAAAAACACCCTCTCTCATCCTCCTTCTCACTTTCTGTCAGCCACCAGTCTCCCTCCATGAAGCACAATGGCCAAGAAAATTCATTCTGAAAAACAGAGTGGAGCAGGAGAAGGATGAGGAGTGGATCTGAAGCCAAATGGGCCAGCCTATACCAAAATTAAGGGCCTACACCAAACTGTGGCAGTGAGTATAAAGAAGAGATGATGGAATCAGAAAGAGTCATTTAGGAGTATAATCAGCAAGAGTGTTGAGCTCTGATTTCCAGTCTGATGACTGCTGGTTTAATCATGATATTCTTTCCATAGGTGATGAAAATGTCTGGGGACTTGTTGAAATTTAGTTACCTGTTGGGACTCTAGGTGGAGGGTCCTGGGAAACAATAATATACTTACCTCTGAAGTTCAGAGGAGAGGTTGAGAGGGAGATCAGGAATGGATGATATTAGATAGGGAGTGTATAGTGACAGAGATAAGAGGTTGGGAAGACCTGGAGCACAGTCCTTTTCTTAAACTTATGATACTGTTTATTAATCCTTAGTTCCAGTAAGTTATTTTTAGCACACAGTATCTATAAACATACTACAAAAACAACAAACAAAACAAAACTGAAAAGTAGAAAGAAAAGTTTAATTATTCTCTTGTAGACTTTGTAAGGCTATATTTTTTCAGGCTCAGATTTGAAATGATTCTATTGTTTAATTTTGAACATTTGTACATTTTCTTATGAGAGTGGTATTAGCTAAAATGAAAAAGGATTTCTTTTGCAAATTAGTAGTGTAGAGTTCCAGAGGCCTTTATACAACTACTTTCTTAGAATTTGTAAAGGACGTATCTTGTATGATAGTGAATTTAATTTTTGTTTCACTTTTATCAAACCTAATTTATATATACTGATGATTAAATTAAAAATTATATAGAATGGCTAATAGTTTAGAGTGATAATATTTTATAAAGTTTCTTAAAAAAGATTTTATTCAGAATTTGTTTATAGAGCAGTTAGTTACAACTTCAAATAACATCAGTAGGGGGCATTAATATGTGTATTTTCTAGCCAAGTTAGAATTACTCTTATTCTTACTTCTAGTGTCTTTATTTGCCATTTAAATTTTTTTATTTTCTATTATTTATATTGGAATAGAGTTGATTAGCAATTGTGTTAATGTCTGTTGTACAGCAAAGTGATTCAGTTATATATAGAAAGGTATCTATTCTTTTTCAAATTCTTTTCCATTTTAGGTTATTACAGGGTATTGAGCAGAGTTCCCTGTGCTATACAATAGGCCCCTGTTGGTTATCTATTTTATATATAGCATTGTGTACATGTCAATCCCAAACTCCCAATCTTTCCTTCCCCACCACCCTTCCATCTGGTAACCATAAGTTTATTCTCTAAGTCCATGAGTCTGCTTCTGTTTTGTAAAGAATTTCATTTGTACCATTATTTTAGATTCAACATATAGTCAATATCATATGATATCTGTCTTTCTCTGTCTGACTTGGTTCACTTACTACAATAATCTCCAGGGCCATCCATGTTGCTGCAAATAATATTATTTCATTCCTTTTAATGGCTGAGTAATATTCCATGGTATGTATATACCATATCTTTTTTATCCATCTGTCTGTTGATGGACATTTAGGTTGCTTCCATGTCTTGCCTATTGTAAACAATGCTGCAATGAACATTGGAGTGTATGGATCATTTTGAACCATGTTTGTCTCTGGATATATGCCCAGGAGTGGGATTGCTGGATCATATGGCTTTCCGAGTGGTTCAGCAGTAAAGACTGCCTGTAGTGCAGGAGCCCCAGGAGATGCAGGTTTGATCCCTGGGTCTGGAAGATACTCTGGAGGAGTGTATGGCAACCCACTTCAGTATTCTTGCCTGGAGAATCTCATGATCAGAGGAACCTGACAGGCCACAGTCCATAAGGTCACAAAGAGTTGGACACAACTGAAGCGACTTAACACGCAGACATGAAAGCTCTATTTTTAGTTTCTTAAGGAACCTCCCTACTGTTCTGCATAGTGGCGCACCAGTTTACATCATCACCAACAGTGTAGGACATCACTAACATTGTCCCTTTTCTCTACAGCCTCCTGGAACACAATCTTGAAGAGCATCTACACTTAATGGTTGGATGGAGAAAAGAGAGGGATTGGTCAGTGATAGGAAGAAAGCCAGGAGAAAGTTCTCAGACAATAATTTAACTAAACTCAAATCAAAAGATATTCAGAAGACATCTAAATACTGAAAATTTTAAAAAAGTATACTTCAGATAATCCATAAGCCAAAGTAGGAGTCTCAAGAGAAATTTTAAAATGCATTACACTGAATGAAAATTTAAATACACATTCAAAATTTGTAAGATTCAGCTAAAGTGATTCTTGAGGGAAATTAGTTGCATAAATGCTTATATTAGAAAAAAAATTTAAAATTAATAACCTAAATTTCCACCCTAGAAAATTAAAGAAAAAAGAACAAATTAAACTTAAAACAACTTGAAGAGAGGAAATAATACAAATTAGAGGAGAAATCAATAGATTTTAAACAAGAAAACAGTAAAGAAAATCAAGAAAGCAAAACACAACAACATAGAAATGGAGAACACATGAATAGTTACCAGGGGTTAAGGTGGGAGTGGAAGTAGGAGGGAAGTGGATGTTTCCATAAATGGGCCACATGAGGAACTCCTGAAATTATGGAGATGCTCTGCATCTCAAATGTGTCCATGCCAATATCCCAGTTATGATATTATAGTAGTGCAGTTATACAATATATAATCATTAGAGTTGGCTAAAAGGTACATGGGATCTCTTTATTTTTTACAACTGCATGCGAGTCCATGATTATCTCAAAATTAAAAGTTTAATGTAAAATTTTCTCTGAAACGTAATGCCTGCACCAGGATTGAGTAACTGCCATTGCTTCGCCTTTGGGAGCCACTATGCCACCACAAGTTTCTTAACAAGAAAGTAGCCTAATTGGTGTTGGGTTTAGGTGTCCAAATACCATTATTTTATTGGCGGGGGAGTGCCATCATTGACTTTTAATATTGCGAGATTTTTGGTCATTCTGAGGACCTACAGTTGCTTACAATTTATGGTGTGACATAATAAACACAAGTATGAAGTAAATGGCCTAGAGGTGATGTATTTGCCCTTTTAGTATGGGAGGGGGAATGCCGTCACCCACACGCATCACTCTGTATTGCCATTATACAGTCGCTAAGTCATGTCTGACTCTGCCACCCCATGGACTATAGACCGCCGGGCTCCTCTGTCCATGGGATTTCCCAAGCAAGAATACTGAAGTGGGTAGCCATTCCCTTCTCCAGGGCATCTTCCCCACCCAGGGATCAAACCCATGTTTCCTATATTGGCAGGTGGGTTCTTTACCGCTGAACCACCAGGCGGTTCTTATAATTTACACTTTAACATCATGCTCTGCACCCTCAAGATCCACACTAGCAGAAACACCAAGCCCTTTTCCTCCTTGTCCATGTGGTAAATTATTATCTTTCTTTGTTGTTGCTTGCTTTCAGTGCTCATACCCACCCAGTCCTTATCCTTCATGTCTGCCCAACTGTGGGCCTTTTTCTCTGACCCACAACCCTGCAGAACTCCACCTTCTTTCATCCTCATACATCTGCCACATGCCTACTCCCCACATTCAGAGAACTCATGAAGATACACACATCTTTTCATAACTTATAGATTTAATTTTAATCATCACTATTGGTATACAATGTAGCTGTAAGATTTAACCTGTTTTCAGGGGTCTGATGCTACAGAGAACATTTCATGGGAAATGATGCCACAAAGAATATTTCAAGGGAACCTGGACTGTTAGGCCCATGAATCAAGGTAAACTGGATGTGGAAAAGCAGGAGATGGCAATAATGAACATTAACATTTTAGTAATCAGTGAACTAAAATGGACTGGAATGGGCGAATTTAACCCAGATGACCATTATATCTACTACTATAGGCAAGAATCCTTTAGAGGAAATGGAGTAGCCCTTGGAGTCAACAAAAGAGCCTGAAATGAAGTACTTGGGTACAATCTTAAAAATGACAGAATGATCTCAGTTCATTTCTGAAGCAAATCAACCAAGTTTATGCCCCAACCACTGATACCAAAGAAGCTGAAGTTGATTGGTTCCATGAAGACCTACAAGACCTTCTAGAACTAACACCAAAAAAAAAAAAAAAACAACAAAACAAAACCATTATGACCTCAATAAAATTCCTTATGAATATACAGTGGAGGTGATGAATGAATTCAAGAGATTATATCTGATAGACAGAGCGCCTGAAGAACTATGAACAAAGGTTCATAACATTGTATAGGAGGTGGTGACCAAAACCATCCCCAGGAAAAGAAATAAAAAAAGGCAAAGTGGTTGTCTGAGGAGACTTTATAAGTAATTGAGAAAAGAAGAGAAAGAAAAGTCAAAGGAAAAAGGAAAAGATATACGCATCTGAATGTAGTGTTCCAGGAAATAGCAAGGAGAGATAAGAAAGCTTTCTTAAGTGAACAGTGTAAAGAAATAGAGGAAAACCATAGAATGGGAAAGACTAGAGATCTCTTCAAGAAAATTAGAGATACCAAGGGAACATTTCATGCAAAGATGGGAACAATAAAGGAGATAAATGGTAAGGACCTAACAGAAGCAGAAAAGATTAAGAAGAGGTGGTAAGAATACACAGAAGAACAATACAAAAAAGGTCTTAATGACCCAGATAACCACAATGGCATGGTCACTCACCTAGAGCCAGACATCCTGGAGTGTGAAGTTAAGTGGGTCTTAGTAAGTCTTACTATGCACAAAGCTAGTGGAGATGATGGAATTCCAGCTGAACTACTTCAGATCCTAAAAGATGATGCTGTTAAAGTGCTGCACTCAATGTGCCAACAAATTTTGAAAGCTCAGCAATGGCCACAGACCTGGAAAACATCAGTTTTCTTTCCAATCTCAAAAAAGAGCAATGCAAAAGATTGTTCAGACTACCACACAATTGTGCTCATTTCACATGCTAGTAGGTAATGTTCAAAATCCTTCAAGCCGTTTCAACAGTACGTGAATTGAGAACTTCCCGATGTACAAGCTGGATTTAGAAAAGGCAAAGGAACCAGAGATCAAATTGCCAATATTCATTGGATCATAGAGAAAGCAAGGAAATTCCAGAAAAAATATATATATTTCTGCTTCATTGACTATGCCAAAGTCTTGGACTGTGTGGATAATAACAAACTGTGGAAAATTCTTAAGGATATGGGAATACCAGGCTGCCTTACCTGTCTCCTGGGAAACCTGCATGGAGGACGAGAAGCAACAGTTAGATCCAGACATGGAACAACATACTGGTTCCAAACGGGAAAAAAAATATGACAAGGCTGTACATCATCACCCTGTTTGTTTAATTTATATGCAGAGTACATCATGTGAAATGCTTGGCTGGATGAAGCACAAGCAGGAATCAAGATTGTTGGGATAAATATCAATAACCTCAGATATGCAGACGATACCACTCTAATGGCAGAAAGTGAAGAGGAACTAAAAAGCCCTTTGACAAGTATGAAAGAGGAGAGTGAAAAAGCTGGCTTAAAACTCAATATTCAAAAAGCTAAAATCACGATATCTGTTCCCATCATTTCATGTCAAACAGATGGGGGAAAAGTGGAACCAGTGACAGATTTTATTTCCTTGAGCTCCAAAATCACTGGGGACATTGACTGCAGCCATGAAATCGAAAGACACTTGTTCCTTGAAAGGAAAGCTATGACAAACCTAGACAACACATTAAAAACAGAGAGATCACTTTGCTGACAAAGGTCCATATAGTCGAAGCCATAGTTTTTCCAGTAGTCAGGTATGGATGTGTGGGCTGGACCATAAAGATGGCTGAGAGCCAAAAAATTGATGCTTTTGTATTGTGGTGCTGGAGAAGACTCAAGAGTCCCTTAGACTGCAAGGAGATCAAACCAGTCAGTTCTAAAGGAAACCAACCCTGAATATTCTTTGGAAGGACTGGTGCAGAAGCTCCAATACTTTGGCCACCTGATGCAAAGAACTGATTCATTGGAAAAGAACCTGATGCTAGGAAAGATTGAAAGCAAGATAAGAAGAGGATGACAGAAGATGAGATGGTTGGATGTTATCATCAACAGAACAGACATGAGTTTGAGCAAGCTCCAGGAGATGGTGAAGTATAGGGAAGCCTGGAATGCTGTAGTCCACGGGTTTGCAAGGAGTTGGACTTGACTTAACAACTCAACAACAATAATGGTCAGACCGCAGAGACTTTTCAAAGTGTTCTGAAGTCTCTAGCATTGCTCCGAAGTTACTTGTTGCCCATGTCATCACTTGAAGTGGTGGATTTCTCCACACTCTCTTGGTCCTGCACTGGCTAATTTTGATTCAGTTCCTCTTTTCTCCAGTGATACTTGTTCCATGATGCTGGTCTTCTAGCTTTCTTAGGTAAGAGTTTTTTGAGAGGCTCTTTTCTGCAAATTCCCTGAACGTGTTTTTTGACCTCTGTAGTTGTCTTGGGAACCTGAAGGGACAACAGAGTGAGCACAGATGGACATTGGTTTGGGGTAATTGTTGGGGAATGAATGGGAACTAAGGCTTCATGAGCAGGGATGTGGGCTGAGGATGGCTCTGGCAGGCAAGAACGGGGTAGAGGTCTTGGCAAGGTTTCAATGAGGAAGAGGGGGAGGATCTTGGGTGTGGTCATCTCACCTTGAGCCTGCTTCTGGACTTGTGTTGACAGAGCATCTTCTTCCTCCTTTTGATGCTTGGGATCAGTTATTTTATACCTATGCTAGGGAACTGTGGTTTCCTGGTCACTTTCCCTGTGCCAAAATTTCCTAGCAGTCGACTTCAGGCCTCCTGACTGGCCTGTATACACCACTCCCCAGGATAATAAAGGCCACACTCTTTAGGTTTGTTTGATCAAGGGTAGCCCTGGGGAAGAATCTTAAGACACGACAAAGAACCATCCTGACATATCCATGGGGACTTGTGGGAAGAAGTGAAAAGGCCAAGATACTTTGGTTGGAGAAAGGGGACATTTCTTTAGTACCTCTAAAGAACCTTCTCAAACTGACTGACCACTGCTTCCTACCATCCCACATTCAATGCTGGTGGTCACATGGCAGGGAACAGGCCTTACCATCAAGCCTTTCCCCATGGCCAGCCATTTCAGTGGTTCAGTGTTATCTCTCACCCTTTACCACGAACTGATTTTTGTATGTTCTTACAAAAAATCCCTTCAAGGTAAAATGGATGTATTTAAGGTTCCTCAGAGATGTGAATCATCTCACTTCCCTTCTGAAAATTTCTCTTATATACCTTGAACACCACTCACTTCTTGGCTACCATCCCACTTCCTCTTCTGAGGACCCATATAGCTCTCCTCAGTTTTCTACTTTCCAGATTGAAATCACTGCCTTAAGTATGTTTTTAGTATACAGATTTTCCCAACTGGGCATCTTAGTTTTGTTTCAAATCTGAGAGGGAGGTCAGCACACCTCACAAGTCATAGTACCCAGATGAGTTTTAACAGGCTAAGGCAAGTAAGGCAGATATTAACCTGCCAGATATTGTGCTGGATGTCTGCATGTACGAAACTGCATTCTTCCTTATCCACCACCTCCTCAGGGAACTTGGAGATTCAGAGTCCTAGCCTGAATGGTGCAGACTCAGATCCACAAAGGGCAGGAAGTCAAGGCTCTGTTGAAATCAGCAAAGGTAGGAGTCCCAGGCCTTGACAGATATGAAAGTAAGTAAGGACCCTGAAGGAGAGCCCTGAGGGAATCCTGGATCCCAGAACAGAGTTGGTCCTGTGAGGCCTTGGGGTGGGATGACCACTTGCAGCACTTTCTGACATCCGAGTCTCAGAAAGACTGGGGACCTGGTGTAAGGGGTGGTGGCTCAGAGGGGCAGATAAGAGAATCCCAGGTCTTGCTGGTAGTCAAGGTGAGGACCCTGAGGGAGGACTGAGGGGATCTTGGACCTCAAACAGAGAGAACCCCCCCCCCCCCCCCGCCAGATTCCTACCCTTGCTGTCAGCCCTGCAAGGACCCGGAGCTGAATGAGTACAGTAGGCCTGTTCTGAATTTTTGACATCCCAGTCTCAGAGAGACTGAGGACTCGGTGAAAGGGGCAGGGCTGCAGGTGGGCAGAGGGGAGAATCTCAGGTTCTCTCAGGAGTAAAGGTGAGGACCCTGAGGGAGGACTGAGAGGCCCTGGACCCCAGAACAGAGGCGATCCCTGGAATGCTTTAAGGCAGGATGACCCCATGTAGCATTTCCTGACATCTGGGTCTCAGAGAAACTGGGGACTTGGTGAAAGGGGCGGGGCCTAAGGTCCGCAGAGGGGAGAATCCCAGGTCCCGCCTGAAATCAAGGTGACAACTCTGAGGACGAACTCAGGGGACCCTGCGAGAACAGAGAAGGCTCTGAGAGGCCCTGGTGTGGGATGTGCACAGGCAGCATTTCCTGACATATGGTCCCAGAGGGACTGGGAATCTAACTTAAGTAGCGGGTCCTCGGTTGGAGAGAGGGGAGAATCCTAACAGGAGTCAAGGTGAGGCTCCTGAGGGAGGACTGAGGGGATCTTGGACCCTAGAACACGGATGGAGGGTGAAGTGTCCCAGAGAAACCCGTCCCTGCCCTCAGCTGTGGTAAGTCGCGTGGGGCACCACGAGCCCGTGGCAGCCTATGCTGACTTCCTCATCCGGGTCTCAGAGAAACCCGCCCCTGCCCTCAGCTGTGGTGAGCCGCGGGGCGAGATGAGCACGTGACAGCCTGTGCTGACTTCCTCATCCGGGTCTTGGAGAGCGTGGGGTGACCTGTACTAATGGTCGCGGCTTCGGGTGGGCAGAGGCAGAATCCTAGCTCCTTCGTGGACTAAGGTGAGGATCCTGAGGGACGACTGAGGGGACCCTGTGAGAACAGAGAAGGCTCTGAGAGGCCTTGGCGTGGGATGTACACAGGCAGCATTTCCTGCCATCCGGCCCCGGAGGGACCAGGAATCTAGCTTTAAGTAGCGAGTTCTTAGTTGCAGAGAGTGGAGAATTCTAACAGGAGTCAAGGTGAGGCCCCTGAGGGAGGATTGAGGGGATCTTGGACCCTAGAACACGGATGGAGGGTGAAGTATCCCAGAGAAACCTGCCCCTGCCCTCAGCTGTGGTAAGCCACACGGGCCACCATGAGCCTGTGGCAGCCTGTGCTGACTTCCTCATCCAGGTCTCAGAGAGACCCGCCCCTGCCCTCAGCTATGGTGAGCCGCGGGGCGAGATGAGCACGTGACAGCCTGTGCTGACTTCCTCATCCGGGTCTCAGAGAGCTGGGGGTGACCTGTGCTAACGGTCGCGGCTTCTGGTGGGCAGAGGCGGAATCCCAGCTCCTTCGTGGACTAAGGTGAGGATCCTGAGGGAGGACTAAGGGGACCCTGTGGGAACAGAGAAGGCTCTGAGAGGCTCTGGTGTGGGATGTACACAGGCAGCATTTCCTGCCATCCGGTCCGGGAGGGACCAGGAATCTAGCTTAAGTAGCGGGCCCTCGGTTGGAGAGAGGGGAGAATCCTAACAGGAGTCAAGGTGAGGCCCCTGAGGGAGGACTGAGGGGATCTTGGACCCTAGAACACGGATGGAGGGTGAAGTCTACCAGAGAAACCTGCCCCTGCCCGTAGCTGTGGTAAGTCGCGCGGGGCGCCATGAGCCCGTGGCAGCCTGTGCCGACTTCCTCATCCGGGTCTCAGAGAGACCCACCCCTGCCCTCAGCTGTGGTGAGCCGCGGGGCGAGATGAGCACGTGACAGCCTGTGCTGACTTCCTCATCCGGGTCTTGGAGAGCGGGGGTGACCTGTGAAAACGGTCGTGGCCTCGGGAGGGCAGAGGCAGAATCCTAGATCCTTCGTGGACTAAGGTGAAGATCCTGAGGGAGGACTGAGGGGACCCTGCGAGAACGGAGAAGGCTCTGAGAGGCCCTGGCGTGGGATGTGCACAGGCAGCATTTTCTGACATCCAGGTCTCAGAAACACTGGGGACCTGAGATAAAGGGCGGGGGCCTTAGGTGGGCAGAAAGAAAAATCCGAGGTCCTGCGGGGAGTCAAGGTGGGAACTCTGAGGGAGGACTAAGGGGAACTTGGACCCCAGACCAGATTGGGCTCTGGGAAGCCCTGGGGCGAGATGACAACAGGCATCATTTCCTGACATCCGGGTGTCAGAGAGACTGGGAACCTGGTGAAAGGGGCGAGGCCTCAGTGGGGAGAGGGGAGAATCCTAAGTCCTAACAAGAGTCAAGGGAAGGAGTCAAACCCCTGAGGGAAGACTGAGGGGAACTTGGACCCCACTACAGATGGGGACTGCACAGATTCCAGCCCTGCTGACAGCCCTGGAAGCCCCAGGGGCTGGATGAGCACATTAGGCCTGTACTTAACATCTGAATTGGTGTTTGAGAGAGACTGGGAACCCTGAACCCCAGAAAAGAGGGAACCTCACAAAAACATGCCCCTACTGTCAACCCCAAGAGGCCCCAGATGGGATGGGGGAGGGGTTACAAATGTGCTGTTTCTTGACTTCCTGCTTGGTCACCTAAGGTGAGGTATCAGCATATGGCATTGTACTCAACTGCACAGAGCTAGGAGGCTCAGGCTTTGTCAAGAGTAATGGTGAGGACTTTGAGAGAGGACTGGCTGAACGCATGTGAAAATGTACTAAGCCCCACCTACCCCTGCCCTTTCTGTTGGCCACAGGAGGACCTGAAGCAGTTTGACTGCATGTGGTGCCCTCTCATTTCTATCTTTGTTTTCACATAAAGGTGAGACACTTCACTTAAGAAAGGTGGACTGAGAAGGAGGAAGAAAGAAGGAAGGAAGGAAGAAGAAGAAGGAAGCTCTGCCAGGCATTAAGGTGAGGACTGAGCAGACCTCCCCTCCCAGGACAGATGGACCCCACAGTATTCAGCCACCCCTTGCTCTTCCCCCTGGGGAGGCCCTGGGCAGGCATAGTTAGATGTGAAGCCCCATAACTTCCTTCTGTTCACTCTAGGGATCCTATTTTGAGAGTTTTGTCTCAGGCCTGCAGTGAGGAGAGCCCACATCCTGCCAGGGCAAAGGTGAGAGCCCTGCATGAGCACAAATGGGACCACCCATCCCAGAAGAGTGAGAACCTCACAGAGTCCACCCTCCTACCAGCACCAAGGGGCCCAGCACCGTGCCAGGGTTTATAGCCGAGGTGCCCCCTTGTTTCCTCTCACAGGGGCTCCAGGAACCAGGAGGTGAAAGCCCAGGTCTGAGGCTCAGGTCACAGAGCTCAGGTGACAGAGCAGAGGAGGTCCAGGCAGCACAAGGAGTAAAGGTGAGGTGAGGTGCCTGCCCTGAGTGTGCACCACGCACGGACTCCCCACCCCAGAACAGACAGGACCCCACAAGACCCAAATCCCTTCCCCCTTCATCCCTGGAACCTTGGGCTGTGCTGTCTGCACCCTGGGGAGCCACCTCACATCCTCGTTCGGGTAGCCAGGGGTCAGGCCACTGAGGAGGAGCTCCTCTATGAGGCCCGAGAGCACCCCTTGAGAGGAGACCTGTCAGTGGCCTGAGTCAGACTGCCCAGGGTGGATTTCTCAGTCGAGGCCACTCACACCCCCTCTCTCCCCCAGGACTGTGGATCCAGTTCTGCACTGTCTATCCGTACTCTTGCTACCAGGAATCATTATGCCTCCACCTCCAAAGCGTTTGTGTTACATGAAGTGTTGGCGCTGCATACTTAAGGAAAACGTTCAGTCCCAGAGCAAGAAATGGGGACTTTGGAGTGCACAAGTTCCTGAGTGTGAGGAGGAGAGGGAGCATACCTCCTCCTCCTCCTCTTCTTCCTCCTCCTCCTTCTCCTCTTCCTCCTCCTCCTCTTCCTCCTCCTCCTCTTCCTCCTCCTCCTCTTCCTCCTCTTCTTCTTCCTCCTCCTCCTCTTCTTCCTCCTCCTCCTCCTCCTCTTCCTCCTCTTCCTCTTCCTCTTCTTCTTCTTCCTCCTCCTCCTCCTCTCCCCACCCCACCTCCTCCTTCTCTTTTCTGACCCCAGGCACCATAATTGAGGTTCCTGGTATTGCTGGGACACCAAATCCTTTCCAGGGTTCTCAGAGAGTTTGGACCTTGCCCACTGCCCAAGCAACCACTCCATCAATCATATCAGATCAGGGCTCTGGCAGTGGAAAAAGAAAGAGGCCATGCACTCCGCGGGCCCTGCCAGACGGTGGGCATTTGCTCAGAGATGCTATAGATGATAAGGTGGGGGATCTGGTGTCATTCCTGCTCCTCAGATATCACAGAAAGGAGGTGGCCACAAAGGCAGATATGCTTAGTGTTCTCAGAGATTACCAAGACCTTTTCCCTGTGATCCTCAGCCAAGCTGCTGAGTGCATGGAGCTGGTCTTTGGTATTGATGTGAAGGCGTTGGACTCCACAGGTCTTTCCTATGTCTTGGTCAACACCTTGGGTCTCACCTACAATGATCTGTTGGGTGGTGATGAGGAGAGCATGCCCATGGCTGGCCTCCTTGTAAATACCTTGAGTATAATCTTCGTAGGTGGCAACTGTGCCCCTGAGGAAAAGGTCTGGGAAATGCTGCGTATCATGGGGCTGTATGCTGGTATGAACCATTTCATCTATGGGGACCCCAGGGAGCTGCTGACCCAAGTGTGGGTGCAAGCAGGGTACCTGGAACACCGGCAGGTGCCCAATAGTGATCCTGCCCGCTATGAGTTCCTATGGGGTCCCCGGACGTATGCGGAGACCACTAAGATGAAAGTCTTAGAGTTTTTGGCCAAAGTCCATGGTACCACCCCCAGTGCTTTTCCTGACTTGTATGAAGATGCTTTGCAAAGTGAAAAAACAGGACCCCAAACCAGAGTTGTAGCCAGGGCCAGGACCAGGGCCAGGGCCAGGGCCAGGGCCAGGGCTGGGACTTGTGCCAGGACCAGGGCCTATTGCAAGGCCACATCCAACAGCTTCTCTTGCCCCAACTGAAATGGAGGCAAATGTTTCATTCTGTCTGACGAGAACAGTCACTTACCTAAGTAGTGGAGTGGCAAGATGGGGCTTGGGAGTATTGAATATATTATATCTTTGTGTTCCTGCTGTGTACGGGTGATTTGGACATTTTTTTTTTCTTTTTGGTACTTTTCAAATGCTGTTCCTATTAACAAAAGGCTTAATTAACTTCAAGTTCTAAGTTTACAAATGACATTCGTCAGAAATGTATTGCTGTTTATCTGGTTTAAGAAGTGAACATTTTACCTATTTTGTAGCCACAGTTATTGTCATAAACCTGTATAAGTGATGGTGAACTCCTTTAGGTTTTGCTTGTTTGGAGCATTTTTTACCTATCTTTTTCTGAATGATAACTTTGTTAGGGTAACGAGCATATTGTTGGTTGGAAGTTTTTTCTTTTAGCCCTTTGAATATATTGTGCCCCTCTCTTCGTGGCTGCAAAATTTTGGCTGAAAAGTCTGCTGATGCTCTTATGGGGTCTCCTTCAAATGTACCAAATTGTTTTTCTCTTGCTGCTTTTAAGATTTTCTGCATTTTGCTATTTTGTGAAACAAACTGGGAAACCTTTCATTATATTTTGTGATCTGGAATAAGAAAACATAGCATTGGAAAATTACTTTCCTTGAAAATGTGGAAACAAATACAAGAGAAAAGTGAAAAATAGTTAATTTTTGTCTTCTGCTATCCCTTTTCTTGTGTTCTTCTGTAAAATTAAAAGATATGTACCTGGATATGCTTTGCTTATTCAAGAATATATGCAGTATTAAATCTAAATAAACAAGATTCCCTGTTCACTGGCTCTGTTATTCCCCAATCATTAATTAGAAACTGACTCTTTAAAAGGCCCTGAGAAGTAGAGGGACACCAAGATAAGGGAGATACACCCCATAGCTATAAAATTGTAGAGTCCGAGAGCAACAGTCACATCAGGAAGATAATGAGCTATTCTCTAAATGCTAAGGGTTAAGGTCTAATTATTGACTTAGCCTAAAAGGTCATATTGTACAGCCCATGGGGTCGCAAAGAGTCAGACATGACTGAGCGACTTTCACTTTCAAAAAGTCGTATGGATTTTCCCATAAGCCGGCATGGAAAAACCCGAACTACCTTTTTGGCCTACCCGATACTGAATAACCAGTAAAAGAAAGGAAGAGCAGGTGAGGATTATGGATGTGTAACTGCCCTGAGTAAGTGTAACTGCCCCGAGTCAGGGCACTTTGGAGCTTTGGGAAACTTCAGTTGTGGAGGAGCTAGGGGTGATGAAGCTGGGTGGTGGCCATGACCAGACTCAACTGTGTGTCTTCGAGGTGAGAGGAAAGCCTGGAATAGAAAACTGCACTTAGCAGTTACCTTCGGGTCATTGAAAAACCAGAGAAGAATCTCCTGGAGCGGGTAAGGAAGGAGCCCTGCACTCATGTCTCAGTACTGTGGAGTACAGTACATAGAGGAGATGCTTTATACTCATCATCTGTAAGAATTTCATGAGAAATACGGTGATATGACTTTGAAGTGGTGCCTAGAAGCCTCTCAAGGGACACTCTTTTCTCTGGCCATGGAAAGCCAGAACACACTGTATTTAAAAAACATTTTAATTAGATGATCTTGAGTGTCATTTGGACAGCTCTAAGCAAGAGCTAGAAGTTGGTGGGGTAGAGTGAATGAAAGACATCGTTTGGATGGAAAAGCAGCTGGGGCGGGGGGGGGAGGAATGGAGTTGGTCTTTAACTGAAATTCTAGGACCTCTGAGTTGGATCCTGCTGAGGGAGACTCCCCCACCCCAAATTAAATAACATCTTCTAGGAGGGCAACTGTACTGAGTTTTGTTTACAAAACAATATTATTGACTGATTTGTTATTCTTCATCCTATTGCTTTGCATATTCTCTGAGATCTGAAAAATAAAAAGCAAACAAGGTTCTCAGAAGAGGGGGTAGTGTGGTTTGTGGGTAAAATAATACTAGAAGTGACTGCCAGTCATCAAAGTTCCAATATATGATAGGCACTGTGTGAGATTCTTTACATACACTGCCCACATCCCTGAAGCCCTACAAAACAGAGCTCATTGAGCCCACTTGCTTCACAGGTGAAGAAGCCAACACCATGGGACTTGGGCATCTTCCCAGCATCACGTGTTACTAGGAGACAGGATAGGGACTAGACCCTGGCCTGAATTCCTCTTGAGCCCATGCTGTTCCCACCTACCCCAGCCTGTGGCTGACCTTCTGACTTGTAATTCGATTCTGTTCTCTCTACTACACGGTGTCTCTGAGGTGACAAGGAGGATGTTGTGTCTAAGGTACTAAAAGCAGGCCTAAAGAAGAAAGATGAAAATGAGATTTAAATGAAATTTGAGTACTGTCTGTGGGCTTTATTAACCTGGGGTCCACCCACTTGAGTCCCAGAGTTCCTTGAGAACTGACTCTGCCTGGGTCCTAGCATTTTTTTTCAGACCCAGAACTTTCCCAAATTATAGCACCCTTTCCCTGGTCTTCCTCTGTATGCTCTCCTGTCTAACTCTCAAACCTAGCCTGCTAACCAGCTTGTCATTGGTCTCCACTGGAAGCCCAGAATCACCTACCTTCCCCTAACATAGGGCATTAGTCCTCTGGCTGTCTCATGACTCATCCTAGAAGGCCTATGATATCAACAGCCCGATTGATGTAAAAATTCACCTGGGGACAGCTGCTTTAAGACACCTGGTCACCAGCCCTGGTATCTCTAACACAGTCTCCAAGTGTTTTCTAAATGGGGTGGTAAGAGCAGTATAATTTGGCACATCATCTATTGGTTCCTGGAATATAACCCTAAAGATAGAGGGTTATTGAAACCACCATGATATTTTAAATAGGATTTCCATGAGGTGTCTTATTTTAAATTCACTGCTGATCAAACACCTAACTTATGTAAGTGCTAGAAAACCAGAGACTCTCTCAGTTGTAGATGAGGAAAGATGACAGAAGTCATTGTGGAGCAAACTTCTAAAGCTGAATTCCTAAATCCCTGGAGTTTCCTAGGAGTTAAAAATGGTTCCTTGGAAGACATGTCAGCTCTGATGAAAAATAGAATAATTACCCATCCTCCCACTGTCTCTTGCAATACATGCCCTCAGGAAAGTCCCAGCATTCAATGTGCCTCATGGCACCTACCCAGGTACTCAGGCAAGTTCAGTCACATGGAGGGTGAGCAGAGACTCAAAGGGTTAGAAGTATGAGCTTGCATTAAGAGGAAGAAGTGCATTTTCAGTTTTATGAGATTATAGAGGTTGTTGCAAAGAAAAGTGCAGAAAGGGGCCACTGAATGAAGAAAGTGAAGTCTCCCTGTTGAGATTTACAGAACCATTTGACAATTAGATGTGATCCTGTATTTGAAAGCATCTGTCACATAGTAGATGCTTGAAAATTTCAGAGCATTTCAAGGCAGATCTGACCTCAGAAACTCCTCCAAGCATTGAAGATGGTTTTCGTCTCAGCAAATCATAATAGTTGTTTTTTCTTGAGCATCTACTTTATAACGGTACATGGGAGAGGCTCCAGTGCCCGTCCACATCTTGTCTTGCTCACCTTTCTGGACACGAGGGACACTATGCTGACAATCTGCTTGTAGTTAAGAGGGGTCGTGGCAACCCTTGGCCACTGAGACACAAGCAGGTGTTTACTGTCACCTGGAAGCACTTGAGAAGCAGGAGGCTGGTTCCACACTCTCTCCCTCGATTCACCAGCAAACATGGTGATCCAGTGTTGAGGTACTGAAACCACAAGACAGAAGCAGCCTGGATCCCTGGGCCCCCTAGAGCTGAGGGCCCCTGCTAAACCACATGAGAATTTACCTGCACAAAAACACACTGTTTTGTTAGTCTTTCAAACGGCAAGGTTTGCTTGTTTCATCAGGTTGCAATAACTTTAACAGCTACTATTTCTGTTGTTAGGTTTATATAAATATTTTAATTGCAATGGTAGTAGTGTATATGTTCCTATTGCAAAAATTTCTAAAGCTACAGAAAAATCACAGAATCCCCTTTACAAAATTTTTTCCATGATTCAGCCTTCTACTCAGAGGTCACCACAATTAACAATGTAGTGTGAGTTGCTTTAAAGCGGACTATGGGCTTTTTCATAGATATGCATTTTCTATCCTATAAAATATATTGATTTGATTTGACATACATAGATTATGATGCACATATTGATGTGCCACTAGCCTTTGTCCCTGAATTAAAAAGATGCAGGATCTTCCCATGACAGCACATACAGCTCCACCTCACTTTTGAAACTACCTCTTGGAATGCTGAGGTATGTATGCATCATAATTAAACATTCATAAGTTGCTTTTCTTTTGTTGTATGATAAATAAAATGAAATTAACACCTTAGAATTTTTGAGTAAATGTGGACGTTTTCTTTTAAGATATACATACTAATGAGTTTCCTTCATAGCACAGTTGGTAAAGAATCCACCTGCAATGCTGGAGACCTTGGTTTGATTCCTGGGTTGGGACGATCCCCTAGAGAAGGGATAGGCTACCCACTCCAATATTCTTGGGCTTCCCTGGTGGCTCAGCTGGTAAAGAATCCACCTGCAGTGCAGGAGCCCTGGGTTCGATCCCATGGAGAAGGGAAAGGCTACCCACTCCAGTATTCTGGCCTGGAGAATCCCATGGACTGTATAGGCCATGGGGTCACAAAGAGTTGGACACAACGGAGCGACTTTCATTTTCATGCATACTAATATAGAAGTTGGGTTAATGTGGAAACAGGATAATTTAACATTTTATAAATATTTCTGAATTTTTTTCTCAAAACTGCTATACCTCTAGAACTGTCAGAAAATAAATTTGTGCTAAGTCATGATAATGTGGATAATTTATTTCAGTGGTAAGAGGAACCAAATACCATCTATTAAAACTGTATAGCTTAATCCTCTTTAAGAACACAGTTGAAGTGGTTCCTGTAAGAGCTAACTGGGACATAGTTAAGTTATTTGTAAACAGCAAACAGTTGGACATGACTTAGCAACTGAACAACAATAGCAACAAAGATCCTTTGGGGTATTGATTTAAGCTTTGTTAGGTGAGATGAGAGCAGTGTTTATAACCTATGGTCAGTATTTCTTCACTTCTAAGACAAAATCCTTCTAAGTACTCTTAGCAATGCACAATGAATTAGGAGCTTTTCTGTTCTGACCATTGGAAACAAGAACGGTCCCCAACCCTATGAGAGCTATCTAGCCACCATGGCCCCCCTGATCTCCCAGCTCCATCTTCTCAACACAAGAAGACAATCAGGCTCCCCACTGTGCACTGTGGTACTCAGTCTCTCTCCAGGACGTAAGTTGTAGGACACGCCTCATTTGTTTTTTTATCAGAAATCACCATCCTTTGTTGCCTAATTCCAATCATTTGTCAAGTTTTGTCTCATCTATTTCATGCAGATATTTTTTAGTTGTTTCAGGTAGGTGTATGAATCTGGTTCCTACTTCATCTTGGCCAGAAGCAGAAGTTCTATATGCTGATTTTAAAACTCAAGTTATCTATGCATAACAAATGTCCCAATATATCAAACTAATTCAGAATAAAGCCAGAGTTGTAAGACTGTTGGACACACATACATGCAGGCATACACACATGTCTATATGTTCATGTAGACATACACAAAACTGAGAGTATATATAAAAATAGCAATAATACTCTTGCTAACAGAAATATAATTTATTTACTTATTTATGCTTTCAATATTTTCTAACCCTCTGAAACACATATGAATGCCCTTCATAGTTTAAAAATATTATAAATATGTTAAATGTGATTTAGACTATCAAAAATAAGTATGCATTCTCTAGATAATTTGTTTCCAATAGTGATCAGCTTCTTGCTGGATTCAGCTTTCCATATGCTTACTGTTTGTGAACTAGAAAGAAACAAAAAACTTGGACAGGGAGTCACTCAACTTATTTCAGACTTGCAAATACAATGCCATGTAAATAAGAATCTACTTGTTCATAAAGCCTTCCCTCCATGTTGTAGCAGCTTAATGGTGGTTTAAATTTGTATTCCTGTGTTTACTAAATAGATTAACCACTATTTTATATGCCTATCATCTATCTTTTCTTATGAAGAGTCTGTTTGGGTCTCTTGCACATTTTAATATTATGATGTCTTGTTAGTGGATGAAGTTGTAGAATTTCATAAATTTTGTAGAATCTACGTGGTAGGTATACATACATTCATAACAAAATTTTTAAAACTTTTTTGTGCATTTGAAAATTTTTATTATAATGAAACATTGAAAGCAAGCTTCATTGTCACTCACTATTCTATATTGGGTACATAATAGTATAAAGAAAGAAGTCAGAGGCAAGAATAAATTTCTTCCTTCAGAGGTAAAATAAAATTAACCATCCTACTTCACAGACATAGTCATTACTACTCCTACACTGGTCATATAGTTAAGATATGTGATTTCCCAAAACTTTGAGATAGGCATTTCATTCAAGCTATATCAAAGATAATTTTAGTATAGATTACTATTGATACTATGCCATTTTTTCCACCTGCAAGGAAGTCCTCATTGAATTTTAAGCTCAAAAGTTATTTCCAGAAACTCATTGTGAGGGCATATCCCCTGGGGTGATACCAAGAATTGTATCAGGCAGTGCCAGCCTGGAAAAGACAAAAGCAGACTAAGCACAGAAAATTGTTACACGGCTGATGAACGAACCAAGGGAGACAACTCCATGAGAAAAGGAAGAAATCTCTACCGTCTCCAGGTTTGGGGGTACCATGGAGAAAGTGGTGAAACCTGAGCTCAGAGGCTGGCATCATCATCAGTGCCTCTTATTGACCAAACCTATTTGAAAACCAGTTAGCAGGGTAACCTGAGAAATCTAGTGCATTGCAATGCAGAGCAGTACACGCTCAGGCCACAGAAAGCATGTGAAAGCGAACAGGTAATAACTGGCATGGGGAGAAGTGAAAGTGAAAGTCGCTCAGTCGTGTCTGACTCTATGCAACCCCACGGACTATACAGTCCATGGAATTCTCTAGGCCAGAATACTGGAGTGGGTAGCCTTTCCCTTCTCCAGGGGATCTTCTCAACCCAGGGATTGAACCCAGGTCTCCTGCATTGCAGGTGGATTCTTTACCAGCTGAGCCACAAGGGAAGGCATAGGCAGAGTTCTTTTTTGTTGTTGTTGTTGTTGTTGTTCTGGAAGATTTTGTGCTAGGTTAATATTATTTCTTCCTTAAATATTTGGTAAAATTTACTGACAATACCTGAGTCTGGGCTTCTTTCTGGGAAAATTTTTAATTACTGATTTAATTTCTTTAATAGTTATATAATTATTGAGACTTAACAATTCTTTTTAACATACATTTTGATAAATTGCATTCATCAGGAATTTGAGAATTTTATGTAAATTTTAATATGTATTAACAAAAGTTGGCTTTAATATTTTTCATGAGCTTTTAAATTTTTTTATATAGAAGCATTTTTATTGAAGTATCTCCAGAAAGATGAAAGAGAAGTCGTTTAGCTGTGTCCGACTCTTTGTGACCCCATGGACTGCAGCCTACCAGGCTCCTACATCCATGGGATTTTCCAGGCAAGAGTACTGGAGTGGGTTGCCATTTCCTTCTCCAGGGGATCTTCCCAACCCAGGGATCAAACCCAGGTCTCCTGCATTGCAGACAGATGCTTTACCATCTTAGCCACCAGGGAAGCTATTGAAGTATAGTTGATTTAAAATGCTGTGCCAATCTCTGCTGTTAGCAAAGTGACTCAGTTATACAAACATATACATTCTTTTTTGTAGTCTTTTCTATTATTTCATGGTCTTTTAATTTTCTCCTTTTTTCATTCTTGGTATCAGTTGTTTGTAACTTTTCTGACTTTTTCTCAGTATGTCTTACCAGGAATTTTATCAATTTTAGTATTTTTTTTTCAAGAACCAACCTGGCTTTTGTCTCCCTTTTATTGCATGCTTATTTACTGTTTAGTTAATTTATACTTTTATTATTATTTTTCCATCTTTCTTATTTTCAGTGGGTTTAATTTTCTCTTTTCTTTAGTCTTTTTAGATAAATGCTCAGCTAATTGATCTCAGTCTTCCTTCTTTTCTAGTACATACATTTAACCTTCGAATTTTTTCTTTACAAATGACTATTTTTGCTGCATCTCACAAGTTTGCATATGTAGCACTTTCATTTTTATTTCATTTGAAATATTATCTACTTTCTGTTATGATTTTTGATCTTTGAGTTATTTAGAAGTGTGCTTCTTAATTTCCAGATGGGTATTTTCCTGTTATTTTTGCTGAAGAGCAGAGATCCCCTGGAGGAGGAAATGGCAACCCACTCCAGTATTCTTGCCTGGAGAATCCCATGGACAGAAGAGTCTGGCAGGCTATAGTCCACGAGGTCACAGAGTCAGACACGACTGAAGCGACTTAGCACGTACACACACACAGTCAGTATTCATTTAAACTTAACACATATTTACCATTTCTTTTGCTCATTGTTATGCTTTGTGTCTTTGAGCTTCTAACTGGGATCACTTTCATTTTGCCAGGAAACTCTATTTTAGTATTGCTTTTCAGAGAGTTCTAATGGTGATGAATTTGCTCAGTTACTGTTTGTCTGATAATGGCCTTCTTTCTCCCTCATTCTTGAAGTATATTTTCTCTGGATATTGGATTCTAAATTGGAAGTTATGCTTCTTTTGTGCTTTGCAAACATCATATCATTATATTGTGACTTTCATAATTTTTGTTGCGAATCCGTCTGTCAGTCTAATTCTTGCTCTTTTGAAGTATGGTAGGCTGAATAAGGGCTTCCCTTGTGGCTCAGCTGATAAAGAATCTGCCTGCAATGTGGGAGACCTGGGTTCGTTCCCTAGGTTGGGAAGATTCCCTGGAGAAGGAAATGGCCACCCACTCCAGTATTCTGGCCTGGAGAATTCCATGGACTGTATAGTCCATGGGGTTGCAAAGAGTTTGATGTGACTGAGTGACTTTCACTTTCACTTTTCAGGCTGAATAATGTGCCCATTCCCTGCAAAGACATCCACATTCAACCCCTGTAACCAGTGTATACTTCTTTATATGGCAACTTAAGGATCCTGAGATGGGGAGATTATCCTGGATTATCCAGATGGGCCTTACTGTGATCACAAATGTCTGTATAAGACAGAAGCAGAGAGAGACTTGACACAGACAGAAAGGAAGAAGCTGGTGTGATCACAGAGGCAGAGACTAGAATGATGCGGCTACAAACAAGGAATGCTACCTGACACCAGAAGCTGGAAGAGGCAAGGAACACATTCTCCCCTAGAGTATCTGGAGGGAGTATAGTCTTGTTGACATCTAGATTTTGGCTTAGTGATATTGATTTCAGGCTTCTGATTTCCAGAAGTGTGAGAGAATAAATTTCTATTGTTCTGAGCCACCAAGTTCATGGTAACTTGTCACAGTGGCCATTGGAAATTAATACTTGATTTTTTTTTTCAAATTTTTGCTTTGGTCTGCAATAGTTTTAAAATAATATGCATAGAATATATTTTTATCTTGCTTGTGTTCATAGGCATTCTTTAATCCATGGATTAATATCCTTGGTCATTGTAGGAAAGTTATTACCTTGATCTCTAGATACTCTGTTTGCTCCTTTCTCTGCATCTCCTCCTGGATTCCTTTTACACTACATTATACCTTGCCCCTGTATCCTCTATGTCTCTTACCCTATCTTATGTATTTTTCAGCTTTCTGTCTTTACTTCATTCTAGATATTTTCTCCCGATCTATCTCCTACTTTATTTTCTTTCCTACGGTGACAAATCTGTTGTTATACCTATTCATTTATTTTCATTATCAGTAACTGCATTTTCAGCTTTAGAATTTTCATTATTAGTAGTTTCCTAAAAAGAAAATTCTCAATCTGTTGTTTCATTTCCTTGAACATATTGCACATTGTTATTTAAATTTTGTGACTAATGACTCCTAAACCTGGAGTCCTCTGAGTCTGTTTTAGTTGTCCTTCCCAGTTCTTGTTGATGGTGTCATTGTTATTGTTGTTATCGTCTGTGTCAGGCATCTCTGCCACACTGAACTGAGAGGTGGGAGAAAGGAAGCAGTCTTCATTTAAATACCACAGATTCCAATCTCATGAAATCTTTGAAAGTGAAAGTGAAAGGCACTCAGTCATGTCCGACTCTGCAACCCCATGGACTATACAGGCCAGAATACTGGAGTGGGTAGCCTTTCCCTTCTCCAGGGGATCTTCCCAACCCGGGGATCTAACCCAGGTCTCCTACATTGCAGGTGGATTCTTTATCAGCTGAACCACCAGGGAAGCCCAAGAATACTGGAGTGGGTAGCCTTTCCCTTCTCCAGAGGATCTTCCCAACCGAGGAATAGAACCAGGGTCTCCTGCATTGCAGGCAGATTCTTTACCAACTGAGCTATCAGGGAAGCCCATGAAATCTTTGTACATATTATCAAATAGGTGTTTCTTGATTTGTTGTTCACCCTTAAGACCATTTGCAGAGTCTTTAAATGATTACTACTGTTGTTGATTGTATAGCTTTTACCCCTTTGTTAGCAAAACTCTGTCCCATCATGCAGGAAGGTGATCTTTCTCCTTTACTTTTTAATTTACCAAAACTCTGAAGGGTCCTCAAGTCTTAACTCTTTGCCCAGTCCTCTCTTAGGCCATGTACATGAATGTTCTTCCTTCTTCGGAATTTTGACCAAAAGTTTGCTCTTAATTCAGCTTCCACCTAAAGTGTTTGCCTCTTCTCTTGCTGTCTCTTGGATTGAGATCTAGTCAAGATCTAAGAAATAGAACGTAATCATGTTCCTCATGAAGATCCAATATTCCCTGGCGTGGAGTTAATATCACATCGCCCATGATAGGTTGGAGTTGAACTTTGACTACCATGTGGTTGGGTATTAGTAGTTCCTTTGCATGCTTGCCAAGTCACTTCAGTCGTGTCCGGCTTTTTGTGACCCTATGGGCTGTAGCCCACAAGGCTTCTCTGTCCGTGGGATTTCCCAGGCAAGAATACTGGAGTGAGTTGCCATTTCCTTTTCCAGGGGAACTTTTCAACCCAGGGATTGAAGCTGCCTCTCTTCCGTCTCCTGCATTAGCAGGTGAATTCTTTAACCACTAGCTCTACCTGGGAAATCCTTTACTGTCAGTCAAACTTGGGGATGAAAATGGGGAACATTTAACTGATCTCATTGTAGGCTGCTGTTATTCAGTTATTAAAATATGAAACAGGTTTGAAATCCATAGCAACTGTAGGCCTCTATTGTGAGGCAATTTTTTTCCATTTATTTTTATTAATTGGAGGCTAATTACTTTACAATATTGTAGTGGTTTTGCCATACATTGACAATTTTTTTAAAGGAGTCCCTGAAACTTTTAAAAGCTCATTTTTCTGGTAAAGAAACCATTTACTGTTAATATGTTACTCCCTGCCATGCCCAAGTCCTTGCAGGACAGATCCTGTGATTTGGGAAGTGCTTATGAGGCTATCATGTGCTTTGGATTATCCTTCCAGTCCATTTTATGAGATATCCTCCAAGTCTTTCCATTGAAATGTGCATATTTGACCTTGAAGAAGTCATAACGTTGTGTTTCCTCCTTGAGTTTATACTTACTGTAGTGGGAATTATCGTTTGAGGGTTTTACTTATCTACTTTTAATTCAGTTCCCTATCAGCTTCACTGGACTCTGGGAAAAACTAAATTTATCAAAGAATTAAGCATGCCACATGGTTATTAAACCCAAACTAAGAGTGTGCAACTCTAGTTAGATTGAATGTGCCCTGCAGGGTAAGGCAAGCATCATGGTTTAAGTATCCATTCTCAGATCTTGGGTTTTCAAGAGCATTAATTAAGAAGTACAGGACCCTGTGGATTCCCTTTGTGACCTGGAACTCCAGGTATGCTCCTTGTGCAAAGACCAAGAATTTAAATGATGCAGTGAATGGAGAGAAATACCTTACTTGCAGAGTCTTATCCATCAACAAATGTTATTGGCTCAACCTTAATAATTTTCCCATTACTATTCTCTTCATCCTAGTCCCATCAACAAATGTTAATGGCTCAACCTTAACAATTTTCCCATTACTATTCTCTTCATCCTAGTTCCATGCACCATGAATTCTCACCTGGACTATTGTAATAGTCTCCTACGGCATCACTGTCTCTGCCCTTTCTTGATTCCAGACTAATTTTAACACTGTAGCTTCGGTGATTCTTTAAAAAATTAAGTCAGATCAGGTCAGCTCATTTCCCTGTTCAAGAGCCCTCAGACCCAGAGGTATAGACAAAGACCTTACGAATGACTGAGTGAACCTACATGATCTGGCTGCCTTCTGCCTCTCTTACCTCTCTAATTATTCATCCTAGAGTTCAATCAAGTTCAGCCACTCTGATCTCCATTCCACACTTCATCAACATCAGGCATGCTTCTGCCTCACGGGCTTTGCACCTCCTGTTCCCTGTGCCTGGAGCAGAATTTCCCTGAAGAGTCAGATAGCTCACTTCCTCACCTCCTTCAGGTTTCTCATCAGTGAGTTCGTCACTGAGCTCTCAATTTGAAAAGGTCCTCTTCCAGTTCCCAGATACTCCTTAACTTCATTTTGCTTTCTTTTTCTCAGTAGCATCTAGCATAGGTTCTGGCACACAGGAAATCTCACTTCGTATCTCTTGAATGTCAACATTAATGATCTTGTTAGAAAAACAAACCCATATCAGAGAAACAGTGAAAATCTGTGCATGATGATGTTGAGATGCTAAGGTAGTCTTTGAATTTCATATCGTTCAAAGCAGGGGGACCACTGAACTTGCTTTGGCACCACTCCTGCTCTCCAGCCAAAGCCAAGGGAAGCCTGTTCTGAGTATGTATAACCAGAGTAAGTGGTGTATCTCTGTTAGAGATGTAATATTATAAATCATACGGAGATCCAATATTTAAGTGAAACTGGCCACTTAGTCATTCTTGAAACTCCAAATATGTGATCCTACATCCAAACTGTTCAAGTTAGTGTAGCCAGAGATAGCTAGACATTTTCATTCTGGTTTTCCTTAGCTGTTGTTCTCAACTAGCTGAGTCATGTTTCTGGTCATTCCACTTGTCTCCAGGTCTTGGGTATAGTTACCTCTTCTATTCAATGTTAAAAAGGCTGCATATGGGAAAGAATCATAATGTATATTCTATTTTATATGAACAGAATGTCAGAATATTCACAAGCTCAGAAGAAGATAAAACTTGTAGCAGTAGGTCTTACAAGTTTCTCTTCATGTCAATTCACCTCAGTGGCCAGCCACCCTCTTCCCATGGCATTTGGTTGTGTCTGACTATTACAGTGAGAGGGACACAGAACTATTGAAGAGACCATGGAAAATTGTTTTCATTTCAAAGCTTTTAAAATCTTTGTGGAAGCCTCTTTCTCTGAGAGTCAGCTTAGGAAAGGTGTTTTTGCTGGAAACCAATTGTAATGATAAATGTTTTGCCAATAAAATCACCTATATTTCTGTCACTCAAGTTGTCTCATTCTTCAATTATGTTATTCTAGGGGTCTGGGGTCCTCAGGAGCAGGATCGGTCTTGGAAGTCATTGCATTCTCCCTGTTTTGAGTGACCCCAGCACTTTTTCTATACATTTCCTTCTTTGGGGATTCATCTGTCTCTTAGCAACCTACAAGACAGTGAATACCTTGAGGGCCACTGTAGTGCCATCTTCCTCTTTGTGTTCCCCACAAACATTGTGCTGGATTATTATTAAATGCTCTGTGGCAAATAGATATGTGATAGGCTGGAATGGTGCAAATCTTCATTTTGAGAAGGAGTAAACAGCCTGAAAGGGGAGACAAATGTTTCCCTGGTCTCATCAATGTTTTCCTCTGAGGCTCAGAGCTAGAGCAGGAGGGACAGTGTACTTTGTTCATACAAGTAAGAGGAGTTCTATAGATGGTGTTATGGGCTGAGTTGAGCAACCCGCCCCCCCCCCCATTCATATGTTGAAGCTCTAACCCATCAGTACCTTAGAATGTGGCTGGATTTGGAGATAGAGCCTTTATAGAGATCACTAAGATGAAATGAAGCCATATGGAAGGGCCCTAATCTAATGTGACCTGTATCCCTATGAAGAAGATACTCAGATAGGTACAGAAGGAAGCCCATGTGAGAACTGAGAAGATGGCATCTCCAAGTCAAGGAGAGAGGCCTTAGATGAATGAACCCCACCAACAAACACCTTCATCTCAGACTTCTGGCCTCTCAAACTGTGAAAAAATTAACTTGCTTTTTTTAAATAGAACTATAGTTGATTTATGATATTGTGTTAGTTTCAGGTGTACAACAAAGTGATTCAGAGTCAGTGATGAAGATTCTTTTCCATTATAAGTTATTTCCATTATAAGTCGTGTCCAACTCTTTGCAACCCCATGGACTGTAGCCCATCAGGCTCCTCTGTCCATGGGATTCTCCAGGCAAGAATACTGGAGTGGGTTGCCATTTCCTTCTCCAGGGGATCTTCCCAACCCAGGTATCAAACCCGGGTCTCCCGCATTGCAGGCAGACACTTTATCCTCTGAGCCACCAGGGAAACCTCAATAAGTTATTACAAGATATTGAATATACTTCCTTGTGCTATACAGTAAATCCTCATTATTTTAAATTTATGTTTTTTAAACCTCTCAATCTCAGGTACTTTGTTACGGAAACCCTGACAAACTAATACAGACGGCTTTTGGAGAGCATTGAAGAGTTACCTTTTTGTCCATATACAAAGTCAGGTCACATCTAGGTTTATGAAATGCCAAAGTCACCATATTGTACTTAATCAATAATGCTGTTGACTTTTTCAAGACTTCCCTCTGCACATTTCTGTGCCAACTCAGAGTTTCCACGTGGGCTTGATTCTCTTAACCATTTACTTATTTTATATCTATTGAATGTGGTGGTACCAGAGGTCATACAAGACTGGCATTAATCCATAGTGGCCTTCTTGGCTCTCTGCTTGAAGGTACCGAAGGACTCTTGACCTCCTCAGTCCAGGCTCATGTATCTCCCATCATTCCCAGCTAGTTTTGGAGCCCCAGGTTGTTGGGATTCTGAGGAAAGTAGAGGATACTGAACCTGCACAAGCTGCAAGTGAAAGAGAAGCCCTGGAGAGCACTGTGTGACCCTTCGCTGCTCACCAAGAGGGACCAATATTGCCCCTCTCAGGGACCTCTTGCCCCCATCTCTACTCATGGTTCTTCCCTCTCAGACCACCCAGGATATGATTAATTTGGTTCTAGAGTTAGCTCCTGATTACTCAGAGGGGGATGCCTTCTTCTGTAGGTTATTATCTGTTTGTCTTGCCTTCTCCATTTACTCCACTGGCAGTATCCAGAGCCACTCTCCACTCCAGGCCAAAAAAGAAAACTTAAGGCACTCCATTCCACTTGACTGGAACCTCACAATATTTAATGATTCAAATGTTCTTGTTTCCCACGCACATGGATAATCAGGAGTTAGCTCAATATTCTATTCAAGATGGGATTACTCATCAACATTTCTAATGTCCTAAGGTGAATAGAAGCTGCACAAAACGGTATTTGTTACAGAACTTGAGCTTGCTCCTATGGGCACTGCCATATTTTATTGTGTTAACTATCTGGTAGAAACTCAATTTTAAAAGTACACACTTCTTTGTCTTGTTTAGTAGACAATATTAAATGGGTCTTAATGCTTTCTTTGTGACTCACAGTCATCCTATGAGCATCACTTATTCCTTATAATGTTGTGCTATATTTGCTTCTGCACAAAATAATCCTAGATTATTACTGTACTTTTTGAATAATTGCTCACTTCTAGTTTTTTTTTTTTTGGTTTCCCCTCTCTCTCATAGTTTGGCTATTATTTTTTCTTGCTTTTCTTATTATGCCTGTGGTTTGGGACTGTCTTTTGACATCTCTTCTGATTTATTTTATTGTTACACTAGCAGTGAAATTAATATATTTCTGGTTCTAAATAAAATAAATGTTCATTTTAGAAAATAGAAATAATACAGAGAAGTGTAAATAACAAAATAAAAATTATACACAAATGGATAATCTATCTACATATAAATTACATATAATTTATTTACATTAACAATTTTTTCCAGTGAGATAATAATAAACCTGGTACATTGTAATCTGATTTATTCACTCAGTAATTCTGTGAATGTCTTTCCTATCAATACAGACCTACCTTAGATCTTTAAAATAACTTCAGAATATTCCTTTGTGTCACTGTATCATAAATATAGTCAAATTACTGATCACTTAATTAACAATTAAATCATTTAGAAAGCCATCTCTTATACATGAGGCTGCTATATATAGTCTGTATGTATTCTTTGCTCATTTGTCCCATAATTTCTACGAGACAAATTCTTAGGAATGTGATCAACTGGATAAAACAGTTATGCATATTTTATATTTTGATACATAATAGTTACAGATATCCTTCCAGAAAGATTGCACCAATTTATGCAACCATATAGAAAAAGCCTATTACCTCTCCTAATGCAATGTAATAGTAATCTTTTTTATCCTTGTTTTTGTTGTTGTTCCATCACTCAGTCGTGTCCGACTGTTTGCGACCCCATGAATCGCAGTACTCCAGGCCTCCCTGTGCATCACCAATTCCCGGAGTTTACCCAAACTCATGTCCATTGAGTCAGTGATGCCATCCAAACATCTCATCCTCTGTCATCCCCTTCTCCTCCTGCCTTCAATCTTTCCTAGCATCAGGATCTTTCCAAATGAGTCATTTCTTTGCATCAGGTGGCTAAAGTGTTGGGATTTCAGCTTCAGCATCAGTCCTTCCAATGAATATTCAGGACTGATTTCCTTTAGGATTGACTGGTTGGATCTCCTTGCAGTCCAAGGGACTCTCAAGAGTCTCCTCCAACACCACAGTTCAAAAGCATCCATTCTTCGGTGCTCAATTTTCTGTATAGTTCAACCTTCACATCCATACATGACTACTAGAAACACCATAGTCTTGACTAGAAGGACCTTTGTTGGAAAAGTAATGTCTCTGCTTTTTAATATGCTGTCTAGATTGGCCTTAACTTTCCTTCCAAGGAGTAAACATCTTTTAATTTCATGGCTGCAATCACCATCCGCAGTGATTTTGGAGCCCCCCAAAATAAAATCTGTCACTGTTTCCATTCTTTCCCCATCTACTTGCCGTGAAGTGACGGGATCAAAAGCCATGATCTTAGTTTTCTGAATGTTGAGCTTTAGGCCAACTTTTTTTGTCTCTTCTTTCATCAAGAGGCTCTTTAGTTCTTCTTCACTTTCTGCCATAAGGGTGGTGTCATCTGCATATCTGAGGTTATTGACATTTCTCCTGGCAATCTTGATTCCAGCTTGTGCTTCATCTAACCCAGCGTTTCTCATGATGTACTCTGCATATAAGTTAAATAAGCAGGGTGACAATATACAGCCTTGACGTTCTCCTTTTCCTATTTGGAACCCCTCTGTTGTTCCATATCCAGTTCTAACTGTTGCTTCCTGACCTGCATATAGGTTTCTCAAGAGGCACGTCAGGTGGTCTGGTATTCCCACATCTTGAAGATTTTTCCACAGTTTATTGTGATCCACACAGTCAAAGCCTTTGGCATAGTCAATAAAGCAGAAATAGATGTTTTTCTGGAACTCTCTTGCTTTTTCTATGATCCAGCAGATGTTGGCAATTTGATCTCTGGTTCCTCTGCCTTTTCTAAAACCACCTTGAAAATCTGGAATTTCACAGTTCACGTATTGTTGAAGCCTGACTTGGAGAATTTTGAGCATTACTTTACTAGCGTGTGAGATGAGTGCAATTGTGCAGTAGTTTGAGCATTCTTTGGCATTGCCTTTCTTAGGGATTGGAATGAAAACTGACCTTTTCCAGTCCTGTGGCCACTGCTGAGTTTTCCAAATTTGCTGGCATATTGAGTGCAGCACTTTCACAGCATCATCTTCCAGGATTTGAAATAGCTCAACTGGAATTCCATCACCTCCACTAGCTTTGTTCATAGTGATGCTTCCTAAGGCCCACTTGACTTCACATTCCGGGATGTCTGGCTCTAGGTGAGTGATCATACCATCGTGATTATCTGGGTCATGAAGATCTTTTTTGTACAGTTCTTCTGTTTACTCTTGCCACTTCTTCTTAATATCTTCTCCTTCTGTTAGGTCCATACCATTTCTGTCCTTTATTGAGCCCATTTTTGCATGAAATGTTCCCTTGGTATCTCTAATTTTCTTGAAGAGAGCTCTAGTCTTTCCCATTCTATTGTTTTCTGCTATTTCTTTGTGTTGATCACTGAGGAAAGCTTTCTTATCTCTCCTTACTATTCTTTGGAACTCTGCATTCAAATGGGTATACCATTCCTTTTCTCCTTTGCTTTTCAATTCTCTTCTTTTCACAGCTACTTGTAAGGCCTCTTGAGACAGCCGTTTTGCTTTTTTGCATTCCTTTTTCTTGGGGATTGTCTTGATCCCTGTCTCCTGTACAATGTCATGAACCTCTGCCCATAGTTCATCAGGCACTCTGTCTATCAGATCTAGTCCCTTAAATCTATTTCTCACTTCCACTGTATAATCGTTAGGGATTTGATTTAGGTCATACTTCAATGGTCTAGTGATTTTCCCCACTTTCTTCAATTTAACTCTGAGTTTTGCAAAAAGGAGTTCATGATCTGAGCCACAGTCAGCTCCCCATCTTTTTTTTTTTTTTTGCTGACTGTATAGATCTTCTCCAACTTTGGCTGCAAAGAATATAATCAATCTGATTTTGGTGTTGACCATCTGGTGCTGTCCATGTGTAGAGTCTTCTCTTGTGTTGTTGGAAGAGGGTGTTTGCTACTACCAGTGCATTCTCTTGGTAAAATTCTATTAACCTTTGCCCTGCTTCATTCTGTACTCCAAGGACAAATTTGCCTGTTACTCAAGGTGTTTCTTGGCTTCCTACTTTTGCATTCCAGACCCCTATAATGAAAAGAACATCTTTTTTTGGGAGTAGTTCTAACAGGTCTTGTAGGTCTTCATATAACCATTCAACTTCAGCTTCTTCAGCATTATTGGTCGGGGCATAGAGTTGGATTACTCTGATATTGAATGGTTTGCCTTGGAAACGAACAGAAATATTCTGTCATTTTTGAGATTGCATCCAAGTACTGCATTTCGGACTCTTTTGTTGACTATGATGTCTACTCCATTTCTTCTAAGTGATTCTTGTGCACACTAGTAGATACAATGGTTATCTGAGTTAAATTCACTCATTCCAGTCCATTTTAGTTCACTGATTCCTAGAATGTTGATATTCACTCTTGCCATCTCCTGTTTGACCACTTCCAATTTGCCTTGATTCATGGACCTAACATTCCAGGTTCCTATGCAATATTGCTCTTTACAGCATGGGACCTTGCTTCCATCACCAGTCATATCCACAGCTGGGTGTTGTTTTGCTTTGGCTCCATTTCTTCATTCTCTCTGAAGTTATTTCTCCACCGATCTCCAGTAGCATATTGGGCAGCTACCAGCCTGGGGAGTTCATCTTTCAGTGTCCTATCTTTTGGCCTTTTCATACTGTTCATGGGGTTCTCAAGGCAAGAATACTGAAGTGGTTTGCCATTCCCTTATCCAGTGGACCACATTTTGTCAGAACTCTCCACCATGATCCGTCCATCTTGGGTGGCCCTACATGGCCTGGCTCATAGTTTCATTGAGTTAGACAAGGCTGTGGTCCATGTGATTAGATTGGTCAGTTTTCTGTGATTGTGGTTTTCAGTCTGCTCTCTGATGGAGAAGGATAAGAGGCTTATAGAAGCTTCCTGATGGGAGAGACTGACTGAGGGGGAAACTAGGTCTTGTTCTGATGGGCAGGGCCATGCTCAGTAAATCTTTAATCCAGTTTCCTGTTGATGGGTGGAGCTGTGTTCCCTCCCTGGTATTTACCTGGGACCAAACTATGGTAGAGGTAATGAGGATTATGGTGACCTCTGTCAAAAGATCCCATGCATATACAGCTACACCCAACCCTGCAGCAGGCCACCACCAACCCACATCTCAGCTGGAGACTCCTGGACATTCATGGGCAAGTCTGGGTCAGTCTCTTGTGGGGTCACTGCTCCTTTCTCCTGGGTCTGGTGCCCAAGGTTCTGTTGTACCCTCCAAGAGTATTTCCTAGTCCTGTGTAAGTTCTGGCAGTTCTATGGTGGGGTTAATGGCAACCTCCTCCAAGAGGGCTTATGCCATACCCAACCTGGTTGTCAAGAAGCAACCTAACCTGAGTTTGGGACACAGTGTAACCTCAAATAAAGCATTCTTATGCTAGTATTTATGTGTTATTTTTCTAAAATTCAAAATTGACTGATATCTTAGCTTTTCATTTTCTTAATTTGGCAACCCTACCACAATGACAGGATTGAGGTTTTACATAGGCAATGGCACCCCACTCCAGTACTCTTGCCTGGAAAATCCCATGGATGGAGGAACCTGGTAGGCTACAGTCCATGGGGTCGTGAAGAGTCGGACATGACTGAGTGACTTCACTTTCACTTTTCACTTTCATGCACTGGAGAAGGAAATGGCAGCTCACTCCAGTATTCTTGCCTGGAGAATCCCAGGGATGGGAGCCTGGTGGGGTCACACAGAATTGGACACGACTGACGTTACTTAGCAGCAGCAGCAACAGCATAGTCACCAACTCACTAAGGCTGATTTAGCTATTGATCATGTTAAACAGAGATCAGTGGCAAGTCCCAGTATATGACCATTCTTGAAGAGAATTGACAAGTGACTTGGGGACAAGTTGACTACAGTGAGTCATTTCAGACTTGCATGGGGCAATGATGCCTCTCAATTGAAATCAGCACATTATGGATATGGGTTAGCCTTTATTTTCTGGAGGATATCAGACAACTCCACTAGTCAAGAGCACTGAGACAAGATTATATATAACTTGAAATGGACCCAGAGATCCACTTGTGGCCAAAGGAGTTCAACATTGGGCAGATGCCTGGGATGTTATTACATACCACATCATCGTAAAATGATGAAATGGTGTGTTGAAAGCACAACTAAAGTTTCAGTTTGTAGATGATACCTTGAGAGGATGGGGTGTTACCCACCAGGAAACATTATATATCCTAAGTCAATGACCATTATAAAGGAGATATATAAGTTTGGGAACTAAGGAGTAGGAATAGGTGTCATCGCTCCCAGTGATCCACTGGAGGAATTTGTACTTTTATCCTCATAATTCAGGGTTCTACAAGTTTAGTTCTTGGCTCCCAGATTGTGCCTTCACCAGAGGACAACAAATTAAATTTTAATTAAATTTTAATTCATGGCTAGTGCCCAGTCACTTTTGGCACCAAATCACAAATCTCCTTCCTGACAGGGGAAATTGACCCTAATAATTGGGAGAAGATAAAGGCACTGCATACAATGGAGACAGGCAAGAAAAGGTTTGATGTCTAGGTGACCCACTTAGGTATCCCTTGGAAATGACAAACAAGTCCTCCAGCTCATGGCTTGAGATGAACAAGGTATCCAGATCTCAGACCCTTCAAGGACGAGGCATAGCCACTCAACCAAGTAAGCCACCTATACCAGGAGAGATACTAGCTGAGAGTGAGAGGAAATCCAGAATTGAAGTGCAACATAGACATGATGTTTATCAGTTAAGGTCCTAAAACCAGCTCCAGTGGGAGGTGCTAGAGAGTGTTTCACTGATCTTTTAAGTTTTCCTTAGGAAAAGACACTCAACATAGGTGAATTGTTTCAGATTTTATTTATCTGAAGTAAATGAGCCTGAACAAAGTGAGGAATGAACTATGGAGGATGCTGTGGTGTGTTACCAAGGCCTTCCACATCCCTACCTCTTTGACCCTGAAGCTCTTGTTTCTCCAACTGCTGAGATTGTTGGAGGTTGACCACTTCAACTGAGTCCTTCTCCAGACACACCCAAGTTCATATCCCTTGCAAGTTCATGCTCACATCCAGTAACTGATAAATGCAAGAGTATAAATGCCTAGCCTCCTTGCCCTGATTTGTGACAATTTGGAAAATCCACCCCAACTCCAAAGCTCCTCACGTGTACAGCTGAGGACCTGATGGTGGCTGCAATGACCCTAAGAGCACTCCCCAATCAACCCCCTACATGCTAATCTCTGTCTCAGAGATTGCTTCCCAGAAAAACTCACCACTGACAGTGTGTTTTGTTATACATTTTTTTTTTTTTTGCTTTTCCTTTACTTACTATTTCTTAGTATGAACAAAATTTTCAGCACTTCCCTTTAGTTTCTGGTGTTTTATGTCATGCTTATAAAGGCCTTTCCCATCCCAAGAAAACATATTCACCCATATTATCTTAGGATTTTCTTAAAAAGTTTTAAAATGTTTGATTCATCTGTGATGCTGATGTAAAGAAAGAGACGGGTGACCCAGTTTTATTTATTTTTAAATGAGTAGCTAGTTCTCCTGACACTAATTAATTTTTAAATCTCTCTTTCCCTCAAACTTTTCTAAGATGTAATGTGCTTTTATCTGTTTTCCAGTTTCTAGGTTTCCATGCTTAACTCACTTTATCTTCCATTGTGCTCAGTAATTGAAATGCTTAAATCATGAATTTTTCTCCGAATATGGTGCTGGCTGCATCCCATGTGTTTTTAAGCATATGGAGTTTTTTCTTCATTAATTTGATTTTTTGATATTATGCACCCAATAATGATTTTCTTCATTTTTAAAGAACTGTTTACACGAGCTTCCTAAAATTTACTAATGGAAGGAATTTTGTTTTTAGCTTTACTGTAGTGTGTTGAAGAAATCAGGTTTGCACTATCTGTTTCAAAATGCATTTAAATATGAGTGTTCACAAATTTGCATGTCCTCATTGCTCAGGAGCCAGGCTTTCTATCCTCCCATCCTTGCATCTAATATAACTAAAAGTGAGCAACTATTTTCCTTGTTACTTGTTATTAATTGTAATGTGTCATGGGTTAGGACATCAGAAAATATAGAGTAAAGGCATGTAGATTTCTTACAGGGAACGTGTGCATCATTTCAAGAACTTTATGGCAAAACCGTTGGCTGCTCAGATGCCATTTTGTCTCTTGCTTGGTTCTTATTATCATTTCTGACTTTCCTTAGAGCTGGATGTGTCAAAGGATGCCAGGGCCAACATTTCCCAATATACCTTTAGAAAGTTCATTTGAAGGGTAATCAACCAAGATCTCCAGGCTTGTTCTAAGCCAAGACAGGGTATTGACTTCATCCCACTCCACTATTGACTGGTTGTATGATAGTTGCCTCAGCATCCCCATCTTTAAATGGGGAGTGTTCTGAGTCTGATGATCTTTAGGAAGCTGACTAGATGAAGCTAGAATGATGGGCAAAGCAAAAGAAACATGGAAGGGAGAAGAGGCATAGGAGTAAGTAAGGAAATCAGTAAAGGGGGGCGCTCACTTGGCCAGTGTCTTCCCTTAAGTTCTCCACTGAGAGAAAAGTACATGGCAAGTGTGTGGTAGGTCTAGGGGTCATAGATGGGGGAGGATAACAGACAAAGATTTGAGTCACTGAGTTAAGGTTTAAAACCTCAGCAGAAAACTTCCCCGGTGGTCCAGTGGTTAAAAATCCACCTGCCAATGCAGGGGACACAAGTTTGATCCCTGGCCTGGGAAGATTCCACATGCCACAGGGCAACTAAGCCTGTGCACAACTACTGAGCCCATACTCTAGGGCCGGTGAGCTGCAACTACTGAAACCCACGCCCTCGAGCGTGTGCTCCACAGCTCCACAGCAAGAGAAGCTACCGCAGTGAGAAGCCTTCACACCCTAACAAGAAGGTAGCCCCAGCTCTCCACAACTAGAGAAAGCCCGTGCACAGCAACAAAGACCCAGTGACACCAAAAATAAGTAAGTAAAAATAAAAAAAAAAAAATAAAACCCCCGCAGAGAACAAACTTGAACACCGAAGAAACCAGCCGTAACATTTTTTATGCTTTGCTGACATATTTATTGATATATTTCCCCTTTACAGTTGATGGTGACAAAAAGCAGATGGAGCCCCACCCTACCCACCCACCCAATAAAATACAGACACAGATTTCATTCAGCATATACAAGCATTGGGGCGTGTCTAAATTCACCTCACTGGGTTACTAGAGCCAGGAGAGATTAGATCTTTGGGGCAGTCTGAGCACCTGAGGCCCAGGAATTGAGCAGGCCAATGCTGAAAAGAGGCTGCCACTCTGGGCCCTGCCACTGGGGTGCCAGCAGAGGCTATAGAATCAAATCATGGTGGAAAGAGCTGCCTAGCCCTGTCACATGACAGTGGGCTCCTGGGTAGTTTCCAGTGAGATCCACAGTCCCATAGAAATCTGTGCCTCAGGGTTCTCATCTGCAAAATGGGGATAAGAATCCTGCCCTGAATATATCACTGGGCTATGAGGCTCAAAATAGAAATAATTTGTCAAAAGTGCTTTTGCAAAAGGTAAAGTGCTGTACAAATTTAAGGGAATTCAATTGATTGATTGTGATTGTCAGAGTGCCCCCAGAAATAGGAGTGGACCTGCTCACAGGTCCAGGGGTCAAGGAAGTGGCAGAACTCCTATGCTGTGCCTCGACTGGGCACCAATCAATGCGGGTAATGCCCACTGCAGAGAGCAGAATTCCCTTAGTTTCTTGGCCCCGGGAAGTCACCATGGCCTAGCACCTGGGTTGGGGCTGGGAAAGTCACCGGGGAAGTCACAGAAAAGTCACAGGGGCCAAGGGGGAGGAAGAAAGGGGCATACAAAGCAGGGGGTCATTACTATCATCACACACAAAAATAGACACCCACTGGATGCAAGGCATTGAACTGGTGGTGAAGATGAGCAATGAAGGCCCGCGGGGAGGGAAGAGGGAGGTGTCACAGCAGCAGAGGGAGGGGTACTGTCCTCACTTGCTGGCTCCCCTTTCCTCCTAAAGGAATCACGCCAGTGCCCATCTATATGCAGGGGAAGGGAGGGCAGGGAGACAAGAGTCAAGAATATAATAATCGGACCTAGGACCGAGATCCCCTCCCCGTTACACTGCTGCCCGGCATCATTAGGAGGTGCCAGGATCAGGCAAGCAGCTGGTGTGTGCACTTTGAGGCTGAGGCCAGAGCTAGGCCCAGAGCACCACAAAGGCAGTGCTGGGTTTCTGGGAAAAGGCAGTGGGTGTTAGCCCTTTGGGGAGATGGCTAATCCGCTCACACATGGACACCATCTTAGGGAGCTGGTCGCTGAGTCTACGTTTCGAAGCCTGAGTGTCACACATGCCCCGGGAAGAACAGAGATGGGGCCATTCTACTTGAGATGGGCCACTAAGGAGATTTGGTGAACGGGCCAGGTGGGGTGCGACTGGCAAGGAGCCCTGCCAGCTGCCGGCTGGGGAAGGGGAAGGAAAGACATTCTCTGGTTGCTGCTTTCCTCCAACTCCCTTAGCAAAGGCTGTGGGACCTCCTGGGGAACTGGGGAGGCTGCCCCACAGGGTACCAGCTGGCACCTACAGGTTAAGGCAAACAAGCCAATAGATCACATTGAAGAAGAAGAAGGTGACCGGGAAAATCACTCGCGAGTAGTTATCCAAGCGGTAGACATGGATGAAGAGGCGGCCCTGCTGCCAGCTGCTGGCGTCACAAGTGGGGACCATGCAACAGTACTTATCGCACCACCTGCTGCAGCCAGCAGAGCGCCGGGGGCGGCTTGGCCTGGCGGCCTGCCGGGCTGGGCAGGATGGGCCTTCGTCTTCCTCACTCTCCCCCGCCTCCTCCTCCTCGGAGTCCTCAATGTCGCACACAAAAGCTTCCGGATGCTCAATGACAGGGATGCGCACACGGATCGGGGCACGAGGCTGAAAGGAAGGAGCAAAGAAGTCAGAACGAGTCAAGGGAAGATGAATCAAGCCCAGGTGCTGTCTCAAGGATTCCCAAGGGCTCAGTGCTTGGCACTCTGTTTCTTTCCCCACACCCCCCACCCCAGAATTTCCACCATCACACCCGAAAATTTACCCAATGCCCCCAAAGCCCCAGGTTACCCCTCATTACTTGGTGAGCTGGCCACCCACGTGTCATGAGTGCCAGTGCCCTACTTGCATGCCTCCGTCCTCCAAAGCCTTGCCACCACTCCCATACCAGCTCATACATGGCGAAGTATGGGAGAACTACGGGGCGCTGTCCGGTTGTAGGTCAGGAAGTTGAGCACAGCAAACTCCAACAGAGCACAAAAGCAGAAGACGAAGCAGATAGCGATGTAGAAATCTAAGGCTGTGATATAGGATACGCGTGGGAAATTCTTCCGAGAGAAGGTGCCCAAAGTGGTCATGGTGAGTACAGAGGTGATGCCTGTGAAAGGAGATGAGTGGAGGTGGACGGCACCACTAGCTTATATATTACACTTTGGAAAGGCCCCCAGAAAAGGCAATTCTGTGCCTCAAGGAGATGCCTACTTCATCCACTTACCTAGAGAAGTCCTGGCTGGAGCAGATTCTTTCTTGATCCAAAAGGAAATCCAGGAGACCATTGTGGTCACAGAGGAAGGAACATAGTTATGAAAGGCCACAAAGCCAAACCGCCTGCTCACGTTGAAGTAAAGCGTCATGACTACAAAATCACCTGGAAGATATTTAAAAAATACCTCCTCACTACTGCACTGCCACGAGGGTGTCCCACATGCAGAAGGACATGCATACTAAGGGCCCAATAGGGGCTCATGGGATGCCCACCATGGTCCTCGGACAGAGGCACATTAAGGCAATGCCACACACAGAGACACAGAGGAAGCCCGAGAGGAGACTCACTGCCAGGCCCATGGTCAGTTAAGAGTCAAGCCAGGGCTAGAACCTTCATCACTTATTTCTCAGTTCACTGTCACACACCCCACATCCATATTTCCAGGATAGGGAGCAGAATAGTCAAGTGAAGACAGTAAAATCAGTTAGCCCTCTAGATATCAGAAACACATGGCTAATGTCCAGGTGGCTGACTGAGGCCTCCACGTCCACACCCTACTCTAAGCTAACCTTATCTACTCAGCTTCCTTGAGATAATGTGGATATTTATACCAATATTCGAACCCTGGACTCCTGTTCTTAGTCTATTATCCTAGCCCAAAATGAGTGTTTCAAGAAAATAGAAGACTTAGCTGAAAGTGAAAATTTCAGTCAGTCCTCTAGATGTTAGGTCTGCAGAACATACATCCACAAGGCTGACTGAGGTTTTCGCATTCATTGGGTATCGTGTCCTTGATGTTGGCTCTCAGCCTAGGCAGTGATGGTTTGTGCAGGACCTGAGGACAGCCTCTATCTCCACTTGACATCTTCTATTGGACCCTTCATGCTGCCTTATACTCTGACATGCCCAAACACTCTGCATGCTTATCATGACCCCCAGGGATTCTGGAGGTCTTTCTGAAGCCAGAATATCTCTTTTCACTCTCAACATCATGTTGGGTTTACAATAGTTCAAATTCTGGCTCCTCAGGGGAACTAAGCTCCAACTCTCCACTTCAGTGATGCTATAGAATTCACTGGCCTTATTAGGTGGGTTTTTAAACCTCTTTAGGGCAGGTCTCATCTGAGCCCTGTTGCTACATTCCTGCCCATTCCAGCCCAGCACAGCCTAGAACCCAGCAGATGCACAGCAACTCTTGCTGCTGCCTGGAAACAGTTCTGTAAAGTAGACCAGAACACTAACCTGTCCGTGTGTCCTCCTATTTTAGAAAATAGATCACCTGCCCAGCAAGTCTGGGTATGTTGGGACTGAATGGGAAGACGAGCCTTTCCTACTCACCTTGGCAGCACTGACACTCAAGGGGCAAGACTTCTCAGAATCTTCTGGAAAAGGCCAGGAAGTTGCCTGGGGCCAGCTGAATACCTGTGTCCAGAATAGCAGCTTTGCGGATTGAACTCCTCCGGGGCTGCTGCAGGGACCACTCATCCTTACCTACTAGCCAGAATGTTTTTTATCAAGATCCTAGCTCCTTGTCCTGTGGTCTTGACTGCAATTAAAATGGCCCTATTTAGCTATAGCCACTCTGCACAAAACTTTGCTGAGTTGATATATTCTTGTTGCAATAAGATTGATTATCCTATCGGCTTTTTCTATTTTTATTTTGTCTATTTTACCAAAGAAGAACCTTCTCTACTTTTCAACAGATGGGAACTTATCCTTTAAGGCCAAGTGAAGGTACTAACACACACTTTCTTATTTCTGAGGAATGGAGGAGCATGGGTAAGGGAAAAAAGATATCTGGGGCTGAGGAGCCAGAGGGGGAGAAAAGCTATAAAGATGCTTCCTGCTCTTATCTGCCTCAACCAGAGCACAGCTGGTCACTGCACTGTCACAGGAACACAATGGAAAAGACCGTGTCCAGGGGACTGAGACTGGAAGGATGAGTGGAGCCAAAGCTTTGAAGAACAAAGGGGAGGAAAAAGAACTACAGCTGTATAGTCTATAAAATAATATGATCCAGGGTTGGAACCATAATACTGGCTCTTTGATCTTGACCCTGTGGAACATTGACTAGATTTACTGGAAGCTCAGTAGTTCTAGGGAAAAAGAACTAAGTCTAACGAGTGGAAGTTCCAGAGACTTCAATTTCAGATGAACAGAGAGGTTTTTCCAATGAACAGTTGTCTAGCAAAGGAAGAAACTCCCTTGCAAGAAAGCAAAATGCTAATCATCAGTGAATTCTGTATCAAAGGCTCAACAGCCAGCAGTGAAAGATGTCTCACTCACTGGGGGTAAGGCTCCTGAAGCAGAGATTCTTTGGTTGAAGGCCCAAGGTGGCCAGAGTACCAAGCTAGCACTGTATTCTGAACCCTTAGGAGCTTAGGACCTAAGTCTACTCCAGACAGAGTGAATTGCCCAGGGATTGACCGAAAGAGTTGGGACCAGTCCCAAAGATAACTATGATACTGAAGAAACCATGATTCAAGTCCAACTCATCTCTCACAGAAGATAAAGGAGGGCTTCTCCTTTCTCTCACGAACTCTCCTCTCTTCCAAGGAGGGTGGGGTGCTTACCTATTGTCACTGGTGATGATGCTGCCTCTGGGGCTTTGTAGTCACTAGGGTACCATTTTGAAACAATGTACAACCATCTACTAAACGGAACCACTAGTGACTTGAAAGCCCGTGGGCCTTGTCTCCTGCTGCTTTTGATGATGGATCCCCACCTGTCTCGGGAAACCAAGGTGCAGAAACGTAAGAGGCATGCCAATGGTCAGCTGGCAGAAGAGCAAGGGTCCCAAGTCAAAGGGAGTAAAATTGCTTACCCAGAGCCCCCGAGAAAAAGGAAAGTGCTTGTAAAGCAGCCTTCTACCCGTGTCTAGTACTGTGCAAGCAAAGCTCTAGCCAGATGAGCATGGACTATTCCTCACCCAGGGACCAATTCAACGAGTAAAGCAAAAGCAGATTTTCCGCCTAGCCACACGGAAGCCAAGCAAGATGCCTTCCATGGCAAATGGCTGGCTGGGTGACTGGTTCCATCCGCAGGCTGGAAATGGTGAAGGCAGAGCCGCCACTGCCCTGACTGGTCAGTATGTGTGAAAAGGCTGCTCCCGGAGCAGCCCCAGGGAGGCCCCTTGGCTCCTCATTCAGATCACCTAGGAACACAAGCAAAGACACTCACATCTAATTGGGAGCTAAAGTATAAGAGACCCAGGACCCTCCCCTTTAGTCCTTGTGAGGGACAAGGTCAGAAAACCAATGATCACCATCCAAGTTGAATCCACCACGAAGCCTTTGATGGGAATCTGTGCGTGTCAGGGCTGCTCCTTTAAAAGAAATGTTGATATGGCAGGTATTGTAGCTGCTGAAACCTCTTCCAGATTATCCCAGCTCTCACATAGCTGATGACAGAACTTTAGCCTCCACCTCCCATCAGGACATACTGAATCCCACTCAACTGGAACCACTTGGATTGCTTTGAGTATGGAGAACTCACATGACCTCCATTTCCCCAAGTGTCCAAGTAGGTCAGTTGTAACAAAGTGCTGGAAACCAAAAGGTCTGCATGACAAGGCTAGTTGCAAATTCTGACAGCAACAAAACTATATCTACTCACCTACCCTCTCCGGGGCTTGGCAAAGCACTTACTTCTTTGCAGATGAGACTGAGACATAGTTACAAAGTCTCAGTTTCCTCTGCAAACAGTTATAAGTGCTTAGCATTTATAAGACAGGAGCCATGTTATATTGTCATGGAATGAGTACATAGCATTTGGATGAATGGATGGCCACCTTCAGTCATCCTTACCACCCTCCTGGGCCTCTGGCTAGCCCTGGCTCAAAGGTGCACTTACCAGCCAGGGTTGTGACAGTTTCAGTCGTGTTGCTCACTCCTGTAAAGTCAAACTGGAAGAGCTTCCAGGAATTACTCTCATTGATTTTAAGTGTGAAATTTTCCCACTCGTAGATTAGGTCATTCTCAGGATAGGAAACTGTAAGGCAACGTGGGAAGACGAGTCATGTGAGACTGGGAAGCCAAGCTGAGGCCTCCAACAGCATGGTGTCTGAGCAATGCCCTGGAGTCCTGACTCTGGCTTCACCAGCTGTGGGGCCTTACTTCTCTTACCTCATTATTGAAGTCCATCCAGTAAGTGCATTCACTTAGCATTCCTCAGTACCACGCCCTGTGCTAGACACACAGAGATGAGCAAGGCAGGAGCCCTGCCTTCAAGCATTCACATTTTATTGAATAAGACAGTGAGTATACATCTGTAATTGTTGGAATTCCTCTGAGAAACCTTTGCCCGTTGGACAGTGGGGAAACAAAGGAGGGAAAGATCAGTTGGGGACACACCCAGAAAAGACGATTCCATAGAGTGGGTGACATGCTCAGTAAGTCTTAAAAGTCCAGTATAAATATTCTCTGTACAGATGAGGCTGAAAGGGTAAGGAGTGTGTTCTTTGCACAGGAAGGTGAAAATGTCTCATGTATTATGGAAACGTTAAAAGTTCAGGACGGCTGGCTCACAGAAGATGGATGAGGTATGTAGGAGTGGATAGCAGGGGCCAGTTCATGAAGGGCCTTGAGTGCTATTTTAAGCAATTTGGAATTGATTCGAGAGTTCAGGAAGGATTTGAAACTAAGGAGTAACCTAGTCTAGATGATGCTTCCACTAGGTCACTCTAGCTCTTATATGAGGATGGCCTGTTGACAGGGAGACCAGTTATGGGAGCCCAATGCAATAACTCAGGCACAATAAAATGAACAAAGGCAGGAGTCAAAGCTGTGGCAGAGAGAATGCAGAGAAATAAGATCAATAGAGATTCTGGAGGGAACACCAACAGGATGTGTTGATTGGATAGATGTAGGAGGTGAAGAAGAAAGAAGCGTCAAAGTTCTTGGCTTTGAAAACTGAGTGGTTGGTGGTGCCTTTCAATGAGACAGATGGGAACACAGAAGCAATGCATTTGTTTTGAGGGTAGAGGTTGGGAGGAGACCATGTATTTAGTGTTGGACATGGTCAGCTTCAAAGTGCATATGTTGCAAAGTCCAAGTGGAAGATGACAAAGACCTAAACCAAGGTAGTAGTGACAGTGAAGATGGAGAGCAGACGTACTTGAGATACACTTTAGAGGCGGGTGACTGATTTGAAATGGGGTGGAAAGGAGAAGGAGGAAGCCAACATGAAGCCCAGGTTAAGCAACACAGCATTGTCAGCAGGAAAGGAGATGAGGATGGACTGGGAGGCCCTGGGCAACCTTGATACCATCTTAAGGGAAAAAAACAAAGGCAGAAACATGTAAGGGGCAAGGATGAGAAGAAGAAGGGGCCCAGTGTGATGACTCTGGGGTCCCAGAAACCTAAGAAGGTACTCACAGCTAGAGAAAGACAGAGGGCAAGAGTGAGAGTCCATTGGAAATTTGAGCATGTGGAGTGAGCATCCAGCCTCAATGGTCATCCTGGAAGGGAGAAAGGAGCCTCATTAGGCTGGCCCTGAACACTTAGGTATCCACCCAGCTTGGGCCTGGGGACCACCACCAATGAGTGGCAATGGTGGGATTTGAGACAAAGAGCTCAAAGGAGAGACAAAAAGAGTGGAAGAACAGCTTGGAAGTATCTGGTTACTCTGGCCTCCATCATCAGAAAAATGTATGGACCAGCTTAGATGGGCTTGTGTTTCTTGCCCATCCCAGCTTCAAGGACCTGCCAACACTCTTCCACTGTTTACCACCTCCCTGGCCCCATATCACCCAGATATCAGTCCCAGCTATGCCACAAACTCGGGCTGTGGCCTTAAGCAATATCTTCTTATTCTGAGGCTTTAGTATGTATGTCTATACACCAAGGGATTGAGCTCATGGTCTGGGAAAGCTGGAGGGGCCCTTAGAAGTATCATTCAGGATGAAACCTCAGTCCACGTTTCTTTGGCAAAAATTCTCAGAAGGGGAAGAAGAGTCACAGGAGGCAAGACTCCAGAAGCTTGACATACCTGATGGTGTACAACACCTTGCCATCCTTGTGGATGCGGACCATCTGGTTGGGCATGGTGATTGAGTGCTCATGGGTCCTCTTAGAATTCCTAAAAAAGGTGTCTGGGACCCACAGCAGGCTCACCAAGTTGCCACTCAGAACAAAGCTCTCAAAGCTGCCATTGAAACGAAGGCGTTCGTCATACCAAGTCTGGCAGAAGGTGATGTCAATGGTGTATTCCTGGTGGCAAGGATAGAAAAGCACACATTTGGGGCTGTGCAGACAAAGAACATTCCTGCGCCATCTTGTGATGGACCTATCTAATAGACAGGAGCCCACTCAGGTTTCCACAGAGGAAAATAGCATGGGTTTGGCTGAAGGACATTGTCTATTTCCATGTATTCCAGAAAGAAAAAAAAAAAACCCAAATGAATAGCAATCTGGGAAGACACATTTAACCTAGAAACAGACAGACAATGGTGGCTTAATTGTAAAGGTTGGGCTCATCACGTTGATACTCCCCTGTAGGACTATGATGCTACTCCAGTCAGGCTAACACCATCTGGGCTCCCACATTTCCATAGCAAATCAGAGATGTCAGGTCAAAATCATTCTAAACATTTGTAAACATATGCACCTTTGATTGCATACAATGAAGTTGCCCCTTTCAGCTTTTGTTTGGGGAGCACAGATGTTAATTAACCCATAAGTATTTGGTCTCTAGATATGGTCTATCGCATAAATTGTTAAATATCAAAAAGAAAGTTTAAGAGGAAGAAGTATGAGAAGCTAGAAATCTGCACCACTGGTATTGAAAGGAAGAAAACAAAAAGAATCTAACAGAACTGCAAGCAGCTTGAACAGAAAGTACTAGAACAAGGCCAAGGTACAACCTTTAGGGCTAGTTCAATCACCTTTACTTTAGAGGTCAGAGAGAAAGGAGTCTGTTCGAAATCAAACAAATAGTTAATGGGAACATACTGGCTCTGATGCTCAGAACACTACTGCCATGGCCCTGCCCTGGGACCACCTCCACCTGCCTTACTCTCCAGGGCTTACTCCACTTGTTCCAAGAATCCCTTTGGGGGTCAAGGTCCAGTTTTCCTCTGCAGGACCCCTAAGCCTTTCCTGTGAGTTTTTCCTGCATCAAATAATGAACACCACCAACCAGAAACCCACAACGAGGAGGCCTGTAGAGCCCTCGAGGTTAGGGAGCAGAGGTCAAGACATCTCTGCTTGCCTTTGCTGCTCAGGATACAAGGTGGTGAGAGCCACTGCCAATTACAGGGAGCCAGCCCCCCAAGGCTGAGAATGTTCCCTGGAGGAGTCCAGAGAATCACACAGGAAAAAGCCTGGCTACCATTCACATGTAGAGCCCCCGGCCATGCCCTGCCAAGCCACACCAGCCCTCACAAGTGGCCTTCAGGGTGGCTCTGCACTCCTGTGTGGCTGGCAGCTCCAAACCGGCCTGCAGAACTGCTGAGTAACCAGAGGAAGCCTCCCCACTACAGTGCACACTTGCTTCTGTGCTATACTCTCGGGTTTCAAACAAGCATTTCATTTCCATTTAACCGGATTCCAACTGTAAGTTCAGGACACACTAACTGATAACTAACGGTTCACTTTTTCCCGCCTGACAAGGGGGCTTGTTTTCTCTCCCTGAGGACAAATCCTGTGCTCTCCACAACCTCTGATTTATGACTGAAGGGTATTGGAACTCCTCCTCACCAAGCACCACCCTCTACAGTATCACCGGAGAAAAACAGGCTATGTACAAGGACTGGGACCTTCCACGGCTTTAAGGAACTATGGGGAACTATGCAGACAGCCAGACTTCTCTGGGAAATTTAATACCACATGAGTGTTCCGAATCTTCTAAAGGCACTTGGCCCAGGCTAAAGTAACATGTTACCGGCCAAAGAAAATCAAGTTGTTGGCTCCTCTTTGGACCAGTTCTGTGTTACATGCCAGGTTTGGTAAGGGCTGGGTCATTAAACTGTATCCCTCAGGCTTGTCAGGTAGCAGTCCTTCCCGTGAGATTAGTGCTGCTGACAAGAGTAGGAACACAGCAAAGGCTCTTGCAGATGTTAGAAACAGATTTCCCCAAATTACATCTTACACACATAACAAGGAGGTGGTAGCCACAAATTTTCTACTACTCTTCAGGCCACTTTCACCATGCTCCCACCAATGATCTGAAAGGTGCCTTTCTTATTAAGAGTAAATGGTGGCTATGATGATGGGATCAGAGGACCTCAACCTCTGGCTCAAAACCCAGTATTTCTTGGTTTATCAGCAATTTTAGTCAAACTAATTGCTAAATTCATACTTATTTTAGTGGTAAGCACATTGATGACAGCAAAGAATAAATCTGATATCAAGGGAAGAGGGGGAAATAGCTTTAAAATGTCAACAGAAACTCAAAAAGATCTGGCTGCTCTCACATTTCTCTTCTTCCTTCTTACTTCCCCAGTTTGTGGCTTCAATTGTGAGCACTTTTTCTCCTGCTCTTCTTCGCTCTGAGGGAAGTCACCCGCCTCATGTGAGCTGCCCTGTGGGGAAGCCCACATGGCAAGGAATGTGGAAAGCCTAGAGACAGTAGCCGGAGAACTAAGCCCTGCCAACAACTACGTGAGAACTTAGAAGTGGACCCTCCCTTAGTCAAGTCTTCAGATGACACTCCAGTCCCAACTGACACCTTAACTGCAGCCTGGGAAACCCTGAAACAGAGAACCCAGCTAAATCATGCCTGGATTCCTAACCCACATGATTATTTGTCATTTTAAGATACTATGCTTTGAGGTTAATTTTTGCATGAGTGAGTGAGTGAGTAAAGTCGCTCAGTTGTGTCTGACTCTTTGCGACCCCATGGACCATAGCCTACCATGCTCCTCCATCCATGGGATTCTCCAGGCAAGAGTACTGGAGTGGGTTGCCATTTCCTTCTCCAGAGGATCTTCCCGACCCAGGGATCAAACCCAGGTCTCCCACATTGTAGGCAGATGCTTTACCTTCTGAGCCACCAGGGAAGTCCTAATTTTTGCATGGCCAATGCATAAGTATGTTGTGCCCCAAGAATCAGGCAGTCAAACAAAGCATCACAGTGGGGAACCCCACTCTTGCATTCAGCCTATGTAAACATCTTGAGCTTCCATGAATATTTACTTACCTTTGAGTGTGTATCCGCAAGTACTATCTCAGAGCCTAGACGCTTAGCTCACCCAGTCACATGGTGCTTGTTGGGTACCAGGGTGTATGCTAAAACTGTGTCTGCCCTGGGCTAGGCTGAGGCTATGGCTGTGATGGAGTTGGTTACTCCAGTCTTCCTCATTATTAGGCTCCACAGATGAAAGTGACATTTGTAAAACATCTTTTATAATTCATTTGCTTAGCTAACATATACTGGGTCCTTGGCGTCAAGGAACCCATAGTTGAGAGAGCAAGGCAGACACAGAGTACATAATTACAATACAATGAGGTAGAGAAGTTCAGGTAAACAACTGTGATATATGCTAGAAAGGTCTGAGAGTCAGAGAAAGGAGTGTGGTGTAAGTAAAAAAGGGAGCAATTAGCAGCTGTAGAAGTCAGGGAAGATATCGTGAAAGAGATGTCATTAGAGTTAAATCTTGAAGGATAAGGTGAAAAATTGGAAAAATGCCATCCCAAAGTGGAAATCACTTGAACAAAGACTCAGAAGTACAAGATAGCCTGGGAACACCATACGCTAGTGTGACTGGTACATGTGATCTCTAAAGGAGTGAAAAAAAAATAAAACTAGAGCCCTGGGTTGGCTGCCGACATGGAGAGCCTTGGCTGCTAGAGTGTGTGGTTGAATTTCATGCTATAAGCAGGGCTGGGACTACGGGAGGCATTCACGCAGGAGGCTGGGTTAGTAGGTGGACTGGGGCAGGCAGAAACCTTGCATTTTGTATATATCAAGTAGGAGCTCATGCAGGCTAACTGGGGACAGCAGTGACAGTAGGATGAACAGCAGCAGTAGCAAAGGAGATAAGAAACTAGGGCAGAATTAGAGAAGCAGTCCTAGAGCAACAGTTGATAACTACAGGATTAAGTCCATAAAAATCATTATCAGAAGAAAAGAGTCATTCCACTGTGTTGTTTAAAGCTGCTTTATTATTTTTATTTTGAATGGAATACTGGAAGATACAGTCAGGATTCCTAAGGTCCTCTTCAGGCAGCAAGGAACTTACCCCTTTCAGTCTCCTTCTCAAGTCCTTGTTGGTTAAAATCCACCACCCCCCCAAAAAAACTCTTTTGTTACAGACACAGAAAAACCAAGTACTTGAAAAGCCTCATGGGTCAGCTCCCTAGGCTAGAAGATACTATAAATCAAAGCTCAGTACTCACCATGTCCATGATAGAGAGAGGCCCAAGGGTGTTGACAGACAGTTCAACAGTGACCACAGTGGGTCTCTCTGTAAAGTAAGCAGAAGTGGCAGAGGTAAGTGTCAAACAGAAGTGTGGGGAAAGGGAGGGTTTGGTCAGTGGCGAATAAAGGGGGTAAGGGTTAGACTACATGGTTACAAGATCTGATACCATTTCTTTCTATCTTCTCTCATGAAAAGGCCCAATTTATAGACTGTTAAGAGTTGGACATACCTCAAAGGTCAATCATCTAGTCCAGTCATCTCATTTTATAGTTGGAAAAACTGAGGGTGAGAGAAGGGAAAAATCTAGACCAAAGTCAATGGCATTGCTGAGACCAGCACTGACATCTCTTACTTGATATGTCAGCGACAGCTATTCCTGCCCACATGCAGGACACCACCATCTACACCCCAGGCCCACTCTCCACACTTAGGCCCTCAATCCTCCTCCCCTCCGGGGCCTGGGAGATTTATGTCCTGCTACTCACCTCCAATGCCAGGGCGCAGTTTGTAGTCATAGTTATGGAAGATGCCATCCAGGATTTCCGTGGCTGTTGGCATTTTGCCAAGTTTCTCATGGGTACCAACAGCAGTGGGCTTTATTTCTTCAGAGGAGAGTTCCTTTTCAGGAGGCTGGGGCTTTGGGCCATAGACCTCATCATCACTGGCAAAGGATCCCTCCTCTGATTCAACTTGAGGTCCTTCAATGCTAGAACATAAAAATAAACAAGTGAACCTCTGTCCTCCACTCTGAGGGGACCCAGCTGGTGCCTCCTGGGACAGAGTGAATAAGTCGGCAACCCAGAGCATAGTTAAAGAGTACCTGGTAACAGTAAATCAAGAGCCAGATTATTCTTGTTAATTTCTTCTAAAACTTGCTGCTCTCCATTGGAACTTCCCATGCTCTCCATCTTTAATGGTCATTCTTTATTCAACAAAAATCAATAACAAAAGCAAGTTCGAGATTTTAAAATAATTTTTCAAAGTAAAAGCAAGAGGAGGTGGGTATATGAACTCTAGCCAATCAGCTGCCATTACTAGTCTTGGTCTCCAGTCTGCCTGACCAGTGCCACCTGGGAGCAAATGGGCAGGCAAAGGGCCAGGGTTGTGAGGAATGCTCAGGAAAGCCAGAGCACTCTCTCCCAGAGAGGGTCAGAACACTGCATGCCTTTGCTTTAGTGATACTCTACTACATTGGAGCTGGGGGCCAGGGATGGGGGAAGCTCTGAGCACTGAGAGAAAACAAAGACTATAATTTAGGAAAGAGATGGTCAACAGGAATCCAACCTGAGTGCCACAGCCGAAATATTACACAAAGAATTAAACTTAAAAATTTTAAAACCTTTAAAAAGCCACCTGCAAATGTATAAAACACATGAGATATGGTGTTAGAAATCAGAGTCATGCTTCCTTTGCTGGGAGGCAGTGAGGGAGGGGACACCAGGCAGCTTGAGGTTCTGGTCGTATTCCACTCCCTGATGTGGGTGTTTTGATATCAGTGTGAATCATTTTTGGACAACCTGTCAGCCGTGCACTTATGGTTTGAGCGCTTTTCTGCATATATGTTCTAATTTTTTAAAAAAGCGTTTTGAAAAATTAAAGTGCTAATAAAAATCTGCTAATATATGGACCTTATATCAACCCTGATTTTAAAGGGCAAACCATAAAAAACAAAACAAACACAACACAACAAAACAAAAAAAATTTGTGATACAATAAGGGAGATTTGAATATTGACTGGCTAGTTTTTTCAGTGTGAAAACATTCTAAACATTTTTGGTGTAATAGTGGTATTTTATTCTGTTTTTGAAGTCCTTACAACTAGAAATACATACTAAAATAATTACATATGAAATGATATGATGTCTGAGATTTGCTTTAAAAGAATTTAAGCTGGAAATAAAGAGTGGGTGGGATACATAGAAAATAAGACTGCCTATGAGCTGATAATTAATGAGGCTGGTGATGGGTACATGGAGATTCACTCTACTGTTCTCTGTACTTTTCTGTCTTTGAAAAAATTTATAATTAAAAGCTTTTTCAAAAGCCATCATCAAAATTAATCTGTGATGTTGGAAGGCAGGAGAGTGTTTTCCTTTGGGGAAGAGGGTGTACTTGGAACTGGCAGAGTGGTGAAGCTGGTGGGGGTGGGGGAGGGGACAGGCAACTTTCTGTTTCCTGGTCTAGGTGCTGGTTAAATGGGCATGTTTCCTTTGTGAAAATCCACTCCTGGTTTCTACACTCTTATATCTCGGTTACACTTACAAAATTATTTTATAGTTTACAAAATCAATTAGACAACTTGCTCCCTCAGAGAAGGGGTTAACAGGGCAGGAGATGTGAGTATGGCCTCTGTACTGCAGACCAAGGGAAGGCCAACTTGAGCAGCAGAATGCATGCTCCCGCAGTATTTCAAACTCTAAGAATTGCTTAATTGGCATCCAGATGTGCCAAGCTGATGCCATTTCTCACGTCTGAGGTGGCTAATTCCCACTGTGGGCAAGGGAAGAACTGGGCTTGGGGAAAGCAATTTCCATTTCTAATAGCATATCCAGAGATGCCCTCTTTCCCTGAGGCTCTTCCCTCCGTCCTCCGAATAGATCATGCCAGCTTCCGTGGGGCAGGAAAGTGGGGGGGGGCGGGGGGATGGAGAAATAGGGGACTGCAAAATTCGTGACTTGACTGGGAGCATGGCATGATCAGGACTGTTAGCCAAGAGCCTGCCATGACCCCTCCCAGAAGTCCACAGCCAGCCAGAATCCCTGAGTTTCCAGGGGCAAACAAACAAACAAGCAAAGGCCCAAAGACCACCACAGCCTCTCTGGTCCCAGAATATGTCTGCCATGAAAATGAGATCAGAGGGTCTTGAGGCTGCTGTCATCTGACAAATTGCTTTTGCCAGTAAAAAATTTCAAACAAATCAAAAAGCCCCGTCATCCTGAGATCTTGGGGTTAAGAAGCTGCTGACAATGTATGTACCTTTCCTCAGCTCACCATTAAGCCAACTTTCACGGCTAGAAATAATAAAAACATGAAAAACACTCATGCACAGGACTAGTGGGGATCTTCCCATGGGGCTTTTTGGGCATCCACATCCCTCTTGATGCGATGGTCCAAGATGGAGCTGAATTTCTGCAACCCCTCCCCCACAGAGAATGCTCAGGCAGCTGGCTGGGGAAAGGGAAGAGAATATGAGAAGGGCCACTGGACTGCTTTTCTTTTCCCCATATGAGTCTTCTTTTTCAAAACCTTACAGATGGAGAAACTGAGGCCCAGATGGAGGAAGGAGTTGTGCCCAGTGTCATACAAGTGGTTTTAAGCTGAGCCTGGACCCGAGCTAGGTGGTTCAAGATGGCCCGTGCCAGCACACCCCACTGCCACCTCCCCAGCTCTTTAATGACGTCACAGGTTACCATGTGGACAGTGCCTGAGCAGACAGTGTGAGTTACTGCAGTCCTTCCCCCTGGGCTGGAAGGGTAGTTTCCATCACAACAGCCCCTCTTCCCTGTTGGTTTCCTTTCTGCTCCCCTCCCCCCTTCTGCACTCCTATATCCCTCTTTTGCCCCAGTCACCATGTCAGTTCTCCCAACTCGTCCAGTTCACATCTGGAAGGATGTGGATGACTGGAAATTCCTAGCACGCATTCAGAAATATTTATCAAGCCCCCTGATGAGGCCAGCCCCCCTTCTCACCAGGGCACCAATGAGCCAGCAACCAGCTACACAGCCCTGCCCCTGGTGAGCTGAAGTTTTCTGGGGTGGGGAGAGAAGCCATCTCCCCAATGCTCCTCCCCAAAACAAAAAAGCAAGACAAGTCTAGTGGTGGACGCTTCTAGAAAGATCAGGAAGCTTAGGAACTTGTGACAGTTGGAGCTGAATGGAAAACCATCTAAAAAATGTGAAGCAGTCCTCTTTCACTCTCAGAAGACAGGGACGCAGGGGATAACCTTCCTGGCAAAGTCCCAGGACCCCAGGAAGGTGTGAGGGAAGCCGGCTGCTCCAGGGAAAATCTGCTGTTGGTCTTTGGAAGAGTGGGAGGGGTTGAAATGCAGGATCCAAAACCACAGACCTCCGAGATGACCATTCTTGACCCCTGGCTCCAGTCAGCCAAGACCCAGCAGGGCGTCTGGGGGCAATAGGGAGGAAGAGGGAATCTGGCGGTAGAGGGGGATGGGGTGGGAACTCTTGGACTAAACCAAGGCTCCTGCCTGGGACTGGCACCAAGAGGAGAGGCGGGAAGGAAAGCAAGTAAAGTCAGAGTTGTCTGGCACGGTGCCTGGTACTCACTAGGCGCTCAGAAAAGAGAGGAAAAAAAATTTTTTTGAACAAGAGAACACACTAGCCAACACTCAAACATTTTGAACGTAGTTTCTTCCCCCTGCCCGCACACCCCTCTGGGCGCCACGTTCCCAAAGTCCCCCCAGTCCTCAGAGGCGCGAACCTGCCCAGGCCGGTCACCTCTTCCCAGGGAAGGCTGGGAGGGGGGGGGGCGGGGGGAAATGATCGATCCCAGGCCGCTGCAGTGGTTTGGAAAGGGGGGTTCCGAGGGGGCAAAGGGAGGGGTCACGGGAGCGGCCAGGTGACAGGCGTCCTATCTTCCTTCCTTGGCGCCCCTTCAGGGGCCCGGGGCTCCCATCCTAGGGGAAGCGGGGCGAAGGCTGGCCGCGTGCGTCGAGCGGACGCGGGAATAGGGTAGATCGTGCGAGGGCCTGGGGCAGGCGGGGAGCGGGGCTAGAGGAACACGGGGTGCGGGGGTCTCAGGAGCCGGCCTCACTCCGGGGGAGAGGGAGCGGGGCCTGGGCGGGGACTCCTGGGTCCAGGGCTGGAGACTCACCACGGAAGGATTACCAGCGTGCCCAAGAGGATCAGGAGAACTTTGGTCGACATTGCGGCAGGGACCGGCGCGACCACCTGTGCGGAGGTCGCTGCGCGCGGTCTGGCCGCACGGAGCGCGGCGTGGAGGGTTTTGTCGGGCTCCAACTTTCACTCCTCCCACTCGCCCCGCCCCGCGCCCCCCAGCCTGGCTCCGCCCCCTAAGCCCCGATGGAAATCTCCGACGACGTGTACGCGGCTGCGGCAGAGGGAGGGGTGGCTCCGGCCAGGCGCTGGGAGGAGGAGGGAGACAAGTAAGAAGCCCGGTCGCCAAGGCCCCCCGCCCCCCACCGCCGCCGCTGCGGCGCTGCCAGACAGCCAGGGGCGGGGGACGTGGGGGAGGGAGGAGGAGGCGAGCCGGCGGTGCGCGGGCCCCAGGCAGGGAAACCGGCGGGCCGCCGCTGAGGCTGGGAGAGGGACTGCAGGCTAGGCCCGGCAGGGGCAAGATGCGGGTGCTGCGACCCCCGGCCCTGCCAGCCCGCTGGTGCGCCACGGGATCGCACTGTGGCTTCCAGCCCTTGTCTTCCCGCACCCCTCGCCACCACCTGTTGCACCTCATCACTTTTCCAAGTCCCCTGGCCTCTGAGATTTTCCCCCACCCTCACTCCACACCTTCCAGCCCTTCAGAGCGCATTCCTGGGCGTCCAAAGGAACCTGGGTAACTTAGCACCTTCCTTGGCACAGTGGGAAAAAGAAAAGACTTGAGAGTCTCCCCAGGAAACTCTGATCTGAGTTAGTTACTACCTGGGCCATTTCCCCAGGTATTTGGGGTGGAGGAGGACCCACCACCAGAGGACCGGGCCAAGGCATTCACTGGAGGACTTTGTCTGAACCCAAAGGAAACTGATGGCAATTTGGCTCCCAGTTCAGCGCCAGGGCCTGGGTGTGAGAGGGAGCACCTGGAGGAGGAGGAGGAGGTTGGAAACCCCCTTTCCCAGATTGATTGCCCCTATCTTTCCAGAGGCTTGGCCCCTGGTGACCCCCAGAGGAAGTGAGAAGCACCTAGAGGTGGGGGGTGGGATCACTGATCCCTTTCACAGGAAACATCTCAAGTCTCTCTCAAGCATCCTTGGACTTTGTCTTTCTCACCTAGAAGCTCATGATTCACTTCAGAGGGGAAGGGATTGCAGAGATTTGCCTGTGCAGCTGATGCCAAACACTAGCAGCATCCTCAGGTGTTGCTGTACAAGGGCCTGTGAGCTCCTTGGACAGGCTTTGCCGTTGTTTTGCTCAGTGGCTAAGTCATGTCTGACTCTTTGCAACCCCGTGGACTGTAGCCCATCAGGCTCCTCTGTCCATGGAATTTTCCAGGCAAAAATACTGGAGTGGGTTGCTATTTCCTCCTCCAGGGGATATTCCCGACCCAGGGATCAACCCTGCGTCTCCTGCATTGGCAGGAGGATTCTTTACAACTGAGCCACCTGGGAAATCCTGGCTTCGCTGGCGCATGCTAATCTGATACACTTTCTCCATCACCCCACCCCCATCTCATCACTATATTTTGTCATCTTCAAGACAATGCTCACTAACTGATGATGTTCTTGGGCATTTGTTTGTGAGTTTGTTTATGGAACGTTTCACCACTGGAGTAAGCTCAGTGCCAAAAAAAGAAAACCAAACCAAACCATACAAAGAGTCTGTCTGGTTTTTCACCATATGCCTGAAACTTAAGATGGGTTTTGGGCACACAGTAGGCACCCGACAAAGATTTGTTACTGGCCTGTGTGCAGTTGTGTGTGTCTTAGTGCCACTGATTTCACTGGTATCTGCTCCCTTCAGACTTTGCAAGAGAGAAGAGACTATAGGATACATTCAGGCATCCTGTGTATATCCTTCCCAGCCATGTGGCAGGGCTAGCCTCGTGGGCATGTGGCCTGTGCAGTGAGACAACCCTGCACACAGAGGTGCCTCATGCTTTCATGCTTTGTCACTTTCTTGAAATTCTTAATAATTTTTGAACAAGTGGCCCTGCATTTTTATGTTTCCCCAGGGACCTGAAAGTTATGTAGTCACTCTTGCCCTAGGAAACGCTGGGCTGGATGAAGCACAAGCTGGAATCAAGAGTGTGGTGAGAAATAACAATCACCTCAGATATGCAGATGACACCACCCTTATGGCAGAAAGTGAAGAAGAACTAAAGAGAATCTTGACGAAAGTGAAAGAGGAGAGTGAAAAAGTTGGCTAAAGTTCAACATTCAGAAAACTAAGATCATGGCATCTAGTCCCATCACTTCATGGCAAATAGATGGGGAAACAATGGAAACAGTGGCTGACTTTATTTTGGGGGGCTCCAAAATCACTGCAGATGGTGACGGCAGCCATGAAATTAAAAGATGCTTACTCCTTGGAAGGAAAGTTATGACCAACCCAGACAGCATATTAAAAAGTAGAGACATTACTTTGTCAACAAAGGTCTGTCTATCCAAGGCTGTGGTTTTTCCGGTAGTCATGTATGGATGTGAGAGTTGGACTATAAATAAAGCTGAGTGCCAAAGAATGGGTGCTTTTGAACCATGGTGTTGGAGAAGACTCTTTAGAGTCCCTTGAACTGCAAGGAGATCAAACCAGTCCATCCTGAAGGAAATCAGTCCTGAGTGTTCATTGGAAGGACTGATGTTGAAGCTGAAACTCCAATATTTTGGCCACCTGATGCGAAGAGCTGGCTCATTGGAAAAGACCCTGATGTTGGGAAAGATTGAAGGCAGGAGGAGAAGGGGATGACAGAGGATGAGATGGTTAGATGGCATCACCGGCTCAATGCACATGAGTTTGAGTAAACTCTGGGAATTGGTGATGGACAGGGAGGCCTGGCATGCTGTGGTTCATGGGGTCACAAAGAGTCGGACACGACTGAGTGACTGAACTAAACTGAACTGAACTTGCCCTACGAACACATGCTGCAGAGCAGGGAATAAGCAAGCACAGAGCATTCCTGAGCCTACTAGAAGGAGAAATCTGCCTTTCTGTTTAGCACCAGACTGCTGCAGAGAGACATGATTTTGCACTTACTGTACCCAGCCGTGGACTTGAAATGTCTTCTATGCACGTCTTCCATCTTTTTCTCTACTGACACTGGAGCTCCAAGAGACAGAGGTTTCTCTGATTTACCTGGATTCCTGTGGGTTGAGAGCAGTGCCCCATTACTTAAAAATTGTATTTGCTGAATGAATGACTGAATCCAGGCACCAAAAGAGGCAGACGGTTCCAGCTTCCCGTCAGACAACCCAGCCAGGGCACCTTTCTCTTCAAAGGACTGAGACTGTTGCACTTTGCCATCCTCCTTATGAAGCTCATCCATTGGATGACTGCAAGGACCTTTGGGCACTCTTGGATTCTCCAAGTATTTGCCATGTGTTGCTCTTTGCCAGGTCCTAGACTTGGTGATGATGGATATACAGCAAGGCCTCGAACACAGTCACATGTATTTCAAGAGAAGAGAGGGGATTTCTCTCAGAAATTACTAGTGCATGGTTCGGTTCACTTCAGTCACTCAGTCGTGTCTGACTCTTTGTGACCCCATAGACTGCAGCATACCATGCTTATCTGTCCATCACCAACTCCTGGAGCTTGCTCAAACGCATGTCCATCGAGTCGGTGATGCCATCCAAACATCTCATCCTCTGTCATCCCCTTCTCCTCCTGCCTTCAATCTTTTCCAGCATCAGGGTCTTTTTCAATGAGTCAGTTCTTCACATCAGGTGGCCAAAGTATTGGAGTTTCAGCTTCAGCATCAGTCCTTCCAATGAATATTCAGGACTGAGTTCCTTTAGGATGGACTGGTTTGATCTCCTTGCAGTCCAAGGGACTCTCAAGAGTCTTCTCTAACATCACAGTTCAAAAGCATCAATTCTTTGGCACTCAGCTTTCTTATGGTCCAACTCTCACACCCATACATCACTACTGGAAAAATGATAGCTTTGACTAGATGGACCTTTGTTGGCAAAGTAAAGTCTCTGCTTTTTAATATGCTGGTTTCTCTAATAGCTCAGTTGGTAAAGAATCTGCCTGCAATGCAGGACATCCTGGTTCGATCCCTGGGTTGGGAAGATCCCCTGGAGAAGGGATAGGCTACTCACTCCACTATTCTTGGGCTTTCCTTGTGGCACAGCTGGTAAATAATCTACCGCCAATGCAGGAGACCTGGGTTCGATCCCTGTGTTAGGAAGATCCCTTGGAGAAGGGAAAGGCTACCCACTCCAGTATTCTGGCCTGGAGATTCAGACACAACTGAACGACTTTCACTCACTCGTTCGCTCTAGGTTGGTCATAGCTTTTCTTCCAGGGAGCAAGCATCTTTTAATTTCATGGCTGCAGTCACCATCTGAAGTGATTTTGGAGTCAAAGAAAGTAAAGTCTGTCACTGTTTTCATTGTTTCCCCATCTATTTGCCATAAAGTGATGGGACCAGATGCCATATCTTAGTTTTTTGAATGGCTTAGTTTTAAGCCAGCTTTTTCACTCTTCTTTTTAGTTCCTTTTTAGTTTCCTTTAGTTCACTTTTGCCATAAGAGTGATGTCATCTGCATATCTGAGGTTATTGATATTTCTCCCAGCAATCTTGATTCCAACTTGTGCTTCATCCAGTCTGGCATTTCGCATGATGTACTCTGCATATAAGTTAAATAAACAAGGTGACAATATACAGCCTTGAAGTACTCCTTTCCCAGTTTGGAACCAGTCTGTTTTTCCATATCCATTTCTAACTGTTGCTTCTTGACCTGCATACAGATTTCTCAGGAGGCAGGTAAGTTGGTCTGGTATTCCCATCTCTTGAAGAATTTTCCACAGTTTGTGATCCACACAGTCAAAGGCTTTGGTGTAGTCAATAAGGCAGAAGTAGATGTTAATCTGGAACTGTTGCTTTTTCTATGATCCAACGGATGTTGGCAATTTGATCTCTGGTTCCTCTGCCTTTTCTAAATCCAGCTTGAACATCTGGAAGTTCTCAGTTCACATACTGTTGAAGCCTCACCCCTGCCCCCAAGTGCCATATTTCTTATGTGTAAAATAGGAGATGCAATGCTTTCCAGTTTACATGGAATTTGTGAGGATTCAATAGCATAGATCATGTAAAGCCTTTAGCACAGATTCCAGCGATGCAGCAAAACTTATGTGCCATTCTCACCATTCCTATTATTAGTTAATAACTGATAAATACCAGTGGAGGCACAGTTGGTATCCCTGGGGTCTTGAACATCACCTAGCAAGTATCTTACCAAGGATCAAAAGGCCATCCCCAGATATACACCACAGAGGAAGGCCTTGTCCCAAGATAGTAGAAATGGAGTGGACAAAACAGGACTCGAGAGCTTAGGAAACTGGACCACTCTGTGAGCATCTCAGGCTGGAGGTACTCAGGCCCAGTCTACATGGAAGAGGAGAGGCATGCCTGGGGATGGAGACTGAGAGTCATCAGCACGTGGATGCTGTTCAAAGCTATTTGTCTGGATGAAGTCATCTAAGAAGAAAGAAAAGGGGCTTAAGCTTGAGTCCTGAGAAGGCTGTCATAGCAGCCAACAGAAGAGCAGACATTTCTACTTGGATGGCACGTTCAACAACATTCTTGTAAGGGAAGGAGTGAATGGTGTTCATTGAGTTTATCAACAGGGAACCTGGCATGAGCTATTGCAGTGGGGCATTGGATGACTCAAATAAGTATGGGTAGAAAGCAGGACCCAAATGTAGGGGGTAGTGGGTGTCATATCTTCTTCTTCTCTGAGCTACTAGGGCCTGGACCAAGGCCTTGGAGAGGAAGAGAATGAGATTCAAGGAAGGGACTAACAATGTTGGCAAATGATACTGGGCAGCAGTTGAGAATAATGGGGTCCAGAAATTGTTTTCTGTGAGAAGTGAATGTAGGAGGTGAGGATGTGGGGTCAGAAAACAGACAGCTTCTCAAGAATTTTACCATGAAGGGGTACAGATTGCAACAGTTAGAGGGAAGCAAAGATTTGAATCATTTCGATTTTGGTGTTTTAAAGACAAATGAGACACAATCATGTTTACTGGCTGAGAGAAAGAAACCAATTGAGAGGGAGAAGGAGAAACTACAAAAAGAGAGACAAGGGCGATCTTAAAGAGGTAGTTGGGAATGATCACATCCCAGTGTGCAGAACTGGTGTGCCAGTGGAGATGGACACCTCATCCTTACAGGAGGAAGGGAAGGAAGGAAATGGAAGGGAAGAGACAGGCCCATTCATTCATTCAAGTAACCTTTGTTTTGTGTGTGCTAAGAAAAGCAAAAAATAAGTGAAAATAAATGCCCTTGTCAGGCATACATTCCAGAGGGAGGAGACCAACCACTATATATATATATATATATATATATCCTTCTCCAGGGGATCTTCCCAACCCAGGGATTGAACCCAGGTCTCCTGCATTGGAGGCAGATGTTTTACCATCTGAGCCACCAGGGAAGCCTATATATATATATATATATATATATATATATATATATGCAAATTTATAATATAGCCTAATGGCTTGGAGGAAGATAACAGGCAGACTGAGGTAAGTCAGACTGGAGAGTGGGTTACAATTTTACATAGGATGGTCAGGGAAAGCATCACTGAGGTGGCACTGGACTATGCAAATGTCTGAAGGGAGAGTGCTCTAGTACAAGGGAACAAACAGTAAAAATTACCTAAGGTCAGAACATACTGAGCATTCCAGGAACAACAGGAAAGCTGGTGTGGCTGGAGTAGAGTGAACAAAGAGGAAATATTAAAATAGTAGGAGGTGAGGTCAGAGAGATAACAAAATAGGGCCAGCAAATCACGGGACACCGTACAGTCACTGAAAGAATGTTCACTTTAATTCTGCCTGCAAATGGGAACCATTGGGAGGCTTCTGAGAAGGAGAGTGACATGATATGGCTTACTTTTTTTTGAGGACCACTGTATTTAGAATAAAGTGAAAATCGTAAAGATAAAAACAGGAAGCCATTGTAGTCATCCTAAAAAGAGATAATGGTGACTTGGAACAGGGTGATGGCATGGATATATAGTGAGAAGTGTTCAGACTCTGGGTATATCTTAAAGATAGCACCAGTAGGATTTCCTGACAGATAATATGTATGACGTATGAAAGAAAGAAAAAAGAGGAAGGATAGAATTGCCATCTGCTGAAATAGGAAAGGCTATGAACAGAACAGTGTTTGTTGCATACTTTGTTTTGCTAGAATTTTGTTTTTGTTTCATTTTGTTTTGTTTTTGGTAGATAGGTCGGAAGTTTAGTTTTAGACGTTGAATATGAGGTGGCTCCCTCAATTTCCTAGTATAGATGCATTTATGAGTCTGAAGTTCGTATGAGAAAAAAACTGTAGTCTAGAGAGATAAACCACTTCGTGGATCACAATCTTGTCACGGCGAAGGAATTTGTTTAACTCAAAGAAGCTATGAGCCAGGCCGTGCAGGGCTGCCCAAGACAAATGGGTCATAGTGAAGAGTTCTGACAAAATGTGATCCACTGGAGGAGGGAATGGCAAACTACTCCAGTATTTTTCCTGTGAGAACCCCATGAGCAGTATGAAAAGGCAAAAATATATAACACTGGAAGATGAGCCCCAGAGGTGGGAAGGTGTCCAATATGCTCCTGGGGAAGAGCAGAGGGCACTTAGTAATAGTTCCAGGAAGAATGAAGCAACTGGACCAAAGCAGAAACGAAGCTCATCTGTGGATGTGTCTGGTGGTGAAAGTAAAGTCTGATGCTGTAAAGAGCAATATTGCATAGGAACCTGGGCTGTTGGTCCATGAATCAAAGTAAATTGGATATGGTCAAGCAGGAGATAGCAAGAGTGAATATCAACATCTTAGGAATCAGTAAACTAAAATGGACGGGAATGGGTGAATTTAATTCAGATAATCATTATATCTACTACTGTAGGTGAGAATCCATTAGAATAAATGGAGTAGTCCACATAGTCAACAAGAGTCCAAAATGCAGTTCTTGAGTGCAATCTCAAAAATGACAGAATGACCTCAGTTTATTTCCAAGGCAAACCATTAAACATCACAGTAATCCAAGTCTATGCCTCAAACACTGATGTCGAAGAAGCTGAAGTTGACCAGTTCTATGAAGACCCACAAGACCTTCTAGAACTAACATCAAAAAAAAAAAAAAAAAAGAAAGAAAGAAAGATGTAATTTTCACCACAGGGGACTGGAATGCAAAAGTAGGAAGTCAAGAGATAACTGGAGTAACAGAGAAGTTTGGCTTTGGAGTGCAAAATGAAGCATGCTGGCAAAGGGTAACAGAGTTTTGCCAAGACAACAGATTGGTCATAGCAAACACCCTTTTACAACAACACAAGAGATGGCCCTACAAATGGACATCACCAAATGATCGTTATTGAAATCAGAATGATTATATTTTTTGCAGCCAAAACCGGAGAAGCTCTATACAGTCAGCAAAAGCAAAATGAGGAGCTGACTATGGCTCAGACCATCAGCTCTTTGTTGCAAAATTTATGCTTGAATTGAAGAAAGTAGGGGAAACCACTAGGCCATTCAGGTGTGACCTAGATCAAATCCCTTATGGTTATACAGTGGAGGTGACAAGTAGATTCAAGGGATTAGATCTGGTAGACAGAGTGCCTGAAGAGCTATGGACAGAGATTTGTAACATTGTACAGGAGTTAGTGATCAAAACCATCCCCAAGAAAAAGAAATGAAAGATGGCAAAGTGTTTGTCTGAGGAGGCTTTACAAATAGCTGAGGAAAGAAGAGAAATGAAAAGCAAGGGAGAAAAGGAAGGATATTCCAAACCAAATGCAGAGTTCCAGAGAACAGCAAGGAGAAATAAGAAACTATCTTAAGTGAACAGTGCAGATATAGAATAAAACAATAGAATGGGAAAGACTAGAGGTCTTTTCAAGAAAATTGCAGGTATCAAGGGAACATTTCATGCAAGGATGGGCATGATAGAGGACAAAAACAGTAAGGACCTAACAAAAGCAGGAAAGATTAAGAAGAAGTAGTAAGAATACACAGCATAACTGTACAAAAAAGGTCTTAATGAACAGGATAATCATGATGGTGTGGTCATTCACCTAGAGCCAGAAATCCTGGTGTGTGAAGTTACGTGGGCCTTAGGAAGCATTACTACAAACAAAACTAGTGTAGATGATGGAATTCCAGCAGAGATATTTCTTCAATGCTAACAGATGATGCAGGTAAAGTGCTGCATTCAATATGTCAGCAAATTTGGAAAACTCAGCAGTGGCCACAGGACTGGAAAAGGTCAGTTATCATACCAATCCCAAAGAAAGGCAATGCCAAAGAATGTTCAAACCACTGTACAATTGTGCTCATTTTGCATGCTAGTAAGGTAATGCTCAAAATCCTTCAAGCTAGGCTTCAGCAGTTTGTGAACCAAGAATTTCCAGATGTACAAGCTGGATTTAGTAAAGACAGAGGAACCAGAGATCAAGTTGCCAACATCTGCTGGATCATAGAAAAAGCAAGGGAATTCCAGAAAAAATATATATATATTTCTGCTTCATTGACTATATTAAAGCCTTTGACTGTGTGGATCACAACAACTGTGGAAAATTCTTAGAGATGGGAATACCAAACCACCTTACCTGTCTCCTGAGAAACATGTGTGCAAGGCAAGAAGCAACAATTAGAACTGGACATGGAACAATTCCAAATTGGGAAAGGAGTTATTAAGGCTGTATATTGTCACCCTGCTTATTCAACTTATATACAGAGTATATCATGGGAAATGCCAGGCTGGATGAAGCACAAGCTGGAATCAAGTTTGCCTGGAGAAATATCAACAATCACAGATATGCAGATGATATTACTCTAAAGGCAGAAAGCAAAGAGGAACTAAAGAGCCTCTTGATGACAGTGAAAGAGGAGAGTGAAAAAGCTGACTTGAAACTCAACATTCAAAAAACTAAGATCATGGCATCTAATCCCAGCAGTTCATAGCAAATAGATGGGGAAACAATGGAACCAGTAACAGACTTTATTTTCTTGGGCTCCAAAATCACTGTGGACGGTGACTGCAACCACAAAATTAAAAGACATTTCCTCCTTGGAAGAAAAGCTATGACAAACCTCAGTTCAGCTCAGTTTAGTTGTTCAGTTGAGTCCAACTCTTTGCAATCCCATGGACTGCAGCACACCAGTCATCTCTGTCCACTACCAACTCCTGGAGTTTACCCAAACTCATGTCCATCGAGTCAGTGATGCCAGCCAACCATCTCATCCTCTGTCGTCCCCTTCTCTTCCCGCCTCCAATCTTTCCCAGCATCAGGGTCTTTTCCAGTGAGTCAGTTCTTCGCATCAGGTGGCCAAAGTATTGGAGTTTCAGTTTTAGCATCAGTCCTTCCAATGAATATTCAGGACTGATTTTCTTTAGGATGGACTGATTGGATCTCCTTGCAGTGCAAGGAACTCTCAAGAGTCTTCTCCAACACCACATTTCAAAAGCATCAATTCCTTGGCGCTCACTTTCTTTATAGTCCAACTCTCACATCCATGCATGACTACTGGAAAAACCATAGCTTTCACTAGACGGACCTTTGTTGGCAAAGTAATGTCTCTGCTTTTTAATATGCTGTCTAGGTTGATAACAACTTTTCTTCCAAGGAGCAAGTGTCTTTTAATTTCATGGCTGCAGTCACCATCTGCAGTGATTTTGGAGCTCCCAACCCCCCCCCCCCAAAAAAGTCTCTCACTGTGTCCATTGTTTCCCCCATCTATTTGCCATGAAGTGATGGGGCTAGATGCCATGATCTTAGTTTTCTGAATGTTGAGCTTTAAGCCAACATTTTCACTCTCCTCTTTCACTTTCATCGAGAGGCTCTTTAGTTCTTCTTCACTTTCTGCCATAAGGGTGGTGTCATCTGTGTATCTGAGGTTATTGATATTTCTCCTGGCAATCTTGATTCCAGCTTGTGTTTCATCCAGTCCAGCTTTTCTCATGATGTACCCTGCATATAAGTTAAATAAGCAGGGTGACAAAATACAGCCTAGACATACTCCTTTCTCAATTTGGAACCAGTCTGTTTTTCCATGTCTAGTTATAACTGTTACTTCCTGACCTGCGTGCAGATTTCTCAGGAAGCAGGTCAGATGGTCTGGTATTCCCATCTCTTTAAGAATTTTTCACAGTTGATAAACCTAGACAGCATATTAAAAGACATCACTTTGTTGATAAAAGTCCATATAGTCAAAGCTATGGTTTTCCCAATAGTCATGTATGAATGTGAGAGTTTGACCATAAAGAAACCTGAGTGCCGAAGAATCAATGCTTTAGAACTGCGATGTTAGAGAAGACTCTTGAGAGACCCTTGGAAAGCAAAGAGATCAAACCAGTCAATTCTAAAGGAAATCAACCCTGAATATTCATTGGAAGGACCTATGCTGAAGCTGAAGCTCCAATACTTTGGCCACCTGATGCGCAAAACTGATTCATTGGAAAAGACCCTGATGCTGGGAAAGATTGTGGGCAAGAAGAGAAGGGGTTGATAGAGGATCAGATGCTTGGATAGCATCACTGATTCAATGAACATGAGGTTGAGCAAACTCTGGGAGATAGTGAAGGACAGGGAAATCTGGCATGCTGCAGTCTATGGGGGTCCCAAAGAATTGGACACAACTGAGTGACTAAAGAATAACAGCAGCAAAGAAATAAAATTGGGAATCATCAGCATAGAGAATGCATTTAAAGCCATGGGACTGAATGAGATGACCATCAGAATAAGTGTAGCTAGAGAAAAGAAGTGAATCAAGGTCTGAGTTCCTAGTTTTTTAAGGAATCTCCATACTGTTCTCTGCAGTGGCTGTATCAATTTACATTCCCACCAACAGTGCCAGAACATTCCCTTTTTTTCACATCCTCTCCAGCATTTATCATTTGTAGATTTTTTGATGGTGGCCATTCTGAGCGGTCTGAGGTGATACCTCGTTGTAGTTTTGATTTGCATTTCTCTAATAATGCATGATGTTGAGCTTCTTTTCATGTGTTTATTGGCCATCTGTGTGTCTTCTTTGGAGAAGTGTCTGTTGTAGGTCTCCTGCCCATTTTTTTGATTGAGCTGTTTGTTTTTCTGATATTGAGCTGTATGAGCTGCTTATATACTTTGGAGATTAATCCTTTGTCAGTTGTTTCGCTTGTAATTATTTTCTCCCATTCTGAGGGTTGTCTTTTAAAGTTGCTCATTGTTCCCTTTGCTGTGCAAAAGCTTTTAAGTTTAATCAGGTCCCGTTTGTTTATTTTTGCTTTTATTTCCATTACTCTAGGAAGTGGACCAAAGAGGATCTTGCTGTCATTCATGTCAGTATACTGCCTATGTTTTCCTCTAAGGGCTTTATAGTTTCTGGCCTTATCTTTAATCCATTTGAGTTTACTTTGTGTTTGGTGCTAGGAAGAGTTCTAGTTTCATTCTTTTACATATTGCTGTCCAGTTTCCCCAATACCATTTGGCCTAGCAATCTCACTACTGGGCATATATTCTGAGAAAACCATAATTGAAAGAGACACATGTACCCCAAAGTTCATAGCGGCACTATTTACAATAGCTAGGACATGGAAGCAACCCAGATGTCCATCAACAGATGAATGCATAAAGAAGATGTGGCATATATATATACAAAGGAATACTACTCAGCCATGAAAAAGATTGAATTTTAGTCAGTTCTAGTGAGGTGGATGAACCTAGAGCCTATTATACAGAGTGAAATAAATCAGAAAGAGAAAAACTATAGTATATTAATGCATGCATATGAAATCTAGAAAAATGTTATTGATTAACCTATTTGTAGGGATGGAATGGAGACACAGATATGGCGAATGGACTTGTGGACACAGTGGGGGAAAGAAAGAGTGGGATGAATGGAGAAAGTAGCAGTGACATATATCCACTACCATGTGTAAAGTAGATAGCTGATGAGAAGCTGCTATATAACACAGGGAGCCCAGCCAGGTGCTCTGTGATGACCTAGAGAGGAGGGGTGAGCAGAAAGGAGGGCGACTCAAGAAGGAGGTGATATATGTATAATTATGGCTGATTTACATTGTTGTACAGCAGAAACCAACACAACATTGTAAAGCAATTTTCCCCTAATTAAACAAATAAATTTAAAAAGAAAGGACTGAGCTCCAAGGTACTCTGATATTAAGAGACCAGGGAGAAGAGAAGGAGTCAGCACAAAGATAGAAATGTGATCAGTGAAGAGGGAGGACAATCAAGAGAGTGAAGCATTGTGGGATGGGAGTCATTAAGAAGGGAGGAATTCAATTTGCAACTGCTGCTGACAGGTCAAGTGGGATAAGGCTAAGAACTGAGCATTGGAGTGAGCAGCATGCAAGTCATATAAAATAAGTTTCTATGGTGTGTGTGGTTTTGGGAAGGCATGGAAAAGAGAAGCTAAAATTGATTGAAATAGCTTCAAAAAAAGACAAGGAACTGTGGATAAGGAACATAGACAACTCATTGGGGAGTTTTGTTTGTAGCTAAATGGGGCAGTTATTAGACAAGGAAGGAGGATCAGAGAAGGTTATGTGGGAGAAGTGATATCTTGTGTATATGCTGAAGGAGATGTCCAAGTAAGAGTAAAACATTATGCTTTAGGGGAGTAAGGGTGAGGCTTCCTGGGATGTCACTGAGTGAGTAAGAGAGGGTGAGATGTAATGGTTTGGAAGCAACATTAGTGAATGTGACAAACTTACATCAGACCCTGAGGGACACAGAGAACCAGAGAATATTTGCCTTTGATTGGTCCACAGACCTGGTGCCCAATCACTGTGTATTGACTGCATTAATGACTGAGTGCATAAATGAGAGTCTTGTAGGGGAAACCTTGTCCTCCAGGTGGAAGAGCTACAGTAGGATTTGGATAAAGTGGTGGAGGTAGAGTTCACCAAGAGGTGGGAACAAGGTGCTGGTGGGCTAGTGGGAGGTACTGAAGATGTAGAGGGGTGCCAGAGTGGTCAGAAGTTCAATGGAAACTGTAGAAGTACAGAGCAGTGCAGGGATGGGTATACTAGAGAGCAAGGTGGAGGACTGGTGTATGGAGTGTGTCGGGTTTTATTGGAGTCTGAGAGAAATGATTAGCTACACCCCCACCCCTCCCTCCAAATTCAGAGTAATTTAAAAATAAGATTCAAGAGTCAGACAGATACCAAAGGACAGATACTTCCCCACATTTCCTAATAAAGTGGACAGAGGCTCCAAATTGGCTTCCACCTCATCCCTCTGCCCTGCCTCACATTAAACTCAGTGGCTCTTCCTGAGGACAGGCAGCTATAGAAGGCAGAAGACCCTCTTGTGAACCTCAGAATCCCAGTACAGAAACACCAGGGAACTGAGATTGCTGCATTTCCTTTGCTCTGTCTTCCCAATCAGGTTGGGCTTCCCAGGTGGCTCAGTGATAAAGAATCTACCTGCAATGCAGGAGACCCAGGTTCAATCCATGGGTCAGGAAGATCCCCTGGAGAAGGAAATGGCAACCCACTCCAGGATTCCTGCCTGGAGAATCCCATGGACAGAGGAGCCTGGTGGGCTACAGTCCATGGGGTCTCAAAGAGTCGGACACAACTGAAGCCACACACACACACACACACACACACACACACACACACACACACATGCCCAATTAGGTTAGCCACAGCTTCTCCAAGAGAAGGAACAGAAGTGTTTCTCGCATAGATCTTTGCTACTATATGTGCAAAATGGAGACACTAAATAGAGGAGGAATCATTTCACTTGGGCTTTCCTGGTGGCTCAGTGATATAAAAAAAAAAATCCGCCTGTCAATGCAGGAAATGAAGACTTGATCCTTGGATGGGGAAGGTCCCCTGGAGAAGGGAATGGCAACCCACTTCAGGATTCTTGTCTGGGAAATCCCATGGACAGAGGAGCCTGGCGGGCTACAGTCCATAGAGTCACAAAGAGTCAGACAAGACTGAGGGACTAAACAACAACCTTTCACTTGCAGTCTCTAGGTTTTATTTCTTTTAACCTGATTAAGTCTGAGATTAATCAGCAGTGGGGCTGTGACCCTCATGTTTGTAGCGGGGATTGGAGGGAATGGCCAGTATATCAGAAAGCACATATTTACAGAGAGTCCTGTTTTCCCCTTCATGAGACACTTCCCCCATTACCACCCCATGCCCCCCTTGTGTATCTTTGCATAGAGAGTAAATCACATTTCCAGCCTCCCTCTCCTTTCTCACAAATCCTGTTCTGGGTGCTGGGGATACTGTGACAGGCCAGAGAAGTCTCTGCCTTTATGAAGCTTATTGTGTAAGGCAAGAGCAAAATAGCCAAGATGGCAGTGGTCAGACTCCTTCACCCCACAGACTGTCGCTCTCCCCCCAGCTTTTGTAAATACATGGGTATGTAACAGCTGAGATCACTTATAGCACTGTGCATGCGCGACATGGTGAACCCGACTGGCCACAGGCTACTTTTGTTCTGTAAGCGTATATAAGCTCCACCTAAAAAGCCCTCAAGTCTGTGTTATGACTGTGTCTGTTGGGTCAACCACAAGAGGAGAGAATACGGCATGTCTGCTGCTACGACTGCTGCACCAGCCAAGAGAGAATAAGCGTGTCTGCAGTTCCTACAGCTCCTCGAGTATTCTTACAGCTTCCCCACTTGCATCTTGCCTACCCTGGCGTCAGCAAACAGCATGAACAGTGAGACACATTGTTGTGTGAGAAAATGGGCAATACACAGACAAGGAAACAAGTCTGATAATATCCAGTGTGAAGTGTCATGAAGCAGTTAAACTTGGTAATATAGCCCAGGATGACTATAGGAGGACAGTGGAGTGTCAGTCTAGCCAGGGTGACAGGAATGTTCTGGACTTTCTGGGCAGCTTGGAAACTCAGGGCAATCAGCCCTGAAACCATTTTTGCCATTTCTAATTCCAATGTGGAATACAGGGAGCGAGAAGAAGGTAAAATGACAAGGCTATTAATATACGAGAGGCTGCCAAGCCATTATCATTTATTTCAAGTGGTGGTAAAAGCAGATGACTCATCCTTCAGAGCTGCAGGACTTTGCACCAAACAGTCTTGATGGTTTACTGGCTTGCCTGTTTTCCCAAGCCTAAAGTTCAGGGGACAGGGCTTCCGAGCATGAATATCACTGAAGAGCTGTATTTTTTTCACTCCAACTGTGAAAGGTCCCAAGGGAACCAACAACTGCTTCAACAGAGATTGGGAGCAGGGTGGTTTCCTGGTGGGGCCGGAGATAGGCACATAGATGGAGGAGTCTGTGTTTCCCTTGCCATCTCTCAGCAGGCACACTTCCGTGCCTTTTGTAGGTTAGAGAGTCGCTTGTTGGAATTCGCAGGAGGAGCATATTTTCCCTGGTGCTCTGGACACATGTATTTAATGAAAGCCATTTCTCCTCCCAAGCCTGTGGAAAACCGATTAACAATTTCATTATGCCTTCTGGGCCCAGCTGCCAATCATTCGTAACAATTGGGATTGTTGGGTTTGGTCAAGTGCTCTGGGAGCCTCCATGGGTGGAAGCTCCACCATTGAATCTATCAGCCTGTTCTACAAAAGAGATTTGCTCCCAATATATTGGGAGGTGAGTTCACTGAGGAAGTACGTGATTTCAACGTAGATGCATTATCTATAACATTGTTTGTTGGGCCTTGGTTCCAAAATTATTTGGACTCTTATGTATAATAGAAAGGGCTGTGTGGTGGGCTAGATACATTTGAGACTTCCGATTTCTATGGGCAATTTTGATAGGAAAAATATGTTTTGATCTCTTAAGAATCTAGTATGATGGGCTAGAAGAGGAATCAGGGTTTGGAAGGAACTATAATTTGATGAAACTGATCCTAACTTTCTCTCAAAATAGGAGTACCTGTTACAGTCTCCCTCACAAATAGGGTGTTCAACCTTAGACTGAAGCAGGGTTGGGGAGCCCAGTACTCAGGGCAGCCTGTGTCACTTTCAGATGAGCTCTACAACAAAGAACTCCTTTGATACAGTAAATAAAGAATTTCCTGAAAGAAGGTAGAAGGGCCAATCAGACTCCCCTTTGTTTACAACCCTAAATTATCCAGGACAAAACATTTAAACTTGAAATTAGAGAGCTTGTCCCTACCACTGTTTTGCCCTGCCCGCATAGGCAGGCATGGTTTGATCCACCCTCTATGGATATGTGCTCTGTGACATCCAGTAATCATTTTCACACACACTAAAGCTGGTGGTAAAGCGTCTGCCTATGATGCGAGAGACCCGGGTTCAATCCCTGGGTCAGGAAGATCTCCTGGAGAAGGAAATGGCAATCCACTCCAGTATTCTTGCCTGGAAAATCCCATGGATGGAGGAGCCTGGTAGGTTATAGTCAGTCTGTGGGGTTGGAAACGACTGAATGACTTCACTCACTTGAAAGCTAAATAGGTGACACGTTAGCATAATACTTCTGATATTATTTGGACCAAAGATTAGCCAGTAATTTAGAGACATCACAATCATCTGAATGTCTCCGCATCAACAGTAAAGCTTCTGCCAATTTTTCATAGGCAAGCCCTTAGAACTTTATTCAGAGCCTGTTTACGCTTAGTCTACATACAGTTCCAAATACATGGAAATTAGGTTACCAAACCCAAAGCAGCTTAACAGCACAATTAGAAGGGAATAGGACTTATTCACCGATAATCCAGGGTGCAAATAGCTTTCAGTATTGTCACAATCAATACAATTAGCCATAGAATGTTCAGTGTACTCTTGGGGAAATGACTTTCCAGCTCTGAGCTGCAGTTTCTATTTTTGTTTGATTGATGTGAGAAAGATGATAGCTTCTGTGCCTACTTCAAGCCAATGTTATTGCTCACGTCAGCTACTGTGTTGGATCATTTACAGTGCTTTTAGCTGCAAGTAATGAAAATCTTTACTTAGATTGACTCAGACAATAAAAACATTTATAACAGGAAGTCCAGGACTATGTGAGCTACTGGATTGCTTAATTCAGTAGCTCAACAATGTCACTGAGAACCATTTCAAAGACAACACAATGTTATCTGTGTTGGCTCTTTCCTTTAGTGGAAGAGCTTGATCTAGGACAAGAGCTGGACCTAAAGTCAACTGATAACCCAGAGTTCTGTCCACTGCTCATGCTGTCTTAGGATTGTAGATATTCCAATAGTCTTCTGCATGAGGTTGTGTTGGGAAAAGCACTGGAAATTGAAGGAAGCTATCTCAGGGGAGTGCTTGTATCCAATTGGCTGTAAAGTTCCCCAACTCTACGAAGGGTTTAATTCCATGAAAATGTTCAAGGTATATCAGAATGGAAAAGGTTGAAGAAGGTTAGAGAGGAAATTATATGTTTAGGGTGTTTCTGGTTAGGAGTGATAAGAATATTGGATACTTAGGCTAGAAAGTGAAGTTGGCATGTATCTCTAATATCATGGTGTAAGACTACGTTCTTAGGGGCCATTACAAAATTTAAGTATAGGAATTTGACGTGGTCAAATTTAGGTTTTTGAAGGATTTGTATGGCCATGGTGGCAAACATGGATTTGGAGAGGTGATGGGTGATACCAGAGGTAGCTGGATCTCTTAAGATGCTGTTCCAATATTAGAGGACAGAAATACTGAGAATATGATGTAAGTCAGGGCAGAGGAGATAAAGTGCTGAGTGTCCTTCAAGTATTAGTCTTAGCCTGGTAGTTGGTGATAAATTGGATGTGGGTGGTGAGGAAGTGTTCAGCCTATGTTTCAGGTGTGGCCCCCTAGCACCTCTAGAGCTTTCATTGACATAGGCTGCCCAGGAGAAACAGGATGCCTTGCAATGGAAGAGAAAAGTTTTGGTAGTTTGGGATATGTTGGCTTTGAGGTTTATGTGGGAAATTTCCAAGAGGCAGTTGAATATATCAGACTAGAGCTTAGAACAGAAGTCAGATTAGAGATTGACTTATTAGTATTATCAGTGATATTATATGGCATTGTGTTTTACAAAGTATCTTCATCATCACGATTATATTTTATCTTTACCCCAATTCTATGAGGTACGCATTATTTTCCCACTTCCAAGCTGAGGCAACTGAGTCCCACAGAAATTAAATGACTTGCCCAAGATCACACAGTAGGAAGTAATAGAGCTGGAGCCAGAATGCAAGTCTCCTAATACCAAATGCTACATGTTTCCTACTGTTCTTCAAAATAGCCAAGTCAGCTGCACAGAGATGGTAGGAGAAGCCATGAGCATTGCTGAGGTCCCTTACAAAGCTTATGAAAAGCAAAAAGCATTTGGCAGAGGAAGTCCTGGCATTTTCATGGAAGTAGATGTGAACTGACTGCAGCTGGGCCGGCAGAATTCTAATTGGTGGGATGTTATGATTCCACTTTCCTTTAGACCTTACTCTTGGCCCTGGGGATACTGCAACTTTGCCCTTTCCAGTTTTCTTCCTATACCTAGTCTAGCCCCCTCCTCCTCCTGTGCTTCTACTGAAGTCACTCAGTTTGTGTTTTTGGCTCTGTTAACTGTGCCTTGAGGTTCTGAACCTTGGCTGAATCCCTAGATTGTTGACTCACTGCACCCACCGCAGGTCTCCCTGTTTGGGTCTTGTACTCTGTCCAGGATTTGGGCTGGCTGGGCTTCAGGTTCTGGATGTAAGCCCAGGGAGCATTACAAGGGAAGAATGAATTCAGATATGCTTCTTCATCCCCTCTCAGGCTTGCTCTCTTGCCCAGTAGGTCACAAAAGAATGGGTGTGATTTGCCTGATTGGCAAACAAACCCCTATGAAGGTTCACATGGCACATTAGACAGAAATGAGGACTTTGTAAACTAGGGGGCAATTCTCCTCCTTGTGAGGAGGCAGTGAGGAAAATCCAAAAGGCAAGAGTCAACTTGGGGTGTGAGTTGGAGGAGGGAGGGTGCTAAGGAAGACAACGGAAGCTCTGGTTCCTGTCTTCAGGGAAACAAGAGGCAATTTATTCCCATCCTCAGATCAGGACATGGTAAGCAGCAGAACTGTGCTAAGAACAATGGCACTTCTTATATCACATTTTCCAGCCTGGGTAGTGAGGAATCTGCATGAAGGTGTCTAAAGGAAGTTCACCACTTTAAACATCAAGGTTTTTGAAAAAGGTTATTTACTCTATGTATCAGGAGGTAAAAAACACATCTTCTGACTATGGTACTTTTTTCTATCTTAGCAAAACGAAGCATATCACACCACACATAAGTAACCCCTTTCTAATGATTCCAGGTTCTTATTATGAATTTCATGTTCTGTTCTTGGCCATGACAGTTGTTTTCTTGGTTGCTACTTAGATGTAGTCACTATTCCAACAGCAAATGGCCTCAGGTGGATGTGCTTTTTGAGTTAGCATGTTACAGTTTTTTCTCTTCCTTTGTTGTCAATGTGTCAACTGCCACTTCTCATGATTGTCAGTGAGTCTACTTCTTGCATGAAATTACTTTGCTATTTATCATTTGCTTTGAGATTGGAAGTTAGATATGTATATTTCATAGAACTTTATATAAACTAAAGTTTCTGAGCTCTGACTGAAATCCTGAACCCCCTACTCCAACAAAAGTGTGGAGCCTGGGCTTCATGATCATGATTTAGTTGACTCTGAAAGTGTTAACTGCTCAGTTGTGTCCTATTCTTTCTGACCCCATGGACTATAGCTTGCCCACCTCCTCTGTCCACAGAACTCTCCAGACAAGATTGCTGGAGTGGGTTACCATTCCCTTCTCCAGGGGATCTTCCTGACCCAGAGATCAAACCCAGGTCTTCCACACTGCAGGCAGATTCTATACTGTCTGAGCCACCAGGGAAGTCCAATTTGCTCTGAGGCTTTCCTTTTTCCCCCTTCTTAGTTGTATTCTCTTTAATCACAGCTTATTCATTCTTTTAGTGAATATTTTCTGAGCACCTACTATATGTCAGAGATTATTTTAGAGGCTGGGGAATACAGAAATAAACAAAGCCAAAAAAGTCCCTGGCCTCACGAAGCTTGCATTTCATGGGAGGAGACACTTTAAAAATAAGTACAACATATACTCAGTTCAGTTCAGTCACTCAGTCGTGTCCGACTCTTTGCGACCCCATGAATGGCAGCACGCCAGGCCTCCCTGTCCATCACCAACTCCTGGAGTTTACTCAAACTCATGTCCATCGAGTCGGTGATGCCATTCAACCATCTCATCCTCTGTCATCCCCTTCTCCTCCTGCCCTCAATCCCTCCCAGCATCAGGGTCTTTTCTAATGAGTCAACTCTTTGCAGGAGATGGCCAAAGTATTGGAGTTTCAGCTTCAGCATCAGTCCTTCCAATGAACACCCAGGACTGATTTCCTTTAGGATGGACTGGTTGAATCTACTTGCAGTTCAAGGGACTCTCAAGAGTCTTCTCCAACACCACAGTTCAAAAGCATCAATTCTTTGGCGCTCAGCTTTCTTCACAGTCCAACTCTCACATCCATACTTGACCACTGGAAAAACCATAGCCTTGACTATATGGACCTTTGTTGGCAAAGTAATGTCTCTGCTTTTTAATATGCTATCTAGGTTGGTCATAACTTTCCTTCCCAGGAGTAAGCATCTTTTAATTTCATGGCTGCAATCACCATCTGTAGTGATTTTGGAGCCCCCCAAAATAAGGTCAGATACTGTTTCCACTGTTTCCCCATCTATTTCCCAAGAAGTGATGGGACCAGATGCCATGATCTTAGTTTTCTGAATGTTGTACTTTAAGCCAAGTTTTCCACAAAATATATTAGAAGATGGCAAATGTTATGCAATATAGAGATCCTTGGGTTTAAATACAAAAGAAGGTTTCAACCTAGCTTCTGGGTGTGGAAGAAGCAAGGGGAAATGGGTGTGGTCAAGATTGCCAGATGTGCATTGGAATTTAATTTTTTTCTTCCATAATAACAACATTGTGGCTGGGTACAAAACTGCCCAATTAGACCACATTTCTAAGAATCTCCCTCACTTTGATGCTGTCATATGCTGTCATGTGACTACATTATACTCACCTTAAGACCACAGTGTGCCTCCTCCTTGTCCTTTTCCCTCTTTTCCGTCATCTGGATCCTTTTATAGTGATCATGAACATTTAAATGATACCAATGCCCCAATGAATAGCTAAGGAGCAACTTGGAAGGACTTCAAGACGAGAACCACTTAACCAGTAGTCATGTATGGATGTGTGAGTTGGACTATAAAGAAAGCTGAGCACTGAAGAATTGATGCTTTTGAACTGTGGCATTGGAAGGACTGATGCTGAAGCTGAAATTCCAATACATTGGCCACATGATGCTAAGAACTGACTAATTTGAAAAGACCCTGATGCTGGGAAAGATTGAGGGCAGGAGGAGAAGGGGACGACAGAGGATGAGATGGTTGGATGGCACCACTGACTCAACAGACATGAGTTTGAGTAAACTCTGGGAGTTTGTGATGGACAGGTAGGCCTGGTGTGCTGCAGTCCATGGGGTTGCAAAGAGTCGGACATGACTGAGTGACTGAACTAAGTAACTTAACCACAGGGTCCTTCACATCAGGACTATTAAATAATAAAAAATAAACTCCTTTGTTTTCTCAGCCATTCTATTGGTGGGTCTCTATTATAACAACTAAAGTAGAATTGTATCTTAAATAAGGTGCTATTATAACAAAAGCCTAGCAGATAGGTGGTGGGGAGAGAGAGAGTGATACTATCAAGTTGAAAATGGGTAACTTCTTTCATGCTATGACAAAGCATATTAAAACTGTCACTTATACTAACTTGGAATACAATCTGATGTTTACTGAGACTACAGTGCTAGAAAAAGTGGGAAGACTCAGAATGTTTATGTTTGCTGCTCCTTAATGCTTTTAAGCAAGTATTAGAAAGAGTTGATTTCAGCTGAGAATTTCCCCAATTTGCAATCAGAAATGGAAGGGAGTAAATATAGTCCAAAGATGTGCCCCCTTGCCAGATTTGGGAAAGGGAACTACTTAAGAGATTCCAAGTATCTAGAGAGAGAAGATTGGCTTTCTCAGAGTTCCAGTGAAATTTTTCAGTCAATCAAAAAGAGATGGCCTGTTCCATTGATGTATGTTTCTGTTTCTGTGCTAGTACCATCCTGTTTTGATTACTGTAGCTTTATAGTATAGTCTGAAGTCAGGGAATGTGATTCCTCCAGCTCTGTTCTTCTTTCTCAAGAATGTTTTGGTTTTTTAATCATAGTGTTGTATTCATTTTATACATTTACTAAATTTTTAAAAATTGTGCTTTTATTATATGTTTGGATAGTTTTCAGTTTGGGTAGTTATTATGAATAAATCTGTAAAATTCATATATATATATATATACACACAGACACACACACATATATATACACATACTCCTGTCATTTATACTCTAAAACCTAGAGCCAGACATCCTGGAGTGTGAAGTCAAGTGGGCCTTAGGAAGCATCATTACAAGAAAAGCTAGTGGAGGGGATGGAATTCCAGCTGAGCTATTTAAAATAATAAAAGATGATGCTGTCAAAATGCTGCACTCAATATGTCAGCAAATTTGAAAAACTCATCATTTTTTCCAACTCATTGGAAAAGACCCTGAAGGACAGGGAAGCCTGGCGTGCTGCAGCTCATGAGGTTGCAAAGAGTTGGGCATGACTTAGCGACCGAACAACAACAACAAACACTCTACAAACTAGAATTGTTGGATCAAAGGGTATATATATATGTAGCTTTAGTGTGTGAGTGCATGCTAAGCTGCTTCACTTGTGTTCGACTCTGTGTGACCCTGTGGATTGTAGCCTGCCAGGCTCCTTTGTCCGTGGGATTCTCCAGGCAAGGATACTGGAGTGGATTGCCATGCCCTCCTCGAGGGGATCTTCCCAACCCAGGGATTGAAACCTGGTCTCTTAAATCTCCTGTGTTGGTAGACAGATTCTTTACTATTAGTGCCATCTGGGAAGTCCATGTAGCTTTAGCGTGTGCTGTGCTTAATTCACTTCAGTTGTGCCCGACTCTTTGTGACCCTGATGCCAAGTGTGGTAGAGTTGGGATAAGAAGTAATATCGACTAACTGCTAGCCTAATCACTGCCCTAGCCTGGATGAAAACAGAAAATCTAGCTTTCTGGAATTATTTTGTCTGTGCATTTTGCAAACAAATTTTCCTTCTACCAAATTATTGCTGCTTGGGAAGCTTAGAACTATTGCTGAGCAAAGGCCATGGAATTGTCCCTAACCAGTGGGGCTCATGCTGAGGGAGCACACATGAGAATGGACTTTGCTCCAGTCTGCTAACCCTCTGAGTCAAAATTACTGACCATCCTTTCTTCAAAAACACCTTAAAAGCACTCTGCCTAGTGCCTCTCACTACTCCTGTCCCCTCCTCCACCCCCATTGGTATTGAGCCTGCACAAGTGGGAGGGGTGAGCTGGCACTGTGTTTGAAATATAGAGAGCATTTCTTTGTTTATCTGTCTCTAAAGACTCCCAACAGGAATCTAGCAAAGTCTGAAAGCTGGAACCTCTCACCAACTATGACTCTCTAAGGGGACATATGACAAAGATCATGCAGATGATTCAGCAGTGTCTGGTGAGCAGGTCTGAATAGTTTCACCTATGACTGGGATCAAGTACACAGATTGTTTAGCAACCAATTAGACTATTTATTTGCAATTAATAGTACAGCCTGTGTATTCCTAGCTGTGGGGAAGATGATTCATGTTGTGGTTCAAGATGGGTTTAAGGAAGTGGGACCCACCTAACTCCTTCAGGAACAGGTGTTCTCTTTAGTGAGTAAGACCATCAGCAGATTTGGAGATAAATCAGCCCAAAGGACAGGAAAATTCCATAGTATGCAGACAGATAGAGCAGGTTTTGAACTTCCATGGTCATCACAACTATTTGGAAGATATATTAAAATGCATGTTTCTGGGTCCTGCCTTGTAAATACTGATACAGTAGACCTGGAGAAGCTGAGTCTGTTGCTGATGGCTCAGGGGAGGATTATATGTTGATAATTGCTCTCAATTACTTCACTTGAGCAAGGATCTGGTGAGCTGGAAGATTCTTAGTTCAATCTTACAAATGTATTCAGTTGCTACAGTTGACCAGCTTGTCCTTGGAACCTGCAGACAATAGCCTCTGACACTCTGCAGACCTTCTCAGTTTCCAAAATGTCTCCTGGCCATACATTTCTATGATCCTCAGGTTAACTCTAAAGTGGAAAGGTCATGACGGCATGAGTATCCCATTTTACAAATGAGGAAATTGGGACTCCATGAAGGAAAGTGACTTGCCTAAAGGCTTCAGAGCCAGAGTTGCCAAGCTGTTATTCAAATCTTAATATTCAGAATCTAGCTCAGGGAGTGTCCTGCTCCAACCTGTTCAACCAAGAGGCATTGAGTTTCTGATTTTATTCCACTGTAATAGGTCTTTAGAAGGTGTTGCCATTTATTTTAATCCCTCAAGAATGTGACAAGTGATTTTGAAAGTTAGACTCAGGGTACTCCTGGCAGAGACAACTGTGGAAGTGAAGTGAAGTGAAGTGAAAGTTGCTCAGTCGTGTCCTACACTTTACGACCCCATGGACTATACAGTCCATGGAATTCTCCAGGCCAGAATACTGGAGTGGGTAGTCTTTCCCTTCTCCAGGGGATCTTCCCAACCCAGGGATTGAACCCAGGTCTCCTGCATTGCAGGCAGATTCTTTACCAACTAAGCCACAAGGGAAGCAAAGGCCAAATCTCAGGAAAATGCTCCCTTATCACTAGTGTGCCAATACCCCTCTCATTATCTGAGGTCCAATTCAGAGTTCTGCATCCTTCTCCATCAAATGTCTTAGTCCCTAGAAAGGCTGCCCTCACTGAACAGGGCACCATCTCCCATACCTCCCCTTCCTTCTCTCCATCAGAGCCTACTGCCCTGGACTGGGCTCCTTACCCCAGAATCACTAAGTCTAACGGAGCATACTAGCTTACCAAGGTCAGGAAAAGTGAGGAGGCTTGACTTAAAGCCCAGACTAGTCCGTAAGGGAGGGCATTTTTCCACCCTGCAGGGCCAGGGACTCTGCCTCCCATCATCTTTTGCAAACTTTCAATCTACCCTATATTTTAATATTTTGAATCCCCAGAGTAGGATCCAGACCCCCCAAGTCCCCTCACCAAGATTTGAGGGAATTAAAGGCTCTCCTGTCCATTCCCATGCAGGATGTCTAATTTGCTTATGGGAGAAATCTTTGGATCTTGTTTGGAGTCACTGGGCAGTTGCACAGAAGCTCAGCTAATGTCACAGGCATCAGGTCTGAGGAGACAATTTGCCAACTGACTTCTCACACATTTCTCTCTCCAAGAAGATTCTCATCTCAGTCTGAAGATTATTTCTATATTTAACGAATTTTTAATAAGAGTCTGATATATCCCCAGCACTACAGCATGCTCTGGAAATACAGCAATGAACATAATAACAGATAAAAATCCCTGCTATTCTGAACATTACATTCAAACAAGGGAGTATTATTGCCAATGCCTGAAACATAATATATAGAATATATACTACAGTTGAAAGTGGTGAGTGTTAATGCAAAAAGATAAAAAAGAAGGGTAAGGTTTATGGTGATTGCTAGTGGGGTGTGTGTGTGAGAGAGAGATGTTAAATAGATGGCAACTGAAGGCCTCATTTAGAAGTTTAACAGTTGATAAAGACTCAGAAGAGACGAGAAATGAGCCATGTTGTACACAACTGGAAAAAGAGCATGCCAGACAGAAGTGTGAGTACAAAGTCCCTAAAGTGAGAGTATGCTTGGTATGTTCTAGGAAGAGCAAGGAACCAAAAGTGGCCAAAGCAGACTGAGCAAAGCCAAGAGGTATTAAGAGCTGAAGTCAGAGAGGTTGGAGTAGGGAAGGAGAAGTAGATTATTAAAGACTTTAGGCCTTTGGAAGGAAATTGATACCTATTGTATGACAGGAAAAAATCATGATCTGCTCAGGTATTTTTACAATCTGTTTCACTGGAGTATTTTTTTAACATACAATAAAATATACCCAGTTTAATCATAATGCAGTTACATGAGATTATTTAAATGTACAGTTATATAATCTCGATCACAATCAAGATACAGAATATTTACATCACCCAGTTTCAAAGTCTCCTTTCTACTTTTGCCTCCAATCCGAGGTAATGCCACTTACTTAATCAATCACAGTGCACTAGCTTTGCTTATTCTAGAATTGATATATGTAGAGTCATACTTCATGGACTATTTTATGAATGCCTTCTTTCACTAAAAATTATGTCCTTGAAATTCATCCATGTTATGTGTAGCAGTAGTTCTTTCATTTTTAATACTGAGTACTATTATACTGTGTAAATATACCACAGTTTGTTTATCTGGTCACTTGTTGACAGATATTTTTCAGTTTGGGGGAAACATGAATAAACATGCTATGCAAATTTGGGTACAGATTATTGTGTGAACATATATTTTCAATTTTCTTAGGTTAAAAAAGAAAGCATACAGCAAACACTTTTATACTGCCACCTAGATTCTATCAGTTTTATTATAGTTGCTTTATCATATTTGTCCATCCTGCTATTGACCCATTCAGTTCAGTTCAGTTCAGTCACTCAGTCGTGTCTGACTCTGCGACCCCATGAATCGCAGCACGCCAGGCCCATCACCAACTCTCCATCACCAACTCCCAGAGTTTACTCAAACTCATGTGCATCGAGTCGGTGATGCCATCCAGCCATCTCATCCTCTGTCATCCCCTTCTCCTCCCGCCCCCAATCCCTCCCAGCATCAGGGTCTTTTCCAATGAGTCAACTCTCCACATGAGGTGGCCAAAGTATTGGAGTTTCAGCTTCAGCATCAGTCCTTCCAATGAACAGCCAGGACTGATCACCTTTAGGATGGACTGGTTGGATCTCCTTGCAGTTCAAGGGACTCTCAAGAGTCTTCTCCAACACCACAGTTGAAAAGCATCAATTCTTTGGCGCTCAGCTTTCTTTATAGTCCAACTCTCATATCCATTGATGACTACTGGAAAAATCATAGTTCTGACTACTTTGACTATATGGCCCTTTGTTGGCAAAGTAATGTCTCTGCTTTTTAATATGCTATCCAGGTGGGTCATAACTTTCCTTCCAAGGAGTAAGCATCTTTTAATTTCATGGCTACAATCACCATCTGCAGTCATTTTGGAGCTCCCCAAAATAAAGTCTGACACTGTTTCCACTGTTTCCCCATCTATTTCCCAAGAAGTGATGCGACCAGATGCCGTAATCTTAGTTTTCTGAATGTTGAGATTTAAGCCAACTTTTTCACTCTCCTCTTTCACTTTCATCAAGATGCTATTTAGTTCCTCTTCACTTTTCTGCCATAAGGGTGGTGTCATCTGCATATCTGAGGTTATTGACATTTCTCCTGGCAATCTTGATTCCAGCTTGTTCTTCCTCCAGCCCAGCGTTTCTCATGATGTACTCTGCATATAAGTTAAATAAGCAGGGCGACAATATACAGCCTTGACGTTCTCCTTTTCCTATTTGGAACCACTCTGTTGTTCCATGTCCAGTTCTAACTGTTGCTTCCTGACCTGCATACAGATTTCTCAAGAGGCAGGTCAGGTGGTCTGGTATTCCTATCTCTTTCAGAATTTTCCACATTTTATTGTGATCCACACAGTTAAAGGCTTTGGCATATTAAATCTACTTTATTATTTGTGTATATTTCAAAGCAAATTAGATACAACAGTTATTGTTCTCACAAATATTTTATCAGGTCTTTCACTAACTAGAATTAAACATTTGTCTACAGTTTTTTTCTTTCAATTTAAAACTTTACCAAAACTTTACAACGAAATGCACAAATCTAAAGATATCTTGTGAGTGTTGACAAATATCTGCACCTGAGTAAGCCAAATCTTTAGAAAGACGTAGAACATCACCATTACTGTTACCTTATGCTCCCATGCTCCTTGCCATCAATTCTTGTCTATACCATCCTCTGGAAGCAACTACTGTTTAACATTCTTCTAAGACAACTAGTTTGTCTATTCTAGACCTTCATACAAATAGATTCATACAGTATGTACTCTGCCGTGTAATTCTTCTTTTGCTTTGGTTGAGATTGCCCTTTTTTGCTCTATTTTCAAGACTCATTAATGTTTTTGTGTTCATTAATAGAGCTTTCCTTTTTCTTGCTGAGTAGTCTTCCATTGTATAGATATAGTGTATTTTGGTTATACATTCTCCTATTGATAAGCATTTGTTTACTTCAGTTTTTTACTATTATGAATAAAACTGCTATGAACATTTTTGTAGAAGTCTTTTTGTGCACATATTGTTTCATTTTTCTTGGATAAATATTTACGAATAGAATGACTGTCATATGGTAGGAATATGTTTAGTTATAAGAAACACAATGGAATATTACTCAGCCATTAAAAAGAATTCATTTGAATCAGTTCTAATGAGATGGATGAAACTGGAGCCCATTATACAGAGTGAAGTAAGCCAGAAAGATACAGACCAATACAGTATACTAATGCATATATATGGAATTTAAAAAGATGGTAACAATAACCCTATATGCAAAACAGAAAAAGAGACACAGATGTACAGAACAGACTTTTGGACTCTGTGGGAGAAGTAGAGGGTGGGATGTTCTGAGAGAATAGCGTTGAAACAAGTATACTATCAAGGGTGAAACAGATCACCAGCCCAGGTTGGATGCATGAGACAAGTGCTCAGGGCTGGTGCACTGGGAAGACCCAGAGGGATGGGATGGAGAGGGAGGTGGGAGTGGGGATCAGGATGGGGAACACATGTAAATCCATGGCTGATTCATGTCGATGTATGGCAAAACCCACTACAATATTGTAAAGTAATTAGCCTCCAACTAATAAAAATAAATGAAAAAAAAGAAACTTCTAGAACATCTTCCAAAGTAGTTGTAGCATTTTACATTCCAATTAACAATATACAATAGTACCAGCTTCTCCCTAAGTCTTTTTAAAGTTCAGCCATTCTGATGTGTGTGTGGTGGTATGTTCTTTTGGCTTAATCTTGCATTTCCTTGTTAACTACTGATAATGAATATTTTTTCATGTGTTTTTGGGATATTTATATATTTTTTCTTGTGAAACATGTATTCAAATATTTTTCCCACTTTTAAGGTGAATATTTTTTGTCTCTTATTGAGCTATAGGGTTTTATTTTTTTTTTAATATATACCCTAAATAATAGTCTATCGTCAGATATATGTTTTGTAAATGTTTTCTTCCAGTCCATGACCTTCCATTAATAGTGTCTTCTTATGAGCAGAAGTTTAAATTTTGATTAAGTATATTTTATTATTCTTGTTTATAGTTATTACTTTCCGTGGTTTAAGGAACTTTTGCCTACCCCCAATTCTCAAAGACATTCTCCACTTTTTTAAAATTCTAATTAACTTATTTATTTTAATTGGAGGATAATTACTTTATAATATTGTGATGGTCTATGCCACACATCAACATGAATCAGCCATAGGTATACATGTGTCCCCCCCATCCTGAAACCCCCTCCCACCTCTCTCCCCACCCTATCTTTCTAGGCTCTCCCCAAAAAGCATTAGGGTTTCAGCTTTTACATTTAGGTCTATGATTTGTCTTGAATTATTTTTTATTTGTGGTATATGTTTTGGGTTGAGGTTTATTTTTTAAATATAGATATCCAGCTGTTTCAGTACCATTTGTTCAAAAGTCTTTTATTGCCCACTTGGATAGCATTGAGACCTTTGTGGAAAATCAAATAATTTTATAAACATGCATCTATGTCTGGGTTCTGAATTATGTTCCATTGATCTATGAGGCAATCCTTGTGATATTTCTTTACTGTCTTGATTACTTTAAGTTGATAATAGGTCTTGAAATCTGCTGATAGTGTAAGACCTCTGACTTTGTTATTTGTGGAGGTTTTAAATTTTGATGAAGACCAATTTATCATATTTCTTCTTTTATGGTTAGTGTTTTTTGATCCCAAAGTTTCCATCTAGAAATTTTACAGTATTAGCCTTTATATGCTATTAGTATTAGTCACTCAGGCAAGTCCAACTCTTTGCAACCCCATGGACTGTAGTCTGCCAGGCTTCTCTGTCCTCGGGATTCTCCAGGCAAGAATACTGGAGTGGATTACCATTTCCTTCCCTAGGGGATCTTTCCGACGCAGGGGTAGAACCTGTGTCTCTGCATTGCAAGCAGATTCTTTACCATCTGAGTCACCAGGGAAGCCTTTTATATGCTATGCACAATTTCAAATTAATTTTTATATATGCTGTGGGGGGTTAGAGCTCATTTTTCCCATAAAGATATCCAATTGTTATAGCAACATTTATTAAAAAGAGTTTCTCCTTCGACCAGATGCCTTAGTCTGGCGTCAATTAAATGTATGTGCAAGAATCTATTTCTAGATACTTCTGTTCTAACAATTTTTGTGTCTAATTGTTATGTTACTACTGCACTGCCACTTTGCTACAAATTTATTCTATTTTTTAAACTACTTTATTAAGGTTTGATTGACATATGTAAACCTGTACATATTTAATGTATACAACTTGATGGGTTTGGAGTTAAGTATATACACATGAACCCATTACCAATATCAAGGCAATAAACATATCCATCACCTCCCAAAGTTTCCACCTGCCCCTTCACTACTTGGGGGAGGATGTTAAAAACTCAACATAAAATCTACCCTCTCAGCAAATTTTAAGTATATAACACAGTATTACTGTTTGCTATATGCATTATGGTGTATAGTAGCAGATCTCAAGAACTTACCTACCTTGCATTACTAAAAATTTGCATCCTTTAACCATCAACTCCCCATATTCCCCTCTTTCCAGGCCCTGAAAACCATCATTTTCTTCTCTGCTTCTAAGAATTTGACTATTTTAGATTCCACATGTAAGTGAGATCACATGGTATTTATTTTCTGTGTCTGGATTATTTCACTTAGCACAGTGCCCTCCAGGTCCATCTATATTGTCACAAATGGAAGGATTTCTTTCTTTTTTAAGGCTGAGTAATATCCCACTGCCTGTATACACAACATTTTCTTTATCCATTCTTCCATCAATCGACGTTTAGATTGTTTCTATATCTTGGCCATAGTGAATAATGCTGCAGTGAACATGAGAGTACAGAACACTTTGAGATCTTGATTTCAATTTCTTTGTATATATATCCAGATTGCTGGATCACATGGTAGTTCTATTTTTAATTTTTGAGAAACCTCCAATCTGTTTTCTATAATGACTGTATCAAAATTACGTTCCCGCCAACACTGTACCACAAAGGACTTCAGATAGCCAAAGCAATCTTGAGCAAGGAGAACAAGATTTCAAATTATACTACAAATTTCTGATTTCAAATTATACTACAAAGTAATCGAAAACTAGAAAAGTAGTGGCATAAGGACATATACACCAATGGAACAGGATGGGGCACCCAGAAATAAATTCTTACATATAAGGTCAATTGATCTTTGACAAGGGCACAAAGAATACTAAATGGGAAAAAGACAGTCTCGTCAATAAATGATGTTGGGAAAACATGCAAAATAATAAAACTGAACCCTTATCTTACACCATACACAAAAATCAACTCAAAAGGGATTAAAGACTTAAACATAAGGCCTGAAACCATGTAATTCCTAGAAGAAAGTACAGGAAATAAACCTCCCGGATGTTAGTTTCAGCAATGATTTTTGGATAAGACACCAAAAGCAAAAGTAAACAAGCAGGATGACATCAAAATAAAAAGATTCTGCCCAGCAAAGGAAACAACTGACAGAATGAAAAGGCGACCTACAAAATGGGAGAAAATATTTGTAAACCATATACCTGATAAGAGTTTAATATCCAAAATATATAAGGAACTAATCAAACTCAATAGCCAAAAAAAAGCTACCCTGATTTTAAAATGGCCAAAGGACCTGAATAGACATTTCTCCAAAAGAGACATACAAATGACCAATAAGTATATAAAAAGGTATTCAAGATCATTAATCATCAAGGAAATGCAAATCAAAATGACCTCACATTCTTAGGAGACCTCCACATGGACTCTTGGAGTACTACAGTTCCTGCAGATCCCTCATCTATAGCACCCTGCCCCACAAATTCCAGTCATTCCAGATCCCCCTACCACTGTATTCCTTCTCCATCCATGGGAGTGCCATGCTTTGCCTTGACTCTAGCTCACTGTAGTGTGAGGGGGAAACTTTTTCCAGGCTGAAAGGTGACTCTGAGGCTTACCTTGTGAGTTTACTTTGTTTTAGTTATTTGTCACGTGCTTCCTGTTCTCTAATGCCTGAAAACAGTTGTATCACATATTTTGTACAGTTCCATGGTTGTTAACAACTAGAAAGCTTGTCAACTACCAGTTACTCCATCACAGCTTGGACCTATGACTTAGTTTCTGAAAAAACCACTCTGACTACTGTAATAAGAATGGATTACAAAAGGGTAGGGTGACATTAGGGAGACAAGCCTGGAGGATAGAGTGTCAGTACAAGAAAGAGATGACGGTGGCTTGGACCAGGGTGAGAGCAATGTAGATGTGAAGGAATCACTGGGATCTGGATGTATTTTAAAACTATTTCAACAGCATTTCTTGATGGATTATACATGAAGTGTGACAGAAAACGAGGAACCAAATAGCGTTCCAAGGTTTTGGCTTGAGTGACTCGAAGTATGAAATTCCTATCAATTGAAATAAGGAAGTCTGTGGATAGAGAAAGCTCTGTGGGAGTTAATCAGTTTAGACATGTTGAATTTGAGATGTCTGTTAAACCTCCAAGTGTTGATGTTGCATAGGCATGAATATTATGGGTGTGTAGCTTGTATAAGAAGAATGAACTGGAGATACAGATATGGGAGTTAGTGGTATATAGATGGTATTTAAAGCCATGAGACTGGAAGTGAGTGTAGATAGAGACAAGTGGTTCAGAGACTATTTCCTGAGTTATTCAAACAATAAAAATTCATTTTGAAGACAAAGAATAGGAAAAGTAAACTAAGAAGGAGCCACCAATGAAATAGCAAGGAAAACCAAGTTTGTGTTGAAAATCAGAAATTGAGTTACAAAAGTAAGTCAAGGAGGGGGGTGTGATTAACAGTAACAAATGCTGATGATGAGTCTTACAAGATAAATACTGAGTGTTAATCAATAGATTTAGCCATATAGCAGCCACTGGTGATCTTATTAAGAGCAGTTCCTATGGGTGTATCTGTGCGATGTGGTAAGGAGGTAACAAGGACTGATTGGAGTAGATTCAAAAGAAAAGCAGAGATCAGGATTTTTAGACGGTATAGACAAGGAGGTGAGGCAACAGTGTAGATAGGTAGTTTTTCTGTATAGGCAAGCAGAAAAATAAGGCAGTACCTGGCAGGGAAAGCAGGTCAAGAGAATGTTTTGTTGGTCTGGGAAAAATAATAGCATGTTTATTTATTTATGGGAAAGAATAAGTAGACAGTGAATAATTGATAACGCACAAGAGAGAGAAATTAATCCAGGATGCAAGTAGAAACAAAGACATTAGGTAGAATTGTGGACAGTTAATTTAGACTAACAGGTGTTGGTACAGGTAGTTGTGGTATGGTGAGGGTAGCATATGGAAATTCTCTTTGGATTACTTCTATTCTTCTGAGTGATATAGGAATTATGGTTGGAGCTGAGAGTGAGGCCACAGACCATGTGATTGCAAGTACAAGTGAACCAGAGTGGGTTGAGGCTCATTTCAACACCCAAGCTCCCTCTAAGCTTGCATTTTCATTAGCACCAGGCCAGAGGGTCTAAGGAGAAAAAGAAGGGGATTTCAGGGCATCAGGGACAGTGCCAGTATCTGAGGACCTAACTTCTCCAGTTCTAGAGGGCTTCTCTGGGTAACTTGTCACACGTTCAGAAGGTGGAAGGCATGAGTGATACAATGTCAGCCTCCTTCAATGATACAGCTGTTATATATAATTTGCAGAGGTAGAACCTTGCCAGACAGAAGAGCATACTTGAATGACTGATAATGGCCTCAGGGCTCATGGGGACCAGAATGGCCAAATTTTGGCCTACCATCTCTTCAACAAACACTAACTTTGTGCTGTGGTATATCTGGGTGGGCCTGAAGAAAGGTGTAAGGGAGTACATGTGCCCTTGGACTTCTCCAGGACTCTATAAATATGTGGAAAACACAGGCTTGGTAGGTTCCAGGGCTGAGGAGAAAACAACTACCAAAACCAAGTGTCAAACACAAAGATACTCAACCACTGCTTAGGAAGGAAGTGGAAAAGGGCTGGTGTCCTTTTGATCACCATTTTGATAGCAAAATAAGGCTTTTAAATGTAATTTTTAATTAAAAAAATTCTTGCTCTTAAATAAGTTGTGTTTGTTGTATAACATTTCTTGTATATCAATATAGAGAAAATAAAATCATTACAATACCACCACTCAAAGGAAAACACAGTTGCATTTTGGGCTCTTTTCCTTTCAGGCATTTTCTTATACACGCATACAAATGTTTATGCAAAAGTGAGATCAGAATGTATATATAGTTGCTACCTAAGTTTTACACTTGACATTACTGTGGTGACTGATTAGAAAATCAGCGCCTGACAGTTACATAAGTTTTGAAAAGCATACAAATATAACAACTAATCTCCCCGTCCAAAGATAACCTCTGTGGGTGGCCAGTTTTAAGTGGCTGGAGTTTCTGTGTCTGGTTTATTCTTAGATAATCAAATTCAATAGTCTTCAGCCCCTTTCCTGTCCCACCACACCAAGGGAATATAAAACAACCCCCTGCATCATTTAAAAGTTCTTCTCTCTCTTATCTGGTTCTATCCTTTTGTTTTACAGACAAAAATCTGAAACAGAAAAGTTTGCTTATTGCTTATGAGAATTTAATGTACCACCCAGGTTTCCTATTCCCCGAAATTGCTACCTCTGGCTGCTTCCTCCTCTGTAAACTGGACAGTCTCCATGGCTGCCCCCCACCCCCACCCCCGCCCCCACTGTGCACCGCCAATGCCAAGTGACTTGAAGAGAATTTAAAGAAGTCAAATCAACCTAGAGTAGCACAGTGAAGGGCAGCTTCTAGGAGAAGTAGGTGGTAACAGAGTAAGTCTGCTGACTTGATTGGAAAGGAGGCCCTGAGGTCTTTCAGTGAGGAGAGGGAATGGCTCATTCATTCAATTATTCATTTGTTCATTTATGGCGGGAGGAAAACAACTGCTCTGTTAAGAGCTGGCTACAGTTTGAATGTGTTGGCTCTGGAGGAAAGCAGAATTTTATTAGGAAAAAAACCTTTGGTTTATAAAATCCTGTTATTAGGCCCTTGCAGCCATGAGGGACAGATCCAGTGGGCAAAGGGGAGGTGGAAGAGGCGAGATCAACAAGAATTTAATTCCTCAGCATAATAAAGTAACAGGTGTTTTCCCCTTTCCTGTAGTGAGCCAGGAAAAGTGAGGTTATAGAAACTAGAAGTGATAGGGAAACTTGGAGGGGGAGAATGAATGTAGAGAAGTAGCAGACAAGGCCATAAGAAAGGGCATCATAAAGACCGTGATTCGGTGCCCCGTACACATACCGCGATTCGGTACACCGTACATGTACCGCGATTTGGTACACCATATACGTACCGCGATTCGGTACACCGTAGACGTACCGCGATTCGGTACACTGTACACACCTCGGGGCTGCAGGGCAGTCAGGTTATTGTGCTTAGCAATCATCTCTCTCTGTTTCCCTCCTCCCACCAAGATTTCTTTTTCTTTTCTTCCATCATCAAATCATCATCATCACTACCATCATGTTTATTGAGCATGTACTACATACACGCACTGTGTTTTTTAATGTGCTTCATACCATTTAATCCTTACAACTATTCCATAAAGCAGAGGTTATCAATATTGTCATTTTTCAGCTGCAGAACATCTGTGCTTTCAGAATCACAAAGAGGCTAAATAACTGGCACAAAGTGAACCATCCAGGAATGGGTTCAGTTAGTGCATGAGTCCAGGTCTATGCTCTGTAACAGTAATCTTCATACTTTTGTGATTGCCCATCCCATCAGTTAAACATTTTCCATTATCTGCTCCCAATATATGAATAGTTACTTGCAGCTGATATACATGTACCATGATACTATTTCTATATTATAGATATACCATAAAACACATTTAAATTTAGAACTTTTAGTAGGATAATATAAATATGAGCTTCAAAATGCCTATCTCTGTAACTATCTTATAAATCCTGGTGGCTTTACCCTGCAATTTGCTAATTTCTCAGGAAGTAATATACAGTTAATGTGAGGTTCATCATCAACAATGGTGATGAAATATCACATTTCATGTTGTCTTGATAATTTCAACTTTTTACCATTTTTTTGGTCACATATGATTAGCTTGTCATGTAGCTTACAAAGGGTTTGTTCCCAGATTAAAGTGTCAGTAGTGTCATTTTCTTGTCATTCACTTATGCTTGTATCATTAGTATTACCTTCAAACTGCTGTTTCTTTGCAAAAAAAACTTTTTAAAGCACTTATCTACTTTGTGAGAGTGAGTTGAGTTAAAGTTGGATGCTATCTTCTTGATTTTAGTCATCCTAGTGCATGTGAATAGGATAACATTGTGGTTTTGACTTGCATAATCTTAATATCCAGTGATGTTGAGCATCTTCTCATGTGCTTTTTCACCTCTTATATATCATCCTGGCCTCTTATATATCATCCTGAGAAATGTCTACTCAGATCCTTAGCTCATTTTAGGTCACTTGTCTTTTTTGTTTTAAGAGTTCTTTTTATATTCTAAATACAAGTCCTATATCACATATATTGCAATTATTTTCTCTCATTCTCTGTGTTGGAAAGGATGTGAAGAAATGAATGCTCATTCACTACTAATGGGATTGTAAAATGGGGTGGTCACTTTGGAAAACAGCTTTACAGTTAATCAAAAAGCTAAACATAGTTTGCATATGACCCAGCAATTCCGCCACTAGGTATTTACTCAAGAGAAATGAAAACATACATCTACATAGAAAGAAAGTCACACAGTTGTGTCCGACTCTTTGCGACCCCATAGACTGTATCCCCTCCAGGCTCCTCTGTCCATGGAATTCTCCAGGCAAGAGTACTGGAGAGGGTTGCCAGAAACTTGTACATTAATGTACATAAGAGTGTTACTCATAATGGCCAAACAGTGGAAAGAACCCAAATGTCCAACAACAAATTAATGCATAAATAAAATGCGGCTTATTCATAAAATCTAAAATCTTTTGGCTATAACAAGGAATGAGTGTTGATATACTATACAATGAAGATGAAACTTGAAAGCATTATACTAAGTGAAAGAAGTCAGACACCGTTCAGTTTATATGATGTACTCCAAATAGGCAAAATGACAGAAAGTAGTTTAATGGTTGTCCACAGTTGAGGGGAGAGTTGAGGGCAAGAGAGCAGTGACTGCTAATGGGCATGCAGTCTATCTGGAGTCATGAAGATGTTTTGGAATTAATGGTGATGGTAGCCCATCACCATTATATACTAGTATATGTGAGTATATATACTAATATATATATATTAGTATATGTGAATATACTAAAACTCACTAAATTATATACTTTGAAGGAATGAAGTTTATGGTAATTGAATTATAACTCAATGAAGCTATCATATAAAAATAGTTGATATCTCTAAATTCATTTAACTTAGCACCCATGACTTGCTCAAAATGCTGGTGTTCCTCCAGGAGGGCCCTGCAGTAAATGCTAGAACACTGTGCATCTTTCTTCTTATCTCAGGGCACTTCTCCACAACACAGGCCTAGAACTGTCTGCCACGTGAGTGAACAAAATGAGATGAGGACCACAGGTCACCAAGCATACTCCACAATGGGAAGACAAATTTCTGTCTCAGCTCTTCATTTTCTTTTTTTGGCTGCACCATGTGGCTTGTGGGATTTTAGTTCCCTGACGAGGAGTAGATCCAGAGGCCTTGGCAGTGAAAGTATGGAGTCCTAACCACTAGACCACCAGGGAATTCCCCATTTCACTTTTTAAACTTAAAGACATAGAAGAAGTTGTAGTGTCTTCTTTCTCACAAAGAAATGGATCACTACCATGCATCTCATATTAGATATTACTGTCCTAAGCCATGTTCTAGAAATGCACTGAATTTTTTTCCAGTAAAAGCCAGTTACACACAGTGGCCTGACCAACTTAGCAGAGGCTAAGATCTACTGTTACTCAAATTCTAGACAAGAAGTAGCAGTTGAACATACAATCTGGAGAAGTGATCATTGATAGAGTAAAGCTATAAGAAATTGGGACCAAGTGTGATCCAAAGCAAGGGGGAGGGATTCAACCAAGACAGAAGAGTGATCACTTTTTCTAACATAAATGAATGGAACAGGTAACTTTGCAGGTTTGATAAACATAGCACAGGGAAATTTCCTTCTGTTGGATTTCATTTTGTGTATGTGTGTGAACTAGGAAGTGAGGTCCTATGCTGAGAGCAAGGGGCAGTTAGGGGAGAAAGTTAAAGGTTTGAGGATAATAGATACAGTTTGAAATAGCTATTGTGGATATAATGGGTAGGTAAGTTGATCAGAGGCATGTGGTAGAATTGCCAGGTGGTTGGTGTTGGAGGATGGAAGTTGATAATTGTGCCTTTAGAATGGAATCAACCTTCCTGAAGTGCAGTTTTCTCCAGTGTTATTCAGCTGCTGAGACTCAAGCACAGAGATTAAGTTCATGCAGAGTTGGGTTACCAAAAAAAGGTGGGGAGGGGGGAAGAGAATTTAGGCAAGGCATTGGAAAGGGTGTAACTGAACTGATTAGCCTTTCCATCCAAATAGGATAAGGAGTCAGGCAGAGAAAGGAAAGGACTAAAAGATTGAGTGAGACAAAAAGAGTCACTAGTTTGTGAGCCCCCAAATGGTGAAGAACTGTCATGGTGGAGAGTAGAGCAAGCAATCGAGAAATAGAGAAGTTTGTGGTCAGAGAGTAGAACATTTGAAACACTGGTTCTGAAGGTGGGACAATAACAGGAAATGACAGGGTCTCTGGTATGATGGCAGGAGCGTGTGGCTGAGATGAAATGAGGAGAGGTTCCTTGGAAATAAAAAGGCTAAGGAATGGGGAATTTGGGAAGTTAGACAAAGTCATCCACAATGATGGCAGAACTTAGAGTACAAAGCGCACTGTGAATCAGGTGCCAAGTCTTCAATAAATAAATGACTAGGAGATCTGGACATTAGAAAAGTAAGGAAAGAGAGAGTGTGTGTAGGAAAAGAGCAAATTAGCCAAGATGGAGGTGGTCAGGCACTCTCGCCCCACGGCCTCTCACTCTCACCCCATGTTTTATAAAGAATTATGTAGCAGCTGAGATCATTTATAACACTGCACATGCGTGTCACAAGGTACTCACTTGGCCATGGGCTAGTTTTGTTCTATAAGCATAAAAGCGTCACCTGAAAAGCCCCTGGGGCTATGTTATGGCTGCGCGATGGAGGTGAGGCTGTGTTACAGCTGTGTCCACTGAGTCAGCCAGGAGCGGAGAGAATACAATGTGTCTGCTGCTATGGCCGCTGTGCCAGTCAGGAGAAAATAAACATGTCTGCGGTTCCCATGGTTCTTCACTTCTTCTTCCAGCCTCTTAGCTCGCACCTTGCCTACCCTGGGTTCAATGAAGAGTGCGCACAGTAAGGTAACAGTGAGACAACTGGCTCTGTGAGCAGGATCAGCAAGAGAGTATGATATAAGTAAATGACACAGGACTCAAATAAATGGAAGTTTCCTGTTTTCTTGTTTTGTTTTACAAGTAAGTGGAAGAGTCATGATCTGGAGCAAAAAAGGCTATTAATGCCATTTCTAGACTGAGATATATGAGGTGTGAGAAAATAAACAATCCCAGCTTGCATTTAAGACAGCTGTGGGAAAGGGATTTCTCAGAGGGAGCCTCAAAGCCATACTGATAAGCCCTGGAGGGAGGGACAGCAAAGAGGAGGCAGAAAAGCTCTCATAATTTGTCATGAGAATGCAAAATAAAAAAAAAACTTAATAAATTGTGAACATTTTGAGCAAGAGCAAGCATCATATCTCCAGAGCACGTGTTTCACAGTAAATGGTAGCACACAATGTAGGCCATATTCTGCAGGTTCTATTTGCTGCCCTAAGTGTAGTGTAGGAGTCATCACCACCACAAGTTAAGAAATAAAGCTTAGAAAGGAAGAGATTTGTCCAACATTCCTCAGAAAGTCAATATCTGATTCATAAAGCAAGATGTTTTCCCTGTAGCAGACTACGTTCCTTGGATACTTTCCAATGGTGCCTGAAAGATGCCAGAAGAGTTAGTCACCACTTTTATTTCTTTTTTTTTTTTTTTGGTCACCAGGATATGAGATGTGCAGAGGTATGGCAAAGGGGCTTTGTGGCTTATTTATTCTATGCTCTTAGAGCACATTCCTTAAAATGAACCAACTTCTAGTTCAACTCATTTGAGATTTGACTTTTTTTTTTTCCATTTGACTTTTGATCCACAAAGTAGAGATAGCCAAGATCCAGGAAAGCCTAGAGCCCTTTTTTATGCCTGGTTTATTTCAGTAAGACATGTGGAAGTTTCAAAATATGACTGCAAATTTTTACATTCCTTTCATTAAGGGGTGGGGTCTATACATCCCTGCCCCACTTGAATCCGGGTGGGCTTGTGACTTCTAAAACCAATAGAGTACCAGAAAAACAATGCTATTATCACTTCTGAGGCTAGGTTATAAAAGGCCACGCACCTTCCACCTTGGTCACTGAAATACTAGCTCTTAGAGCCTTGAGCTGCCAAGTAAGAATTCCAGCTGCCCTAAGAACACCATGTTAGTAAGACCACATATAGGTATTCTGGTCAACAGGCCCAGCTGACCCTAAACTTCCTGCCATCCCTGCTAAGGCACCAGGCATGTGAGGGAAGTGATGGTGCATTCACCAGCCCAACCCATCCTCTAGTTGAACACAGCTGAGTGATCCCTATCAAAGCTATGTGGGCAAAAGAATCACCTAGCTCAGCTCTACCTGGATTCCCAACCCATGAAATTGTGAGATACAGTAAGATGACTATTGTTTTAACCCAGTAAATTTTGGGTTAGTTTGTTGCACAGCAATAACTAACCAGAATACAGACCTGGAAGAGATAAACACTCAGTTGCATCCTCCTACTAGTCGTATCCCCTGCCACCTACTCCCACCCTTATTCCATACTTTGCTGCTGACATACAGGACTTTCGGACATTGTCTGAGCATGTTTTTTACTCTCCTGCCTTTGGTCTTGCTACTCCACCCATTTAAACTTTGTTTTCTCACCTCCCCAACTGAACTCATACTCAGCACTCAAGACCCAGCTTCGTGGTCAGCTCTTTATGCTTCCTTTCCTGATTGTCTTGGAGGGTTTGATAGCTCCTATTCCCGTGGTTCTCTCTTGCTTACCTTTTCCAAAGTCATGAACTTTTGTGGTCTGCCTGTCTCCATGTCTAGACTGTGAGCTCCTTGAGGACAAGGAGTAGGTCTTGTTCTCTTGGAGGCATCTCCTCCAGAATCAAATATGTTTCCCAAGTGAGTTTCCAGAATGTAACATAGATAGGTAAGAGGCCTTGATGGAGTAAGCCCCATTCCCTAGAGGGAGGCCGTTCAGGTAGGGGGAACTAAAATTTATGGTATGGTGAGGTAAGATTCACCTTGTAGTTTGTTTATAGGAGTAGCAGGGTATCAGTGTACAGAGTGGTTAATCATGGCCAATATGAATGAAAAGCCTTCTCTAAGGATTTGGTAAAGAGCAGGAATCATGGATGGAGGCTTTTGAGGAAGTGGATTCCTCGTAGAATATATCTTTCCTTCTTCAGAGAATGTCCCATTTTTATCATGCAGTTCACAGCATTCTACTTGGTAGGGGATTGGCTGCTCAGAGCTGATAGTTCAGAATAAGTGGGCAGGTGTGGGAATGTACCACTGTGTACTACCAGCTGGTTAGAAGTTTAACATGGCCCTTCATATATGCCCCACCCAATGAGTCTAAAATGAGCTCTCAAGCTCAAATATATGGATCTGGAAATCCTGGCTTGAAGGTTATGGGCTCAGAGAGCAATAAAACTCTGAGAGATGGCAGGATATGGAGAGAGGGAGAGAATTGCTGAATTCTATTGCACTGTAACATTTGCATTAATAGGCTCAGTACCCCCAGTTGGTGCCTCAGGCCTGGGGACCTGGTGTACACTGTGGCCTGGATTCTGAATCCCCCCAGCAAACCCTGTGCCTGCCCCAGGATGCAATGAGGAAGTGTCAAACTTTCAACCTGACCCCCCAGATGTGGCAGTCTGACTTGTTTACATGCTCTGAACAAGTCAGGATCTTGGTTTCTCATCTGTAAACTGCAGTGCCTTGGCTGGCTGTATTTCAGGGTTTCTCCTACCCTGCTTCCAGCATCAGTAGCTGTGATGCTTCCAGACGAGGCTGTGGCTCCTGGCAATCCCACAGAACTGGGCGTTGGCAAGTTTCCAAGGACAGATCGGGACCCCCTCTACTTGGTCATGCCAGAGGCCAATTAATGGTAGGATAATCACAGTCCAAGATGTCCAATATACTTATTTACTGAGTCAAAATTTGATGCAACCAATTAATAGCTTTTGGATGGATTTTTTAATCCCTGTGAGGCACCCATGGTGTGAAGGTGACAATGTGCAATTAACAAGGCAACAGGTGATAAATGGCAGTGACCTTACAAGAAGAGAGGGTCCCCAGACCCCTTGGTTCCACGTGTGGAGAAAGCACTTTGAGAAAGTTAGAACTGGGAATTCTAAAAGACTGAAAAACTTTGTTAGTCTGTTGTAATTGACTCAGCTTTAGAAAATCCAAACTTTTGTCACCTTTGTAGCATCACTAGAAAGAAAGCACCCAGACCAGGAACCTATCAAGCCTAGCCTTTTGTGTGGGAAGCTATCAGATTCCTCCAGTGACAATTTTTCAGAGAGGCCCAGGGGCCAATCTAGGGTCAGTGTGATGGGTATTTGGATGAAGTTCTGGAGGCAGAGATCAGCATTGTTGGAAGGAAGTAGCTGTCAACCTGAGCTTTTCAGTGGAGGAAAACTTCTGTAGTGTCCACTGGGGAGATACCCTGAATGCAAAAGAGGTGTGTATCCTAAACTCTCAAGGACCTTAAACCATGAGAGTGCTAGAGCCCACATTTCTCACTCTAGCTTAAGAATCCACTCTTGAAGGCAAAGCAAGGAGATATCTGAGGTGTCCCCCAGCTCTAGAGCTCAGGATGCCCATGGCTTAAATTTTCCACTCCTCCTGTGGGCTTCCACTGGAAGGTGTGTACTAGTTGTTCTGTTGATTATAGTAAAATCTGGCGAGCTTGCTTGACTTACAGTCTGAGAGCACTGTGTGTGAGAGAAAACAATTGCCAAGTTAGGCTCCAGGGGCAGAGTAACTTAAGAGGCTTCCCGTAGCAAGGCCACTAACCAGGCAAGGCGCCATGGGGCCACTCAGTTGGGGGAAAGCCAGCTTGCATTTTGCCAACAACCACACATCTGTGCCTTATCCATCGGGGCCTAGCAGCTCGTAATCTGTGCCTGAGGCCAGATGGTTACACATCTTGTCCTTTCTAGCAATGGGTTCCCAGATTTTCATGAGAAAGGAGTTGCAAGATTTCCAACATGAACCAGCTTTGTTTGATAAATTCTTGATGGAGGAACACTAGATTTGTAGTTCACTTCATACTATAAAGTACCTGGAGATCCCCTGGGGATCTTGGTAAAATGCAGATAATGACTCAGAGAGTCTGGGATGCTCATTTCCAACAAGTTCCCAAATGCTGCTCCTGCTGCTGGTTCCTGGCCACAGCTGGACTGGCAGAGACCGAGCAAGTCTCAGGCCAAACCCTAAATGGGCCAGGCTGGGGCAGCTGCCTAGCTCCCGGTGGGAAATGCCCAGGTGGGAGTGCCATTCCTGGGTTCCAGGTAAACTATGGTCACAATAATGACCACAGTTGAGGCTCAGAGCAGGGATTCCAGGGCCCATCTATAGCACCTAGATGTCTTCCCTTGTGGAGTTCTGGACTAGAGAGGTAGACGCCTGAGTCGTGCTGGAGGAGATGGAAACCACAGCTCCATTACTGGTAATATCTGAATGAGAGACCTCGGCTGAGATGAGCAGTCACCCTGGGCTGGCTGGCCCCTCATCCCAATTCTGCAGATGGGCCCACCCTGGCTGGTCAGTCCCCTGCCTTCTCCTGAGGGTCAGGCCCCTTTCTGCTGGGCAGAGAGCAGATTACAAAAGCTGCACTGAGTCCTGAATCTGGGCTGCCCCTGAAACACAGCCCAGGGAGGAGGGGCTCCTCAGGAAGAAGAATATGTTCAGCTCCTTCTCTTAATTCTTCCACCACATCAAAACATGTACATTATCAAGTGTGAAACAGATCGCCAGTCCAGGTTGGATGCATGAGACAAGTGCTCAGGGCTGGTGCACTGGGAAGACCCAGAGGGATGGGGTGGGGAGGGAGGTGGGAAGGGGGTTCAGGATGGGGAACACATGTAAATCCATGGCTGATTCATGTCAATGTATGGCAAAAACCACTACAATATTGTAAAGTAATTAGCCTCCAACTAATAAAAATAATTGGGAAAATAAATAAATAAAACATTTATTTATTTAATTATTCCACCCTTGGGGAGGAGAGAAGAAAAAGAAAGTGGCCATGAGTGTCAGCTCTGAAATTACTCAACAGGTTGCCATGAAGCCAAAGATTTGAGAGTTTCTGCTCCCACAGCTTTCCCAAGTGGCACTAGTGGTAAAGAACCCGCCTGCCAATGTAGGAGACACAGGAGATGCAGGTTTGATCCCTGAGTCAAGAAGATCCCCTAGAGGAGGTCATGGCAATCCACTCCAGTATTCTTGCCTGGAGAATCCCATAGACAGAGGAGACTGGCGGGCTACAACCTATAGGGTCACAAAGAGTTGGATACAACTGAAGGGACTTGGCAAGCACACATGCTTGCACAGTCTACCTTGAATATGTTCTGTGGGGTTAGAGAAGCAGATGCCTTCTCATCCTCTGGCTTTCCCCTGCTCTCTTTGCAATCTATTCACTTCACAGTCACCAGAAGAGCCTCCTTATTCATAATCAGATCACGTCATCCCTCTGTTTAAAACCTTCCAGTAGCTTCTAAGTGCATAAGGAATGAAATCGGAATCCCTCAGCACAGCCTGTAAGGCCCAACATAGTCTGGCCCCTAACATTCCAGCCACGGAGACCTGCCTTGGGTCTCTGTTCAAATGTCACCCCCTCACACTGACCAGTGTGCAGTCTCTAAAATGTGTCCCTTACTTTGCCTCCTTCGTTTCCAGTCTTTTTTATTTATGGCACTTATTATCTATTTAAGTGAGTATGTTTTCCTTCTGGGGCAGTCAGCCCTCTTCTGCCTGTTTAAATTCAACTACAAGACTTGTTCACAGACACCATCCCTTGGGAAATTTTTTCCCTCTTCTTGCTGCTTACTCTCCTCAGTGGAATTCATCTCTTCCTTCTGTGATAAAACTGGAGTAGGACACACATGGGTGAGAGCGGGTACCCTTTCAGAGTGAAGCTCATCTGAGCTCTAACCAGGTCAGGAGCTCTTCCTGCAAAGGTGAGGTCAGGAAGGCTGATTGTCTAATCTCCTGGGTGCTGAGGTTGAGAATTCCCCTTTACCCTTTACTTACTCTTCATAGCTTGTTTGTGCTGGCTGCAGGTGGTCATAGCCAAGTTTACTGCCATTTGCTGTTCCACTGAGCAGTCGCTCCCAAGATCACTGGACATATTCAAAAGTTGGTCAGTCTCTCTTTGAGCTTGGCCCCCCTGCAAATTCTTCTACCATTGGTCTGTGGAGACCTGCCCTGAATCACAGCCTTTGCCTACGAGATGGGGGTTGTAGGAGATTGGCAGTGCATGGACTATTCTCTGAAATAAAACTTCACAACCAAATGTCTCTGCTTGTGATTCCTTCCACATATTACAGGATGAAAGGAGAATTGCAGAGTAGGGAATTCTAAGGGTCCATCCCCTCTACCGAAGCAACCATTAATCTGACAAAAAACCTTTCAGAATCAACATTTTTTAGAACACTAGATTCTAATCAAAGGCATATAACAATCAGGGGAGTGCTAAAGAAAGAAAAAGGCTGATAAATTTTGGTAAAAGGTTGTTATAGGATGTTTGTTTACCTACCTACCATCCCCACTGCCCTGTTCAGGACCAGCTGGTCATCATCCACCTACATGATGAATGTTGTTGGTGCAAGAGGGGACAATTCAGACCTTATTGTCAAATAATTGTGGTTGTGAATTTTTCCTGTCTGGTAACTCCCTAAGAGATAAATTAAGGGGCTTGCCTTTGTGTTACGCCCCTCAGAACTCTCTCATATGAGAATGGCCTCCTGTGCAGCATTTTGAGAAAGCACTTAAAGGCATAGACTATCCACAGCTCCATGTGGCAAGAGACAACAGATGGGGCAAGCAGCAGAGGAACAGGAAATCTAGGAATAGAGGAGCAGGGGTAGGAAATACACAGGAAAATAACAGCTTTGTGAAGCTGCCATGTATTTTCCATAATCCAGAGAGGCGTGCCCATGCCCAGGGACATATGCATGCATGCTCAGCAAAGACCTGAGACAACCCTCAGCTTTCACCTCTAACTGATCTCTGGGCTCCAAATAAGCAGAAAGTAAAGACTAAGGCAGAATTATAGCACCTGGCTAAGCACTGAAGAAGTGCCCTAACTCAAAGCCAATTTGCAAAGCTAAATAACTACAACCCACAACGAGCAACAAGAACAAACCCTGAGGAGGGCAAGAGAATATGATTTTCAGAGTTACCACATTATAACATTCAAAACATCCAGTTCAAACAAAAATTCTGTGGCATACAAAGAGACAAGAAAGTAAGGGACATTTGTGGGAAAAATTAATTAGCAGAAATTGTCCTCAAGAAAGTCCAGATACTGGGCTTACTCGAGAAAGGCTTTAAGTTAACTATCTTCATTTTGCTTAAAGAACTAAAGGAAATAATGTGCAAAGAACTAATGGAAACCTAAACTAAAACTAAGCTAAAGGAAACTAAAGGAAAAAAGTCTCACCAAATAAAGAGAAATCATAAATTATAAATCCTAAAAAATGATGTTGTGAAACTGCTGCACTCAATATGCCAGCTAATTTGGAAAGCTCAGCACTGGCCACAGGACTGGGAAAGGTCAATTTTCACTCCAATCCCAAAGAAAGGCAATGCCAAAGAATGTTCAAGCTACCATACAGTTGCATTCATCTCACACACTAGCAAACTAGTGCTCAAAATCCTCCAAGCTAGGCTTCAACAGTATGTGAACCAAGAACTTCCAGATGTTCAAGCTGGATTTAGAAAAGTCAGAGGAACTGGAGATCAAATTGTCAACACCTATTGGATCATAGAGAAAGCAAGAGAATTCCAGAAAAACACCTACTTTTGCTTTATTGAGTACACTAAAGCTTTGACTGTGTGAATCACAACAAACTCTGGAAAATTCTTCAAGAGATGGGAATACCAGGCCACTTTACCTGCCTCCTAAGAAATGTGTATGCAGGTCAAGAAGCAACAGTTAGAACCAGACATGGAACAATGGACTGGTTTCAAACTGGAAACGGAGTACATCAAGGCTGTATATTGTCACCCTGCTTGTTTAACTTACATGCAGAGTACATCATGAGACGTGCCGGCCTGGATGAAGCACAAGCTGGAGTCAAGATTGCTGGGAGAAATATCAATAACCTCAGATATGCAGATGACACCACCCTTATAGCAGAAAGTGAAGTGAAACTGAAGAGTTTCTTGATCAAAGTAAAAGAGGAGTGAAAAAACTGACTTAAAACTCAACATTCAAAAAACTATAAGATCATTGCATCCAGTCCCATCGCTTCATAGCAAATAGATGGGGAAAGAATGGAAACAGCAACAGCCTTTATTTTTTTGGGCTTCAAAATCACTGCAGATGGTGACTACAGCCACTTGCTCCTTGGAAGAGAAGTTACGACAAACCTAGACAGCATATTAGAAAGCAGAGACATTACTTTGCCAACAAAGGGCCATATAGTCAAAGTAGTCAGAACTATGATTTTTCCAGTAGTCATCAATGGATATGAGAGTTGGACTATAAAGAAAGCTGAGCACCAAAGAACTGATGCTTTTGAACTGTGGTGTTGGAGAAGACTCTTGAGGGTCCCTTGAACTGCAAGGAGATCCAACCAGTCCATCTTAAAGGAGATCAGTCCTGGCTGTTCATTGGAAGGACTGATGCTGAAGCTGAAACTCCAATACTTTGGCCACCTGATGCGAAGAGCCAGCTCATTGGAAAAGACCCTGATGGTGGGAAAGATTGCAGGCAGGAGGAGAAGGGGACAACAGGGGATGAGATGTTTGGATGGCATCACAGACTCAATGGACATGAGTCTGAGTAAACTCCAGGAGTTTGTGATGGACAGGGAGGCCTGGTGTGCTGCAGTCCATGGGGTCGCAAAGTGTCAGACACAACTGAGCGATTGAACTGAACTGATAAATTGTAAAAGGAACTTAACAGAAATTCTGAAACTGAAGCCACTGTCACTTAAATACAAGAGTTACTACAGGAGTTCAATGGCAGATTTGAGCAGGCAGAAGACTCAATAAAATTGAATTCAGGGCTATCAAAACTATCCTGAAGAGCAGCAGGAAAAAAAGAATGAATTCCAATACTCATGGAATTCACTGTTCTTACCCTGTTTCCCTTGATCGTGAAGCTGCAGGCTTGGTAGATAGAAGAGTGGCAGGCCCTCTTTCAGACTCAGTTGTAGTGCCAGCTGGGTGCCGACACCTCCAAGGCAGGGCCAGGTTCTGACCAAGGCTGTGTACAGAAGTCTGCCTTCACTCTGACTCTGTATTCACTCTACAGTGCTATTTCTCCCGCAGCCCAGATTCGCGGGTGTCAGCATCAGGGGCTAGAAACGGGGGTGGCACTAGTCTCTATTACCACCAGTAGCCTGTGAAAAATGCTTCCTGTCTCTGAAGCATCCTGCTCCGCTGGCCTCGAGGTCTTAGTTCCAGGGGGAGGTGCTTCCACGAAGAAACACCACAGTGATTCCACTGAATCAGAAGTTAAAACTGTCACTCAGTCTCTTTGGGTTCCTCATGCCTCTGAATCAACAGGCAAGGAACAGAGTTCCTGCGCTGGCTGGGATGATAGCTCCTGACCACCAATAGGAAACTGAACTGGTGCTCCACTAAAGGTAAGAAAGATGATGTCTGGATTATGGGACATCCCCTAGGGTGTCTCTGGGTATCACTTACCATGCCCTATGATTAAGGTGAAAACTATACCAACCAACCCAGACAGGACTACTAATGACCCAGACCCCACCAGATAAAGAACCACAGCCAGCTGATGTACCCCCTTAAAGGTAAAGGGACTATAGAATGGGTAGTTGAAAAGGTTGCATGTGCGCGCGCGCGCGCACACACATACACACACACACACACACGCACACACACACACACACACACGAGTGTTCTGTTTCTTTGGGAAATCCTAATACATTAGTGAAAATTAATATACTACTGTTAAAGGAAAGAACATAAGTGAATTTCAGAAACATAATTTGAACAAAATAAGTTAAAGAGAGAAAATTACATGCTGCATTGATTCCAGTATTATAAAGTTAAAAACAGGTAAAACTATGATGTTAAGAATAAGAACGGTGGTTATCTTTGGATTGTTTGGATGGGGGATTTATTAGAAAAGTCACAAGAAGACATCTGGGATGCTGGTTATGTTGTATTTCTTGATCTGATTCTTTATGACCCTAGTATGATAGAGTTAGAAAAATTTCTGGATTTATGTGTATTATTTGTATATACTATGTGCACAGTAATTCTATCAAAACATTTAAAAATGAGAATAGAAAATGATAGTGAAGTTTTAAATGTCACTCACAGTTTCGTGACCTGTTTCAGAAATGAAATTTTTTCTGCTCATATTTGCCTTGAGTCTCTGCCAATAGAAAGAGAGACTAAGTTTGGAGAAGGAAGAAAGGACTGGTTCTTCTTATTTGCTTCTATGAACTTCTTGAAATTCCTCTGGGGATCAGTCCAGCAAGTCTTCTCCACCTAAGCAGATAAAGTTCCTTTCTATAGAAGTAAATGAATCTGTTTGAAGTTTTTCCAACACTTTCAGAACTAATTTCATTGAGCTCTCTTTAGAGAAATAAGAGAAGTAGTGCCCACTCTTCAGAAGTCCAGTTGTCAGGCTCCTCTAGCTCAGGGACACCAACATTAACAGAGAAATTTTGTCAGAAGTCTGTGCTTCAATTCCTTACCTCTCAGTTTCAATGTCTTTAATAAGTTCCAATAATTCCAACCTCTTACCTTTGTTCTACCAGCCCTGCTATTTTCTCTAGTTCTTACCACCATGGCCCTTTTGAGCTCTCTCATTTTACACCTGACATCATGGAGTTCACAATTTTATATCTAGTAAATAATTCTTTATATTAAATCCTCTCTATTGAAATTACTTGTACTATTTATTTCCTGATCTATAAAGAAAGTGGTAACAGAAGTGCTTCCAGGAAATGCCCTAAAATGGGATTTAAGGAATAGTTTGCCTGTGTCCTTGGGATAGAACATGATGCTGAGCTCTGAGTCGATGGAAACAGGGATGTTAGTGATCCATGTACATCTTTGATTGATTTTCACGAAGTTCCTGTTGACATATATGCTTTGGGAGCCCAAACTATTGCCATGTTGACTTTTATGAGAATAATTATGAATAAAAAGACCATGTCTTCTTTTTGGCACATTGGAGCTGTACATAATGAAAATGACAAGCTCAAGGCTGTAACCTCTCAATTCAAATCATAGTCAGAAAAACATAGAGCTGCTATCATAACTTATTTCTTGTAGCCATGGGGCCAATATTACTGAAAATAAAACACTAAACTTAATTGTTCAGGTTGTATAATTTTTAGTTAAATTTAACAGGCTTACCAAGATTCAAGAATGCTTTTTAAATCTCCATCTGACTCACCGTTTTGGCCTGTGCAGAAGATAGCTAGACCTTGGAGAATAACTGATGATTGTTGTTATCTTAATCAGGTGATGACTTCAATTAAGCTCCTATTGCAGATATAGTGTCTCAACCGGAGCAAATCAACAAAGCTTCTGACATTTGATATTCATCTACTGGCCTTTACAATGTTTTTTTCTCCATACTAATTTATAAAGACCACCAGAAGAGTTTCTTTTATCTAGAAGGGCCAAGAGTACATCTTCACAGACTTTCCTCAGGATGATATTGATTCTTCCACTCTCCTCCAAAATATAAAGCCTAGAAGTTTTGATTGCCTGCACATTCCATATTATATACTGGTCTACCATATTGACAACATTATGCTGATTACAAACATGAGTAGGAAGTACAAGGAATAGCTTGTGCGTTAATTGCCTTGGTAAGACATAGGTGAACTAGAGAGTGGGAGAAGAAACATGAAAGCTCAGGGGTCCACAATTGCAGTGAAGTTTCTGGAGGTCTGATGGTTTGGAGCAACTTGAGATAGACTATCTTTGTAGTAAAAGACAAATCTTTGCACTTTTTACCCTTTACTAAAGAACGAGAGGCACAATTTGACTTCCTTACTTTTTTTAAAAATAATGTAGTGTATATATCCCCAATATATACTACATTTGGGACTTCTCAGGTAGTGCTAGTGGCAAAGAACCCACCTGCCAATGCAGGCGACCTGAGAGACATGGGTTTGATCCCTGGGTCAGGAAGATTCCCTGGAGAAGGAAATAGCAACCCACTCCAGTACGCTTGCCTAGAGAATCTCACGGACAGAGGAACCTGGTAGGCTACAGTCCATGGGGTCACAAAAAGTCAGACACAACTGAAGCTACTTCGCACACATTTACACATACTACATTTGTGTGTATTAATTGTACCATTTACTCAATAACTGCATAAGGTAACGAATGTTGAGGGAGGACGAGAGCATGAAAAGACTAAGTAGCAAATGCCAGCTGCAGTAAAACACTGCAAGCTACTTTTCCATTTTGGCCTTATATTCCATCAGATCCAACGATACTCAAAATATCTGTGGTAATCAGGAGTGTTATATGGACTTTCTGGAAAGCATGAATACCAGAGTCATGTACCATATTTCTAGGATTTGGGAAAAAAAATCTATGCTCTTTTCTGAAGATAAATTATCTTTTGATAAACAGACCCTAGATTGCTTCTAGGTCTTAGTATAGAATGAATATCTAATTATGGGGTATCAGGTGACCATGCAGCTCACTTTCTATCATAAACTAGTTGTTATCTGACCCAAAAGGCCTTAAAGTTGAGCATGCACACAAGAAAAGTATCATCAGGTGAAAATGATATCTAACAGATAAGGCAGGTCTGGAAGACACAGGTAATTTGCATGAGCATATAGCTCAGACTCTCACCAGCTGCATTGATTCCTCTCACTCTAATAACATCTATGATCTCATAGGGAGTCACATATCAGTGACTGAGGAGGAAACATCAGGCCTATTTTTATAGATTTTCTGCATGATATTCTGGACGTGGACATCTTCAGCATTAAAGCCCCTCTCAAGGATGACCTTGAAGGACATTGGTGAAGGGGACATCTCCCAGTGGACAAAGTTTCAAGCTATACATTTTGTTGTTGACTTGGTCTGGAATGAAGGATAGCCAAATGTACAAATATATGCGGATTCATAGCCATTTCTCAAGGGTTTGGCTCTGTAGCTGGAGACTTGGAAGAAATGGAACTGGAAGATTGGAGACAATGAGAGAGCTCTTAGAATTGTCACAGAGTGTGAAGGTATTTGTTTACCATGTGAATACTCACTGCTCACTAAAAGGCATACAGTGCAGACGTATGGTAATTATGTAGACCAAATAATACATTCTGTCAATTTCTGCCAACCTGTACTCCAGCTACCCAAATCCTTATTCAGTAATCCTGAACAGAGTGACCATGGTGACAGGTATGGAAGCTATGCATGGATTAAACAATTTATCTGGCTACCATTACACTTAAGCACTTTATGTGTCAATATCAGAGAACAACATTAAGTCTGTGATAGGGCAAAATTACCTTGGAGGATACCATCTAGCTATCTGGTGGCAGCTTGGTTATAATGACTCTAATCCATCAAGGAAGAGGAAGAGAGTTCATCCCCACTGGAGTAAACATAAGTATGGATTTGCCTTCTCTACCTGAAATACTTCTGCCAGTGCTACAAGTCATGAGTTTGGTTGCCTAATCCATTGTAATGGTATTCAACATGGCATTCGCTTCTGATCAAAGAAATAATTTCACTGCAAAAAAAGGGGGTATCAATAGGTAATTGGTAATAGGTAATAATAGGCACATGTAATTCAGTGTTTTACCATATACCTCATTACTCAGAAGTATTTGACATAAAGATAGTAAAAATGTATAATGCTGGGATAAAACAACCTGAAATGATAGAGCTTTGTTCTACAGAATGTGGTATGTGCTTTGAATCAGAGACCAGTTATCTCAGTCTTCTCAGGCTAGCATAACAAAATACCATAGTTTGGGTGGCTTAAAAACCAGAAAATTACTTTCTTACAGTTCTGGAGGCTGGAAAGTCCAAGATCAAGTTTCCAACCAGATTTGGTTTCTAGTGAGAGCTCTTTTTCTGGCATGCAGAAGGCCACCTTCTCACTGTGTCCTCACGTAGTGGAGACAGAGATATCTAGTGATTCTTCCTATTTTATAAGGATAACAGTTTTATCAGATTAAAGATTCACTCTTATGATCTTATTTAATATTGAAAAAAAAGTGAAAGTGAAGTCACTCAGTCGTGTCTGACTCTTTGCGACCCCATGAACTGCAGCTCACCAGGCTCCTCCATCCATGGGATTCTCTAGGCAAGAATACTGGATTGGGTTCCCATTTCCTTTTCCAGAAGGAAATACTATTTAATATTAGGCACTTCCTTAAAGGTCTTAAATCCAATACAGTCACATGAAGGGTTAGAGTTCCAACAGGTTAATTTTGAAGGAATGTAAGTCAATCAATAACACCAGTGCATGCATGCATGCTATGTTGCTTCAGTTGTGTCCAACTCTTTGTGACCCTGTGGATTGTACCCCACCAGGCTCCTCTGCCCATGGGATTCTCCAGGCAAGAATACTGGAGTGGGTTGCCATGCCCTCCTCCACGGGATCTTCGCAACCCAGGGATCAAACCCTTGTCTCCTGCTTGGCAGGTGGATTCTTTATCACTGAGCCACCTGGGAAACCAATCCTGCCATCTTAGAGACATCATAATCCATGTCCTGCTACCTCTCCCTGAGAGATCTGAGTTCTATCCCTATGAGACCATCTTCTGAGCTCGGAGACATCAGCATTTGCTGCCAGCACACTTTCCTAGAAGTGTAGGTTCCAGTCCCAGGTATTTCCTCTGAGCTCAAAGATAGCAGAACCAGCCTGATGAAGCTCTATTCTCAGAGGTCTGGGGTTCAACTCCTATAAGTTTCTAAGTTTCAATAATTTCATTCTTTTCTCTGTTCCACCAACCCTGCTACATGAAGTCATTACCTCCATGATAGTTCAGAGTTTACTTTCTACCCTTTCGGTTACCTAATTAATAGTTATGCCTGGTTAAAAATTCTTTATATTACATTCTCTTTGCTTAAAAAAAAAATGGTGTGGTTCCTGAATCCTACTTAGAAACTGATACACATGGGGAGTGTTAGGGAATGGTTATTTCTAAAATTTAGTCCATAGGTGGCTTCAGCGGTGAAGAATCTGCCTGCCAATGCAGGCAGTATTCTTGCCTGGAGAATTCCATGGACAGAGGAGCCTGGTGGGCTACCGTCCATGGGGTCACAAAAGAGTCAGACACGGCTTAGTAACTAAACAACAACAGTACTAAAACAGGATACTGATGGGGAGTAAGGGAGAAATGGATGTCATCTAGAGACCTTGACTTGTAATTTGTTGCAGGAACTGATGAGCCTTTGGATTTATGCCTTTTGGGATAGGGCTGAATGTATTTTCAGTTTTAAAGGTATTAAATAGCACTATTTTTAATAGGAGAAAAAATTGATGTATGCATTATATGTGAGATGGAAGGTAGATATTAAAAAGTCAAAGTGATCAACCTTAATGGCTGCCCTGACTCTAAATCTAAGGCTAGATATAGATGGGAAGCAGCAATGTCTGCGGAATCCCCTTGACTAGAGGTAATGGCAACAGAGCTAGCACCACCTGTTTTCTAAGCTAGCAGTTGCCTCTATGGTTCTAGTACGAACATTCCTTGTCTTGCATCAGTAATTGTTTGTGCCCCAACATGGTAGAGAATCACATGGCTGCCTTCTCCAGCTCATCTGGAGCCTTGGTCTTATCCAGGAAGTTTCCATATCTGGTTCACCAGCACTCTCCCCAGAGTATGTGGGTTACCCAATTCCCTTTTAGCTAATTCTTTTTGTGCTTATCTAAACCTGAGTGAGATTTGATTGCTTGCAACTTGAATAATAAATGTCTATTCTCTGTCACTCTATTCTCTAACTCTGTTTGCTACTCAGCAGGTCACAAGGAGATGCTATGGGTTCAGAAGGCTAACAAAAGGGTTAATTTGCCTTTTTATCTCAATCTGAAGTGTCATTCCTACATCAAGATATAGGCGCATTTCTCTCTGACAGCCCACAGAGCTACACACATGCAGCCCACCCATCTAAGTGGCATGCGAGCCACAAGACCTAGGAACCTAAGTGGGGCAAAGGGGATTTTCACAGCAGTAAAACCATACCACTCTGTGTTGATGAATACCTGACATTATGAATTTGTCAAAACCCAGAGAACTGAGTGAACCCCAGTGCAAACTATGGGCTTTAATCAATAAAATGTGTTAATATTAGTTTATCAATTGTAAGAACTGCACCACACCACTGCAAAATGTCAAAACTGTGGGGAGAGGAAAAGGCACAGATAGGAACTCTCAATTTTCTTCTCAATTTTTTGTAAACCTAAAATTGTTCTAATAAAATAAAGTTCATTATTTTTAAAAGTGCTAAAAGTTCTGAGCAGAAACATCAGCCAAAAAAGACATGCAAACATCAAATAAGCTCATGAAAAGATGCTCAGCATCACTAGCCATCAGATCCATAGTGCATACCCATTCCAGTGACTAAAGGTTAAAAGATTACCAATATCTAGTTTTGGTGTAGATATGGAGCAACCAGAATCTCATAATGGGAATGCAAAATTGTGTAACCACCTTGAAAAATGGATTGGTAGTTTTCTACAAATTTAGACATGCATGCATGCATGTGTGAGTGCTAAGTTGCTTCATTTGTGTCTGACTCAGTTTTGTCTGATGCTTTGGGGCTTCCTTGGTGCCTCAGATGGTAAAGCGTCTGCATGCAATGTGGGAGACCTGGGTTCGATCCCTGGGTTGGGAAGATCTCCTGGAGAAGGAAATGGCAACCCACTCCAGTACTCCTGCCTGGAAAATTCCATGGATGGAGGAACCTGGTAGGCTACAGTCCATGGGGTCACAAAGAGTCAGACACAACTGAGCTACTTCATCTATGTGACCCCATGGGCCATAGCCCACCAGGCTCCTCTGTACATGGGATTCTCCAGGCAAAAATACTGAAGTAGGTTGCCATTTGTTCCTCCAGGGGATCTTCCTGACCTAGTAATCAAACCCTCATCCCTTATGTCTCCTGCATTGCAGATGAATTCTTTATCACTAGTGCCACCTGGGAACCCCAAGTTAGACATACGTTTACCTTAAACATCTATCAATCATATTCACAGATATTTACCCAAGATAAATTAAAATATATGCCCACACAAAAAACTCACAAATGACCATTCACCAGCTTTCATCATAAAAGTAAAAAATTAGAAATAATTCAAATGGCCATTTACTGGTGAATGGATAAATTAAATGTGACATATACCTACAATGAAATATTGCTCAATGATATAATGAAGAAATTACTGGTGCATATAGTAGCATGGATGAATTTTTAAAGCACTGCACTAAGTGAAAGAAGTTAGATACAGAAGACTACCTACTGTATAGCTCAATTCATATAAAGTTCTAAAAGTGAAAGATCAGTGAGTTCATGGGGCTGTAGAGGGAGAAGAATTGGCTGCATAAGTGGACATGGTGTGATGGAAATAGTCAATTTCTAAACTGTGGAGTTTATACAGCTGTATATTTTTTTCTAAACTAATCAAACCATGTACTTAAAATAGGTAAATTTTATTGAGTGTAAATTATATGTCAATAAAATGGATATATTAAAACAACTTATAAAAGGTATAGTAATTTAGAAAGTGACATTAGCACAAGGATAAACAGATAGATGGGGCTTCCGTGGTGCCTCAGACAGTAAAGAATCTGCTTGCAATGCAGGAGACCTGGATTCTATCCCTGGGTTGGGAGGATTCCCTGGAGAAGGGAATGGCTACCTACTCCAGTATTCTTGCCTAGAGAATTCCACGGATAGAGGAGCCTGGCAGGTTACAGGCCATGGGATTGCTAACAGCTGGACACAACTGAGCAAGTAACAGCATCACAGACAAGCAGATAAATGTAACACAAGTAGAGTCTAAAAGCAGAACCATGCATATTTGGAGAATTTTAATTTGAAAATGCTGGCATACAGAGAAAGGTTTTTCAATGTACCAGTCTGGCTACACTGGATGTCAATGTGGAAAAATATAAAATTTGACCACTAACTTAAAAAACCAATCCCAGATATATTTGAAATCTAAATGAGAATGGTAAAACAATAAAGCCACTAAAAGAACACATAGTACAACATTTTCATAACCTTGGATTGGGGGAAAATTTCACAGCTATAAAGTACAAGATCTGCAAAGTGCACCTCAGTAATAATAAAGATTTATGTCCATCAAAAGACATTATTAAGAGAATATAAAGGCAAGCCACAGGTTGCAGTTGTGGGTGAAACTATTCAAAACTGCCTGCCAGACATTGCTAAGTCATCTCCATGGCCTTCCTTCTATGTCCCTTCATAGGAGCATAGTTGGTGAGAGGTTCTAGGCTTTGGACTTTTCTGAACTTGTGCTGGCTATGGGGTCCCCCAGAGGCCTACAAACAAAGAAATGTTCTCTTTCAAGTACAATGCCGGCTCATACCTCCCACATGTGAAGGGTCAGGGTCTAAGGTTTTGAGGGCAGTATGGAAAAGGGAATAGTGAAAGGTACAATGTTTTTCTTGTAACTTTTTCTGGAAAGAGCTAGTTAAATTCTCATTCCATTGTGTGTCCCTTCAGACTATGTCCCACAATCCATTTGGTACCATTCATTACTAGTTTGGTACCAAACTAGTACTTTGATGGTGGTCACCATCTTTGATGGTGTTCATTTCATCTCAGCTTCCTAAGGAGCAAACGGTTTGTTAGAAAGAATGTTTTTTGTGTGCAAAGTTCATAAATATGGCCAATTATTTATAGCAAGTTAGAATTTCAATTACAGCCTGGGCTAGGACATAATCAAGCAAGGAGGCAGTTAACAACTATGCACTTTTAAAAATTAGTTTGGAGAAACTATAGAGGATCCAGTTAAGTCTTTCTAGACACTTGTGTGTTAGAGCAATCCAGAGTGTTGTCAGGAAAGCATGAGTGCTAAGTCAATTCAGTTGTGTCCAACTCTTGTGACACTATGGACTGCAACCTTCCAGGCTCCTCTGATCATGGGATTTCTCAGGTAAGAATATTGGAGTGGGTTGCCCTGACCTCCTCCAGGGAATCTTCCTGACCCAGGGATCGAACCTGCGTCTCTTATGTCTCCTGCTTTGATAGGTCGACCTTTACCACTGGTGCCACCTGGGAAGCCCCAGGAAAGCATGGTCTCAGCATTTAGATGAAGTCAAGGGTGTGACTAAAAAAATCCTTTGTTAAATATCAGACTGCTTCCCTGGTAGCTCAGATGATAAAGAATTTGCCTCCAATGCAGGAGACCCAGTTTGATCACTGGGTCAGGAAGATCTCATGGAGAAGGGAATAGCAATCCACTCCAGTATTGCTAATTGGAGAGTTCCATGAACAGAGGAGCCTGGCAAGCTACAGCCCATAGAATCACAAAGAGTCAGACACTGAGTGACTAACACACTAAGATATCAGACAATATTAAGTGGAGCTTTATAAACCTTCTCCAATGGGGAAAAGGGACTTTTTAAGTATTATTATAAGGCCTCTAAACAGTGTGACTATCTTTGTTGAATAGTAGAATTTCCAAAAATTTTGAGGGCCCCATCATGCAATGATTGCATCACAGGGGCCCCAAACTAAGGAAAGCTTATTTCTTGAAGAGATTTGTGGGTTTTCCATTTGTCTAATGGAGTTGATTATAATTTGATATGTAAACTCTACAAAGTCTTTTAAAGGAATTATACCAGCATGCCTTGAAAGTGGTATTTCAGTTCAGTTCAGTCGCTCAGTCATGTCCGACTTGGCGACCCCATGGACTTCAGCACGCCAGGCCTGCCTGTCCATCACCAACTCCTGGAGTTTACTCAAACTCATGTCCATCCAGTCTGTGATGCCATCCAACCATCTCATCTTCTGTCGTCCCCTTCTCCTCCTGCCTTCAATCTTTCCCAGCATCAGGGTCTTTTCAAATGAGTCAGCTCCTCGTATCAGGTGGCCAAAGTCTTGGAGTTTCATCTTCAACATCAGTCCTTCCAATGAACACCCAAGACTGATCTTTAAGATGGACTGGCTGGATCTCCTTGCAGTCCAAGAGACTCTCAAGAGTTCTCCAACACCACAGTTCAAAAGCATCAATTCTTTGGCGCTTAGCTTTCTTTACAGTCCAACTCTCACATCCATACATGACTACTGGAAAAACCATAGCTTTGACTAGACGGATGTTTGTTGGCAAAGTAATGTCTCTGCTTTTTAATATGTTGTCTAGGTTGGTCATAACTTTCCTTCCAAGGAGTAAGTGTCTTTTAATTTCATGGCTGCGCTCACCATCTGCAGTGATTTTTTGGAGCCTCAAAAAATAAAGTTTCTGACTGTTTCCATTCTCTCCCCATCTGTTTGCCATGAAGTGATGGGACCGGATGGTGAATGTTAAGTTTTAAGCCTACTTTTTCACTCTTCTCTTTCACTTTCATCAAGAGGCTCTTTAGTTCTTCTTTGCTTTCTGCCATAAGGGTGGTGTCATCTTTGTATCTGAGGCTACTGATATTTCTCCTGGCAATTTTGATTCCACCTTGTGCTTCATCCAGCCCAGCATTTTTCATGATGCACTCTGCATATCGGTTAAATAAGCAGGGTGACAATATACAGCCTTGACGTACTCCTTTCATGATTTGGAACGAGTCTGTTGTTCCATGTCCAGTTCTAACTGTTGCTTCCTGACCTGCATACAGATTTCTCAAGGGGAAGGTCAGATGGTCTGGTATTCCCATCTCTTGAAGAATTTTCCACAGTTTATTGTGATCCACACACTCAAAGCCTTTGGCATAGTAAATAAAGGAGAAATAAATGTTTTTCTGGAACTCTCTTGCTTTTTCAATGATCCAGTGGATGTTGGCAATTTGATCTCTGGTTCCTCTGCCTTTGCTAAAACCAGCTTGAACATCTGAAAGCTCATGGTTCACGTGCTTTTGAAGACTGGCTTGGAGAATTTTGAGCATTACTTTACTAGCGTGTGAGATGAGTGCAATTGTGTGGTGGTTTGAACGTTCTTTGGCATTGCTTTTCTTTGGGATTGGAATGAAAACTGACCTTTTCCATTCCTGTGGCCACTGTAAAGTTTTCCAAATTTGCTGGCATATTGAGTGTAGTACTTTCACAGCGTCATCTTCCAGGGTTTGAAATAGCTCAACTGGAATTCTTTCACCTTCACTAGCTTTGTTCATAGTGATGCTTCAAAGGCCCACTTGACTTCACATTCCAGGATGTCTGGCTCTAGGTGAATGATCGTGATTATCTGGGTCGTGAAGATCTTTTTTGTACAGCTCTTCTGTGTATTCTTGCCACCTTTTCTTAATATCTTCTGCTTCTGTTAGGTCCATACCATTTCTGTCCTTTATTGAGTCCATCTTTGCATGAAATGTTCCCTTGGTATCTCTAATTTTCTTGAAGAGATGTCTAGTCTTTCTCATTCTATTATTTTCCTCTATTTCTTTGCAGTGATCACAGAGGAAGGCTTTCTTATCTCTCCTTGCTATTCTTTGGAACTCTGCATTCAAATGGGTATATCTTTCCTTTTCTCCTTTGCTTTTCACTTCTTTTCTTTTCACAGCTATTTGTAAGGCCTCCTCAGACAGCCATTTTGCTTTCATGCAAGTGGTAGAGATAATACAAAATAAAAGATCTCTGGACCCTACCCCGAATTATATTGTCAGGAAACAAGATGTAAAATGTTCAGCTGCAAACACAGACTACTTTTCACAGAAAAGGAAGACTCAGAACTGAACAAAGGGCAAAGATGGCAGAGCCAAGAGGCAGGGAAAATCTCTCTGAGGAAGCAGAACTTGGGCCTAATTTTTAAAAATGGCATCATTTACCCAACTGACCTGAGAATCCCTATGGAGCAGTGAAACTCTCATTCCCCCGTCCCCGCCTTTTTGAAAGGAGTATCTATTATGAGTATCCTATGTCAGTCCCACAATTGTGTCTTGTGAGGTAGATAACTTTTCACTTTAGTTCACAAGTCTTCAGATCAACAAGAACCACACTAGAGAAGCTAAACATAGGAATCTCATCATATCTGGGCTTGATTTAGATAACAAGATCTTATACCTGATGCCATAAAGGGACTGGACTTCGGTTTGGTTGGAGGTGGTCTTTGTGGAGACAGAGTACATTTTGCCTATGGGCGGAATATAAATAATGTGTAGCCAGAGGTTGGATTGTGGTGGTTTTGAAACATGGCATCAAATTCTTTAACCCTCCTTCCATCAATAGAAGCTACTACTTCCTTTTCTCATGGATATGAGCAGGCTTAAGATTGCTTCGACCAACAGAGTAAAATGGAAATTATGTTATTCTAAGGCTAGGTCATAGAAAGTAATGCAAGCTTCTGCCTTCTGCTGCTAAAATATTCACTTCTGAAACCCAAGGACAGGATGTAAGAAATCCAACAATCCATTGTGAGGAAGGCATCTGCAGTGTGAAGAAATTCAAACCACATGAAAAAGCCATGTGCAAGTGCTCTGGATAACAGAATCAACTGAGCCAAGACGTTAGTCATCTTGTCCCTGGTGACAGACATGTGAGTGAAGAAGCCTTCAGATGATCCCAAACACTCAAGTCACTTCTAAACCATTCAAGTGTTCCCAGCTGAGGCCTTGAATACCGAGTACAGAGTTAAGTCATCGTTGCTGCACCCTATCCAAATTCCTGACCCACAGAATTAGTGACCATAATAAATTGCTTTTGTTTTATGCTCCTAGGTTTGGGGTGTCTTGTTACATAGCATTTGATAACTGGAATATTCACATCCAGAATATACAAACAATTCAAAAATTATTAGGAAAATCCCCTGAAAACTGAAGAGAAAAATGGACAAGAGAATTCAAGCAAGCACTATCCAAAGGTGGAAATTGAAATGGCCAATACACACATGAAAAGGTGTTGCTTATTAGTCATCAGGGAAATGCAAATTAAAACCACAATGAGATGCCATTTCTTACCCATCGGAATGGGTAAAAATAAAAATCCAGAAAACAAATGTATGTGTAAGTGAGAGAACTCTCATAAACTGCTAGTGGGAATTAAAGTTCATTCAAGCACTTTCAAAAAGTTGGCAGTAATTTCTCCAGTTAAAAATATGCATCACGTATCCTGTGAATAGCAATACCACTCCTAGGTGTCTAACAGAAATTTTAAGATGTGTACACAAATGTTCAGAGAAACACTATTCATTCAAGCCAAGTACTGAAATCATTCCACATGCCCATCAAGAAGAGACTGGATAAATTAAATCGTGGTGTATTAATAAGATGAAATACTGTGCAGCAATTAAAATGAACTAAAGCTGCACACAGCAATACAGATGGATGTCAAAAGCACAAACTTTAGCAAGAAAATCAAATGTAAATAATATATGCTATATGGTTCTGTTTATATTTACTTAAAAAAAACAGGAAAATTTATCTGTAGTGTTATGAGATACAATAGCTCTTTCCTTTGGAGTGGAAGAGGGAAGTAATGATTGTGAGGGAACATGAGGAAATTCTAGGGTCTTGGGAATGCTTGACTTCTTAATCAAAGGGGTTGTTACAAAGGTGTCAGTTCAGTTCAGCCACTCAGTTGTATCTGACTCTTTGCAATCCCATGGACTGCAGCACGCCAGGCTTCCCTGTCCGTCACCAACTCCTGGAGCTTGATCAAACTCATGTCCATTGAGTCAGTGATGCCATCCAACCATCTCATCCTCGGTCATCCCCTTTTCCTCCTGCCTGCAATCTTTCCCAGCATCAAGGACTTTTTCAGTCAGTCAGTTCTTCGCATCAGGTGGCCAAAGTATTGGAGCTTAAGCTTCAGCATCACTACTTCCAATGAATATTCAGGACTGGTTTCCTTTAAGATTGACTGGTTGGATCTCCATGCAGTCCAAGGGATACTCAAGAGTCTTCTCCAACACCACAGTTCAAAAGCATCAATTCTTTGGTGCTCAGCTTTCTTTACAGTCCAGCTCTCACATCCATACATGACTATTGGAAAACTGTGGCTTTGACTAGATGGACTTTTGTTGGCAAAGTAATATCTCTGCTTTTTAATATGCTGTCTAGGTTGGTCATAACTTTTCTTCCAAGGAGCAAGCATTGTTTAATTTCATGGCTGCAGTCACCGTCCACAGTGATTTTGGAGCCCAGGAAAATAAAGCATGTCACTGTTTCCACCGTTTCCCCATCTATTTGCCATGAAGTGATGGGACCGGATGCCATGATCTTAATTTTCTTAATGTTGAGTTTTAAGCCAACTTTTTCACTCTCCTCTTTCAGTTTCCTCAAGAGGCTCTTCAGTTCTCCTTCGCTTTCTGCCATAAGAGTGGTATTATCTGCATATCTGAAGTTATTGATATTTTTCCTGGCAATCTTGATTCCAGTTTGTGCTTCATTCAGCCCAGTGTTTCTCATAATGTACTCTGCAAATAAGTTAAACAAGCAGGGTGATAATATACAACCTTGACATACTCCTTTTCCAATTTGAAACCAGTCTGTTGTTCCATGTTCAATTCTAACTGTTTCTTCTTGACCTGCATGCAGGTTTCACAGGAGGCAGGTAAGGTGATCTGGTATTCCCATCTCTTTAAGAATTTTCTACAGTTTGTCATGATCCACACAGTCAAAGACATTGGCATAGTCAATAAAGCAGAAGTAAATGTTTTTCTGGAATACTCTTGCTTTTTTGATGATCCAACAGATGTTAGCCATTTGATCTCTGGTTCCTTGGCCTTTTCTAAATGTAGCTTGAACATCTGGAAGTTCTCAGCTTATGTACTGTTGAAATCTCAATTGGAGATTTTTGAGCATTACTTTGCTAGCTTGTGAGATGAGTGCAACTGTGCAGTAGTTTGAACATTCTTTGGCATTGCCTTTCTTTGGGATTGGAATGAAAACTGACCTTTTCCATTCCTGTGGCCACTGCTGAGTTTTCCAAATTTTCTGGCATATTGAGTGCAGCACTTTAACAGCATCATCTTTTAGGATTTGAAATAGCTCAACTGGAATTCCATCACCTCCATTAGCTTTTTTGTGGTGATGCTTCCTAAGGTCCACTTGATTTCACAGTCCAGGATGTCTGGCTCTAGGTGAGTGATCACTCCATCGTGATTATCTGGGTCATGAAGATCTTTTTTGTACAGTTCTTCTGTGTATTCTTGCCACCTTTTCTTAATATCTTCTGCTTCTGTTAGGTCTACACTGCTTCTGTCTTTTACCATGCCCATCTTTGCATGAAATATTCCCTTGGTATCTCTAATTTTCTTGAAGTGATCTCTAGTCTTTCCCATTTTACTGTTTTCCTCTATTTCTTTGCATTGTTCACTTATGAATCCTTTCTTATCTCTCCTTGTATACTTTTATGATTTTTGGTATATAAAAGTAAAAAGTCTAGTTTTTCCAAATTCTGTTTCTGTTTATGAAGTAGAAAATCAAAAGAGAACATTACACCCATTCTAACAGTGGGAAAAACCTACTCTGTAAAATCATAACTTTTTTCAAACCATTGCAAGGTAGTCAAAAAATTAAATTCTGAAGGATGACAATTCCTTCTAAGGAGAGATAGGACAGCTAAGAGGAGGAGACCAAGGAGACATGTCAATTAAAAGTAATGTGTTATCCTGAATGTGATCCTGGAACAGAGAATGGAAATTAAGTAAAAACTATGAAAATATTGGTTTGTTATTTGTGATAAATATATCATAATAATATAAATGTTAATAATAAGGAAAAGCAGTGTTAAGTAAATGGGAACTCTAGCATCTTCACAACACTTCTGTGAAATGAAACTTTTTCTTTTAAACAGTTAATAAAAAAAATTAAATGTTAGCAAGAAGACTGAGAAAGGGAATCAGAATTTGAAGTAAAATCAGTATGGTTATGAGTTTCTTGTGCTCTTTTTTCTTCCTGTATCAATAAGTCTAGACTCAAATGCAGCTCAAATTTAATAACTGCACATGAGGTGAGGTCAGAAAGAGCACTAAAAACTGTCTCTATTTCTGGTCAAGGAATAGGAATTAGGATCCCTATGGGACACAGACAGAGATCCAAATCTCTTTATCTTTCTGCTGGCCCTGCACCTAGGCAATCCCCAGTCTTAAAGCTATAACTCAGTGGTGGCTACATCAGCAAAAAATGCAAAAGCATCTAAAATTGGAATGAAAAATCCTTCTCTCTGACAAGAGAACTTTGGTCTAGAATAAACGAGATAAATCCTCCTTGATATCTTTCTCTCTCTGTACTCCTGCCACTTGACCATCAGTGTAGATTGATTCAAGGAAACCACACAACTGAGTGGTTAGAATAAAGATCCACTTTTTGGCTAAAGGAACCGAATGGGGTCCCCTGGGTAATAGAAAATATGATGAAGATTGCCAGGAGAAGGAAATGTGCGAAAGGGATACCATCAATTTGTGTATCAAGTGCTGGGCTTAGTCTGAGATGCTTATGCAGGAATATTACAAAAAGCAAGATACCAAAACTTGGAGAACTGCAATCATGGTAGACCACTACACAGGTCTTAGTCATGGTTGTGGGTGGTCACAAAAACTGTGAATACCAAAATCACTGTAAGTACATATGGAATATTCACTGAAATACATCCTAAGTCATAAAACAAACAACAAATTATGAAAAACACAAATGATCCTGAGTATGTTCTTAGTCAGCAAAAAGAAGACCCAGAGCTGACTGTGGCTCAGATCATGAGTTCCTTATTGCAAAATTCAGACTTAAATTGAAGAACATAGGAAAAACCACTAGGCCATTCAGGTATGACCTAAATAAAATCCTTTATGATTATACAATGGAAATAACAAATAGATTCAAAGGATTATATATGTTAGCTGAAGAACTATGGATGGGGGTTCATAACATACAGGAGGCAGTGACCAAAATCATCCCCAAGAAAAAGAAATGCAAAAAGGCAAAATAGTTGTTTGAGAAAGCCTTACAAATAGCTAAGAAAAGAAGAGAAGTGAAAAGCAAAGGAGAAAGGGAAAGATATACTCAGCTGAATGTAGAGTTCTAGAGAATACCAAGGAGAGATAAGAAAGCCTTCCTCAGTGATCAATGCAAAGAAATAGAGGAAAACAATAGATTAGGAAAGGCTAGAGATCTCTTCAAGAAAATTAGAGATACCAAGGGAACATTTAATGCAAAGATGGGCACAATAAAGGACAGAAATGGCAAGGACCTTACAGAAGCAGAAGGCATTAAGAAGAGGTGGCAAGAATATACAGAAGAACTATACAAAAAAGATCTTAATGACCCAGATAACCATGATGGTGTGATCACTCACCTCTAGCCAGATGTCCTGGAATGTGAAGTCACATGGGCTTAGGAAGCATTACTATGAACAAAGCTAGTAGAGGTGATGGAATTCCAATTGAGCTATTTCAAATCCTAAAAGATGATGCTGTTAAAGTGCTGCATTCAATATGCCAGACTCAGCAGTGGCCACAGGACTGGAAAAAGTCAGTTTTCATTCCAAGCCCAAGGAAGAGCAATGCCAAAGAATGTTAAAACTACCACACAATTGCGCTCATTTCACATGATAGCAAGGTCATGCTCAAAATCCTCCAAGCTAGGCTTCAACAGTACATGAACAGAGAACTTACAAATGTACAAGCTGGATTTAGAAAAGGCAGAGGAACCAGAGATCAAATTGACAACATCCACTGAATCATAAAAAAAGCAAGGGAGTTCCAGAAAAACCTTTACTTCTGCTTTACTGACTACACTAAAGATTTTGACTGTGTAGATCACAAATAACTGTGGAAAATTCTGAAAGAGATGGGAATTCCAGACCACCTTACCTGCCTCCTGTGAAACCTGTATGCATGTCAAGAAGCAATAGTTAGGACTGGTCATGGAATGACAGACTGGTTCTAAATTGGGATAGGAGTACACCAAGGCTGTATATTGTCACCTTGCTTATTTAACCTATATGCAGAGTACATAATGAGAAATACTGGGCTGGATGAAGCACTAGCTGAAGTCAAGATTGCTGGGAGAAATATCAGTTACCTCAGATATGCAGAGGACATCACCCTGATGGCAGAAAGTGAAGAGGAACTAAAGAGCCTCTTGATGAAGGTGAAAGAGGAGAGTGAAATAGCTGGCTTAAAACTCAACATGCAAAATACAAAGATCATGGCATCCAGTCCCATAACTTCATGGCAAATAGATGGGGAAACAATGGAAACAGTGATTGACTTTATTTTCTTGGGGTCTAAGAGTTCCAGAGAATGCAGAGTTCCAGATGACTGCAGCCATGAAATTAAAAGATGCTTGCTCCTTGGAAGAAGAGCAATGACAAACCTAGACAGCCTATTAAAAAGCAGACATTAGCTGCCTACAAAGGTCCATCTAGTGAAAGCTATGATTTTTCCAGTAGTCATATAGGGATGTGAGAGCTGACAATAAAAAAGGCTGAGTGCTGAAGAATTGATGCCTTTGAACTGTGGTGCTGGAGAAGACTCGTGAGAGTCCCTTGGACAACAAGGAGATCAAACAAGTCAATACTAAAGGAAATCAACCCTGAATATTCATTGGAAGGTCTGATGCTGAACCTCCAACACTTTGACCATCTGATTTGAAGAGCCAACTCATTGGAAAACACCCTAATGATGAGAGATTGAGGGCAAAAGGAGAAGGGGGTTATAGAAGATGAGATGGTTCAATGGCATTACCGAGTCAATGGACATGAGTTTGAACAAACTCAGTCGATGGTGAAGGACAGGAAAGCCTGGCTTGCTGCAGTTCTTGGGGTCACAAAGAGTCATACATGACTGAGCAACTGAACAAAAACAGATTACAACTGGATCACTCCCAAATATTTAAAAATATTTAACACTATTTCTAATAAAATCTGACATTGTACAAGAGACAGGAATCAAGACCATCCCCAAGAAAAATAAATACAAAAAAGCAAAATGCCTGTCTGAGGAGCCTTTACAAATAGCTGTGAATAGAAGAGAAGCAAAAAGCAAAGGAGCAAAGGAAAGATATACCCATATGAGTGCAGAGTTCCAAAGAATGGAAAGGAGAGATAAGAAAGCCTTCCTCAGTGATCAATGCATAGAAATAGAGGAAAACAATAGAATGGGAAAGACTAGAGATCTCTTCAAGAAAATCAGAGATATCAAGGGAACATTTCATGCAAAGATGGGCACAATAAAGGACAGAAATGGTATGGACCTAACAGAAGCAGAAGATATTAAGAAAAGGTGGCAAGAATACACAGAAGAGCTGTACAAAAAAGATCTTCACGACCCAGATAATCACGACGATGTGATCACTCACCTAGAGCCAAACATCCTGGAATATGAAGTCAAGTGGGCCTCAGGAAGCATCACTATGAGCAAAGCTAGTGGAGGTGATGGAATATCAGTTGAGCTCTTTCAAATCCTGAAAGATGATGCTGTGAAAGTGCTGCACTCAGTATGCCAACAAATTTGGAAAACTCAGCAGTGGCCACAGGACTGGAAAAGGTCAGTTTTCATTCCAACCCCAAAGAAAGGCAATGCAAAAGAATGCTCAAACTCCCACACAGTTGCACTCATCTCACAAGCTAGCAAAGTAATGCTCAAATTCTCCAAGCCAGGCTTCAGCAATACGTGAACCATGAAATTCCAGATGTTCAGGTTGGTTTTAGCAAAGGCAGAGGAACCAGAGATTAAATTGCCAACATCCGCTGGATCATAGAAAAAGGAAGAGAGTGCCAGGAAAACATCTATTTCTGCTTTACTGACTATGCCAAAGGCTTTGACTGTGTGGATCACAATAAAATGTGGAAAATTCTTCAAGAGATGGGAATACCAGACCACCTGACCTGCCTCTTGAAAAACCTGTATGCAGGTCAGGAAGCAACAGTTAGAACTGGACAAGGAACAACAGACTGGTTACAAATAGGAAAAGGAGTATATCAAGTCTGTATATTGTCACCCTGCTTATTTAACTTATATGCAGAGTACATCATGAGAAAGGCTGGGCTGGAAGAAGCACAAGCTGGAATCAAGATTGCTGGGAGAAGTATCAATAACCTTAGATATGCAGATGACACCACCCTTATGGCAGAAAGTGAAGAGGAACTAAAAAGCCTCTTGATGAAAGTGAAGGAGGAGGGTGAAAAAGTTGGCTTAAAGCTCAACATTCAGAAAACTAAGATCATGGCATACGGTCCCATCACTTCATGGCAAATAGATGGGGAAACAGTGGCTGATTTTATTTTTCTGGGCTCCAAAATCACTGCAGATAGTGATAGCAGCCATGAAATTAAAAGACACTTACTCCTTGGAAGGAAAGTTATGACCAAGCTAGACAGCATATTAAAAAACAGAGACATTACTTTGCCAACAAAGATCCGTCTAGTCAAGGCTATGATTTTTCCAGTAGTCATGTATGGATGTGAGAGTTGGACTATATATAAAGCTGAGCACCGAAGAATTGATGGTTTTGAACTGTGGTGTTGGAGAAGACTCTTGAGAGTCCCTTGGACTACAAGGAGATCTCCTAAAGGAGATCAGTCCTGAATGTTCATTGGAAGGACTGATGTTGAAGCTCAAACTCCAATACTCTGGTCACCTGATGCGAAGAGCTGACTCATTTGAAAAGACCCTAATGCTGTGAAAGATTGAGGGCAGGAGAAGAAGGTGACGACAGAGGATGAGATGGTTGGATAGCATCACTGTCTCGATGGACATGGGTTTGGGTGAACTCCGGGAGTTGGTGATGGACAGGGAGGCCCGGTGTGCTGCGGTTCATGGGGTCACAAAGAGTCCAACATGACTGAGAGACTGAACTAAACTGAAGTGAACTAATAAAATCTCTTCAAGAAAATAAAAGCAGAAGGAACATTTCCCAACTCATTTTATGAGGTTGAATGAGTGAAAGTGTTCATCACTCAGTTGTGTCTGACTCTTTTCAACCACATACATAGTCTGTAGCCCACCAAGCTTCTCTGTTAATGGAATTCTCCAGGCATGGTACTGGAGTGGGTAGCCCTTCCCTTCTCCAGGGAATCTTCCCCACCCAGGGATCGAATTCAAGTGTACTGCACTGCAGGCAGATTCTTCACTGTCTGAGCCATCAGGGAAGCCCTTTAGAAATACCTTTAATATGAAAACTGTATGACAACTGTACAAGAAAAGAAAACTATATGTCAATAAACTTCATGAACAGAAGATGCTATGTTCTGCAACAAAATATTAGCAAACAGAACCCAGAAATGCATAAAAAGAGTAATACATGACCAAGCTGTGTTTGAGGAACACAAGGCCAGTTCAATATTTCACCATCAATGAATGTAAAATACCAGTATAACAGACTAGTTTTATGATCACATCAGTTGAAGGAGAATAAGCATTTGCCAGACTACAGCTTGGTTTGTGAGCAAAACAAGAAATGAATAGGAACTTAACCTGATAAAGTATATATACAAAAACTACAACTAATATCAAGATTTACAGTGAAAGATTGGATGCCTTCTAAGATCAAGAAATGGGCAAGGAAGTCCACTCTCCCCACTTTTATTGAAGACTTAATGGAATTCTTACAAGTGGAATGAAGGAAGAAAATAAATAACAAGCAAACAGATAGGAAGGGATCACATAGCACTATCCCTATTCTCAGAGACATAATTGTCTTACAATAAAATCCTAAGGAAACTAAAAAAAAATCTTAGACCTAATAAATGAGTTTATCAAGTGTGCAGGATACAAAGTCAATGCACAGAAACCATCATTTTCCATATGGTGGTTTAGTTGCTAAGTTGTGTCCGACTCTTGTGATCCCATGGACTGTAACCTGCCAGGCTCCTCTGTCCATGGGATTTCCAAGGCAAGAATACTGGAGTGAATTTCCATTTCCTTCTCCATATAATTACAAAATATGAAAATAAAAATATTTTTAAAATACCACTTCATTGGCTAGCTCAAAACACTTAGATATAAATCAAATGTAGCGTGTATACAACCTGTAGTTTAAAAACAGTAAAATTCTGATAAAAGAAACCAAAGAACACCTAAATAAATACATACTTTGTTCATGGACTTCAAAACTCAACATAGTAAAGAACTCAATTTTTACCAAATTGATATATAGATTCAAAGCAATACTAGTCAGAATCACAGCAGTAATTCTTGCTTGTATAGACAAAATGATTCAAAAAAATTTATGTAAGGGCAAAGGAACTAGACTAGCTAAAGCAATTTTGAAAAGGAGAATAATTTTAGAAAAATCACATTCAAGTCGCTCTAGCTGATTTAACATTTTCCTATAAGGCTACTGTAATAGTGCAACTTAAATTTGGCTAAGAAATAGACACATAGATCAAGGGAACTGAATAGAGAGTCCAGAATAAACCAACATAAATATGACCCATGGAGACTTTATAAAGGATTGTGTGTATGTGCATTCACTCATTCACTCTGTTGTGTTTGACTCTTTGCTGTCCCAAGGACTATAGCCTGCCAGGCTCCTCTACCCATGGAATTTTCCAGGCAAGAATACTGGAGTGCCATTTCCAGTATTTTCTAGGCAAGAATACTGTTTGCCATTTCTTTTTCCATGGAATCTTTCTGACCCAGGGGTTAAACCTGCATCTCTTGTGTCTCCTTCATTGGCAGGTGGAATCTTTACCACTAGCACCACCTAGGAAGCCCTTATAAAGGATTAAAACAATTTAATTGAGAAATTTGGGCTTTTTAATAAATTGTTTTGGAACAGTTAGACAATCTTATGTTAAAAATGAATATCAAAACTTCATAATTTATATAAATACATAATAAATCTACTGGGTAAATGAAAAATATAAAACTTGAAAAATAAAAACAAAGGAGAAAATCTTCATGACCTGAGGTTAGGCAAAGAGGTCTTAAGCATGACACCCGAAGCATGACTCGTAAAATTTTAAAAATAATAAATTTGATTTCCTCAAAATTTAAAACTTTCACTCTGAGAAACACAGAATAAAAAGTCAAGCTGGAAGGATTATATTTGCAAATTAGATACCCAATAAAGGACTTATAGCCAGAAAATATAAATAGCCTTCAAAACTCAAATATTAGAAAATAAACAACTCAGTTAAGGAAATGGGCAAGTGATGCCAGTAGACACATCAGTGAGGTGGAAATATGAATGGAAAATAAACACATGAAAAGTTATTCTGTATCATCAGCCATAAGAGAAATGAAAATTAAAGCCATCATGAGATATCATAAACACATATTTGAGAAAGACTAAAAATGTTTTAAAAAATGACACAACGAAGTGTTATCAAGGATGAAGAACAACTTGAACTCTCACACATGAGTGAGGAATATAAAATAACACAGCTCTGTGGAAAATGATTTGGTAATTTTTTATAAAGATACACTTATTGTATAACTCAGTAAAGCCACTCGTCAGAAATAAAAACTTATGTTCATACAAAAACCTACATATGAAAGTTTATAGGAGTTCCGTCCATATTTGCCAAAATCTAGAAACAACCCAAGTGTCCTTTCATGGATGAATGAATAAACAAACTGTGATGCATCCAACCAATGGACTACTGTTTAGCAAGAAAAAGAAATGAGCTATTGATACATAGAACTTGAATGAACCTCAAACGGATTTTCCTGAGTGAAAGTGCCTCAAAAAGTTACTTACTCTATTCTTCCATTTATGAGATTCATGAAAAGACAAAGGTACAGTGATGGAGAACAGCTGAGTGGTTGTCAAAGTTAGATGTGTGAAGAGGGTAAGAGTATAAAAGAACAGCATAAGAGGTGTGTGTGTGTGAGGACAGTTATGGTACTATTCTGAATCCTAATTGTAGTTATGGTTACATGAATCTATAGAGGAACTTTAACAGTACATTGAGATAAAAAGATAATTTTGATGTTCAATAATTTTAAAATATTAAAGTGAGAGAAAAGGGAACCCTCTTACATTGTTGGTGGGAATGCAAACTAGTACAGCCACTATGGAGAACAGTGTGGAGATTCCTTAAAAAACTGGAAATAGAACTGCCATATGACCCAGCAATCCCACTGCTGGGCATCCACACTGAGGAAACCAGAATTGAAAGAGACACATGTACCCCAATGTTCATCGCAGCACTGTTTATAACAGCCAGGACATGGAAGCAACCTAGATGCCCATCAGCAGACGAATGGATAAGAAAGCTGTGGTACATATGCACAATGGAATATTACTCAGCCATTAAAAAGAATACATTTGAATGAGTTCTAATCAGGTGGATGAAACTGGAGACTATTATACAGAGTGAAGTAAGCCAGAAAGAAAAACATCAATATAGTATACTAAGGCATATATACGGAATTTAGAAAGATGGTAATGATAACCCTATATGTGAGATGGCAAAAGAGATACATAGACCAGTCTTTTGGAATCTATGGGAGAAGGCAAGGGTGGGATGATTTGAGAGAATAGCATTGAAACATGTATATTATCATATGTGAAACAGATCGCCAGTCCAGGTTCAGTGAATGAGACAGGGTGCTCAGGGCTGGTGCACTGGGATGACCCAGAGGGATGGGATGGGAAGGGAGGTGGGAGGGGGGATCGGGATGGGGAACACATGTACACCCATGGAGGATTCATGTCAATGTACGGCAAAACCACTACAATACTGTAAAGTAATTAGCTTCCAATTAAAATAAGTAAATTAAAAAATAAAAGCAGTGCTGCAAAATACATAAAATAAAAACTGATAGAACTAAAAGTACAGATAGTCAAATCTACAATTGTACTAATGTTTTCAGACCATGACACTCATCTCTGAGTAACTGTTAAGAAAAGATGGACAGAAAATATGCAAGGACAAAAAATATTGAAGGACTCAGATAACACTGTCAACCAACTTCATCTAATTGGCATTTGAAGACTACTTCACACAACAACAGAAAGTATATATTATTTTCAAGTACATGTGGAATATTCACCAAGATAGACCATAAAACAACCTTTAACAAATGTAAAATAATTTGCATTGTGCAAAGCATATTCTCTCCTCATAATGGAATTACAGAATACAAGATACCTGCAAATTCTCCAAGTATTTAGAGACTAAGCACATTTTGCCTAACTCATGTTTCACAATAAATTCTTGAGGGAAATTAGAAAATAGTTTGAAGTGAATTAATGTAAAAATACAACATATTAGAATTTGTGGGACTCAGCTATTGCAATATGTAGAGAGAAATTTATGTCGTTAAATGCATAAGATTACAAAGCAAGACACAGCACAACTCAATAATTTGAGTTTCCACTGTAAGAAACTGTGAAATGAAAAGTAAGTTGACCCCTAGGTGGAAACTCTATGTGTGTTAGTCGCTCAGTCGTTCAACCCAGGGATTGAACCCAGGTCTCCTGGTTTGCAGGCAGATTCTTTACCATCTGATCCATTAGGGAAGCCCCCTTGAATGTAGTAGTAATGTGTAATGTTTAAACATTTGGAATAACCAGTAAGTCATGTAGATCTACATAAAATGTATGTAAAGGGACAAAATGATATTATACAAAAATAAGGACCAGTTGGGTTTGCAGGTGGCACTAGTGGTAAAGAACCTGCCTGTAATGAAGGAGACATAAGGGGCACAGGTTCATTCTCTGGGTCAGGAAGATCCTCTGGAGGAGGAAATGGCAATCCACTCCAGTATTCTCGTCTGGAGAATTCCATGGACAGAGGAGCCTGGTGGGCTACCATCCATGGGGTCACAAAGAATCGGACACAACTGAAGCAACATACCATGTCCAAGGAACAGTTACTGTTTTGCTAGGGGAAAATTCTGGTTATAAATAAAACAAGATTGGTTTGAAAAAGCACTGATAAAGATATTGGTATTTATTACTTCTCTTTTATTCCTTTTTGGAGAATATGAACCTATATTTTTAAAAGGGAAAATAAAAAATACTATAAGACTGTGTTGTTGTTTAGTCACTCAGTCATGACTGACTCTTTGTAACCTCGTGGACTGCAGCCCACCAGGCTTCTCTGTCCATGGGATTTCCCAGGCAAAAATAATATAGTGGGTCACCCTTTCCTTCTCCAAGGGATCTTCCCAACCCAAGGATCAAACCTGGGTCTCCTGCATTGGCAGGCAGTTTCTTTACCACTGAGCCACCAGGGAAGCCCAACCATAAGATTATTCCATTGCAAATAAATTATGTACCCATTTTTTTGTAACTAAAAATCTATAGAAACATCTTTGGAACAAAATAATTTGGTAAAAAGAGGGATTGATGAGTTGCAAAAAGAGTAAAGAATAAATGATAAAGTGGGAAGAAAATTTCTGAGTCACAAGAATATGAAATCATATCAATATGAGAGAAACCATTCATGGCTTTACTAGTACAGTGTGTGAATTAAAACATTAAAATGGAGAAATTGTCAATGCACAAAAGAAATATGAAAGATATAGCTAACAACTAAGCGAGTATTATCTACTGCAGAGAAGTTTTAACAAAATTAAAAATCACAGTTCCTTTTACATGGTGTTCAGTTGTTGAAAGATAAGCATATATTAACTTAAAACTATGAATGTGTGTGTGTGTGTGCGCGCGCTAATCGCTCAGTAGTCTCTGACTCTGCAACCCCATGGACTGTAGCCTGCCAGGCTTCTCTCTCCATGGAATCCTCCAGGCAAGAATACTGGAGTGGATTGCCATTCCCTTTTCCAATGTGTTGAATTAAAGAAATGTGGGTCATTGTCATGAAAATATTGCTTCATTCTTAGGACAATCAGTGTTTTTAAAAGTACATTTTTACTGATGATTCAGAATTAATGACATTAAAGACTGAAAACATATTTTAAAAAACAATTTGTTTATTATGAGGTTTATGAGAGACATATAAACAAATTTTGACAAGGGACATATAAACAACACTTATAATAATGAAAGTAGTCATGATAATTCCTCCTGCCAATATTGCCTACAAATAATCCTTCCTATAAATATTGGATCCAATATGTCATTGGGAATATGCATGCGTGCATGCACGCATGCTCAGTTGCATCCAACTCTTGGTGACCCCATGGACTGCAGCCCACCTGGCTCCTCTGTCCTTGGAATTTCCCAAGCAAGAATACTGGAGTGGATTGGCATGCCCTCCTACAGCAGATCTTCCAGGCCCAGGAATGGAAACCACATCTCTGGTGTCTCCTGCATTGGCAGGTGGGTTCTTTACCACTAGTGTCACCTGGGAAGCCTGCACTGGGCATATGACTTATATATAAATCTCTTTGTTTTTGCTCATGCTCAGTCATGTCTCACTCTTTGTGACCGCTTGGGACTGTACTCCGGTAGGATCCTCTGTCCATGAAATTTTTTGGGCAAGAATATTGGAGTGGGTTGCCATTTGCTTCTCCAGAAGAACTTCCCAATCCAGTGACTGACTCAGGAATATAAATGTTTAATTTCCCCCTTTAAAAATAGTATTAGTTTTTCTGGAAGATGGCTTTAAAGATAGGAAAGATTCTTAACTGTGAAGGATTGTATTTGAAACTGAGAGAAGTTGGATGACTACACATAGCCTACTAATTGTATTTTTTTGTTTCTTTACAGTTACATAATCAGTCAGCATGCCAGAGGCTGAAAAGAATCCAGCAAGAAGTTAATCAGTATTACAAACAAAACATCTAGATAATGAGTGTTTATTTTTGGTAGCCTAAATCATATTTTTTTTTAACATTTAAAGCATTTTGCTATTATAATGGCAATTATTTTTAATTAAACTTTTTTATTTCGTATTAGAGTACAGCTGATTAACAAAGTTGTGATAGTTTCAGATGGACAGCAAAGGGACTCAGCCATACATACACATGTGTGTGCTTAGTCACTCAGTCGTGTCTGACTCTGTGATCCTATGGACTGCAGCCCACCAGGCTCCTCCATCCATGGGATTTTTCAGGCAAGAATACTGGAGTGGGTTGCCATTTCCTTCTCCAGAGGATCTTCCCGACCCAGAGATCAAACACACATCTCCTGTGCCTCCTGCATTGCAGGCAGATCCTTTACCTGCTGAGCCATCAGGGAAGCCCCACATATAAATGTATCCTTTGGTAATTCTTATGTGTCTTAGAAGGGTTAGAAACATTGAAAGCACAAATAAGACAATTTAAAAATCAGTTACATTTCTACAAGCAAGAGAAAAATATTGTTGCTATTTTGCTGTATATACTTTTGGGTTTTTGTATAAATGTCTATATTAACATATATATGTGTCCCACAGTCTTTCAACCTGGTTTTAATTTGAATAAGTCAAAATATGGGGACACTGCCATATGTAGATAATTTTGGTTTTACATTTGAATTATAGGACTTCTGATTCTGGCCATGATGTAGTAACAGGGACCAAATATACACACCTACCTCAAAGAACTATAAAAACAGACAACACACATGAAACAATGATTTTCAGTTTGTTAGACATCAGGCGAAGAAGAACAGAGTTCTCTAAGAGATGAGAAGTAAATGACGTGAGTCCTAAGATTGCTCAAGCTTACTGTCTAGAGAAAGATTGTAGGCCACAGTGTATAATGAAGGAGGCTGGGCATCTTCTTGAGTTGGGGAGATGGAGCTGAAGGTCTAGGGGATGCTTGGTGGCAAGAACTTGCAGAACAAAATCTCAGAGGGGAAAGTGCTCCACAGACAGCAATCTCCAGAGATCATGCAGGTCTGGGAGTTATTCTGGTTCTCATTAGTCAGAGTGGAAAATCACATAGTTCATGGGGCTCAGTTAAAATATAGAGAGTGGTTTTGCCTGAGAAGAGAGGAATTATTAACCATAATCTAACCACAGCTTTTAACTCACTTAACAGAGTTTAAAAACATGACTCAAAAAGACCAGTGACTTGTTTTCAAGTAACTTAATTGTATCCTTGCAAAAAGCTTAAGAATATTTATTTATAGAAACACAAAAATATCCAGCATTTAACAAAGTAAAATTCACAATTTCTGACATCCAATCAAAATTGCCAGCCATTCAAAGAAGCAGGAAAGTAGGATCATAAATGAAGAGAAAAATAAATTAAAACTGACATAGAAATGAGACAGATGATAGTAGTCAAGGACATTAAAACAGCATTATATATAACTGTGTTCCATATGTGTAAAAGAGGAAAGGTTAAACATGCTAAATAGGGACATGAAAGACATAAAAAAGAGTCTAAATAAATTTTCAGATATGAAGGCCACAATGCCTGAATTGAAAAGATACACTGGTTTTGACTAATGGCAGATTTGACATGTATGAAGAAAAGATCAGTGAACTTGAAGATATAGCAATAAAACTTTCTAGAAAAAACACACACTGAGAAAATAATACTGAAAACAATGAATAGAGTATTGGCAAGTTGTGAGACAACTTCAAGTGACCTATGTGCATATATTTGGAAACCCCAAAGGGAAGGAAGAAGAGAGGATAGAAAAAAGTATTTGAATGAGGAATCTCCAAATTGGATAAGAACTATAAGGTGGATGGGATGAATTAGGAGGAGGGGATTGACATATATACACTATTATTTGGTGGCTCAGTCAGTAAAGAACCCGCCTACCAATGCAGGAGACGCAGGTTTGATACCTGGGTCAGGAAGATCCCCTGGAGGAGGAAATGGCAACCCACTCCAGTATTCTTGCCTGGAAAATCCCATGGCCAGAGGAGCCTGGTGGGCTACAGTCCATGGGGTCACAAAAGAGTCAAACATGACCCAGTGACTAAACCACCACCACCATATTTAAAATAGATAACTAATGAGAACCTACTGTGTAGCACAGGGAACTCTACTCAATGCTCTTTGATGACCTAAATGGGAAGGAAATCCAAAAGAGAGGTGATATATGTATATGTATAGTTGATACATTTTGCTGTACATTAGAAACTTACGCAATGCTGTAAAGCAACTCTACTCCAATAAAAAGTAATTGATGAAAATAAGCAAAACCATAAACCCACAGATTCAAAACCCATAAAGAATGCCAAGAAATATGAAATTAAGAAAAAACTATACCAAGGCCCACAATATTCAAATTACTTAAAATCAGTGATGAAGAGAAAATCTTAAAAGCACCCAGAGGGGGGAAAAAGGCACTTTACTACAGGGCAACAAAGATAAGGGTAAGAGTGAGTTTCTTGTCAAAAACAAGGAAAGTAAGAGATGATTGGAGCCCTATCTTTAAAGTCCTGAAAAATTAAACTGTCAACCTAGGATTCTACAGTCAGTGAAAATACATTGCAAAAATAAAGGTTAAATGAAGATTTTTTTTCTGAAATACAAAACCTTAAAGGATTAATAACCAAGAGACATGCACTAAAATAAATATTAAAGAATGCTTTAAAGAAATGCTAAATTCCTCCAGGCTGACAGAAAATGATGCCAGATAGAAATCTGAATCTACACAAACGAATGAAAAGCACTGGAATTGGAGCTCTGTGTGTGAACATAAAGAGGATTTCCTTATTTGTGTCAATGTCTTTAAGAGATAATTGATTATATAAGTAAAGATAATAACAATGTATGGTGGAGTTTATAACATATGTAGGACTAAAATGAATGCCAAGATTAGGCAAAACGCTGACAGGGAAGAAATGGAAGAACACTGTTGGGGTTTTGTATTTGACTCTTTTGAGATCCAGTGGGTATGCTGATTGTTTTCATTTTTGTACCAGATGCCCTAGCACAATGACCAGATGAGCCCATATACACCAGGCACTTAAATTGCCCTCATTACTTAAATGTGAATACGATGAGACTGAAGGGTCTGCTGTGAACTCCGGACTCATATTTCTCTTCTCTTCTTATTGAATAAGAAACTCTTTCAGAAACCACTTCCCAGGGCTTCCTTGTTCAAATTCCACTCTTCTGGCAGCTACACACTCCCTCCCCTGGCTCATAGGTATTCCTGGCCTGTTTCAGCTGTCTGCCCCTAGTCACCAACCCTGCTCATTCAGATGGCCCCGACATCAAAGGAGGGTTGCTCTATCCCCAGGGGAAAAGGCCCCAGCCTCCAGCCGGCATCATGACCACTGCCAGCCCAGCCCTGAAACACTGGCAAGGGTGCACTGGACCACATGTGTAGTCAAGAGATGAAGCTCTCCTGAATGAGGCGAAGAGCCAGGTGTATGCTTCCTGACAGAGGTGGGGGACTCTAAGGGCAGGGTGGGCTGTTTGGCATGCCCCTGGTCCAGCCACCCAATAGACCTGACTATTCAGACCACCTACAACTTCCAGCTGTGGAGGAGGGTCTAGAGATTTTCCCAGTCTATTCACATTCCTTGTTCTCTACCCTTTCCTCTCCCCAATTTCTCTCCTTTGGGGTCCTGTGCCCCTTACACTGAACTCTGGATTCAGGGTCCTGACTGTCAGCCTGCCTGGGGCTCTCTGGACTTGGCTTTGCACTTGTCTCTCACGTGTACTCTGGCAACAGCTGTCCCCAGGATGCTCTCAATGCCCCTCGTAGGCTGGGGATGTCCCCTCTGGTCACCTTCCCTAGCTCCTGACTGAATCCTTGCTCCTCATTGAGAAGGGGACCAGGAGGCTCTCCATGTTGGCATTTCATTAAAATCATGCTCAGAGGAATCCTGTCACTTTGGACATCACTGTATCAATCCAGTTTTACCCGGGTGAGGAATTAAATAAATGCTTTGTTCAACCTAATTAGGAAGACCCAGAGGAATCGGGTGGAGAGGGAGGTGGGAGGGCGACCGGGATGGGGAATACATGTAAATCCATGGCTGATTCATGTCAATGTATGATAAAAACCACTACAATATTGTAAAGTAATTAGCCTCCAACTAATAAAAATAAATGAAAAAAAATAAATTAATTTAAAAAAAAGAAAGAAAATACATGTGTGCTCAGTCATGTCCGACTCTTTGTAACCCACCAGGCTCTTCTGTCCATGGGATTTTCCAGGCAAGAATACTGGAGTGGGTTGTCATTTCCTACTCCAAATTAGAAAATGGGGGAGACACAAATTAAAACAACATTGAGACAATATTTTATCCATAATTTTGACCAAAGTTTAAAAGAATGATAAAATATTTTTGAGAGTGAAGGATATTCAATAAAATAGTTTTTGAGAATATGAATCGTACAGCTTTTTAGAATAAAATTCCAGCAATATTTATGAAAATGTGAAATATTTATACCCTTTCCACTTTAACCAAAAAATCATATTAATATGTTAGATGTGGTTACCTCTGGATAAGGGGCTGAAATTTGGAGGAAGTTTATAAACAGAGCAATTATCTATTTTTACAAGTTTTTTGCAATAAGAGTAAGTACACTATATGCACTAATAATACCTTTGTAATAAAAATATTTAAATACACCTACCTATGTATTTGTCAGTTGAAGCAACTTCAAGCTGATGCAACAAACAAAAACTTAATTTAAATGGCTTAACATAAGAAAAGTTTATTTTTGTTCATATAAATTCTGTTGCATTGGGCAGGAGACCTCTGCTCTCAGAAAACCCAGGGATCCATGATACTTCGAGACTATAGTTCCACCAACTCAACAGGGAGATGCCAGGTTTGCTGTTGAATGAAATAGAAAGCATGGAAATGCCATGCTGGCTCTCAAATGCCTGGATGTGATGACACTTCTACTCATATTTCAGGGACAATGGGTAGTGATATGATCATTCCTAACTACAGGCGGATTGTACTTGTAGTAATACAACTACAATGTCGTACTTCACTTACTACAATACAATGTGTTGTAGTAAATACATTGTAGTAATACATTGTGAAGGAAAGGAAGACAAAATATGGATAAGACCATGTGGTCTCTCTCATACACTGTTACATAGTAGATGCTGAACAAAAAGCAATTATTATAATTTGCTATGACAACAACCTTCACTTCTTAGAGAATTTCCTTTTTTATTGAAGTATAGTTGATTTACCATGTTGTGTTAGGTTTTGGTATACAGTGAACTGATTCAGATATCTATCTATATACATATTTCATATTGTTTTCCTTTATGGTTTTATTATAGGATGTTTTTTAATTGGGCTATAGTCGCTTTACAATGTTTTGTTAGTTTCTGCTGGAAAAATGAGTAAATCAGCTGTATGTTTACATATATCCCTTCCCTCTTGGATCTCTCTCTCACTGCCCTCCCCACAATCACACCCATCTCAATCACCACAGAGCATTGAGCTGGTTTCAAATACTCTTAACTTCAGGGTTTTAGCCAAAGAACTGGTAGATTATGTGCCAAGTTAGACTCTACACATAAACTCATTTAGAAAGAAAAGAGTTTGTTGAAGATACCTGTGGAGGGGGGGAGAGGTAATGACCAATGTCTAACATCACTATCCAGTGTAAACACAAGGGCACTGTAAGTGGGCAGTGGGTTGAGATAGCCTGGGGACTTCTGCAGGGAGTTGAAATGCTTTATGTCAGAGGGAGGGCAAGAGATTAAGGCTGTTCCCTTTGGAGTGGGCACAGATTTCAGAAGAGGCAGCAGTGATGAGCTGATAAGCTGGTCAGGTTCCAGAGTTGGACTGGAGGGTACATAGGGGAAGACCAGGGGATGGGTGCTATCATGTGGGAAGGTGCTGGGACTAGCCAGACTTCTGGCAGCTCATCTCTCAGGGGACCCTGACAGGCAGCAGGACTCTATGTTAATAAAGCCCACAAACAATACCCAAACCCTGTCTGCTTCACTTTGTCGCCTTCTTTCTTTAAGCCTGCTTTCAGTGTCATGGGCATGGGGTCCTCCTTTTGGTCACCTTAGAGACTTTATGGAGTACCGAGAAAAGAAATGATTTAGAGGCAGAAGGTTGGTATCAGGCTGGGGTTGAGTGGGAAAAGCATAGGTTCCCAATGAATTTAGGCTAGAGATCTAGTCCCTGCCCTGTCACTTATTAACCATGTAACCATGGTAGATTACCAAGCCCTATGGCCTCAGGTTTTTCATCTGTGAAGCAAGTGGGCTTGATGAGACCTGTCTTGTAGGGTGGCTGAGATGTAGGTAATGTAGGCAATGTAAAGCACCTTGCACAGTGCCTGGCTCAGTCTTTACTGATTAGCAGTTACAGTAACTCTGTTATCCACAGTTTTGCTTTTGGCAGTTTCAGCTACCTGAGATCAACCAGGGTCTGAAAATACTAAATAGACAATTCCAGAAATATACAGTTCATTAAGTTTTAAATCACACCATCCCACTCTCTCCTGCCCTGAACATGAATCATCCTTTCCTTCAGCATATCCACCCTATATGTGCTACCTACCCATTAGTGTAGGAAAAAATGTAACATTGTAGTGTTCAGTACTCTCCATGGTGTCAGAGACCTACAGGCAGTCTTGGAACACAATCACTGGCAGATAAAGGGGACTTCTGTGTTTCCATCATTAACATAATCACTGGCAGATAAGGGGGACTTCTGTGTTTCCATCATTAATTTGACCCCAGGCCCTTCTACCCTGTACTCTAGAAGTTGTTGTTGTTATCCAGTACATCTTAGTGAAATCTCAATAGGACACATAATACAATAATCAGTCAACCATGCTGCTGGCTTTGTAAATAGTGGTAACAGTGTTAGTCGCTCAGTTGTGTCCGACTCTTTGCGATCCCAAGGACTGTAGCCTGCCAGGCTCCTCTGTCCATGGGATTCTCCAGGCAAGAATACTGGAGTGGACTGCCATTCCCTTCTCCAGAGGATCTTCCTGACCCAGGGATTGAACCCAGGTCTCCTGTGTTGCAAGCAAATTCTTTACCATTTGAGCTACAGGGGCTTTGTAAATAAAAATTCAGGAAATTTTCTTCTTAGAGGATATATTATTAAATTTAGATGGAGGGGAGTCTTCCCAAGCTGGATGCAACTCAAAGCTGCTAGAATTTTAGCCAAAGACCAATTCAGTCCCTCCCTCTCAGCTGCATTTTCATCTGAACCACTATTTTCATTAATTCCTCCCCACTCAAAGTTATATATTGCTCAGAATTGGTCAAATTACATTAAAGGTAATCTAATTAAAATGTCTTCTAATAATGTCATCTCTGGCTTTCCTAGGTCAATGAAATGGGTGCCTCGACAGTGACTCCCCAGCATCATTCAAAAGATATTTATCCTTATTTCTCAGGAAACCCTTGCTGATGATACTTATAAAACACCTAGGTCTTGTGTTCAGCTGAACTGGGACAAGAGTACAGGACAACTTCCTTACTTGCCCCAGGAAGTGATTTATCTCTGGTTTATCCATGATCCAAAAGGAAATGCCAAGAGCAGTTTTGTTAACCAGGTTTTCCTCTCATTCCTAAGACACACCCGGAGAAGGCAATGGCAACCCACTCCAGTACTCTTGCCTGGAAAACCCCATGGAGAGAGGAGCCTGGTAGGCTGCAGTCCATGGGGTCGTGAAGAGTCGGACACAACTGAGTGACTTCACTTTCACGTTTTACTTTCATGCATTGGGGAAGGAAATGGCAGCCCACTCCAGTGTTCTTGCCTGGAGAATCCCAGGGACAGGGGAGCCTGGTGGGCTCAGACCATGGGGTCGCACAGAGTCGGACACGACTGGAGCGACTTAGCAGCAGCAGCAAGACACACCAACTGCAGGTCTGAGGGCTGCCACCACCCAGGTTCATTACCATCACCTCCCACAGAAGGAACCCAGCTTCCCAAAGCCCCAAATCACCCTGGCTCAGGCACCGACACTCGAGGGCTCCTCCTGGAGCCCCACGACCCTGCCCCGTGTTTCCTTCTTTAGTGGGACTAGGGGACGTCTCTTCACCTTTCTTGTGTGACTGCAGCTGCTAGACCATCGCTCCAGGTGTGTGGGTGCCCTGCTTCTCCCAGTGTCCCCACTGCTAACACAGGGCCTTCCACAGAGCAGAGGCTCCATGAAGGTCTTTGGAATAAATGAGCCAGTGAGCAGAGATTTCATTTATTACTATTTTATTTCTTCTACATCCTTGAATAAACTAAGAAAATTCAAGTACATATCTTAATGTTACAGAATAGACTGAAAGTGAGAATTCAAAAGTAAACCACTTCATTTTTTTCTCCATTTTACTAAGTTCTTTCACATTTTCAAGGAAATTCTTATTCTAATGCCATCTTTTCTTATTACAGAGTACAAATAAAATGAAAGATTTCCCAATTTGTCTTAACACAGCAAAATTCTTTCTACTAAACTGAAAGAAAAAAAAATGCTAAATGTGCCAATGTCATGCATAAACCTAGATTTTGAGAATAACAGACTTTCTAGTTGAGTAACAACATTTTAAAATGCAAAAAAATAAAAGAAGATCAAGTTTTAAGTCACCCCAGCGGAAGAGAAACACAAAAATGCTATTTACTATGATTCCCTTGCCCCCAGTCTGTCCCTCTACTAGTTAGATCATTGACTGCTCTCTTAAAAAACACAGAGTGAAGAATCTGCCTTGGACTTCACTCAGGACAGGATGGTGCACTGGAACTTTCACTGGCCACGGCACTAGTATCATCCGTGGTGGCAATTCCAGATTGGGCTCTCTCTTCCTGCTGTCTCAAAGCCTCCTCATACCACAGAGGGAAGGCTCTAGGGTCATTTCCACTGATCTTGGCCAAAAACTCCAGGAGAGTCATCTTGCAGATCTCTGAATGGGCCCGGGGACCCCACAGAAACTCATAGCGGGCAGGATCACTGTTGGGCACCTGTCGGTACTCAAAGTACTGCTCCTGCACCAACACTCTGGTAATAAGCTCCCTGGGCTCCCCATAGATAAAGTGATCTGTCCCATCATATACCCCCATCACATTCAGCACTTCCCACACCTTCTCCTCAGAGACACAGTCACCCTCCATAAAGATCATGCTCAGGATAACTATTAGAATACCGTTCTTGGGCATGGTCTGCCCATCGCTCATCATCCCATCGCAGGTGAGACCCAGGGTAGTGACCACGGCATAGGAGTCATTGCTGGGGTCCACTTCCTTAACATCCACGCCAAACGCCAGCTGCAGGCACTCCGAGGCTTCTCTGAAGATCTCAGGGAAGTGATCCTGGTAATCTTTGATGACGACACTCAGCATTTCCTCCTTTGTGGTCAGCTCCTTGGTTCGATACTTGAGGAGCAGAAATTCTACCAGATCAGCCACCCTGTCATCAATCACATTTCTGGGCAGGGACTCAGCATTTGGCAGAGCCTGAGAGGTGCTCAGACTCTCCTCTTTTGGGCTGCTGGGGCCATCATCGGATTGGCTCATTGGAGAGGCAACAGCAGTGGGAGAGAGAAAGGAACTCGGAGGGCTCTGTGAAGGACCCTGGGAAGGATCCTGGGGAGGATCCTGGGGAGGACCCTGGGGAGGATCCTGGGAAGGACCCTGGGAAGGATCCTGGGAGGGACCCTGGGGAGGATCCTGGGAGGGACCCAGGGGCCCAGGAATAATATTAAGATCCTCCTCTAGGGAGCTCGAGATCAGCGGAAAGCAAGAGGAAGAGGAGGAGGAGGAGGATAAGGGAAATGAGGAGGAGCAGGTGGAGGATGAGGACGTATCCTCTACCACAACCGCAAGAACACTTTGGGCCTCACTGCCTTCCTCAAGCACGCAGCGCCGTCGCTTTGGAGCATGAGACATGATGACTGGTTTCCAGCAATAGACAGGAGTGTGGGCAGAGGTGACAGATGGGGGACCACAGGTCTGGGGGAGAGAGAAGATGAGAGCGGCCTCAGCTGAGAAATGAACCCTGGGTGGTCTGACACAGGCCACGTACAGGTCTCCTCTCGAGAGGTGCTCTTGGACGGAACAGTGGCACTCCTCCTGGGTGGCTGTACGCTGGCTACCCAAAGAAGGAAGGGCAGGGTCTCCCCAGGATGCAGTCAGCCCAACCTGAGGTTCCGGAGTTCACATAGTGGAGGGATTTGAGCCTTGTGGGTTCCCCTCTGTTCTAGAATGGGGGCCTCTGGTGCACACTCAGGGCACCCTCCTCACCTTGACTCCTGGTTCTGGCAGGACCTCCTCTGCTCTCTGACCTCAGGACACCGGCCTCAGACCTCAGTCTTTACCTCCTGGTTCCTGGAGCTCCTGTGACAGAAATGGAGGGGACACCTCGGGGGTAGACTGTGGCACAGCCCTGGGCCTTCTGTGATGGTTCGAAGGGTGGACTCTATGAGGTCTCCCCAGTTGTGCAGTGGGAGATCCCATCGGGGTTCCCTTGTAGTGCCCACTTTTCCCCTGGCATGGCCTGGACCCTCCCCTTTTGGGGCCTGCAGGGAAACTCAGAACAAGACCCGAGTCTGAACAGAAAGCGCTGAGGGGCCCCACATATGGCCGCACCTGCCCAGGGCCTCCCGCAGGTCCTAGGCTGGGGAGATGCTTGGTCTTCAGCTCCTCCTCACCTCCTGCCTGCCCTCCCAGCACTGACCACAGGGGAGGGAATCAGCTCAGTCCTCCCTTGGGGTCCGGGGAGTCCACCCTCGGTGGATCTGAAGCCTCTGCCCTCTGCCCAAACACCTCACCTCCCGAGACCCTAAGCCAGAGGTGAAGAAAATGCTCACCCTGCTCTAGGGCCTCCAAGAGCCCCCACAAGGGCCAGGATCCCTGCCTCCCTATTGGGGTATAACCACCTCAGTCCTTCCTCACATGGAACCTAGACTCCAGGCAGGACTGGGGAATTGTCCCGTCTGCCATTTTCAGACCCCTCAGCTTTCACAAGGTCCCCCGTCTCTCTGAGACCCGGATGTCAGGAAATGCTGCATGTGGCCGTCCTGCCTGGTGACTACAGGGTCCCCTATGTTCTGGGGTCCAGCTCCCCTTAGTCCTCCCTCAGTGGTCTACACCCCCTAGGGTCCTCCCAGGGCTGACAGCAGGGGCAGGAATCTGGGGTCCTCACCTTGACTCCCAGTAGGACCTGGGCTCTGTCCTCTCCCCACCTGAGGCCTGGCTCCTCACACCAGGTCCCCAGTCACTCTGAGACCCGGATGTCAGGTAGTCAGAAGGCCTAGTGTGCCCTTCTCACCCTAGGGTCTCCCAGGGCCGACGACATGGGCGGGGATCTGTGGGGTTCCGTCACTCCTCCCTCAGGGTCCCCTCAGTCCTCCCTCAGGACCTTACCTTGTCTCCAGGCAGGACCCGAGATTCTCTCCTCGATCCAACTGAAGCCCCGCCTTTTATACCAGTTCCCAAGTCTCTCCGAGCCCCGGATGACAGGAAGTCCGCCTCCTGTACCAGGTCCCCAGTCTGAGATTGGATGTCAGGAAGCCCGCCCCCTGCACCAGGTCCTTAGTCTGAGACCCGGATGTCAGGAAGTCAGACCATGTCTGTTGGTCTCATCCTACTCCAGGGCTGCCCAGGGCCGACAATAAGAATGGGCTTCTCTCAGGTCTCCTCTGTCTGGGGTCCAGGGTCCTCTCAGTCCTCCCTCAGTATCCTCAACTGGACACCTCGCAGGACCTGGTATTCTCCCCTCTGCCCATCTGAGGTCCCATCCAGTCTCTCTGAGACCTGGATGACAGGAAATGCAGCATGTGTTCATCCACCTTATGTGCTCCCTGAGCCCACTCTGTTCTGGGGTCCAGGGTCCCCTCAGTCCTCCCTCGGGGGCTTCAGCTTGACTATCAGCAGAACCTAAGATCCTCCCCTCTGCCCATCTGAGGCCCCAGTCTCTCTGAGACTCAGATGTGAAAGTCAAGACTTGCTGCCAAGGTGCCTATACCCCCACCAGGGGCCTCCCAGGGCCAGGAATCTGGGGGGATCCCCTCTGTTTGGGGTCCAGAGTCCCATCAGTTCTTGCTTAGGGTCCTCACCTTGACTCCCAGAAGGACATGGGATTCTCTTCTCTGCCCTGCTGAGCCCCCACCCCTTATACCAGGTCCCCAGTCTTTCTGAGACCTGGATGTCAGAAATGGATGATGCATGTGGTCATCCCACCCCAAGGTCCCTCAGGGTCTTCCTTCAGGTCCTTACTTACCTTCATGTCTGTCAAGGCCTGGGACTCCTCCATTTGCTGACTGAAGGATGCACACCCAAGACCAAACCAACCCTATCTCAGTATCCCAAGGCAAAGTGATGTAATACTAAGTCCAATCAGATGCCTGTGTTGACAGCACCAGATCTGTTGAGGGATCCCCTCTGTTCTGGAGTCTAATGTCTCATCAGTCCTCCCTCAGGGTCCTCACCTTGAATACTGACAGTTCCTGGGTCCTCTCCTCTGCTTATCTGAGTCCAGCCCTGCTAGCTCAATGTCTTTCCCTCCTTTAGACCATTTCACCCAGCAGAAGACAGAGGTCACCATATCAGGCAGGCTACAGCTTATTGGGGCCTTCCTACACTCGTAGCAGGGGCAGGGTGGAGCTGACCTCTGTTCTGAGGTTCAAGGTGCCTCCAGTCCTCCCTCAGGGTCCTTGTTTTGACTCCTGGCAGGTTCTGGAACTCCTTTCTTTGCTGATCTGAAGACACATCACTCTATCCAAGCCTCACTTCCCTGAGACATTCATTTTCTACTTCCCCAGAAGGAAGTCAGAGGCTTCCACGTCTCTCTGACTTGGCGCCTATGGGGGCTGACTGCAGGGACAGGGTAAAGCTGGGACCCCTCTCTTCCAGTCTGGGAGATTCCTTCATTGCTCCTTCAATATCCTCACCTTGACTTGTGACAGGGCCTGAGACGCCTCCCTCTTGTGACCTGAGCCTGTCTCCTTCCAGCCAAGGCTCTCACCTCTCTGAAGACCCCCAGGGCAGATTGAGGAAGGCTCACAGTCTGACAGCTCTGTCAGGGATCTCCCACAGCTGTTATCAGGAGTAGAACTGGATTATCTGGACCTTCTGGGAGGATGCCCCCGGCTCAGTCCTCACTTCTGAGGTCCTGGGTCCTTGATGAAATCCTGGCTGGGAGAGGCTTCTCACTGTCAGCTCCAAGCATTTGTCCAGCTGTGTCCCTCGCAGAGAATGATTCTGCAACACGAACTAGTTTCTAGATAGGGAGCTGCAGTGCCCATGAGCATGGGGGAGAGTCAGAGAAAAAGCAACCTTTTCAATGGAGACTCTTGACCAGCCAGCCAGATTTCAGAAACATTTTGTTCTAAAAGATTCATTTTCTGCACAGAAGAGGCTGAGCGCAGCATTTGGGGCGGTCCTGCTCATTTGAAATTATCTAACATTTCATAGCTCAGAGCACTGATTTTCATTTTCTTAACCCTCATTCCTAGCAAAAAATATATTATACATCTCTACCAAGTGTATGTTTAGAATCCATATAAAATTTCATGAAAGAATACCTAGACTTATTGTGTGTGGATCGTTTTAATAGCTCCTATTCTATAATATCTCCAATCCATTCTTTATCTTCTGTTAAAAATTATTTTGAGAAAAAAAATTATTTTGGAAAGGCCAATCCTCAGTCTCTTGTCAAAAGTTCAGAAGTAACAGGAGTAGAAGCAATGAATTGCTAAAGTAATAATTAGTAGTAGTTTATTCTGCCCATGCCAAAAAGACAGTTTGTGAACACAGAGCATTCAAACCAAACATGGAATGAGGCTCAGGGGTATATCGTTATAAAGCTGCTTATATTGGGGGAAGGCAGTGACTATTCTTCACAGTGGTTGGTTATAATATTTGAATTTCTTAAATGATAGGGAATTGGTTAGTGATTACCTCATATCAATTTGGGGAAACAACTGAAGTTTTGCTGATGATTTCCAGAGGCATAAGCAAGGCATAATCAAGTTAGCCTTGTAATAAAACCTAAATTAAACTTTATTTGTATGACTAAATTGGTTTTGTCTGCTCAGGGAGTTTTTCAAGGCTAGTCTGTTTTTGATTGTAACACACTAAAATGGTTTCAGGTGGTCATTAGCACAGGCTTTGGGGTCCTACAACCTCAGTCATCTCACCTTTCCAGTTGTCCTGTTACTATCCCAGAGCTACTGGTATCTGTGGTTAGAGGGCCTGCCTCTGGTTTGTGCAATGAAATAGGTCAGAAATTTAAAATCTTCTCCTTACCCATCCTGCCATCTGCATCTCTGCAGCCTACAGCCCTTCTGCAACTTCCCCACTGCCCCCGACCCCGCCAAACACAAGAACCAGCTCCCCACAGTCATCAATCTTCCCTAGGGATTTCTCGTGTTTTGTTGTTTAGCTTTTGTTGTTGATTCCCCACCCCCCTCTCCTTTTATAGTTATTGAGAGTTGATTTGGGGAGTGGAAGTCAGTGGTCTGAATTTACAGGTATAAATCTATAAATAATTTAAGGAGAATTCATATCTTTGTAATAATGCTGTTCCTCATGAATGAATATGTGTTACTGCTTTATGTATTTGGGACTTTTAGCTGAATCTATCAGAAAGCTTTTATATTTGCCTCCATTAACATCTTGTACATGTCTGTTAGGATTCTTTTTAGGTAATTTTCTTGACTTTCTTGCCATTGTGAATGAGGTATTTCCTATTTCATGTTCTAATTAGTTATTGCTTTTAGATGGCAAGGTTCTTGATTTTGCTATAATGATTTTCCATATATATTTTCCTGAAATCTCTCAATCATTCAAATACTCCACATATTTTACAGATAATAATATTATCACCAAATATTATCTTTCTTTTCAATATTCATACCTCTTGTTTATTTCAATATTCACTGCTCTATGTGTCCCAGTGCAATTTTGAACAGTAGAGGAGAGAGCATTCATTTTTGTGTTGTCTGGCCCTGGCTTTAATGGAAATTCTAATATTTTACATATAAGTGTGTTTGCAATAGACTTTAGGAAATTGAAGTTCTGTTCTAATGTTAACTTACTCTTTTTAACCACAAAGTTGTGTTGATTTTCTTTCAAAGGCTTTTTAATATACCCATTGATGTGATCAAGTGTTTTTTTTTCTCCTTTAATTTGTACAGGGAATTATAATTGAAAGTATTTTTTAATGTTAAATCATATTTTTATTCCTCAGACACAGCCCATTTGTTCATTTAATTCACTGCTATGTTGAATATGCTATTAAATTATTTAGAATATTTGCTGCTATGAGTGAGTATGACTTAAAGTGTTCTTTTCATGGGATGTTCTCATCTGGTTTTTGAATTGAGGAGCAATAACCTGGCAAAATGAGTTGAATAATTGACCATTTTTGTATGCTTTGGAGGAGTTTACATAAGGTGATAATTTGTTTCTCCCTGACTATTTGGTAAAACTGGCTTCCAAAACTGCCTTGTTTTGAAACATGTGATGGTGGCTTGAGTTTTGAATACAGTTTCAGTTTGTATTGTTTGATTAAACTTTTAGGTGGTCAATTTCACTTAGGATTTCAAATTTAATGGCATGATATTTATAATAAATTTTTTATTACAGAATTTATCAAGCATACACACAATAAAGAGAATCCGTTTCTGTTTGTTATATAATATAATGAACCCAGTGTACCTGACACTCAGCATCAACACAATCTGGTTCCAGTAATACCTTCACCTTCTCCCATTTCTTGATACTGGAATAATTTGAAGCATATTCAAAACATCATACTATTTTATTTCTAAATATTTCATGTTGTTCAGTCACCCAGTCATGTCCAACTGTTTGCAACCCCATGGACTGCAGCATGCCAGGCTTCCCTATCCCTCACCATCTCCTAAAGTTTGCCCAAGTTCATGTCCATGTCAAATATTTCACGTCTTCCTAAAATATAGATGCTTTTATGATATGTAAATCTAATTCTTTTCAAAAATTTTAAATAAGTAATCTTCAAATGCCAGGAATTTTTCATGTTTGCCTGGCAGACATACTTTAAAAAAATTAGTTTCTTTGAATCAGTGTCCAAATAGGATCTAATCACTGCAATTATTTTTTATGTCTCAAGTCTTTTTTAAATCTGTACTTTCTTCCCCTGTTACCTCTTTTTCCTTGCAATTAAATTTTTTGGAAAAAAAAAAAACAAACAGAATTTGTGTTTTGTTTAGTTTCCAACAGTATGGCTTTTGTTGAATGTAACATTTGTGGTGTCCCTTAACATGTTCTTCAGAACTTACTGACACTACAAGACACCCCAGGCTCATTTTGTATATTTACTGCCTTATTTCTAGAATCAGTCATTTCTCCAAAGAGCGCTCGTTCTTTTTATTGTATGTAGACGAACATTTCTTCAGTGAACAAAGGGAGACAAAATTTTTCCTTGCCCAGTTATACGTTATTCTTTTCTTTTCTTATTTTACTATCTAGAACTTCCAGTACAGTGTTGAATAGGAGGCCTCAGAGGAGACATCCTTGCCTTTTTCCTGATCATAGGTGGCAAGCATTGAGGAAATTTCCTTCTATTCCTAGTTTATTGAGACTTTTTTTTTATCATGCATCTGTGTTGGATTTTATCAAATGCTTTCTTTGTATCAGTTGATATGATAATATGATATTTTTTCTTTTGCTTGTTGATGTCATAAATTTCATTAATTGGTCTTTTAATATTAAGCCAGACTTGTGTACTTGGAATAAATCTCACTTGGCCATGGTGTATAGTTATTTTTATACATGTTGAATTTGATTTGCTTATATTTTATTGAAGATCATTAGATCTATGTTCATGAGAGTTATGGGTCTGTAGTTTTCCTTTCTTGTAATATCTTTTACTGGTTTTGGTGTTAGGGTAATGGTCTCACAGAATAAGTTAGGAGTATTCCTTCTGCTTTATTTTTTGGAAGACCCTGTGGAGGATTGTTTTTAATTCTTCTTTAGATGTTTGGTAGAACTCGCCAGTGAAACCATCTGGGCCTAGTGATTTCTCTTTTGAGGAATATTAATTACTGATTTAGTTTACTTAGTAGATATAGATTTATTCAGATTACCTTTTTATCCTTGTGTGAATTTTTATAGATTATGTCATTGAAGATAATTTTATGTAATGTATTGAATTTGTAGACATAGAGCTGTCATAATACTCCTTCATTTCCTTATATTGGTCATCTGTGTCATCTAATTTTTGTTTTGTAGCCTTGCTAGAAGATTATCAATTTGTTGATCTTTTCAAATAACTACTTTTGGTTTCACTGATTTTCTATATTGTTTTCCTGTTTTTAATTTCATTGATTTTTGCAGGAATTCTTATTTCTTTTCTTCTGCTTGTCTTCAACTTAATTTGCTCTTTTTTCTTTAGACTCAAGTTGTAATCTTAGGTTTTGATTTTAGAACTTATTTTTCTAATACAGTTAATGGTATAAATTTATCCCTAAGCACTGTTTTTCCTGTATTCCACAGTTTTTTATTACCATTTGTATCTTATTTAAAATATTAAAACATTTATATTGGAGCTTATTCCCTGACCCAGAGAGATATGGATGTATATTGTTTAATTTACAGATTAAATTCTCTTTTTTCTCCTTCTTCTGATATTCCAGTTACTTAAATATTACACCTGCTGAAATTGTCCCACAGTACTTGGGTATTCTGTTTCATTTTGGGTTTGCATTCTTTTTTTTTTTAATTTTCAAAATTTTTCATTTTAATTTTTTTCATTTAGAATTTAAATAAAATTTCAATTTAGGGAATTTCTGTTGACATTTTTAGACTTGCTGATTCTTTCCTCAGCTATGTGTAGTTTGCTGATGAGTTCGCCAAAAGCCTTCTTAGTTTACATTAGTTTATGTTTTTTCTAGCATTTCCTTTGACTCTTTCTTAGAGTTCCCATATCACAGCTTACATCTGCTTACCTTGAATATTGTCTCCTATTTCAATTATAGCCCTTGACATATAAGTCATAATTATTTTAAATCCCTTGTCTGATACCTTCAACATCTTTGTCATATCTGAGTCTGTTTCTGAGGCTTGCTTTGTCTCTTCAGACTGTATTTTTTCTTGCCCTTTAGCATGCCATGTAATTTTTTTTGTTGAAAAGCCAGACATGTTATATTAGACAATAGGAACTGAAGTAAATTGGCCTTTATAGTGTGAGGTTTTATGTCAGTCTGGCTAGAATTGGACCTTTTGGTGTCAGGGGTTTAAAATTCATCTGCACCATTTCTTTCCCTCTTCTGTTGTTCTTGGGTTTCCCTAGGAACTGCAACTTAAATAGATTCCTGTCTTGTAGTTCCTTCAGTTATAATCTACTGTTGTTATAAAGGAGACATGTTGATGTAGAGGGAAGGAACAGGAAAAAGGCTTCTATAATATTATTGAGACAGGCCTGAAACCTGGGACCCTTTCCTGTGTTGCTGCAAAGCTTTCTGCAAAGCTTACACCTGGATATACCTCTCCTTAAGCTACAAAATACAAAGAAATTTATGGGTATTAAAACAACTGTGTCCATGCACAGTTGGGGCAAATTCTGGACCACAAGATACAAAAAGACCAAAAAAACCCAACTGCCATTTCTGAATAGCCTGAAGCAAAAACAGTGTCAGGAGCAAAAGCATGGTACCACACATGTCCCCTGCACTCAAAACCAGAAAGGGGAGGGCAAACCACCTAAGCCACCCCTATATCCACCTGGATTGGAGTTTCTTTAACACTGTGCTGGGATGGAAGAGGAAGGAAGTGGGTCATGGTTCAAATACCATAGACTCTCACTGTTACCAAGTGTCAGCCCTCTAGTCTGACCCCTGGGCACACCCCTACACTCACCACATATAAGGAACAAGCTTGCTCTGCTTCAGTGAACAAGCAAGGGAACCTGTTACTTGTTTTTACTCCCCCTGCTTCAGCTGGAGCCCCAATAAAGCCTTGCTTAAATTTCTTGTCTGGCCTCTAGTCAATTTATATTGATTGGGGAAGGCCAAGAACCCTGGTCCATATAAAAATGAAGTCAGTTCCTTTAGGTAGATTTCAGAGATCTCTGTTTTTATGGATTGTATCTTCCTGGTCAAAATCTCTGAGCCATGGCTCTGGAGCTGGAAGCAGGGTGAGTGGAATTTTTTTTCTAAATAATATCCCTGCTTTAGTAGTGGGATGCTTGGCATGGAGGGGAAGTGGTCAATTGCCTCAGGTCTTTTATGGCTTGCCACTCCTGGCATGGTAACTCTGTCAGGGTGAGGAAAAGCAGGGCTCCAGTATTCTCAGTGAACTGTTCCTAAGGAAGGGACTCTGTCCCACAAGTAGGGGGTTAGGTGAAAGAAGGGATTCTCCACTTCTCAGCCTTACTCTCCTGAAACTTAGCCTTTGGAACAAGTAGCTTGGGGTAGGATGAGAAATGCTGATTCCCATACTTCCCAGGAAGATACCCAAAGCCCTTGACTGGGAGCTGGAGGGAGAAGGGACTCTATGTTCTTGGCTATATCCACCTGGGGTGGAGTTTCTTTAACACTGTGCTGGGATGGAGGAGGAAGGAAGTGGGTCATGGTTCAAATACCATAGACTCTCACTGTTCTTACCAACTGTCAGTAAACTTTTTTGAGTAAGTGCTTCTTAATTTGCATATTCCCTTAGGACAATTTCCAGATATTTTATATGATTGTTTAAAAAATGATGAAGACAGATTTCACTGGGAGTGCATCCATGGAGCTCTTCCCATTGCCAGTAGAAGAAGTGGAACTCCCATGATGTAGTTTTGGATACAAGGCTTTAATTTTTATGTTTATCTTGGTTTCCTTGTGATTTCTTTCTCCATTTTCTTATTCTCTCACTTTTGCTAGATGGATAGCATTGTATTTCTCTGCTCTACCATAATCAACTATTTTGTAAGCTCTGATTTTTTTTTCATTCTGAAAGCTGTTACTTTCAAACTTCTAGCAACTTTCAATGTCCTGTCGACAAAGAATATTAATCAAAATTTAGCTTCTTTCCCAAACAAGACTTTTAGTAAGCTTTTGTTTATTTTCTGCCCCTACCACACTATTCAACTGAATTTTTATTTCAAATCATTATTTTCAATAGTATGTCAGTGCTATTTTATAGGCCATTACATTTAAAATTGTGTTAATTTTTTAGCCTTATTATCAAGAGCTATTTACTGTAAACTGAAAGTTTTACTTTTTGTTCACCACTGTTTCTTATATTTGCTTTATTTTTGCTTGGATTCTGTTTTCCTTTTGCCAGAGTATGTCTCAGAATAATTATTTCAGTGGTATGGCATGTTTTGTTAGTTTTCTGAGTCTTTGTGTGGCTGAGAAGGTCTTTATTTTGCTATCATAGTTTATTGATAATTTAAACATCCTTCATTGCTAATGGGAGGTCTGATATAAGTCAGGTTCACATTTTTTATAGGTAACTTCTTTCTCGTAGAAAATTACAGTGCTTCTCTTTACAGAATTTGAAAAATGATCTGGGATGTGTCTAGGTTTCTTGTGATAAGTCTTTAGTGCTCTTTTCCAAATATTTCCAGTTCTTCTGGGCACACTGTACTTCCCACACCCATTAAAGTTACTTGTGGCTTTGTGACATGTATTAGCTAGTAAGATTTGAGAAGACATGACATATCAATGCCACGAAAGCTTTAATAACAGTATATAATTTGTAATATTTTCTTTCTTCTGTAATAGTGAATGTGGAAACCCACATTGATTGATTAAAGCTTCTGTAAGTCTAGTCTCTGAGTAACTACAATGAGCAAAGCTCTCCTGCTGCCCAACATTGAATAGGCAGTATGAAAAAGAAATTTGTTGTTGTTTCAAGCCACTGATATTTTAGATTGTGTATTATTAGAGCATAAACTAGCCTATCCAGACTGAAACAGGAGGTTATTGCCATAACAAAACAGCCATAAAACTAATAATAATAATAAAATATTAATAGCATTGGTTGAGTTACCAGATGATGGATACCAAATAAACTGTTATCAAGGGTTGGAAGAATGGTGATCCATGTTTTGTAGTAGTGAAATATTTACTGAAACTTTTGCCTGCATTAATTTGTAAGGCAGATAATTTAACTAATGAATGTTTAGCTCTAGGAGAAGAAATTGGAATAGAGAATGTTCGCACTATGTGTTAGTCACTGTTGTCCACATTTGACAAGTTATTAAAAAAGTTCTGAAGTCAGAAAAGAATTGGCTGGTTTGCAGGCAGTGATAAAAGGAAATACAGAGTCCAGAAATGTGAGGACTTGTAAAACTGGAAGAGACAATTGCTTCTCAGCCTTGATGTTTAAAAGATAAAGGCATGGAGGTTTTTTGTTGACAATGGCTTCTTTTTTTCCCATTTATTTTTATTAGTTGGAGGCTAATTACTTTACCATATTGTAGTGGTTTTTGTCATACATTGACGTGAATCAGCCATGGATTTACGTGTATTCCCCATCCCAATCCCCCCTCCCACCTTCCTCTCCACCAGATTCCTCTGGGTCTTCCCAGTGCACCAGGCCCGAGCACTTGTATCATGCATCCAGCCTGGGTTGGTGATCTGTTTCACCCTAGATAATATACAAAACAGAAAAAGAGACACAGATGTACAGAACAGAATTTTGAACTCTGTGGGAGAAGGTGAGGGTGGGATGTTTCGAGAGAACAGCATCGAGACAATGGCTTCTTAAAACAGCCTTCAGTTCAGTTCAGTTCAGTCACTCAGTCGTGTCCTGCTCTTTGCAACCCCATGGACCGCAGCACGCCAGACCTCCCTGTCTATCACCAACTCCTGGAGCTTACCCAAACTCATGTTCATTGAGTCAGTGATACCATCCAACCATTTCATCCTCTGTCGTCCCCTTCTCCTCCCGCCTTCAATCTTTTCCAGCATCAGGGTCTTTTCAATTTTTTTTTCTTTTTTTGAAAATATTTTTATTTATTTTAACTGGAGGCTAATTACGTTGCAATATTATAGTGGTTTTTGCCATACATTGACATGAATATTCTTGCCTGTGAAATCCCATGGACAGAGAGGCCTGGCGGGCCCCTCAGAGTTCATGGGGTTACAAAGAGTTGGACATGACAGCATGCAGGCACGCGCGTGCACACACACCACACACACACACACACACACACACACACACACACACACGTTGGCCAGAAAGTTTGGGTTTTTCCAAACTATCTTACATATATATATATGTAAGATATATATAATATATATGTATATATATATATATGTATATATATATACACACACACACACACACACACACACATATATGTACATATATATGTATACATATATAAGAATTTTGAGTCTTTATTATTTTTTATTTTATTTTTTTTCCATTTATTTTTATTAGTTGGAGGCTAATTACTTTACAATATTGTAGTGGTTTTTGCCATACATTGACATGAATCAGCCATGGATTTACATGTATTTCCCATCCCAATCCCCCCTCCCGCCTCCCTCCCCACCCCATCCAGGGTCTTTTCAAATGAGTCAGCTCCTCGCATCGGGTGGCCAAATATTGGAGTTTCAGCTTCAGCATCAGTACTTCCAATGAATATTCAGGACTGATTTTCTTTGGGATGGACTGGTTGGATCTCCTTGGAGCCCTTATAATGGAACTAAATCAAGGAGATGGTCATTTGACCACTGTAAAAATCTCTGAATGGACTGCAGTGTTTCAAAGGACAGACAAATTAGAACTGTTGCCACAGTAAATATTTTCTTTTGAAAAGAATAGTTCAGGGAAAATAAACTTAGGATTCAGTTCTCCCATAAAAGTCTGATAAGCTCAAGATACTCACAGTTAAGTTGTAAGAAACATGAGCCTGAGAAAGCAAATATAATATATATGCAAGATGTGTTTAGTAATGAATTGTGGGTATGGTTATTGACATTTGGAGCTGAGTCAAACTAAATAGCTAAGAAGCCTAAACAAAATTACTGTGACTGTTTAAAACTTAAAATGACCCTTGGGCTCCAAATCTACTATAAAGAGGAAGCAGGCTATGAGTTTTTCAGCCCCCAAGGAGTAAATGTTTTCTGATACTCAATCCAGATGTGGTTAAGGAGGATGACAAAAGAAAGACACCCTCTGAGGGCAAAATCAAGGTCCATAGTGAAAAACTGACCAGGCATACCCCTTCCCAGGGAGCAGAATCAAGGCTTACCAAGGAACCTTCTCACTCCCTGGGTGGAGCACTCTTTCTGCCTATGTCTAGTAGAATTTAAGCATTGCTATTAACCAGTGGCAGTGTTGTGATTCCTGATCTTTCTAGAAGGGATTGTTTTTGTGATTGTCTTTCCAGGAATATTGTATGCATGCCTGAGTGCATCTCCCAGTCGCTCAGTTGTGTCCAACTCTTTGTGACCTTGTGGACTGTAGCCCGCCATGTCCGTGGCATTCTCTGGACAAGAATACTGGAATGGGTTGACATGACCTCCTCCAGGGGGTCCTCCTGACCCAGGGATCGAACCTGTGTCTCCTGCATTGGCAGGCAGATTCTTTACCACTGAACCACCTGGGAAACCAATACTGGATATGAGGGGGCAAATTACTTTTTTTTTTTCAGTTCCTAGTCTTCTGGACTAAGAGGTGACACTTCCAGAATAGATAAAGAAACTTCCAAACACTATTTAGAGGTCCTAGATTTGGGGAGTGAAAAAGTGATTGAATGAGTCTTCTTGATTCCTCCCAGGAGGAGGGGGTAAATGTGTTCTGCATGAAGAAAAAAAAAAGTAGACAAAATATTCAGTGACAAGAAAGGAAGGCTGGTGTGGTGATTATTGCCATTTACCTAATGTTTCCATTCTCTTCTCAAGCACATAGTAGGATCACTCTTCCCCAGCCCTTGAAGTTAGATACGGCCATCGTGACTTGCTTTACCTGAGAAATGTGAACCAAAGTTATATGTTTTGCCCAAAGACAAGCTTAAATTGTCAATGTGCAATTTCCCAGTTCTTTTACCCTGTTTTGTGCTCATGAAGTCAGCCTGGGTTCCGGATGATAATAAACAGGATCCCTTTGTTGACCTACAGTGGACACAGAGTTGAAAAGGAAATAAACCTTTGTTGAGTTGAGCTCTGTGATTTGAGATAGTTTACTCCCACAGCATAACAGAGCCTAGTCTGACTAATGTGATTTGGTTTTTTGTCTTTTCTTTAATACTCTTCACCTTTTTGGTTGTCCTTTGCTCTTCAGATTGGCTATTCTATCCATTCTGACTCTTTGGGTAAGCATGATTCTCTTTAATGGCAGTTAGGAACATGTTAAGCAATCAGGGCAGCAAAGTGCCACAGTTTTGGGTTTTTTTTTTTTTTTTTTGGCTTTTTGTTTGTTTGTTTTTTATCCAAGGCAATCCATAGACAGTATGAGGAGCATGATATCTCCCATCTTCTATCTCTGGGATTTCCTCCTGTGTAGTAAAGCAGCTGATAGAAAATAGGACATAATATGGATGCACAAACATTTGGTCTACTTATACCTACTCTAACCACGTTAATGAGAGGTAAAAAAAAGTCCAGAGTTTGCAAGCTGTTTTTAACATTCTTATTTATTAATATTATCCTGAAAGCACATATGAGATTTCTGGAGCAGCATGGATTAATCCTTATTTCCTTTCAAGAAAATAACAATTCTGTAGTTCCCCATGCCCGAATTTATCACATTTTGGACAACAAGATGTGAGTTGGATGTCACACTACACAAACAAAATTTATATTGCCGAAAAAAAATGTGGAAAAAGTGATTCTGGGCATTTATTTAGAAAGGGAGTGGCTGTCCCTGTTGAAAGGAAGGAGGAAAATCTTTGCTCCTTTGGAAGGATCTGGTGGTCTTACTCTAACCTTTTGGAATGTAAATAAATCTTTCTGGGGGAAAGATAAAGACCATTGTCTCCAGTTTTACAATCGAGGAATGAAATGTGGCATTCTAGTCATAAATCTGTCTGGAGTCCTCTTACTATATAGTTGTAAATTACCTTCCCAGGCTTGCCCTTTTATCCCAGGTCCCAAGTTTCAGTAAGATTTGCTCAGCAAGCCCTAATTGTGCAGAAACATGAACTATTTTCTATAGAGGTCCAGACAGGCCCAGTAAATCCTTTTATTTAGTCCAAGAATATATCCAATGTGGTCTTATCCTCTCTCCACTGCACAGTTCCCTCCAAACCTCTTCTCCTGGCCTTCCTTTAAGTGGAAGCTAGATAGATCATGTTTCCCTCCCCGATTACTGGTTATTTTACTTATACATGGCTCTTCTTACTGGAATATAATTTACATATAGGAGCCTAAAACTGGGACACCTGGTAATCATACCTGTATAATTAAGTTTTGCTTGGACACTCAAGTTGAACTCTAATTGTGTTCCTGACTTGTCTTGGTCACTGGAATAAGGATACAATATAGCTCACCTCTGTTTCTCTCATGATCTACCAATATAACATTCCAATTTTGTTAACTATACATTTCCCATTTCCCTTCTCAAACAGATCTATTTCCCTCAGATCAGCACTAATTAGGTGAACGCTTTCAATCTTAAGACTCAAGTTCTTCACTTTTCATTAATACAGAGACATTTTAGTTCACTATTATTTGTTTCACTATTATTTCATTCTCTGTGTTACTTACTTCTGGGACTCCTATTATATAGACTTTTGTGGCTCAGCTGGTAAAGAACCTGCCTGCAATTCATAAGACCTGAGTTCAAGCCCTTGGTTGGGAAGATCCCCTGGAGAAGGGAAAGGCTACCCACTCCAGTATTCTGGCCTGGAGAATCCCAGGGACTGTATAGTCCATGGGGTCGCAAAGAGTCGGACACGACTGAGAGACTTTCACTTTACTCTTTTAGATCTGTCCTCTAAGTCTCCTAACTTCTCTCCAACAATCTTCCTATCCTTTTCTTTGGCACCCAATCTGAGGACGATGTCATCAATTAATCCTCCAATTCACTATTTTATGACAAATGTATTATCTTTCTGCAATTTAATCATTCATGACTGCAGTCAAAATTAAAAGACTCTTGTTCCTTGGAAGAAAAGCTATGACAAGCCTAGACAGCATATTAAAAAGCAGAGATATTACTTTGCCAGCAAAGTAGCAAACCATAGTCAAAGCTGTGGTTTTTCCAGCAGTCATGTATGGATGTGAGAGTTGGACCATAAAGAAAGCTAAGCACCAAAGAATTGATGCTTTTGAAGTGTAGTGTTGGAGAAGACTCTTAAGAGTCCCTTGGACTGCAAGGAGATCCAACCAGTCCATCCTAAAGGAAATGAACTCTAAATATTCATTAGAAGGACTGATGCTGAAGCTGAAGCTCCGATAGTTTGGCCACCTGATGAAAACAGCTGACTCACTGGAAAAGACCCTAATGCTGGAAAAGATTAAAGGCAGTCGGAGAAGAGGATGACAGAGGATGAGATGGTTTTTCAGTTCTTCACATGAAGTGGCCAAAGTATTGGAGTTTCAGCTTCAACATCAGTCTTTCCAATTAACACCCAGGACTGATCGCCTCTCACATCCATACATGACTACTGGAAAAAGCATAGCTTTGACTAGATGGCCCTTTGTCAGCAAAGTAATGCCTCTGACTTTTAATATGCTGTCTAGGTTGGTCATAGCTTTTCTTCCAAGGAGAAAGCATCTTTTAAGTTCATGGCTGCAGTCATCATCTGCAGTGATTTTGCAGCCCAAGAAAATAAAGTCAGGCACTGTTTCCACTGTTTCCCCATCTATTTGTCATGAAGTGACAGGACCGGGTGTCATGATCTTAGTTTTCGGAATGTTGGGATTTAAGCCAACTTTTTCACTCTCCTCTTTCACTTTCATCAAGAAGCTCTTTAGTTTTTCTTCACTTTCTGCCATAAGGGTGGTGTCATCTGCGTATCTAGGTTATTAATATTTCTCCCATCAATCTTGATTCCAGCTTGTGCTTCATCCAGCCTGGCATTTCATATGATGTATTCTGCATATACGTTAAATAAGCAGGGTGACAATATACAGCCGTGATGGACTCGTTTCTCGATTTGGAACCAATCTGTTGTTCCATGTCCATTTCTAACTCTTGCTTCTTGACCTGCATACAGATTTCTCAGGAGTCAGGTAAGGTGGTCTGGTATTCCTGTCTCTTTATGAATTTTCCACAGTTTGTGGTGAACTGAACTGAACACAAAGGCTTTAGCATAGTCAATAAAGCAGAAGTAGATGTTTTTCTGGAACTCTCTTGCTTTTCTGATGATCCAGTGGATGTTGCAATTTGATCTCTGGTTCCTCTGCCTTTTCTAAATCCAGCTTGAACATCTGGAAGTTCACAGTTCACATACTGTTGAATCCTGGCTTGGAGAATTTTGAGCATTACTTTGCTAGTGTGTGAGACGAGTGCAATTGTGTGGTAGTTTGAACATTCTTTGGCATTGCCGTTCTTCGGGATTGGAATGAAAACTGACCTTTTCCAGTCCTGTGGCCACTGCTGAGCTTTCCAAATTTGCTGGCATATTGAGTGTAGCACTTTCACAGCATCATCTTTTAGAATTTGAAATAGCTCAACTGGAATTCCATCACCTCCACTAGTTTTGTTTGTAGTGATGCTTCCTAAGGCCCACTTGACTTCACATTCCAGGATGTCTGGCTCTAGGTGAGTGATCACACCACTGTCGTTATCTGGGTCATGAAGTTCTTTTTTGTACAGTTCTGTGTATCTTGCCACCTCTTCTTAATATCTTCTGCTTCTGTTAGGTCCATACCATTTCTGTCCTTTATTGTGCCTAGCTTTGCATGAAATGTTCCCTTTGTATCTCTAATTTTCTTGAAGAGATAGCTAGTGTGTGCACTTGGTGTCTTTCATTTATGTGGTTGAAAAGTGAAGTTACTCATCCTTACATATTTGGTGATCTTTGTTTATCTGTTCATATAAACAAGGATCTAACCATATTCTCAATCTTGTTTGCTCATTAGAGTTGCCTTGGGAGCTTTAAAAAAGCCCTGATACCATACCATAGACCAATTAAATAAGACTATCTAGAAGCAGTATTTATGCCAAGCAGGGCCCTGTGAGTATGGAGGCCTTTTTGTCCCTCACTTCTTATAGGCAGGATTCCAATGCCCATGACCTTCCTGAGTTCCAAAGGGCAGAACAATTGCTAATAAAGGGAGGAGCAGCTACAAAACCACCTGAGGCAAGATTAAAGAGACCCGAGAGGCTCATCAATATTAGGAGAACAGATCACCTAAGGCCCTGCACAGACCCTAATCTTGTCAAAAACCCTGCCTTTTTGAAACTTTGTGGAAGAAAGAATATGACTATTACTGCCTTGATCCTTATCACTTACTCCTGCCTGACTATATAACCTTTCCCTACTCACCAGGAAGAGGGACACAGTTCTTCAGGTACTTGCCTACTGTGTTCCCCCTTTGCCTGGCAAAGTAACAAACCCTCTCTTTCCTTCTTCTCCATAACTCTGTCTCCATATTGCTGTTTGGCATTAGTGCACAGAGAACCAAGATTTTGGCATCAGTGCCCCAGCATTTGAATTTTTCTCTTTTTATTTCTTTTTTAGGGATTTGATTTACACACAGTATAGTACAAAGATTTTAAGTGTACTGTTCAGTAGACCTTTACCTGAGTCATATACATATATATACAACACATTGTGAGTCATATAAAGACATAGACCAAAGATTGGAAAACATTTTCTGTAAAGGGCCAAATGTTTTTGATTTTATGGTCCAGTCACTGTCTGTCACAACTACTGAGCTCTTGTAGTACAAAAGCAGTGAAGGATAATATGTAAATGAATGAGCATTTCTGACCCCTGATACAGGCCATTTCTAGCACTCCAGAAACTCTTTGGCCCTCCCAGTTAATACTCTTCCAAAGATAACCTCTGTTTATTGTCAGTATTTAAAGCTATCCAAGTGATTATAATATACACTGACTGATCAAAATTAATAGATGTGTGTATTCAGTTCAGTTCAGTTCCATTCAGACGCTCAGTCGTGTCCGACTCTTTGCGACCCCATGAATTGCAGTATACCAGGCCTCCCTGTCCATCACCAACATCTGGAGTTTACTCAAACTCATGTCCATTGAGTTGGTGATACCATCCATCCATCTCATCCTCTGTCATCCCATTCTCCTCCTGCCTAGAAGCCTTCCCAGCATCAGGGTCTTTTCCAATGAGTCAACTCTTTGCATGAGGTGGCCAAAGTATTGGAGTTTCAGCTTCAGCATCGGTCCTTCCAATGAACACCCAGGACTGATCTCCTCTAGGATGGACTGGTTGGATCTCCTTGCAGTCCAAGGGACTCTCCAGAGTCTTCTCCAACACCACAGTTCAAAAGCATCAATTTTTCGGTGCTCAGCTTTCTTCACAGTCCAACTCTAACATCCATACATGACCACTGGAAAAACCATAGCCTTGACTAGATGGACCTTTGTTGGCAAAGTAATGTCTCTGCTTTTTAATATGCTGTCTAGGTTGGTCATAACTTTCCTTCCAAGGAGTAAGTGTCTTTTAATTTCATGGCTGCAATCACCATCTGTAGTGATTTTGGAGCCCCCAAAAATAAAGTCTGACACTGTTTCCACTGTTTCCCCATCTATTTCCCATGAAGTGATGGGACAAGATGCCACGATCTTAGTTTTCTGAATGTTGAGCTTTAAGCCAACTTTTTCACTCTCCTCCTTCACTTTCATCAAGAGGCTTTTTAGTTCCTCTTCACTTTCTGCCATAAGGGTGGTGTCATCTTCATATCTGATGTTATTGATATTTCTCCCAGCAATCTTGATTCCAGCTTGTGCTTCTTCCAGCCCAGCATTTCTCATGATGTACTCTGCATATAAGTTAAATAAGCAGGGTGACAATTTACAGCCTTGATGTACTGCTTTTTCTATTTGGAACCAGTCTGTTGTTCCATGTCCAGTTCTAACTGTTGCTTCCTGACATGCATATAGGTTTCTCAAGAGGCTGGTCAGATGGTCTGCTATTCCCATCTCTTTCAGAATTTTCCACAGTTTATTGTAATCCACACAAAGGCTTTGGCATAGTCAATAAAACAGAAATAGATCTGTGTACTAACAGATCTTAAGTAAAATTTCCTATTTCCTGTGTGTTGACTCAGGGTTCTGGGAAAAAGCATTAAGGAAGCTGTAAAAGATCCTTGCTTCTTGGAAGAAAAGCCGTGGCAAACTGAGACAGCATATTAAAAAGCAGAGACATCGCTTTGACAACAAAGGTCTATATAGTCAAAGCTATGGTTTTCCAGTAGTCATGTATGGGTGTAAGAGTTGGGCCATAAGAAGGCTGAGCACTGAAAAATTGATGCTTTTGAACTGTGGTATTGGAGCAGACTCTTAAGGGTCCCTTGGACTGCAAGGAGACCAAACCAATCAATCCTGTGTGTGTGTGTGTGTGTGTGTGTGTGTGTGTGTGTGTGTGTGTGTGTGAAAGTTGCTCAGTCATTTCCAACTCTTTGCAACCCCATGGACTATATAGTCCATGGAATTCTACAAGACTGAATTCTCCAAGCAGAATCCTGGAGTGGTAGCCTTTCCCTTCTCCAGGGGAACTTTCCAACCCAGGGATCGAACCCAGGTCCCCTGCATTGCAGGCAGATTCTTAACCAGTGAGCCACCAGGGAAGCCCCAATCAATCCTAAAGGAAATCAGTCCTGAATATTCATTGGAAGGACTGATGCTGAAGCTGAGACTCCAGCACTTTGGCGACCTCATGCAAGGAGCTGACTCATTAGCAAAGACCCTGATGCTTGGAAAGATTGAAGGCAGGAGGACAAGGGGACGACAGAGGATGAGATGGTTAGATGGCATTGGACAATGGACGTGAGTTTGAGCAAGCTCTAGGAGATGTTGAAGGGCAAGGAAGACTGGCGTGCTGCAGTCCATGGGTTTGCAAACAGTAGGACACGGCTGAGCGACTGAACAACAGTGTCACCTGAACACCTTGAAGATACCTGTGGAACTCTCCCAGAACAGACTCACACTTTAACTGAAGAAAATAACACAATCAGGTGCTTTGAAAAATTACCGCTGAAAGCTGCTCCCTGACTCTTACTTTGAATATTCTCTTTATGGATTTTCTTCCACTCTCACCTATAGCTGCCTCCAATCATTATGTCTTCCTGAGATCAGAGGTCTCTTTCACATCTACACAGAGCTTTCATTTACTCAGTTCTGTTAAGATCCACCATTAATTTTTTCCCATTTGAATTCTAGCTTCCAAAATTTGCTTGATCCAGTAGCTTATTAATTATCATCAGGAGCTCAAGTTCCTTCCACTCTACTGTCCATAGGCTTCATCCTTTTGCTATTCCTCTTGGGTGATGTGACAGATTACACTGTCACTGTTTCTCTGCTTCTGGGAAGGGTGGGGCAGAGAGACACACAGAGGCTACAAGCCACAGTGTGAGAGACAGACAACCCTGAAAGGGAGGCAAGGAGGGAGAAAGGAAGAAAGGAAAGGCTCATCCTCTTTACTTTTTTCTCTGTGGCTGCCAGCCCACCAAACCTCCTCCTCCAGTATTCACCTTTTCATTCTCTCCACCCACCTCCTTGAGAGATTGACAACTAAATGAAACTCATTTCAGAGATGACTCCAGCAAGCAGTCAGGGAGGGGAATCCCAGCAACGAATAGGGGAGGCGGGAGCATGGACAACTGCATTTAAGGTTCTGTGAGCCTTTGAGCCAGCCCCTGCTCTCTGGCTTCTGAAAGGATGCTAACTTCTTAAAGACTCAATTAGGGCCTCAGATTCCCACCTTACAAGAGACCCAGAGAGCAAGTAGAGACAAGCCCAGGCAGCAGTGTCTCAGCAGAGACTCCCTGAAATCTTGGTACAGGGAGAACCCTGAGTCTGTCACATTCTATCAACCAAGAAAGTGAAACACATCTTTCTTTCCACATCAGAGAAAGGGATTCCCAGGGAAGAGAGAACTGGTTCTGGTTCTTTCCCAGGGCTTTGTCATAAGTAGCAGCCTTCATCTGCCACCTTGCCTCATCAGCTGAGTTCCCACGAAAACATTACATTGAAGCTAATAACTGTTGCACTTTATGACATCTGCTCGATTTATTACAGTTATTCATATCTGAACATTTTTGATAGTACAGCCTTCCCCAGTATAAACAGAATTTTTTCCCAGAATGAATACTTAAATTGTTTCTTCTAGGGTGTGTAAATCAGCAACTGAGGTCAAGCCTACAACATTAATGATTCTTTTCTCATCAGCCTCTGTGGATCTCACAAGCAGAAGTTGCACTTTTTCCTTGGGGTTTCAAGTTAAGAAGAGAGTATTCAGAACCAAGGGTAAAGGATGTAGTGTGAAATCCAAGAAGAGTGGTGCAGTCTTGTCTAGGAGTTTGTGGGAACATCTTCACCTTGTAATGATACCCCCAATCACTGGTATGTCAGGGATTCGGTGCTCCCTCCCAGGCTGCCCCCTGAAGCCATCTTTCAAGTGGACTTCATCTACTTGTCAATCATCTGAGGGAATGGCGGAGATTAGAATGGAGGAGGAGGTTTGGGAGGCTGGCAGCAGCAAAGCAAAAGATCAAGGAGGACAGGATGATCTGTTCTTCCCTCTCCCCTTTCAAGGCTGTCTAGATTGATCTCTTTTCTTCTTGTTACAAAGATGCAACAAGACTAAACTTCAGCTGAGTTTCTCAAATTGTGATTCATTGCTCCGTGTGCCCCTCCTCCTTGACTCTGAGATTAACAGGGGAAGGGATATTCCACATATACAAAACAACATGTGCAAAGTCCCAGAGACTCGAGAGAGCAAGTAGCTATTGAGGAACTGTTAGTAGTCAAGTATGGCTCTAAAGGAGAATACTAGGGGTGTGGAGGGCAAAGAACAGAAGGTAGGGGCCCATGCTAGAGATATGTGTACAGAGATAAGTAGAAACCAATTGTGCAGAGTTGTATAGGCCAGCATGAAAACTTTGAACTTTATCTGAAGATCAATGGGGGTCCACTGAAGGACATTAAGTAGGAGAATAGCAGGGTCAGGTGAGATTTAGTAAGATCTTTTTTGACTGCTGCTGGTAGAAGTGAATGGCAAGGAATAAGACTGGTAGCAGAGAGGCCATTTAGAAGGTAATTAAAATAATTCAAGCAATGTATCATGTCCTGGACAAACGTAATGAAAATGGGAAGTCCAGTTTCTCTAACACCACAGCCAAAGACAAATTAGGATAAAACTTTATGAAACAAATTTCATAGGATTCGGTTTGTGATTAAATATGGGGATGTGGAAGAGGAAGGGATATATCTTGATTGGTTTCTAGCTTGGATGTCTAAATGGATGGTTGTGCCATTTGTTAATTAGGGTTATGGTTTGGTCTTGAGAATGAGGCCTGTGATGAATTTAGTTTGGGGAAATCCAACTAGAGATATTCAAGAAGTTGGATATTATAGATCTCAGGTTAGCAGAAAGACCTGATCGAGAAATGTATATTTGGGAATCATCACATATAGATTATAATTGAATTTAGCAACAAAGAAATCCTTGGTAATTTTAGAAATAACACCTTTAATAAAGTTGCAGGTAAGTTTTCAATGGGGTGGAAGAAAGTACATGGGATCCTATCTGATGAACTTTTACAAACCACGAATTTTCACTGAAGCCAATCTACCTCCTGGTGAGATTTTTCTCTAGCAGTCAGTTTTCATCAGGCTTGGTGAGTGAGGACAATGGAAGAATAGCTTGTATAAATTGGACTTGAGAATGACAGAGAGAAGGAGCTGGAAATGTTGACAAGCGAGCAGGAAGTAGAAGGAACTAAAGTTCTAAAAGAGTGTGAAAACCAAGTATTTTCATAATAGATGAATAAGTAAGCTATAACAATAGCAGTTGCAGTTAGAGAATGGAATGTTTAAATTTAAGATATCACAGTGAATTAATTATAAGTATAATCAGTGGAGCAGACAGCTGAAGTCCAGTGAAGGAGGAAGCCATTTCTGGTGAGGAAGACAAGGGTGTTGGATGGATCTTCATAGGGATATTGTAGTTACCCTAAAGAATACCAGATCTCAGAATAGAGAGGAAGACTGTGGGCCTGGAAACATAATCTTCATTGAAGAGAAGAGTAAAGACATCAATGTTGAAGTGAGGAAAATAATTCAAGCCATTATTACATCTTCTTTTCCTAGCCCTGGGCCTGACACAGAGTAACATCATGGGTGAACAAATGAATGAACTAATAATCTAAGGGATTCTGAGTCCTAGAAAAACATGGGGCCCAGTCAAGGTGATTTTTGTTGCAGACACACGTTTAGGCTCAATAGGGTGAAGACAGAGGTTCTCCTAATTTCCCAAAGTCATCCTAAAAGAAGTGGGTGGAGTCCCTAAGGATTTATTCCACATTGGCCTTGGAACTGGTCACTACTGCTCTGAATCCTACTTAAGAGATTTTTCCACAAGCCTCCCATGGGAACATTGATGAGCCTAAGTCTATGGAGGCTGGACTCTGGAAAAAGATGGCGACATCTACTATACCACCCTGGACACGTCTACTCTCTATGTGCACACACCATTTGGCCTGGCTAGAGCTCAGGGCTTTGGAGTGTTTGCTCTTTGAGGACCCCTTAGAGAACCCTCTGAGGATAGAGCTGTCCCTCCACAGATCTCGTTACACAAGAATGTGGGGTCTCCTGATCTGAGCAGGCTTTTAACACACCCTAAATCTTTGCTGCCACATACATGGGCACTCCAAATTCGGAACATAAAGACTGCATTTCCTAGTAGGAGAGCCTTCTATTCACTGACTTCCTATTATTCTGATGTTACTTTGTATAAGGGTTATAGATATAAATAATTGCAACAGAATTTTCAAGAGCAAACATTATTGCTATAGACTGAAAACACAAAACAAAAATAATTCTATTAGTGGGTTGAAATGATAATATTAGGCTATGTAATTTTTTTTCTGCTATGGTAACTACAGAATGAAAAATAACAAATAAAATATTAAAGGTGGACATGAGGACTGGGCAGAGCAAAACTTAGTCATTGTTGTGAAAAGCTCACTTCCCACTCTAACAATCTTTGCCTCCACACAGACTGAAAGCAAATGTCTGAAGTCAGTGTACCTTACACTGCAGTGTGCCTGCAACCACCCTGAGGATCTTGAGAAAATGCAAATTTTGACTCAGAGAGCCTGGGCCAGACCTGAGATGCTGCATTTCCAAGTTCCCAAGTGCTGCTGCTGCTGGTTCCTGGCTGCAGCTGGACTAGCAGAGACCGAACAAGTCTCAGGCTAAACTCTAAATGGGCCAGGCCGGGGCAGCTGCCTAGCTCCCGGTGGGAAATGCCCAGGTGGGAGTGCCATTCCTGGGTTCCAGGTAAACTATGGTCACAATAATGATCACAGTTGAGGCTCAGAGCAGGGATTCCAGGGCCCATCTGTAGCACCTACATGTCTTCCCTTGTGGAGTTCTGGACTAGAGAGGTAGGCACCTGAGTCATGCTGGAGGAGATGGAAACCACAGCTCCATTACTGGTAATATCTGAATGAGAGACCTCGGCTGAGATGAGCAGTCACCCTGGGCTGGCTGGCCCCTCATCCCAATTCTGCAGATGGGCCCACCCTGGCTGGTCAGTCCCCTGCCTTCTCCTGAGGGTCAGGCCCCTTTCTGCTGGGCAGAGAGTAGATTATAAAAGCTGCACTGAGTCCTGAATCTGGGCTGCCCCTGAAACACAGCCCAGGGAGGGGGGAAGGAAATTATTTTCCATGCTTATCTTCCTCCCCCACTGCACACATTCTCATACCTACACACTAACTAAGCAGCAAGCTTTCTCAGGGTTGGGATTCAATCTGCATTGTTCAGCATAGTAGTTACTGCTAGAATATTGCCCAATGCCTAGTAAATGTTCAAAAATACTTGGTGAATGAATGAACTTTCAGACAACTCTATGAGGTAGATATTATTTTATCCCCATCTTTCCAACAAGGAAACAGAGGCACAGAGTGGTCAAACAACATGCACAAATAACCTGCCTTATTTCAGTCAATGAAACATTGCCCTTTTCTCATAGGTTTCCAAATGCCACCGCCTGGAAATGTCCATTCAATCAATAATGCCCAGCATGCATTTTCCCTTCCTCCTTTCTAACAGAACCCTACATTTTGTTTATGAGACTATTCCTTTCATGTTGATTATATTGGGCATTGGGTGAACCTGACCCTTTTAAGCATCTGAGAATTGATTGGCTTGAGATAATCCATCCTCTTTGCCCATAACTAGTTCAGAAATGGGAATGAGAAGCGAAAAATTGGCTAACAGGTTCCAAGAGAGTTTTAGTTCATTCTTTTGGCATAATTTCCACCAGTAATGCTCTCCCCGCTTCTGAAAGCAAGAGAGAAAGCAAGTAACACAGTGATTTCTCTGCTTGGCACATGCAGGCACCTGGGAAGTAAGGACAGAAACAGCCCCTCCCCTCAAAGAGTTCACAGTTCAGTGGGAGACAGCCAAGTCACCAGCCCTGACAACACACTATAGCATCATAGTGTGTGGGGTGGGGAAGCGAGGACTGGACTACAGCATCTCCGAGAACGAGGCCCATCTTCAGATATTCAGACCATCAGTACCTATACTTTCTCCCAGAGTGGCACTGCCTCCCTAGCATTACTGTCGTCTAGGCCCATAGCCACCTCCATGGCCTTTACCTAGATTCCAAATGCTTTTGGCCCCTTGTTCGTTTGCCCTGACACTTGTCAAAACTACAACTTGTAAAGCTTCTCCCTACCCACACATGTCCTTCCCTAAAGCACTTCTTGGAGAAAAGCCCAGGCAATCCAATCCTTTCCTATTCTGACCTAAGGTGTTGTCTGGTCACCTCTGGGGACAATAATGCAGCTGGCAAAATCACTAAACTTTTCCAAAGAAGTAAAACTAAGGACTGAAGACTTGTGCTGCAGTTACCTCATTCCTGTTGCCTGTTACTAGAGACCTCCCTGTGTGCCACTAATGTTTAGCCTTGTTTAGTTTCCTGTCTGTTGTATTGCTAGCACCTAGTAGAGTACTTTGTCTGTAATAAATATTTGTGGGAGGGATTTCTTGCTAACCTCAGTCAGATTTTTCCAATAGAATTTGAACAGGAGCCTGTATTCTGGGAGTTTAAATGTTTGCCCAAATTAATAAACCTGCACTCATATTCAGCTGGCCATCCTTGATTATTCCCCAGTGTCTTCCATCTAGTCAAAGCTATGATTTTTCCAGTAGTCATGTATGGATGTGAGAGTTGGACTATAAAGAAAGCTGAACACTGAAGAATTGGTGCTTTTGAACTGTGGTGTTGGAGAAGACTCTTGAGAGTCCCTTGGACTGCAAGGAGATCCAACCAATCCATCCTAAAGGAAATCAGTCTTGAATATTCATTGGAAGGACTGATGCAAAGCTGAAACTCCAATACTTTGGCCATCTGATGTGAAAAACTGACTCATTGGAAAAGACCCTGATGCTGGGAAAGATTGAAGGCGGGAGGAGAAGGGGACGACAGAGGATGAGATGGTTGGATGGTATCACCAACTCAATGGACATGAGTTTGAGCCAGCTCTGGGAGTTGGTGATGGACAGGGAGGCCTGGCGTGCTGCAGTCCATGAGGTTGCAAAGAGTCAGACATGACTGAGTGACTGAACTGAGCTGAACTGAGAACCCTGGAAGGAAATAAAGGTGAGTGGAGATGCATTGGTTCTCTATGGCTACTATAACAAACGAACATAAACTTAGGGACTTAACACACATTTATGATGTTAGATCAAAATGAGTCTTACCAGGCTATATGCTTCTTCTGAAGCTCTAGAGAAGAATCTGTTTCCTTGCCTTTTTCACCTTCTACAGTCTTCCTGCATCCCTTGGCTCCTGGCCCCCTTCCTCCATCTCCAAGCCTGCAATGCTGGACTGAGTCCTTCTCAACCTACCATATCTCTGGTTTTCTCTTTGGCCCCCATTTTCTACTTACAAGGATATTTGTGATTACATTGGGCTCACCCAGATAATTCAGGGTCATCTCCCTATTTGAAGGGCAGCAGACTAGAAAACTTAATTCCCTTTACCATCTAAGACAATATGTCCACAAGTTCTAGTTGAAGAGGGTGTAGACATCTCTGGGGCCCATTATTCTGCCTACCTCAGGAGGAATTCTGAAGCCCCAAAGTCTCATGTTCCTGGATGACAGCCATACTTGCCTCTTCTTCTGAGCATTTCTGTGCCCAGTGCCACCCACCCCCAATCCTTGGGTCTCATTTTTCTTCCTGTCCTCCCTCCTTCCCTCTTTCTCTGCTTTCTCCTCCTCTCTCTGTGCATTGTTTCCTTCTCCTTGGCCTAAAAGCTAAGTTTTTCCCACATGAAAAATAACTTATCACAACCTTTATCAACCCCAAATCCCCTCCAGCTACATCTGTCTCCTTTTCTTGTAAACAAAATGTTCTTCACATGTACTATCTTTCTTCCCTCCTTCCTTCCTTATCAGTCCATTGCAATTTGTCCCCTTCTCCTATCACTCCACAAAAAGTGCTGTTACAAATGTCACCAAAGACTTCTTTGTCCATCAATCCAGAAGAGATTTTGTTAGTCCTTGTTCTTTCTGAAATCAGCAGCAGCAGATGACAGCCTGGAACATTCCCACCCCTCCACCCTTCTAGAAACACGCCCTCTGCTTCTGTGCATAGCACCACTTCTTCCTGGTTTTTCCTGGACTAGTCTAGTTGTCCATTTGTAGCCTCCCATGATGGCTCCTGCCAGTAAACTCTTCTCATGTCCCATGTCTGGGGGTGTGGGGCAGAGATGGGGGCTGCAGGAGGTCCTAAACTTTCAATTACCACCTTCACTACATTGATGAAGCCTTGATCCTTGATGGCTGTCTTGAGTCCAGGCCTCAACGTGGAGCTCTAGAACCTTGATATCCAGTTGCCTCCAGGACACACCACCAACCATGTCCCATGGACACCTCCATTGTCATATGTCTAGTGTTAAACTCATCATCTTCCACTCAAGCCTGCTTGTCCAGTCTTTCCCACGTCCAGAAATGTTACCCACATCCTCTTGTCACTCAAGTCAGATGCCTGGTTGTCATCTTTGATGCCTCCTGTTCACGAGGCCCAATATCCAGTCAGTTTTCATATATTAATAATCTCAGCTTCTAAATCTCTCTTAGGTCACCCCCTCTTCTCTACTCATAGATTCACTCACTACTCTAATTTTTCCTGATCTGCCATCTCATTTGGCATAGTGGCTGGTGCCTCGGAAGCTCTCAGTATTAGTCTTGTTATTATCACGGTCATTTACAGCCCATTCACTTACATAATTTGACCTCATAATCCTCTGTAAATCTTTCATCCTCTGCCAAATTATGCTGAGTTAGGATTTTGGGGAAAGGGTTCACACCCTATTCATTCGTTTAGCCCATGGTCATTTCTTGAGGCTTTTACTCTGTTTCATGTGCTGAGCTAGTGTCTATGAATGTGGAGAGACGAGAAGGAGGTGAAAAGGAGGAAACTCAAATGCCTATGACATGTCAGGTAATGAATACACATTTGTTCTATTGAAACACCAGTATCCCTCCTCCTTTAGAAGCAGACTTTTCCCCAAGGAAGATAGTTTGTTCCCAGACAACAACCAAGATGAAATTTTAAAAAAAATCAAAATTTAAAGCCATAAATTACCAATCCATCTCAGAAAGCATATAATTGCATTGAGAAATGTGATAATACCTTACATTTTGCTCTGATCTGATTACAGCTCAAGGGATAAATATGAGTATGGCAGTCAGAATTGACCCTAGCAGGCACCAGAAATCTGGGGCTTCAGGAGCATTGAATTTCCCTGCCCTCAGTGCCTACCTTGCTGCTATTCACACCCCAAATGCACAGAGCACATTTCTTCATGTAAACAATAAAAGCTATTTTAGACTCTCGATTTGCACTCAGACACATTTGACTTCAACTCCAATAATTAGTTTGGCTAGAATCCTGGATTATCAGGCGCAGGAGCTCCCTAAAATATCACATAGTTTAAGATCCTCATTATATAGGGGAACATTTGAGACATAGAAATGAGAGGGCTTATCCTAAGTCAGTAACAGTGGGTTTTTTTTTCTGGTTTTATCAATATATAATCGATGTACATCACTGTATAAGTTTAAGATATACAGCATAAAGTTTGACATATATATATTGTGAAGTGATCACTACAATAAGTTTAGTTAGCATTTGTCATCTCATAGAGCTACAACAAAAGGAAACACAAAGGAAAAAAAAAAATGTCCATTCTGATAAGAGATTCTGATGAGAGTTCAGGATTTGCTCTCTTAGTCATGGTGGAGAGGTGTAACAGAATGTGGTCCACTAGAGAAGGGAATGGCAAACCACTTCAGTGTTCTTGCCTTGAGAACCCCATGAACAGTATGAAAAGGCAAAATGATAGGACGCTGAAAGATGAACTCCCCAGGTCGGTAGGTGCCCAATATGCTACTGGAGATCAGTGGACAAATAACTCCAGAAAGAATGAAGGGATGGAGTCAAAGCAAAAACAACATCCAGTTGTGGATGTGACTGGTGATAGAAGCAAGGTCCGATGCTGTAAAGAGAAATATTGCTTAGGAACCTGGAATGTTAGGTCCATGAATCAAGGCAAATTGGAAGTGGTCAAACAGGAGATGACAAGAGTGAACATCGACATTCTAGGAAACAGTAAACTAAAATGGACTGGAATGGGTGAATTTAACTCAGATGACCATTGTATCTACTACTGTGGGCAGGAACGCCTTAGAAGAAACGGAGTAGCCATCATGGTCAACAAGAGAGTCCAAAATGCAATACTCGGATGCAATCTCAAAAAGGACAGAATGATCTCTGCTCGTTTCCAAGGCAAACCATTCAATATCACAGTAATCCAAGTCTATGCCCCGACCAGTAACGCTGAAGAAGCTAAAGTTGAATGGTTCTATGAAGACCTCCAAGACCTTCTAGAACTAGCACCCCAAAAAGATGTCCTTTTCATTATAGGGGACTGGAATGCAAAAGTAGGAAGTCAAGAAACACTGGGAGTAACAGACAAATTTGGCTTTGGAATACAGAATGAAGCAGGACAAAGCCTAATAGAGTTTTGCCAAGAGAATGCACTGGTCATAGCAAACACCCTCTTCCATCAACACAAGAGAAAACTCTACACATGGGCATCACCAGATGCCCAACACTGAAATCAGATTGCTTATATTTCTTTGCAGCCAAAGATGGAGAAGCTCTCTACAGTCAGAAAAACAAGACCAGGGGCTGACTGTGGCTCAGATCACCAACTCCTTATTGCAAAATTCAGACTTAAATTGAAGCAAGTGGGGAAAACCACTAGACCATTCAGGTATGACCTAACCTAAATCAAATCCCTTATGATTATACAGTGGAAGTGAGAAATAGATTTAAGGGACTAGATCTGATAGACAGAGTGCCTGATGAATTATGCACGGAGGTTCATGACATTGTATAGGAGACAGGGATCAAGATCATCCCCCAAAAAAATAAATACAAAAAAGCAAAATGGCTGTCTCAGGAGGCCTTACAAGCAGCTGTGAAAAGAAGAGAAGTGAAAAGCAAAGGAGAAAAGGAAAGATGTACCCATTTGAATGCAGAGTTCCAAAGAATACCAAGGAGAGATAAGAAAGCCTTCCTCAGCAATCAATGCAAATAAATAGAGGAAAACAATAGAATGGGAAAGACTAGAGATCTCTTCAAGAAAATCAGAGATACCAAAGGAATATTTCATGCAAAGATGGGCACAATAAAAGACAGAAATGTTATGGACCTAACAGAAGCAGAAGATATTAAGAAGAGGTGGCAAGAATACACAGAAGAACTGTACAAAAAAGATCTTCATGACCCAGATAATCATGATAGTGTAATCACTCACCTAGAGCCAGACATCCTGGAATGTGAAGTTAAGTGGGCCTCAGGAAGCATCACTATGAACAAAGCTAGTGGAGGTGATGGAATTCCAGTTGAGCTATTTCAAATCCTAAAAGTTGATGCTTTGAAAGTGCTGCACTCAATATGCCAGCACATTTGGAAAACTCAGCAGTGGCCACAGGACGGGAAAAGATCAGTTTTCATTCCAATCCCAAGGAAAGGCAATGCCAAAGAATGCTCAAACTACCACACAGTTGCACTCATCTCACACACTAGTAAAGTAATGATCAAAATTCTCCAAGCTAGACTTCAATAGTACATGAACTGCGAACTTCCAGATGTTCAAGCTGGTTTTAGAAAAAGCATAGGAACAAGATATCAAATTGCCAACATCCGTTGGATCATCAAAAAAGCAAGAGAGTTCCAGAAAAACATCTATTTCTGCTTTATTGAATATGCCAAAGCCTTTGACCACGTGGATCACAATAAACTGTGGAAAATTCTGAAAGAGATGGGAATACTAGACTACCTGACCTCTCTCTTGAGAAGCCTGCCTCAGGAAGCAACAGTTAGAACTGGACATGGAACAACAGACTGGTTCCAAATAGGAAAAAGACTACTTCAAGGCTGTATATTGTCACCCTGCTTATTTAACTTATATGCAGAGTACATCATGAGAAATGCTGGGCTGGAGGAAGCACAAGCTGGAATCAAGATTGCTGGGAGAAATATCAATAACCTCAGATATGCAGATGACACCACCCTTAAGGCAGAGAGTGAAGAGGAACTAAAAAGCCTCTTGATGAAAGTGAAAGAGGAGAGTGAAAAAGTTGGCTTAAAGCTCAACATTCAGAAAAGTAAGATCATGGCATCCTGTCCCATCACTTCATGGCAAATAGATGGGGAAACAGTGGAAACAGTGGCTGACTTTATTTTTCTGGGCTCCAAAATTACTACAGATGGTGACTGCAGCCATGAAATTAAAAGGCGCTTACTCCTTGGAAGGAAAGTTATGACCAAGCTAGACAACACATTAAAAAGCAGAGATATTACTTTGTCAACAAAGGTCCATCTAGTCAAGGATATGGTTTTTCCAGTAGTCATGTTTGGATGTGAGAGTTGGACTATAAAGAAAGCTGCATGCCATAGAACTGATGCCTTTGAACTGTGGTGTTGGAGAAGACTCTTGAGAGTCCCTTGGACTCCAAGGAGATCCAACCAGTCCATCCTAAAGGAGATCAGTCCTGGGTGTTCATTGGAAGGACTGATGTTGAAGCTGAAACTCCAATACTTTGGTCACGTGATGCGAAATGCCGACTCATTTGAAAAGACCCTGATGCTGGGAAAGATTGAGGGCAGGAGGAGAAGGTGATGACAGAGGATGAGATGGTTGGATCACATCACAGACTCAATGGACATGGGTTTTAGTAAACTCCGGGAGTTGGTGATGGACAGGGAGGCCTGGCGTGCTGCGGTTCATGGGGTCGCAAAGGGTCAGACTGAGCGACTTAACTGATCATCAAAGTGAAAGTCACTCAGTGGTGTCCAACTCTTTGCAACCCCATGGACTATATAGTCCATGGAATTCTCCAGGACAGAATACTGGTGTGGGTAGCCTTTCCCTTCTCCAGGGGATCTTCCCAACCCAGGGATCAAATCCAGGTCTCCCACATTGCAAGTGGATTCTTTACCACCTGAGCCAAAAGGGAAGCCCAGGAATACTGAGTATCATGTATATCATATGGCAGTGTTAATAGGTTGTCATGTTGTACATTCCACCCTCAGTAGTTATCTATCTCATAACTGGAAGTTTGTACCTTTTGACAGCTACTGCTAAGTCGCTTCAGTTGTGTCTGACTCTTTGTGACCCTATGTACTGTAGCCCACGAGGCTCCTCTGTCCATGGGATATTCTAGGCAAGAATACTGGAGTGGGTTGACATTTCCTCCTCCAGGGTATTTTCCTGACCAAGGAATCAAACCGGCTTCTAGCTCCGGTGTTGGCAGGCAAATTCTTCTCCACTAGCGCCACCTACCGTCCTCCGATTCCACCTCCCTTCCTGCTCCAGCTCTGTTAACTACAATTCTGATCTCTCCTTTAGGAATGTGTTTGTTTGTTTGTCCTCATATAAGTGAGATCATACATAATTTGTCTCTCTCTGCCTGACTTATTTCACTTAGCATAATGCCCTCAAAGTTCATCTTTGCTGTTGCAAATGGCAGGATTTCTTTTTTTTTTTTTTAATGTGTTGATAATATCCTACTGTGTGTATGTGCATGTGAGTGTGTGTATCACATCTTCATCCATTCATCCATCAGTGAACACTTAGGTCGTCTCCTTGTCTTGGCTATTATAAATAATGCTGCTATGAATGTGGTGGTGTATGTATCTTTTTGAGTTAGTGCTTTCATTTTAGGGGGACTCTAGTCTCAGAAGTGGAATTGCTGAATCACATAATAGTTTTATTTTTAATTTTTTGAGGATCCTCCATGCAGTTTTTCAGTTTATTTTTTTAATTGGAGGAAAATTGCTTTACAATGTTGTATTGGTTTCTGCCATACAACAATGCACATCAGCCATAATTGTACTTATAACCCCTCCCGCCCCCCATCCCCTCCCTTTAGGCCCACCAGGCTGGGCTCCCTGTGTTACAGAGCAACTTCTCATCAGCTGTTCTATGCATGATAGTGTATATATGTTGATGCTACTCTCTTCATTCATCCCACTCTCTCTTTTCCTCACTGTGTCCCCAAGTCTGTTCTCTACATCTGCATCTCCATTCCTTCTCTGCAAATAGGTACATCAATACCATTTTTCTAGAGTCCATATATATGCATTCATATGCAATATTTGTTTTTCTCTTTATGACATACTTCAGGCTCTAGGTTCATCCACCTCACTAGGATTGACTGAAATTCATTCTTCTTTATGAATGAGTAGTGTACCACATCTTCTTTATCCGTTCATCTGTCGATGGACATCTAGGTTGCTTCCATGTCCTGGCTATTGTAAATATTGCTGCAATGAACATTGGGGTATATGTGTCTTTTAGAATTGTGGTTTTCTCAGGATCTATGCCCAGTATTGCCCAGTAATAGGATTGCTGGGTCATATGACAGGTTTATTCCTAGTTTTTTAAGGAATCTCCATACCATTTTCCATAATGGCTGTAACAATTTATATTCCCACCAACAGCATAGGAGGGTTCCCTTTTCTCCACATCCTCTCCAGCACTTATTGTTTGTAGATTTTTTGATGATGGCCATTCCGGCTGGTGTGAGGTGATACTTACTGTAGTTTTGATTTGCATTTCTCTAATAATGAGTGATGCTGAGCATCTTTTCATGTGTTTATTGGCCATCCATATGTGTTCTTCGGAGAAATGTCTGTTTAGGTCTTCTGCCCATTTTTTGATTTGGCTGTTTATTTTTCTGATACTGAGCTGTATAAGCTGCTTATATATTTTGGAGACTAATCCTTCCATATTGTTTTATAGTGTCTGTACCAGTTTACAATCCCACCAGCAGTGCAAAGGGTTACGTTTTCTCCACATCCTCACCAGTATTTGTTAGGATCTCTTGAATTTTTTTTTTCTTTTCCATTTATTTTTATTAGTTGGAGGCTAATTACTTTACAATATTGTAGTGGTTTTTGCCATACATTGACATGAATCAGCCATGGATTTACAAGTGTTCCCCATCCCGATCCCCCCTCCCGCCTCCCTCCCCATCCCATCCCTCTGGGTCTTCCCAGTGCACCAGCCCTGAGCACTTGTCTCATGCATCCAACCTGGACTGGTGGTCTGTTTCACCCTTGATAGTATACTTGTTTCAATGCTATTCTCTCAGCACATCCCACCCTCGCCTTCTCCCACAGAGTCTAAAAGTCTGTTCTGTACATCTGTGTCTCTTTTTCTGTTTTGCATATAGGGTTATTGTTACCATCTTTTTAAGGATCTCTTGAATTTTTGATGATGGTCATTCTAACAATCTTATTGGGGTTTTGATTTGCATTATCTTAGTAACTTGTGATGTTGAGTATCTTTTCATGTACCTGATGACTATTGATGTATCTTCTTTGGAAAAAATATCTACCCAGGTCTTTTGCACAGTTTTTGATTAGATTATTGCTTTTTTGCTATGTTGTACGATTCTTTATTGATGTTAACCACTTACCAGATATGTGGTTTGAAAATATTTTTTCCCATTTAGTAGGTTTTTTATTTTATTTATTTATTTATTGCTGTATAAAGCTGTTTAGTCTATTGTAGTTCAACTTGCTTATTTTGGGTTTTGTTCCTTATGTGTTAGGTGTAGTATCAAAAAAAAACCATTGCCAAGACCTGTGTTGAGGAGCTTTATTTCTGTTTTTTTCCTAGGTGTTCATGGTTTCAGGCATCATATTAAAGTCTTTAAACCATTTTGAGTTAATTTTTGCTAGTGGTGTGAGAAAGGGGTCTAGTTTCATTCTTTTACATGTGAATATCCAATTCTCCCGGCACTCTTTATTGAAGAGACTGTATTTTCTCCACTGAGTGTTCTTGGCTCCTCTATCAAATATTACTTGACTGTATATGCTTGGGCTTATTTCTGGTCTCTTGATTCAGTTCTAATGACCTATGTGTCTTTTTTTATGCTGTTACTCAGTAGTAGGTAAGGCTGTGAATTATCTTTCTGCCCTGGCTCATCAGCAGGATAGGACCCAGGGTCTGTTTGGGTCACTGTTTGAGGACCCAACTCAAGCAAGAATGGGGACTGAATATCCTGGTCATCAAGGCCACTGATTTTTGTCTGCAGATAGGGAAAGTCACAGACTGTGCTTTCAGTTCAAGTGCCACTATATGTAGGGTTGCTAGATGGACCATGTATCAGAGCTCCCCATGTGCTCTGATTAGGTTCCCTAATCAGGCAGCTAAAGGCTGTATTCAGTAATAAGTGGGTCTACAAATTAGTTTCCCTTTGTGGGTACAGCGGGTGAAGCATCTCCAAGGCCACTAAAGCTCTCTGCAGTCTTGACTCCGGCAAACTCATGCCACAGGTTCCTTGTCTGCACAGGGCCATTGGCTTTTTCTGTGTGCGTGTGTGTGCTAAGAGTCATTATTATTTATTTTTGTTTGGAAGATAATTCCTTTACGATATTCTGTTGGTTTCTGCCATACATCAACATGAATCAGCCATAGGTATACATATGTCCCCTCCCTCTTGAACCTCCCTCCCACCTCCCACCCCATCCCCTTTTTTTTGGTTGTCACAGAGCAGGGCCACTGACTTTGCTCTGGGGCGAGTGAGTTCTGCCCATCCTCGTTTCAGCTGGAGCGCTGTGCTACAGTTCCCAGGCCTTCTCATCACCCGTTCCTGTCAGATGGCGATGCGAGCCATGCTCCAGTGGGTGCAGCTATGACTCAGCTCTCCTGCCTGAGCGTGGGCAGACCTAACTCCAGGGCTGACAAAACTCCTTCTTTCAGGACCCAAATCTAGGAGAGCTGCAGCCCCGCTGATTTCCCTGTTCAAACTACACCACCGACTTGGTTCTCCAGGTGAGCAAAGCCACTGGTTGGGACTACTTACTTGGTCTCTGCAGGTAGGAACATGGTTTGCCAAGATCCGTGTACTGGTTGTTGGAAGTCTCTCCCTACTTCTCTGTCACAATCATATTTCAAGTGGTTGAGCCCCACAGATTCCACTATAATCTCTATGAGGAAGAATAGAGTAGAGGCTCCCCCAAAGTGACCTACAGTACTGGGGCATGCTGGATGTGATCCCTGGGCTCTCTCTTCTCACTAAAGAAACTATAGGCTCAAGAGAGACCTCTCTGCATGGTGCTGCATTGGCCTAGGGGAGGGGAATTCCGTCACTCCTTTTCTTTTTCCAATGTAGTCTGTCTTGGCCTCCCTGATACAGGGGTTGGGGTCACCTTCACCGCTATGTTCTAGAGTTCTCTCAGTGGGTGTCTTCTCCATAAATAGTTTTTAGTGGCTCTTCTCATGACATGGGGAGAAGACAGGAATGAATCCTTTGTCACCACCTTGGTGATTTCACTCTCAGTAACAGTGTTTGGATTAGGTTTATTCCCTACATGTGAGTAGCAATAAAGGATTCCAATGATCTTCCACGGGCAGTAACTCATTTAATCCAGTGTTCCATGGAAAAGTTTTCTTATTATATTTATATTACAGAGGTTGAGTGACTTGCCCAAGGTAAGACATCTGAGACAGTGGTATCAGTTCAGTCAGTTCAGTCGCTCAGTCGTGTCCAACTCTTTGCGACCCCATGGACTGCAGCACGCCAAGCCTCCCTGTCCATCACCAACTCCCGGAGTTTACTCAAACTCATGTCCATTGAGTCACTGATGCCATCCAACCATCTCATCGTCTGTCATCCCCTTCTCCTCCCACCTTCAATCTTTCCCAGCATCAGGGTCTTTTCAAATGAGTCAGCTCTTCGCATCAGGTGGCCAAAGTATTGGGGTTTCAGCTTCAACATCAGTCCTTCCAATGAATATTCAGGACTGATTTCCTTTAGGATTGACTGGTTGGATCTCCTTGCACAGATCTGAGACAGAACTGTGTTTGAGCATCTCCTGTGGAGGTATGGGTCAGCGGTGGTCTGCCACAGGGACAGAGGCTCTAGGTGCAGCAGAGTTGGGTATGGCATAAGGCCTCTTGGAGGAGATCACCATTAATCCCACCATAGAGCTGCCAGAACTTACACAGGACTGGGAAATAGACTCTCGGAGGACACAACAGAACCTTGTGCACCAGGACCAAGGAGAAAAGAGCAGTCACCCACAGGAGACTGTCCCGGACTTGCCTGTGGTGTTCAGGAGTCTCTGGTGGAGGCATGGGTCAATGGTGGCCTGCTGCAGGGTTGGGGGCACTGAGTATAGCAGCACATGCATGGGATCTTTTGAGGGAGGTCACAATTATCTTCATTACCTCCACCATACTTTGACCCCAGGTAAATAGCAGGGAGGGAATACAGCTCCACCCATCAACAGAAAATCGGATTAAAGATTTACTGAGCATGGCCCTGCCCATCAGACCAAGACCCAGTTTCTCCCTCAATCAGTCTCTCCCACCAGGAAACTTCCATAAGCCTCTTACCATTCTCCATCAGAGGATAGACAGACTGAAAACCACAATCACAGAAAACTAACCAATCTAATCACATGGACCACAGCCTTCTCTAACTCAATGAAACTATGAGCCATGGCATGTAGGGCCACCCAAGACGGGTGGGTCATGGTGGAGAGTGCTGACAAAATGTGGTCCACTGGAGAAGGGAATTGCAAACCACTTCAGTGTTCTTGCCTTGAGAAACCCATGAACAGTATGAAAAAGCAAAAAGATAGGACACTGAAAGATGAACTCCCCAGGTCAGTAGGTGCCCAATATGCTACTGAAGATCAGTGGAGAAATAACTCTGGAAAGAATAAAGAGATGGAGCCAAAGCAAAAACAATACCCAGTTGTGGATGTGATTGGTGATGGAAGCAAGGTCTGATGCTATAAAAAGAAATATTGCATAGGAACCTGGAATGTTAGGTCCATGAATCAAGGCAAATTGGAAGTGGTCAAAAAGGAGATGACAAGAGTGAATGTCGACATTCTAGGAATCAGCGAATTAAAATGGACTGGAATGGGTGAATTTAATGCAGATGACCATTATATCTACTGCCGTGGGCAAGAATCCCTTAGAAGAAATGCAGTAGCCATCATAATCAACAAGAGAGTCTGAAATGCATTACTTGGATGCAATCTCAAAAACAACAGAATTTCCAAGGCAAACCATTCAATATCATGGTAATCCAAGTCTATGCCCCAACCAGTAATGCTGAAGAAGCTGAAGTTGAACAGTTCTATGAAGACCTCCAAGACCTTCTAGAACTAGCACCCCAAAAAGGTGTCCTTTTCATTACAGGGGACTGGAATGCAAAAGTAGGATGTCAAGAAACACCTGGAGTAACAGGCAAATTTGGCCTTGGAGTACAGAATGAAGCAGGACAAAGCCTAATAGAGTTTTGCCAAGAGAACGCACTGGTCATAGCAAACACACTCTTCCAATAACACAAGAGAAGACTCTAAACATGAACATCACCAGATGGTCAACACTGAAACCAGATTGATTATATTCTTTGCAGCCAAAGATGGAGAAGCTCTATACAGTCAGCAAAAACAAGACCAGGGGCTGACTGTGGCTCAGATCATGAACTCCTAATTGCCAAATTCAGACTTAAATTGAAGAAAGTGGGGAAAACCACTCGACCATTTAAGTATAGCTTAAATCAAATCCCTAATGATTATACAGTGGAAATGAGAAATAGATTTAAGGGACTAGATCTGATAGACAGAGAGCCTGATGAACTATGGACAGAGGTTCGTGACATTGTTCAGGAGACAGGGAGCAAGACCATCCACAAGAGACAGTGGTATAAGCCAGATTAGAATTCAGTGTTCTTGCTTCTGAGTTGCTATGTCTATTTATCATTCACATTTGCTCTAACCACTAGCAGCTTTCCCTGCAAGCGTGTTGGTATCTCATTCTTCTCATGCATTTGTGGGGATCAGTTCCAATAAAAGCCACTCACATGGCCACATATTAATACTTATAAGAGGAGATGGCCATCTACCCAAGATTCAGGCCATGCTGAATCTATCATCATAACTTGTTCAACAGGACTATAGCATAGACAAGACCCAAAACTATAGTGCCTAGAACAGATTCCCAGCTGAAGTACCATCAAATATAGCACCATTCTGAGCACCATTTCCTATTGACTTTAACCTTGAGGGGACCTGCTGGTGCCACAGAAACCTGGAAAATTGGCTACAGGTCATCATAGGAGACTGGCTCAGTATGGATGTGGCTTGAGGAGATTAGACAGTTTCAGGGTCAGTAGCATCTGTCCCTCACATCAGTATGGAGAGAAGGTGGTGATTAATAAGACCTTGGATTTCTCTGAATTATACTCTTTCTACTAGATGTTCACTAGCTCTCTGTCAATAGACATTCATTGAACTTCCTTTGTTCTCCTCTCATTAAGAGGCAGGGAAGGGACTGGTATGATTCCAGGTTAGATATGTATTTCAGGAAGGGGACCCAGCTTAAAGTGTACAAAGGTCATAGAGCTCTTACTAAACATAACACCTGCAGGCATTAAAGCTCCATCTGCTAGAATACAGAGTCCTAACCCCCCATGAAGGCTGCACCATGGTTGTCCTGAGACTTTAATAAAGCTGAGTGGCCTACAACAGGTCCTAGCAGTGTTAATTTTATTCTTCATGAACTTACGTTAACTTCATGTGACCCTTTAATGATCTAAGAAAGGATCTGTAGGTTTTGAAATACTGTGAATAAATGTGCCTGTTGTGTAGGAAGGCAGGAGTGTGGCTACGTGGATGGGAAACTCTAAGACTCTGGGTCTTTAGGAATTTGACTTAGAATGGAGCCATCAAGCCTAGGGGCCAACAAGTGGCTATTCCCAAATCAGCTCACATGTGCTGCTATTATTTTTGTCTATAGAAGTCAACTTTCTGGGATCGCAAGTCACAAGATGGTGGCATGCAACCAGGTTCTCGGGTAGATGATAGGTTATGGCCCCTCACAACCACCTCTTAAGTCCAGAACCACCATACTCACCATCCATCCTACTGGGTAGAATGCCTGGAAAGTTAGGACAAATAAGTTTTGGCCATATACCCCATTATGGTCTCTGTCACTTCTGGGTCTTTGTCCATTCGGGTTGAATGCCTTTCTCCTTTTTGCTGGACAAATTCTGAATCATCCTTTAAAGTCCAGCTCAGAAGTTATTTGATTCAATAAGGAGTTTCCTGAGTTTACACTATGGTGTTGACCCTACACTGTAGTGTAAATGGGCAGCTCTTCCTCAGAGAGCTTAGGGTAGCAGGAGATTGCAATGAAATGTAGTGAATATGGGGATAGTGAGAGCAACAGAGTAGGGTGGAGGCAAGTACACAGCTTCTTTAACATGGAGAACAAGGCATGAGACACATGACCTTTCCAGTGAGAAGTGAAGGAAAAGTAGCAGTTAGCCAGGTCAAGGCAGGAAGGGAAGAAACATTCTAGACTTAGGAAACACCCTGCAAAAAGCTCCTGAGATACATTAGTACTTGATGTTCAGTTGATATGGCTGATGCATTGTGAGTGAGTTAGGCATTATGGTAATAGGGGGCTGAATAGGACTTTTAAGGCCTGGGTTAGAGTTTGGATTTTATTTTAGATGCAGCAGGGTGCCATTGAAATGTATTAAACAGGCAAGTGATGTGACCCGATTTACAATTTAAAATGCTAGCTATATAGTTATCTAGGTGAGAGATCATGATGGAAGGCTAGACTGGAGTTCTAGTTTGGAAGCGAAGACAAGGGGGTACAACATGGGATTTAAACTAGAGGCTAAGTACACAAGATTGTCAGATGTGCTAGACATGGGGATGAGAGAGAGGTGTAAGTAAGTCCTGCTAAATTTTTGACTTGAGCATCTAGTTGAATGATGCTTCTACTTATTGATAAAGGAATGTCCAAGGGAAAAATTATGTGGGTTGAGGAATTAAAGAGTACTGCTTTTAACAGGTTAAATTTGATGTGCAAGAACTAGGCTAGAGATATTGACTTGGCAGTCATCATCATGAAGTAAATGTGGTGGTTTTCAAGCATGTCTGAAAATTGTTTGACACTCCTCCCATTAAGAGGTGGGGTCTGTGCCCAAACTCTTGAATCGGGCCTGGCTTTAGTGACTCTGTTGTAACCAACAGAATGCAGCTACCCCTCATGTGAGGATGGTAGAAGCCATGTGGCTTCCTATCTGGTTCTCTTAGAACACTTGTACTCTGGAGGCCCGTTCTGGAGATGCTCCCTTTCAGGACCTAGTTGCCATGCTGTCAGAAGACATAAGGAAAGGCCATATATAGATGCTCTAGTCAACAGTACTGTTGAACTGTCCTTCAACCATCACAGCCCAGCTGCTAGAAATGTGAGTGAAGGACGCCACCCCCTAGACTAGCACACAGAATGCCCTCCTCTTCTCAGTTTAGGACTCTTTTCCCTCTTGAATAGGACAAGAGCTGGGTAACTAATATGCCTTCATCTCACCACTGAATCCCCTGCCACATGGAGCTTGAAAGTAGATCTTTCATCCTCATATGTTCCAGTCAGTTGGGTCACCCCCCGCTCATTTGAATATTCCTATCTGCCGTCCCAGGCATCATGGAATAGAGATAAGTCATGTGTTAGTTGCCCCATCAACATTCCTGGCCCATGGGCATACTAAATGGTTGTTGTTTGTGCTATTACATTTGGGGCTGGTTTGTTACACAACAAAAGATACTTGAAATATGTGATAACTGAAGCTATCAGGACAGATGAGATCATTCAGGGAGAGTGTGTAGAGTGAGGAGACAAGAGAGAAAACACTATAGGAAGGGATGGGAGAAGTTGAACAGGAAAAACAGAAACAGGTAGCAGGTAGGAAAATGCAAGGCTATTAGGAGACTGTGGTGTCATGGAAAGTAAAGAATCAAGTCATAATAGTGTCAAGTGCTGCTGACAGGTCAAGTAAGATAACTAAAACATGCCTTTAAGTTTTAGTAACCAGGGCAGTGGTGACTCAGCAAGAACAGCTTCACTGAAAGAAGATAACAGCATAGAATTCCTTTAGAAAAGAGGAGCTGACATGAAGAATAAAAGAGGGACTGGCCTGAGACAGAGGAAGGCCACCTTTTGCCTGTCACAAGGGAAGGAAGAGATGGTGTGTGCAGATCCTATGAGTTCTGTTGAAGTTTAGGGAGTTCCCATCTAAGAGTTTCTGTTCTTCACTAAGCTGAACTTTTGAAGGAAAAAAATGAAGATGGGGTGTTTCACGTTCCCAATCTGTACTCTCGGCACCCCTAGGGGCTCCCTGCCTGGTACGAGCACCTGCTTAATTTTGTCAAGGTAGGACCCAACTTTTCCCATTCTGGGACTAATGCTGGACCACTAATGGCACTGTGCATCATGACACAGGGCTGACTCCACCACAAGAAGCTCAGCCCAAGGATGAGGGCAGCAGTGGGAGTGGTAAGGAGGTCACTAATAGACCTGAGAGTTTGGCCCCTGCAACCCAACGTTTAGCCTCTTAGCTTCTTTGTTTGGTATTTAATCGAATTCTTTTGAAGCTGCCAATCCATCTAGAGTTACATGATAGGCAATCAAAGGATGGTGTTTCTGTTCCCCAGGTGGGCTGGGTGGGGGTCGGGGAAGGGTGCGCCCAGGATGTGGTAACACTCAGGGCAGAGTGAACCACCAGGGAAGCTGCTAGAAAGTGTAAGCTTATGTTGACTTGGCTCTCATCAGAACCCCAGTTTACTAATAGGGAAACTCTCAGCTCAGGGGAGGGACTTGTGCGATTTCATGTAGCAACTGATATGGAATTGAGCCTTGACTGAAATTCAGGTGTTCATTCTTCTCAATGTTTTTCTTATAACATCAAATTGTTGGAGCTTAGGCAGAAGCAAGGTAGACAAGGCCCAGGTGCTCTGTGATGGAAAAGGCAGGAGGTTCCAGACAGTAGCTTGCATGGTCAACAAGGGCAGGTGCTTTTAGCCTCAGTGCAGTGGATGGTCACATGAAAGATGTTTCCAGGGAAAAGGGAGCCTGTGTAATTAGATGCTATTGAGACTGAAGAGAGATTCTTGCTCCAATTCTAGACCCCTTTGACAAAATTTTCCCCAATGCTTTCTTCCTCTTCCATTGCCCTTCTCATTGATTCCATCTCCTGCTAGACCTCTAGGAAGGAGTCGGGCTTCCAGAGAGCCTCCTTCTCAAGCTCAGTGTGAGAAGCCCTCTGAAGGGTATCATAACACAGATGCATCCTGGTGCCCAGTCATGCCTTGCTCTCCTGCCTGCCATACTTTAGCATGAGGAACTAAAATGTCATTACGTGAACACCTCAGATTTAAAAGTCTACAGATGTACAGAACAGACTTTTGGACTCTGGGAGAAGGCGAGGGTGGGATGTTTCGAGAGAACAGCATGTATATTATCTATAGTGAAACAGATCACCAGCCCAGGTGGGATGCATGAGACAAGTGCTCAGGCCTGGTGCACTGGGAAGACCCAGAGGAATCGGGTGGAGAGGGAGGTGGGAGGGGGGATCGGGATGGGGAATACATGTAACTCCATGGCTGATCCATGTCAATGTATGACAAAACCCACTGTAATGTTGTGAAGTAATTAGCCTCCAACTAATAAAAATAAATGAAAAAAAAAAAAGTCCATAGGAGCAAACAATTATTCACTAGGGGGGAAAATGTTATTTTAAGTGACAGTGTACATTTATTAACACTTGGATGCTGCTTTAGAGGGTTGCATATTGCATTTGTTTGTTTCCATCAGTCTCCACTGATCATGGTTTAGCTAGTCTCTTTTCCAACATCACCTTGAAGAACCTCCCCCCCGCCACCCCACATACCTCTCATCTAAGTTAGCATTTATTTATTCATAAATAAGGTTTTAGTTGCTCAGTCATGTCCAAATCTTGTGACCCCATGGACTGTAGCCCACCAGGCTCCTCTGAAGATTGAGGGCAGGAGGAGAAGGGGGTAACAGAGGATGAAATGGTTGGATGGCATCACTGACTCAATGGACATGAGTTTGAGCAAACTCTGGGAGATAGTGAGGACAGGGAAGCCTGGTGTACTGCAGTCCATGCGGTTGCAAAGAGTTGGACATGAATGAGAGACTGTACAACAATGATTCAAAAATATGTATTAAGTGGCTATACTTTATTAGACATTCTTGCAGTAGCCTCTAGAACTCCTAGGGGTATGTCTCTGAAGCTCTTATTACCATAAGATTCTTAAGTTCACAATATTGGTCCCAGTTTGGGGTAAGGTTTCAAACTCTAGGGGACCTCAGCAACAGAATTACTGATGGGAACAGCTTCAGCTTTCCCATAAAACTCAGGGAACAGTTTTCAGAGGAAAACTGGTCTTAGAAGTTTCTCGAGGAAACAACACTTAAATATGGGTAGTGGGCAACTTTGCTAGGGAGCCTGGTTGTTTTGGGGGTATGATTGAATTGATCAAGGATTATGAAATTGCTGTAGTATGACGACATCAATCAGATGACCACATGGCTAGAATATGCACTGAGGGTCCAATTGTTCAAGTCTCTGGTCTTGTTTCACCCAAGAAAACCTTTTATATGATTCAAAATGCTCTCCCAAGGAGATTTTCCCCATCCCTTAGAAGCCCAGTGATTTCCTCAGGCACATCTCATAAGATTATTTCCCAGATTTTTCTTAACTCTGTAACAGATAAAGGTCATCATCTATTTCCCAACACATGGACTAACCAATTAGACACTTATTCTCCCTCTGCCTAGTAACTATTACCTGTAAAGAACTATTGCCTAAGGAAAATAATAATCAATGGAAAAGGCGGGGGGGAAAGCCTTTTGAATTACAAAGAAAAGACCTTTCTCTTATTTCCTGGGAGTGGGTGAATTTAGTAGAGGAATCAATACAAGTGTTTCCTTCTCTGTCATATTGGGTAATGAGACCCCTGAGTCAATCAAAGCAATCTTTTCACATGGGTTCCATTTTGGATTGCTGTAACAGATCTCTTGTTCTTGGGATACCTTTTTTCCAGCATATTCCAATGGTGTTAACTAAGGGTGGCACGAGAATAGGAGTGAAAGCCCAAAACAGACTCTGGCTTGTGTTAGTCAAAGAGTGTCCAAAAAAAAGTTATTTAGCCTAAGTACAATTCAGAAAGAGTTTAATAAACAGCCACTAAACATTGCACCAAAGCATTTGGAAACACAATTTCTACAGAGAGGTAAAGGTCAGGCTTCCATTCTAAATTCCTTAAGACAATCATGAACAAAACAATCATTAACAGCCCCACCCACCCCACCCCCCTATCCCCACATAGCCACGACACTACACTCTTCTAGTCATGAATTTACCTACAGACACAGTCTTAGGAATAATGGGACTGGCATGCATTATCCCAGCAATGGCAAGGAAGCAGGAGATGGGGGAAAGATGGGTGAAAAGGCAACCAGCAGCTAACGATAGACCCCTTAGGAGCACTGATCAGGGGGTGGGCAGGGAGAATCTCCTTTTGGTGCCCTCTGTGGCATTACTTAGGGGCTCCCGGATACTTTGGACTAGTGGCTGGGGCTGCCATCTTCATCTCATTCTCTTGAACCATGGCGACGAGAAGTGGTTTCCTTGGATAACACATTGTGACTTTCTAAAAATATTTTTGGTGTCCAACCAAACTGCATTCAGGACCCAGCATGCCTGTTGAGATGGTGCTGATTCTGAGGTCTAGATGGACCTGGACTCTCAGTCCTATCTTCATGTTGGCCTTTGGAAAGGCGTCCATGATAGTTCTCTATTACAGACACTTGTAAGGAACCTCGGTGAGTCATTCAAACATCTGAAACTGAGTTTGTCTACTTTATAAAAAATTTACAATTATAACTGTCCCTTTTATTCACACTAAGAACAAATGAGATCGAATCCTTTAAATAATATATTATCAAACTGGTAATAGGGTTAAAGTAAACTAGACTCTAATTCATCCCTCTTAATATCGACATCAAGAGAGGACCAGAGGTCCCTGACAAGTAGGAGCAAAGTTCTTGGGCTAGGGTCTGGAGTGTGGAGGGTATGGAAAGAAGAACTTGAGTTTCACCTGCCAGTAGCCCTCTTTTTCAAGCCAGTCTTCAAGCCTCAACTACCACCCAGCCCAAATCTCTCATTCCATCCAGTATTTGACGAGTTGCCTTGGCCAAGAGGTGACTTTCATATCTTTCTAATCTTTTTGAAAATTTAGGCATTTGATCTCATTTTGTTGCATGTGTCCCTTCTTAGTATAAATTAAAACAAATACTTGATCCTTTTCCTAAAGAGTTTGTAGGCAGTAATGAGTCCAAGATAAGCCATGTTCAGCTGGCTACAACACTTAAGAGCTTAAGAGAAAAGGGCTTTCTGGATGAGATGTACCAAAGAAGGTACTATTTTCCTGAGGGTCTAGACCTGGCAGGTATTTGTCATCTTGGTGCCAGGCTGACCTAACTGGTTCTATCTATTTTGGCAATACATGGTAGACAGCGATAAAGCCTCAATTGTCCACACTAACCTCCAAGCCAATAAAGGGGTTTGGGGCCATCTTCAGAGGTTAGCACTGGCTCCTGCCTTTGTTATCAGTACTTATGCCTAGTGGGCCCTGTTGTGGGCAGGAGAGGTGGCAGGCAGGACCACTGGGGACCCAGGCTAGCCCCCTAGTGAGTCAGAATCATCTGATCTGGACAAGTCAACAATCTACCTTATTCTGGACCTTTCCAATAGCCAAGGCTCTCACTGCAGGCTTTAGAGTCTCCTGTTGCTTCTGTAGTGGGCACAGTGCAGCAAAATACATGCTGTGCCCTCAGCTGAGGGAGACTGGCAGATTAAGATAAGCAACTGGACAAATGGCAGTGTTTGGCTCCAATGAGGACATACTCAGCAATGTTAGAGGGACAGGTAATTTTTTTCTGTTATTGTTTCTTCATTGAGATTCCTAAATATTAACTGAGAGTCATGGCGTGGTAAGAGGGTTACAAAAGAAGAATCCTGAAACACATGAAGGGGAGCCCTGGGGTTTGGGTGCCTGGATGCTTCCTAGGGTATATAGTGCTCTGGTTGCAGCGCCACCACTACCTACTGTTTGCGGATCATGCCCTTGATAGCTGACTCCCGGTTGACATATGTAGCCCAATAGACCAGATTGAAAATGGCAAAGAGCACAGGGAAGATGATGCGGGAAATCTTGTCAACCTTGCTGACACTGTTGTAGGTCTTGGTCTCAGTCGGGATATCCTGCACATAGGTGGTCTTGGGCGAAGCAATGATTGTCGGGGTGGAGGAGGTGCTCGGAGCAGCGCCCTTGGAGATGGCAGAGAACTCAGTGTCCTTGGCCAGGTTGATGGGATAGGTGGTTCCCACGATGTTGAAGGTGGTGCTGGTTTTCTTGGTCGGGACTGCTGGTGTTTTCTTCTAAGGGCCAGAAAAAGTAGGGGAGAATGGGGGGACAAAAGGAAAGCTAATTAATTCACTATATAGAACACCTTCAAAGGCTGTGGGGAGGAGGAGACATGAGGGAAGTTAGGAAAGAGGGGCCATGAAGCCAATAGCACTGAGTAGCCAGCTTTGTACAAAGGAATAAATTGAAGATGACTTCGAAAACAAAATCTGTATCATCCTGGTTTACTAGCTATTGTGCCTTTGGCCAAGTGACTTCTCCCCTTAGAGCTTTAGTTTCTTCATCTGTAAAATGAGGATCAAAATATTTGGCAGGGTTGTTGAGAGGATCAGATGAAAGAATGGTGGTAGAAACAACTGGAAAACTCTGAAATCTTGGTCATGTGTAGGATCCTATGCAAAATGTGACTTGATCCTCACAGTAACCATACAATGTAAGTGTGTGAGAGTACTCCCATTTGACAGATGAGAAAACTCAGCTTCAGACTGAGTGGCCGAGCCCACACTGGCCATCTGGGCTCCCGACTTTTAACCAGGGCTGCACTGTACTCTTCTATAGGTATGAGACACTGTTTGGTTACCCGAGACATAACTCCAAAAGGCTTCAACCATCAAGTGGCACATCTCCTGTGAGGAAGAGAGCTTGGTGAGTCTGAAAGTCATTTTGTCTTAAAGACATACATTCTACAGCATGTTTACATGCATCATTATAACCCTTCATGCAGGCAGGAGCCACAGCCTCTCCAGTTCAGTTCATTTCAGTTGCTCAGTTGTGTCTGACTCTTTGCGACAGCCTCTCTAGGGAACTTTACAAATGCTTCCCTCTGACAGGACAAGCAGGGATCCTAGGGGCTTGCTATGACTCTGATCTTTGTTTTTCCAGATTATAAAAAAAAAAAAAAAAAAAAAAAACTCAATGATAAATAAGCATACACACATGTGCCCATTTGTTCTCACATATATGACTTGTATATACATGGGCCTTCCACGTAGAAAAGAGAAAAGGTGACAAAGCTCAGGCCTGGGTCAGAAGAGAGAGGCTGAGTAACAGGAGAGGCCAAAGGCAGTGGCTGAGGGCATAGTCTGAGTGCTGAGCTCATAGTATTTGCTGCCTCACTTCCCACTCTGGCCTTTTCTTCCTTTCAGCCCTCTTTGTTTCTAGGGAAAAGTGGGGACAGATGAGCTTTGAAAATGCCCAAGAGTATTTGATGGAAAGTGACGACCAACGTGTTGCCCTGATTTCACATACCTCGAATTTTTCTTTCTCAACGTGACTTTGCTTCCCAGCATCTGTTTTACTTCTTTGCACGTGTTTCCTTCCTGGATTTCTCTACTCCCGCCCTCTCCTACTGACTCCCTTTCTCCTAGTCTGTTTCCTTTCTTCTTTACTTCCGAGTCCCCCCCCTCCCCATTTTCTGACCTATTTTTCTTTAGACCACACTGCTATTGATCTTCCTGGTCCTAATAATAACTTTGGCCCAACAGCCACTGAATATCTACTGGGCCAAGAACTACTCTAGATGTTTCAGGATAGGTGGGAAGGTTAAAAGTTGTCTGTTTCACTCCTTGTTTTGTAGGAGTTTGCAGTCCAGTGGTGGGGGCGGGCAGTGGGGAGAGCCCTGTGAACACACCATTGCCATATAATGTGATTGGAGTTCTAAGAGATATGACCAAAGGGTGATGGGAATTCAGTAGAGGGAGGGGCAAAGTACCTTCAGGTGCTGGAAAAGGTGGCTCAGAGAAGGCAATGAGAATGGTGAGCTGGGTCATGAAAGATGAGCAGGAGCTCACCAGATGAAGATGTAGCCAAGGCAATGCACAGGTCAAGGGCACTGCTAATTTGAGGAATGACAAGGAGTCTGCGGTAGGTAGATGAGCGTGTGCATGATAAAGGCCTGTCTGTGCTGGCTTCAGGGTTTTCATCAGGGAGGGTAAGAGGGACCAAGAAGTGGGTGCTGGTTTAAGTAAATGAACAGTCTGACTAACAGGACACTTAAAAAGCAAAACCGTTCTTTCTCTTTGAGGATTATAGTTACATTGCTACAAGTGGAAGGGGGACAGAACTCTAAGGGAGTCTAACAACCTTTTAAATGCTTTAAATACTACATGGGACTCACTTAGAATTAGCAAATTCATTGTGTGAATAGAGGCCTGCTGCTAAATGCCTCTGCTATTAAATAAAGAAGCACTTCACTTGTTTGCCTATTCAACTTGTTTACTTATTCATTTGCTTACTAATCTCTATTTTTTCATGGTTAGACAAAAAATAAAAAAAGAAAAGAAAAGAAAGAAAAAAACCCACTACCCTGACTTTGCTAGAAGCTTTCACACTCACATATATTATTTCATTTAGTCATCTTATAAGCTGGTTATGACCAAGTCTTTGAAATAATCATTCTGAACAGCAAACACTTTCTTTAGCTCTGTAGGCACTTTGTGTTCTATACGTAGAGAAGCAGCAGTTGATTTAATCACAGATTTTTTAAGTAATAAAAGAAAATTACCTTTTAATTTCCCTCGCCCTTTCCATCATGGAACTTTTTAATCAGCCACTATAATTTTTACCTAAATTGTCAAAGAAGGGAAATCAAAGCAAAAGTTGTAGTGCTGAGAAGACAGAAACAGGAAGCAGAGATTAATGGTTAATAATTCACATTTCTGCATCTAGTTTTCTAATACTTCTCTATACCCTGGAATTTGATAGACACAAACTAGAGTCACTTAACTCTGACCAAGCTATGATTCTGTGCCTACCTCCCGAGTCAATGCTGGGCTCTTAGCTGCATTATAGATGTTTACAGAATGAAACCTGACCCCCCAACTGAAGATTCTTCATGTGATTTCTAATTTATTCCTGCTGAGTCTTGACCTCTCCTATCAGTTCAGTTCAGTCGCTCAGTCGTGTCCTACTCTCTGCAACCCCATGGACTGCAGCATGCCAGGCTTCCCTGTCCATCACCAAATCCTGGAGCTTGCTGAAACTCATGTCCATCGAGTCGGTGATGCCATCCAATGACCTGTTCCTATGTCATCCCCTTCTCCTCCTGCATTCAATCTTTCCCAGCTCCAGGGTCTTTTCCAATGAGTCAGTTCTTCGAATCAGGTGGCCAAAGTATTGGAGCTTCAGCTTCAGCATCAGTCCTTCCCATGAATATTCAGGACTGATATCCTTTAGGATTGACTGGCTGGATCTCCTTGCAGTCCAAGGGACTTTCAAGAGTTTTCTCCAACTCTTGAGAAGTATGACCTCTCCTATCTAGTATGACTTCTCCTATACAGACAGAGATATATAGAATATCTCTATAGTTCATCCTGTAGTAATTCCCATACCACCAAACTGAAACTCACTCTTCCAAACTCCTCCAAGCATTTTGACCTCAGAGCAGGACACTTTTCCTTCTAGAAAGCTACTTCATGTGGACTGGGGATGAGGTAGTGAAAACTTTCATGGACTAATGCATGTCCAACTTTAGAGTTTTTCTCAGATGACGTTCATGATAATTGTTTTCAGAAGTGCTAATTAGAGGGTTAGTTGAAGCCCTGAATGTACTTGAGACCCCCAGGACCTCAGAGTATATGCAGATAAAGTCCTATGACTGTTAACCTAACATCCATCCAACTTTCCTGAACCCCAGTTTTCAGAAGTGGGTAAATAATGGAGTGTATGCTATGTTGGATTCAAAGACAAATCAGACAAAGACCCAATTTTTACACCCAAACAACCCATTTTAAAATGGGTTTTAAAATAGACATTTTTCAAAAGAAGATATAGAAATGGCCAATAAGGATATGAAAAGATGCTTAATATCACTGATCATAATGGAAATGCAAGTCAAAATGAGATACCACCTCATACCCATTAGGGTGCCTACTATCAAAAATAAGAACAATAACAGTAACTATAAAAAAGGAAATAACAAGTGTAGACAAGGATATGGAGAAATTTGACCCCTTATGTACTGTTGGGAATGTAAAATGGTGCAGCCACTATGAAAAATGGTACATCAGATCCTCAAAAAATTAAAATATGACCCAGCAATTCTACTTTGGAGTATATTGCCCCCCTCAACTGAAAGCAAGGTCTTAAAAAGATATGAGTACACCCATGTTCATAGCAGCATAATTCTCACTAGCCAAAAGATGAAAGCAACCCAAGTATGCATAGAGAGAAGAATGGATGAAGAAAATGTGGTCCATCCATACAATGGGATTTATTCAGCCTTAAAAAGAAAGGAAATTCTGATGCATGCTATAGCATGAATGAACCTTGAGGATGTTATGATTCCAGTTGTATTAAGTACTTAGAGAAGTCAGATTGCTAGAGACAGAGAGTAGAATGGAGGTTGCCGGGGGGGAGAGGAGGGGAGGATTGGAATTTCTGGTTTCATGGGGATAGAGTTTCAGTTTTGCAGGATGAAAAAGTTCTGAAAGTTGGTTGTACAATACTGCGAACATACTTATTAAAAACAGTTAAGATGATAAATTTTAGAGAGAACTAAAATATAAGGGAGAACACGAGAAAAACATAGAAAGGCACAAATGCTGAGTCAAGTGAATTCAAAAGAGGAAGGGAGCATGCTGGATTAGGAAGAGGTCAGTAAGCCAATAGAATGGGGAGAAAATGCAGGTGCAAGAGAAGTAATCACTTGCACCAGTTTACTGAGAGGGTGGGGGATATCCAGATCATATGTGGGGATGGACCTGGGGCCAGTGGATAAGAAAGGAAAGAGTGGATAAGACTCAAATATTATCTATGGCTTATTAATTGTGTTTATTTGTTGGTGGGTAGACCTGTGTCCATGCCCAGTTATTTGCTTGGCAAGAGGTGTGCTAGAGCTGGCACCTATAGACTGTTGGGCCAGGGCAGGGCTGGGTCCTGAGGTTAATAAGCTAGAGGGAGGATTCCAAAATGGCGTTTGCCAGCACCAGTGTCCACATGGTAGAATGAGTTCTCCAGAATAGCTGCCACCAGTGTCTATGTCCCCAGGGGAGGCTGTAGTTGCCCCCAGCTTCTCCAGGAGATTCTCCAAGATCAGCAGCTGAGTCTGACCCAGGCTCCTATTACTGCTTTTGCCCTGGATCCCAGAGCATGTGAGTGAAGTCTTTATTTCCCCCCAGCTCTCTGGGACTCTCAATTGTATGCATTACTGGTCTTCAAAGCCAAATGCTCTGGGGGTTCATTTTCCTGGCATATGACCCACAGGTTATGGAGCCCACTTTGGGGCTCAGACCCCTCACTCCTAGGGGAGAACCTCTGCAATGGTAATATTTCTCTCGTTTATGGATTGCCCACCCAGGGTATGAGACCTGCCTATATCACAACTCCACCTGTCTTGTTTGGTTCCTTCTTCACATCTTTAGTTGTAGAAGATCTTTTCTGGTAAATTTTGATCTTTTCCATGGATGGTTGTTCTGCAGACAGTTGTGATTTTGGTGTGCTTTTGAGAGGAGGTGAGCACTGAGTCTTTCTACTCTGCCATCTTGGTTGATACCCCTGTTTGTTTCTGTTTCAATCAACTCACCAGTGATAGAATATGTTTGTTGTCAGGGCATTTATACCTACTGTAGAAAAGGGTGGGAAAGCTACCACTTTATGAATACAAATTAACCCAGAGTGAATATCATTCACCCCAGAGAGACCATACCAAGTGGTGACTTTATTTGTGGCTGTTTTTATAGGAATGCCACAAATTTTAAAAAGCCATTAATGATAAAAAACTAAACTTTTCCAAATTATGGATGGAAGTTGAGTATTTTCTAATGTAAAATAAAACATTATTCTAGAGCATTCAAATTTCTTGTCTGAAAATAAGAAAAAAGCATAAGAATTACTGTGTTTCTAAAATTTAGGTAAGAATTTATGAATATTTTAAAAGAACTTCTAAGAATAATAATTGTCTTCTTTTTAAATACAGAGTTTTATTTCTTTATTTTAATTTGCTTTTACTTTTAATTTTCAAAAAATATAATCTAGGTAATAATGCACATAGTTAAAAAGAAATAAATGTAAAAACTTAAAATGCCTGTACCCCAACCTTGTCCTACAACATAATTATTTTTAACTTTCTATCTTTATTTTAATTTTCTAAATTTTCTAATATTTATATATTTCTAAGTAATATGCTTATACTGCTATCAGTTTTACACATAACCATTCATATTTTCATGATAATGATTAACCTCACTTATGCAACCCTTCCTCCATCTTCCATACAATTATAGCAATCTTTTTAGTGCAATCAATAATCAATGGTAACATCATTATAAAGGACTGGATAAATACCTCTAGCCTCTTGCTACAAACTGCACTGGGTTCTTCTCCAGGTTTGCTTGCTGCATAGCTTTCACTTAGGAATTCCGTTCATCTATCTCCTCTGTAGGATACCCTCTTCTCTGGATCCAGTGTCTTTCTCTTTTTCATTCTACTCTCGTTTTAATAGAACATATTCTCCTGTATTTTCCTAAGGTGGAATCCATGGGAAGTGACACTTCTCAGTTCTAGCACATCTGAAAATAACTACCTTTCCATGTAAGTGATACTTTGGCTAGGCATAGGATTCAAGGTTGAAAATCATTGGTCCTTCAGATTTAGATTTACAGCTCCACTGTCTTCCAGCATCCAATGTAGCTGAGACGTCTGATGCCATTCTGCTAATCATTTCTTTGTAAATAACACTTACTGTCTTTCTAGAATCTCTTTAGTCTACCATTTATCCCTGGTTTTCTAAAATTTCAAGATGATGTGACTTTATGTGGACCTATGAGGACACTTTCAATCTGGAGGCTTATATCTTTCCTTTTGTAAACGTGTCTTATATTAGTTCTTTGATAATTTCCTTTGTTCCCATTTCTCTGTTCACTCATTCTGCAGGTTCTGAGTTGGATGAATTTCCTGGATTCATCCCTAAGTCCCTTAACCTTTTCTTTTCATTCATCAATTATTTCCTTTTTACCTTACTTGTAGAGAGATATTTTTCAGTTTATTTTCCCATCTCTATTGAAACTTTTATTCTGGCAGTTATTTTTTCAAATGCATCATATTTTGTTTCAAATAAAGCAACATATGTATATATGTGTATTTTTTCAGAAAAACACAAGATGTTAAACTCTACAAAAGTGCATGTGTCTTCAGCAGATCATCTTTGTCTGATCAATAAGAATTTTGTTTTCAACATTAACTCTCCAAAGACAATCAATGGACTGACATCACTGCTACAACACAGGTTGCTACTGAGCTTCTGATCTTTAGTCACATCTTGATTTTCGTTAACAAATGCATAAATACTGCCTGGCAGAAATGCTGTAATGACTTGAGAAAGAGTGCTAATAGATCAAGCAAAGCCATGAAAGTTATGAAACAAGCTAGATAGAGCTGATTATTGGGGTTTCCCTGGTGTTTCAGATGGTAAAGAATCTGCCTGCAATGCAGGAGACCCAGGCTTGATCCCTGGCTTGGGAAGGTCCCCTGGAGAAGGAAATGGTAATCCACTTCAGCATCCTTGCCTGGGAAATCCCATGGACAGAGGAGCCTGATGGGCTACAGTCCATGAGTCGCAAAGAGTCAGACACGACTGAGTGACTAACACTTTCACTTTTTTTCACAAATTATTGAGAGGATCACACAACCAAATAGGGTTTGTATATTCAGACTGACCCTCTTGTGGCAGGGAATTGGGTCAGCACCTTGGGCAGGGAACTGAAAGTGAGCGAAAACTGCTTTTTTCCCCCCTCTCCTAGCTCAGGCCACCAACCCCACAGCTGGGACACAGAGAAATGCAGCATCTGTGGAAACTTCTATTTCTCATTACACTGTGAAACACTGGAGACATTTCCCCAGGAAGGCCTGGCCTCTGAGTTGTCTGCAGAACACTGCCTTCATTGGGGTCTTTGTCCCCAAAGCAGCCTCTTGGAACCCCTTTTGTGGCTTGTCTTCTGTGTTCATGGAGGTTGTTGCCCTTCCTTATCAGATCAGCTTCATTACCACTTGGCGGTTATTTTTCATTTCAGAAGCTCTTCTTTATTCTCTGATTTCCTTTTATATTAGCATCCTCCTTATTTTATGTATATGATATATTTACAAATATAAGATAAGATTTACTTTGCTTTTCTTAGGTTCTCTTTAATTCCCTAAATTATTTCTGTTCCTGCCAAGATGAGTTTTTTTTTTTCAATCTTTACTTTTCTCTATTATAAATTTCACTTTGATAATCCTTCGTATCATAGCATTATTTGGCAACATAAAAGATGTCTGTATGTTTAGTGTGCCTGAGCTGGGCTTGTTGACTGGTAAACTATGACTGAAGATTGTCTGGAGGGAGGTCATTTAATGGGATACTCCATAGTGTCACTGTACTAAGGTCTTTTCTATGGAGACATTCAGCTTCTTTAGAAGAGAAACTTCTGCTGGTCTTTAGGAAACTCTACATCTGGCTGTTGACATTTTATATGCTGGCAGGCTCTGGGGTCTTGACTACTCTGCACACAGGCATTTATCCAGTCCCCTTTATTGCACCCCCATGATTTATTGTCTGTTGTACAAAGCATCTTGAATGCTGAATTTCTCCAGGGTTATATCTCTCTCCAACTTGATAAATCAGTTCTTATTCTGTCTTTCCACATTCATTTTTCTTAAAAAGTGCATTACAATCTCTTGTCTGACTGAAAGCCCGTCTCTAGTTCTCCTGGTACTTGTGGGTTTATACCTGTTTTATTTCTTTACCCTCATTTTAGTGGGATTTTTAAAGGAAGTAGTGATAAAACGTGTAGCTATTCCTCAGAAGCCCACAGTTCATCTATGTTGCAGAGTGCTATTATAAGGTAGTCATTTGTCTTCATTTGAAAATGAGGTATTTGTTCCTACCTATCCCTTCTTTTCCTTTCCTTCATATTTCCCCTCATATTCTGTTTAATCCTTGACCATAATACAGATCAGAAATAGACTTCTGAATCATTTATATTAGTTTTAAACAGTTTTGTGCTCACCTATTCTAGTTTTATGAGGCAAATAAGGTTTAATATGTCTCTCTAAAGGAAGCAAAATAAGTTATAGTTAAATTTCACTGTTTTTACTTTTAATGCACTTCATTTTTTTCTGTGGGTCAGTGGTTCTGTTAGTTCCTTCATATTGTAGCAGCATGCACAAAACATAGTACCCTCATATTAGAAATCCATTTTTATACATTTCATAGTTTTTTTTTTCAAATCTCATCAATATCTTTTCAATAACTTAAATCAATTGACAGAACTAAGGAGGAATAGTAAGATCACCATCTTTGTAGAAGACTTTTAGATGATTCTTTTTGTCCTTTTTTTGTTTTCATTTTCAGCACTCCTTGAAATTGGAGAAACGGTTATCATTTTTGACATCTACAGCCACACTGTTCAAGTGCTCTTTCTACCTTCAAGCCACCATTGCATCTCTTCCCAATCACAAAAAACAAATCTACCACATATTTCAAAAGATATTTATGACTGCCTTTCAGATATCTGAAATTAGCAATCATCATTGCCTTAATGCATCTGTCCTTTCTCTATTGTAGTAACTAAACTGGAACAGCATATTTTAAACATGGCACAACCTGTACAGAATAAAAAGGGGTTTACTATCTCATTTGTTCTAGGTAACTCCTAACTCAGACTCAAATCAAATTTGGCTTTTCAAGAGTTACACCACATGGATGGCTTACATTAAATGTGTTCTTTCCCTATATCATAGCATCTTATTTATAACATGCAATCTTTGTTAAGCTTTTTTATCCCTGAACTTTTTTGGGAACATATGTGTAAAAATTTGTTGTATTTAGAAATGTTAACCTTTTGGTTTCAGCCTATTCTTTCAAATTTCAGAAATTCTCTTGGACTCTACTTCAGAAGATACTTTTTTTCATTAATGCCAGCTTACAAATTTGAATCTCCCATATTAAGTATCTTTATTTAAGTCACAGATGACAGTATTTAAGAAGGCTTCCCTGGTAGCTCAGATGGTAAAGAATCTGCGGAGGGTCAAAGATAAAGACTTGTGGCTTATTACAGCAATATCCATTCAGGTTGATGTCTATCCATCAATCAGGTTATATTTGACTTTAATTGGTCAACCAACTACAGCAGCATAATTGTAATATTTTTTCAACTGCTATTTCTTCTTCATGAAGACATAATTTTAAAAAGTTAGATGTCTTGATAAAGTCTATATATTTCCTCTTCTACCAGTCTAATAAAGTTTCCATGAATTTTCTTAAGGTTAGTTTGGCACAATTTCTTCTTAGTTAACTCAGGCTATATGTCAGTAGTTAGTGCAAACTGCTCTTAAAACATCTGTTTAATAAGGGTCTTTCAGTTTAATATGTCAGAATAAGGACATCTTTGCTTCCTTTTCTTCTCTGGAACCAACCAAAATAAGGAAAATGACATATGAAACCCAAACTCCATCTTTGATGAAAATTGGAAGCATTTTTAACCCTTACCCCAAAACGTAAGGGCTCCCAAACACAGTAAAAATTGGATCAGGGTGAAGAAGACATTGAAGATGCCTAATGTTCTAGATTTCAGGCCAAGAACAGAGTCCTAAAACATGGATTGCAGGACCTGAGTGAAAAACAAATGACCTCTGTTTTGAAACAAATGGTTCTCAGGCTGGTAGTGAAAACATCCTGGAATACTGTTTGATTACCACATAGTAGTGAGGAGGTAGAGACTGGAAACATTAAAGGGTACAATATTACACATATGCACACAAGCATGCACACATTACACCATACATAGAGGACTTTCTTGTGGGTTATTTATAAGAATTTATACAGATAACAGATGATGGTCAAACTATTCACTTTCAACTACTTATTCTCAACCACTCACAACTATCCTATTCATTGTCTCAGTCCCTCCCCAAAATGATACTTTCACACATAGCAGTGTTAGTAAAGAACTCCTCTAATACAACTTCAAGTAACAGTTGAAAAAGAATATGTTACTGATGCAAAATATGTTACAATGAGGGGAAAGAACCAATAAAGAACTGCATAACAACACACAAAATAAACAGAATACATGAAAAGCTAAGTCAGCAGAAATAAAAAAAAATTAATATAAGGAAAAATACTACTACTATAGAAATGAAGGAGAACAGACATGGTGAAAATGTTCAGAGACACAGAAGACAGGCTTGAGAAAAATAAAATGGAAAATAACAGTTGGAAATTACTAGAGAATAATGGTAAATAAGGATTACAAAGTTCTATTATATGTATAATTTGTGCTTTTAGGAAGATAACAGAGCAATGATGTGCTTTAGGAAAGCTTTCCTGAAACAAAGACAGTTGTGAATCTACAGACTTAAGGACAACATGCTGTCCTAGGAAAAATTCATACAGATAGATCAAGATCTATCCTTGTAAAGTAAGTGGTATTTGTAAATAAAAGACACATGCATATGTGTTTCTAAGCCATAAAATCATCTCCTCATTATGTGAAAGATTCTCAGAGTTGTTTTAAATTTCCTCATAACAATATTCAGTTCTAGAACCGAAAACTGCAACCAATGTCTATGTGGACATTAGAGAAAGAGAATGCGACCCACAAATTGTACAACAGCCCAAATGTAATTCAAGTATAAACACAACTGACAGATAATTTTATACATGTAAGATAGTAGGAAATATGGTTACCATGAACCATTCCTAAAGAAACTTCCAGAGGATAGCCTTGAGGTAACTAAGCGATGAACATAAAAATGGATAAGAGGACCATTTTGAGAAGAGAGTCTTTTTAAATATAGAACTGTGAGTAATAAAATACAGAAATCATGGCTGCATAAAAGCATGTAAATACTATAAAAATTGACAATGTGGAAATAGTTGTATAACAAAAGTTGAGAGATGACAGGGACTGGTAGAAAGCAAAGGTGAGAAGCAGGGTAAGTATAATAATTTCCTTATATCTTGCAGTGGGTGAGGGATCAACAGACCTGGTTTATAACTGATGAATCAAGCATTAGATGGGTAAATATATTTTAATGATACAAATGTTAACAACTAGACTAAGAATAATAATAAAACCAACCAAGAAATTCCTATGGTAGAGTAGATGGAGGAAGACGAAATATACTTATTTCTTCATGATTTATAGCAAAGAGTTAATAAATTTTAACTAAATAAATAGTTAAGATCTATTCTAAGAATTTTCCAACTCACCAGTCTATATTCTATGGAATCTATTCCTCCAGTTTGAAAAATCTTCATTATGTTTTCTCTTCTCCATGATTCTGGGGCCACATCTGCCCATTCTTTTTAGCATCGTGGGTTAGTCTTCATCTACAGCTAGATATCTCAACTCTTTTAAAGCAGTCAAGGATACATACCAAATTTGATTTTACTGTATTTATGTTTTTTTATTCCTACCAATTCCAGGTGGTTTATTGGGATTTTTTTTCTTTTTTTCTCATCCATTAATCTAATTAACATTTATTCAGCTTTTACTATGAGTCAGATGCTGTACATGGATGCTAGCTAGTTAGACACATGCAGGCAAGCCCCTGCCCTCAAGAAGTTCAGTCTAGTGAGGAAGCAGACAAATAACTCTAATGCAAATAAATGCTTTTCATATCATGAGCAACCTCACCCACCCCCAGAAAAGCTGAAGCTATCTCATGATTCTGGAAAGGTTCTATGGAGAAAATAGCATTTCATGTGGTTCTTAAAGACTGAGCAGGTCTTTATCAGGCAGGAAAATAAGAAAAGAACATTCCAGGTAGAGAGTAAAAATAAGCAAAGACATAGAAGGAATGATGATCATTTTTGTTAGATGGTAATGGGAACATATTGCCAAAATGAGGGGCAGAAGTGGCCCTAGAGACTGTTTTCTGGGTGGAAGATAAAGACCACACTTCTGGGTTACTTTGTAAGTACAACATATTCCCCTTGGGTTCAGCAGTATCACACTTAGGTTTGATCCCTCACCACAAGACATCAGCCCTCCATGATACCGACCCTCTTTTCTTTGCCCCCAGCAAACACTCCACATTGCCAAGAAGCACTCCAGTTGAGAACTGGATTGATGACCCCAGTGAATAGCACACAGCCCTGGCCAGTTCCCACAGGCTGCAGGCTGCCCACTCCCGGTTCCAATACAGTTCTCTCAGGGAATGCTTCCCAGCCCCCACCTTTCTTGTATCTTACCTTCATCTCCAGGGCCTCTGGTACCTTCTTGCCTTCCCAAGCCCAACTCCGCTTTGTGAAGTAGTTCACGGTCGCAAACTCAATCAGCGCAGAAAATACAAAGGCATAACACACGGCTATGAACCAATCCATGGCCGTCGCATATGCCACTTTAGGTAAGGAGTTTCTGGCACTGATACTCAAGGTGGTCATGGTGAGAACAGTGGTGACACCTTGGGAGAGAGAAAATAAGAACTAGTTGCCACTAAAAGACATTGAGTGTACCTGATGCTATCACCATCTTCCTCCTTGAAAGGAGGAGCTAAACCCCACCCAAAATGGTCTCTTTAAAGTAAGAAAAAAAAAGCAGATAATGTCAAAATGGAATGGTTCTACATAGTAACCACCCCATCCCAATTATCACAGGAATAGAAATCTCCAGTATAGCACTTAAGAGTTGCCCTTTAACCTCAGCTTAAACATTTCCATTGAAGGCTAGGTTGTAGGTAACCTATTTCAGTGTAATAGAGTTTTCTAATTAGAAAAGTCTACCTTATGCTGAAACCTGCCTTCCTGTAACTCCTAATCCACTGACTGATCTCAGAGGTTCTATCTGGAGACATAAGAAAGAAACCCTGCTTTTTTCTTTCTGGGACAGGACTTCAGAAAGTTGGAGAGAGTGGCCATGGTTCCTTGTAAGTCTGTTCATCTCTAGAATGTGGCCAGCTCCTTCTTTTGTTTCTCCTCCTTCTCCATTCTGGTAGATGCCTTCTCAACAGACCAGAACTTAGGCTAAGACTCAGGACATGGTCTGATATTAGCTGGAGTTTCATTTCATTTATTGTGGACACTATTCCCCCAATAACACAACAAACTATTGTAGAAAAATTGTCCTTTAGCTACATCACAGTCTAGGACCTATTGAATTCATGAACAACCAAAACTATTCTCACATCTATTTCTTATGAGTTTTTGCCAAACCAGAGCTTGGTTTTAAATCAATTGATTCTTTTTCTTGGTGGTATTTATTAACCTAAATTTAAGACTTTCTTTTACTCACTTTTAAATTACATTAATTTTTTACTAATCTGTTCATAGTTTAGATATGTATATGAACTATACAGTGCTGTGGTTAACAATATGAGCTTTAGAATCAAATTGATCTTGACTCTAAAGCTCATATTGTTAACCACTTCATGGCAAATAGATGGGGAAACAGTGGAAATAGTGGCTGACTTTATTTGTGGGGGGCTCCAAAATCACTGCAGATGGTGATTGCAGCCATGCAATCAAAAGATGCTTACTCCTTGGAAGGAAAGTTATGACCAACCTAGACAGCATATTAAAAAGCATTACTTTGTCAACAAAGGTCTGTCTAGTCAAGGCTGTGGTTTTTCTAGTAGTCATGTATGGATGTTAGAGTTGGACTGTGAAGAAAGCTGAGTGCCGATGAATTGATGCTTTTGGACTGTGGTGTTGGAGAAGACTCTTGAGAGTCCCTTGGACTGCAAGGAGATCCAACCAGTCCATCCTAAAGATCAGTCCTGAGTGTTCATTGGAAGGACTGATGTTGAAGCTGAAACTCCAATACTTTGGCCACCTGATGCCAAGAGCTGACTCATTTGAAAAGACCCTGATGCTAGGAAAGATTGAGGGCAGGAGGAGAAGGGGATGACAAAGGATGAGATGGGTGGATGGCATCACCAACTCAATGGACATGAGTGTGGGTAGGCTCTCGGAGTTGGTGATGGACAGGGAGGCCTGGTGTGCTGCAGTTCATGGGATTGCAAAAAGTCAGACATGACTGAGTGACTGAACTGAACTGAACTGTAGTCACATTTTAACAATAATATTATAACAATAATTTTGTCATTGTTAGTAAGAGTATTCATGTTATTGTTTTTTAGTTGTGAAGTCGTGTCTGACTCTTTTGCAAACCCATGGATTGCAGCCCACCAGTGTCCTCTGTCCATGGGATTTCCAGGCAAGAACACTGGAGTGGATAGCCATTCCCTTCTACAGGGGATCTTCCCAACCTAGGGATCGAACCCATGTCTCCTGCATTGGCACGTGGAGTCTTTACCACTGAGCCACCTGGGATGCCCCAGTCTTGAATACCTACACTTGAAGTAGGAAGTCCTAAGTTCTACCACTTACTGGTTTTGTATCTTGGGCAATTCCCTTAATATCTCCTTGCCTTCATTCTTCCCATCTATATGAATATCCCCTACAGTCTCCTCCAGAATGTTGATGGTGCAGTTGTATACCCAAATCCATCCAGAATTTAGTAAGAAGGAATAGTCAGAACCTCTTTCTAAGTGTTGGATTCCTCAAGAAGATGGAGAGTGTGACCCTTATGAGCCTGGGTCAAGTAGGGTATGGAAGGTAGTCCTAATGGGGTGAGATATGTTATATCAAAAAGCAAGCAGATAAGGCCTGTTAACTCTACCCGGAGAGTCAGCCACGTGTGCTGTAGTCTCTGGAGCCTCCTTTCATTTCTTGATTCTTCGAGTACCTTACTTACACATTTACGATATAAATCAAAATCCAGACTGGCAAAAACTTAATACAGTTTCAACAAAGAGACCCTAAAGGAGCACCTTTACACAAACTTAAGCAGAGAATTGTCTAGGCTGATTAGCGAAAAGACAATTTAAGCCCTGTTAGGAGTCAGCCATACAGCTAGGACCTCATAACAAAATCTGAATTTGTAGCCTGGTAAGCTCTGAGAATGGATCTAAGGCTAAGTAACCCTCTGATCACACTGAGCAAGTGATTCATGGAACAAACAAGTTATCTCATTTATGGTTATCAGCAAATGCAATTGTCTACACTGGTACATTCTTAACAGTGCCAAAAGCATGGATCAAGAGAACCATACTGCAACACAAGTGTTTAGGTGCCATATCTCAGTGGAGGTGTTTAGAACTCTAGCCTCTACAGCTTAATTAAAACTGTCATCTTGTGAAGAGTTCTTAGCTAGTCAGAGCTGGTAGGGCCCTCAATCAAGCTTCTTGTGTACTTCATCGATGGACAAAGAGGTTTGGCATTTTAAAAGATCCAGGCCTGCCACCCAGGGCTTCTCTTTCAAGACTCTTCTACAAAGTTTTTCTGTGACTGTCCTCTTCCTTCCTTTGAGTACTTCTAAAAGTCTAGTATGAAAAAAAAAGTCTAGTATGCTTCTTTAATAATGTATGTCTGTCCCACCCAACTAAAGTTGCTTGAGATAATGCAAGATAATCTCCCCATCTCAAAATTCTTAACTTAGAAAAAATCTGAGTAATTAGCCTCCAACTAATAAAAATAATTGGGAAAAAAAATAAAATGACAATGGAAAGGGAAAAAAAAAAGAACAAATCTGTAAAGTCCTTTTGCCTTATAAGGTAACATTCACAAGTTCCAGAGATTAGAACATGGGTATCACTAGGGACCATTATTAAGCCTACCACAATCCTAGTTCTAACCCTTAATTTCACTCAAGCTAAAAGCCTTTCTTGTGTAACCTTAAAACTCAACTCTTCTCTACCAAGACAAGTAGTCCATCCATTAATCCATTTTCCTGCCACGACAGTACCAGCTCATGTCATTAACACTCCAGTTTTCAGTTCCTTCTTCCATTTGGGCCACTGAGTGTTTTCTTTAATTTTTTATGAGCTCAGATATTAAAAAAGAATGTTTTCTATGTTTTATCTGTTTTTTTAGGGATTTTGTACTGGAAGATTTTTTCAAGGTATCTAGTTTGTAACATTTCCAAAAATTGGGCAAATTTAATCTATTCCTATATAGATTATGCACCCCCCCAACTTCATTAAAGCTGTTCTTTTCAAATCACTAGCAACCAAGCATATCATGATCCCAAATACAGTTTTTATCTGCATTTTACCTAAACACACAGAATTCACCCCAGTTGATTATTCCCTGCTTCTTGAACACTCACCTCTTCTGATTTCCATGATATCACACCCTTTCTCATTTTTTTCGTACTTTACAGATTTATCTTTCTCCACTACTGTCGCCTCTTCTACCTGACCTAAAATGCTTCTTCTTTCTGAAACATCATTTACTCTTTAATTACATAGTATAGCTTCAGGATCTCTGTAGGAAATATTGGCCTCCTTTGTGAGTACTCAGCATATCAAAGTATATGGAGACAATTTAGTGGATTAAGAGTCAATTAATGTTTATCTCCTAAAAAAAATCTTACAATGAGAAAAACAGACAGAAAACAGTTTATGTGCTTTAAGTCTCTCACGGGAAAGTGTTAAAGCTATGCAAATCTCTTCCTAGACAACAGTCAATTCAGAGTGAAGAAAATTTCTCTAATTATAGGTATTCTTGTAGAAACCTTCAAACTTTGTGTAGCTCTTATTGAATATCAGACAATTCATACTTTCAAAAAAGGCTAGAGAGGAAGCAGAAAAGTCAGATGGTCATATAAAAAGCTGGGTCATAAAAAAAAAAATACCCAATCTACTTCTCTGTCTTCAGCTTAGTTTCTCCCCTTCCCTTTCTCCAGCTCTGCCCACTAATTTCCTCTCCATTTCACTGAAAGTTCCATCCCTCTCCAGCTCCGGAAGCAAACCTGACTGAGATAGGAAGCATTTCAGTAAACCTTAATGTTCCAGTACTCTTCTTATTCCCACTTCCTTTTAATAATTCAGTTGTTGAACACACCAAGGTATGATGACTTAGTTACTAATGCTAAGCTCAGGTGTTTCTCCCATTCACTACAGTAATGATTCTTCTACCATCCTTACCCCTACTCTGACTGTTCATCATAACACTTTGCAAATGTCCCCTGACCCTATTCTTCATAACAACACTCACCAAAGACCGTGCGGGCAGGGACAGACTCTCTGTTGAGCCAGAAAGACACTTGTGACAGGATGACAGTCATGATACATGGCAAGTAGGTCTGGATCACAAAGTAGCCAATTTTTCGCTTGAGGTGGAAGTGGGTTGTCATGACGACATATTCCCCTAGAGAGAGTAAAAATTAGACATTATTGCAGTCAGACATTGTTGGATTAAGGTGGGCCCCAATTCAGTTCACAAAGCTCCTTAACCTTATACTCAGAACAAGACATTCCAGCACCTCTCAGGTCTGTGTAACCAGATGTCTTTAATAATCATGAAGAAGTACAGAGGTGGTTTTTGTTTTTGTTTTTTTGGTGAAAATGTTACCAAACACAAATCCATGTGACCAACACACAGTGAGGCCAAACAATACTAAAATGTCGGAGCTTGGCACAGAGAAAGGTTTATTGCAGGGCCATGCAAGGAGATGAGTGGCTTATGCCCTAAAAACCTTGAACTCCCAGAAAGCTTTCAGCAAAGCCCTTTTATAGGAAAGGTGAGGGACGGCCACAGTTTGTTATTACAAACTTCTTTTTGTCAGATCCTTTGTTCTTGAGGTGAAGTCACAGTCAGGTCACCATGTTCCTATAAACCGTCACCAAAACAAATGTTATTCTCTGTTCTAACAAGAACAGGCAAGGTCCCAAGGTCAACTTTCATCCTTCGAGCTCCAGGCCTGGCTAAGAGGAAGGGGTCACTGCATGGATTGGTTACCCTGCCCAGGAGTGTTCATCCAGCCCCCAGTCTGCATCCTCTTGCCAGTGCCCTGGCCCAGCTGAAGAGGCAGATCTCAGCTGGAGGTGCCCTCAGGACTGTCTTCAGATCCTGCCCAACCATCATCACCAAAGGAGCCAAAATACGCAGGACTGAATTGGCCCTCAAGCTTTTTATTTAAACTGGAGGGAATCTGAGAACTCCATGGACTGCAACCTATGAAGACACTGCTGCCATTAAGCCACAGACAGGGGAAGAGGTTTATGGCTGCTTTGAGGCCTGGGCTTGGAAAATGGGTGTCTGTAGCGATGACTTGAAGCTCTGTAGGACACAGCCCTCTGCCTGTCCCCAGGGGGCCCCCAGCTCACCCACTGGCCTGAAGCTGAAGTGCCTGGAGGGCCTGGAAAGAAAGCTGAGAGCTGCCTCTCACTGCACTCTCTGCCACAAGGACATCTGCAAGCTGACTATTGGCTGAGCAGGATCTCTAAACACCCTGGTAAAGGTCTCATGCTAATGGCTGTGTGCCTGTCCTGCCCTTGTAATATCCTAGAAGGGCACTGTAGGGGCCTGGATGACAGCTGAACTGAGGGGTCTGCACCATCCAATAGCAGGTGCCTGGTGTGTGAGTGAGCAGAGGCTAGCATCTCCAGCCCCAAATCCAGACACTTGTATTGAGGTAGAGGGACAATTTGGGGGAGGTATCACATCCTAGATCCTAGTAGGATAGCCAGCTGGCCCATCTGTCCAGGCATGTACTGTCCCACCTAGCAGAGGGTTTGATGGGAGCAGGCAGATCAGGCAGCTGCAATATTGCCTCTGGGGCCATTTCCTCATTTCCTCCCTGACCTCAGGAGGGAAAATGGCCTTGCTTCCTGGTCTCCCCTCACTGTTGGAGGTGCCCCGTACCGCACCTGCAGTGGAGCCTTCATGCATCCGACCCAATAAACCCCGCTAGAGCATGACCACTTCTATTACAAGGTCAAGATGTTCTAGCTGAAGCATTTTCAACTGGCCTTTCATGCCGGCAGAGAGAGGGCCTCCTCAATTCATGGTCAAGAGCAGCGCCATATCCACTGATCTGCTGGTCTACCTGCCAGTGAGTCTGCCTCTACCTGTCTGGGTGATCTGCAACAATTCAGACTTGCCCAAGGCGAGAAGCTGCAACAAGTGTGTGCACACCTCATGTTTCCACAGCACACTACTCTGCCAGCCTTGCTTGGCAACTGCCTGGGCAAAGGCACGGAGCACATCAATGAGCTTGTCTCGCTCCCTAGGCATTCTTATCCAGGTCTGTATCTTTAAATAATACCTTAAACTCTGATAACTCCCCAGTGTGTATTTTCTGCCTGGGCTTTCTGCCTGGGCTTCCTGTTATGGTTATGGGTTGAATTGTGTCTCCTAGAAATATATGAAGTCATAAACCTGAATGCCTCAAAATGTGACTTTCTTTAGAAAGAGGCGTGCTGCCGATATAGCTAGTTAAGATGAGTTCATACTGGAGTAGGATGGGACCTGATCTACTATGACTGAGGCTCTCTTATGAAAAGAGAGAGACACAGGGAAATGTGTGATGACAGAGGCAGAGGTTGTAATAGAGGCTAGGCAGACACGAGCTATAGCAGCCCCACTCAGCCACTGGTATGCACCACAGTGGGTCCCTCCCCCCTTCTATATATAAGGAGCCCAAATTTGGACTGATGGAAAATGGTTTTTTTGAGACACTAGTCTGCTATCTTTCTTGGTCTGCTACCTTTTCTATTAAAGTCATTATTCCTAGCTCCAACACCTCGTCTCCAATTTATTGGCCTGTTGTGCAGAACAATCTTAGGCTCAGTAACAAATTATTGGTGAAACCACCCAGGAACCTTGCTGCTTGTGACCAATCAGCCCTGCTTGGGGAATTTTAGGGTAAGGCCCTAGCAGTTGCCAGAACCATTTGTCCTGAGGATCTTCCCTTCAAAATTCCCTAAAGCAGCACTGGGTGCCTCAGAGCTTGGCCGTTAGAGGAAGGAATCAACGTTTGGGAACCAACAGGCTTGATATGGTAGGGTGAGCTGCTCAGGTGTGTAAAACTGGAAACATCTTCCCCTCTCAATTTGTGTTTTTCCCTTTAAGGAAAAGCCCATTTGTTCATTTGATCAAGGTACCTTTTTGGAGAGGGCAGTTGTTGTTTGAGGGCTTCCCAGGTGGCACGTGGTAAAGAATCTGCCTGCCAATGTATGAGATGAGAGTTTGATCCCTGGTTTAGGAAGATCCCCTGGAGAAGGAAGTGGCAAACTACTCTAGTATTCTTGCCTGGAAAATCCCATGGACAGAGGAGCCTGGTAGGTAACAGTCTATGGGGTTGCAAAGAGTTGGACACGACTGAGTGACTCAGCACGCATGCACACACAAATTGTTGTTGAACTCTATCTGATTTTTGAACCATTTCTTTCAGTTTTGTTTTGTGTTCACTTGCTTTTGTTTTGCATTTGTTTGTTCCTGTTTTGCCCTCATTCATGATGGACCCTATTTGTGCCTCTGGCACTGGAATTTGCTTGTCCTTTTTGTGTTTTGTTGTTCTTGAACTTACAAATATGGGAAATACTCCATCTGTCCCTAAGAAAAGCCCTTTGGGATGTACCTTAAGTAAATGGGCAAAATATAGTTGTGAGCCTATGACTAAGGAACGGATGATATTCTATTGTCATAGTGTGTGGTCCCAATATATGTTAGGATCAGGAGAGCTATGGCCTTTGAATGGCTCATTTAATTATTATACAATCTTGCAATTAGAATTGTTTTGTGAAAGAGCAGGTGAAAATGATGAGATTCTATATGGAGAAGCATTTATGCTAATCCATTAAGAGGAAAAGCAGTCAAATGGCTACTGCCTTATGGTACAGCGGTCTGAAGGGAAAACCGGTTCTCCAAGAGGGAGAGGGAGAAAGCAAGAGTGAGGACATGCTATTTCAGAACTTAAAACCCCCTCCGACCAACCCAGCTCCCCCATTGGCCGAGCAGGATGCACTAACATATGCACTGCCTCCTGTCTCCCCAACTTATGAGAATCAATTAGAAGTTTCTATGTTAATCTCCAGGTCACAGGAGCCTGGTTTGTTATCACCATCTAAGACCTGACAGGGCACCCAATTTGGACTGGGAGCCACTTCTGGAGCAGGGCAGTCTTCTTTGTGCACATATCCTATAGGAGGCCTTAATGCAGATGGCCAAAGAGCTGGGTTTCCATGGATGCACAAGCCATTCTCAACTTCAGATTTGTTTAATTGGAAAAAAACATAACCCTACATACTGAGAGGACTCCCTCCATATGACTGAACTTTTCACTTCTATCTTTGACATTCACCATCCCTCTTGGGCAAACATTCACACTTGTATGAAGTTGATGCTTACTGGGGATGAAAGGAGGATGCTCACTGGCAAAGCTAGAGAGGAAGCATAGCAGCTTCATTTAGCAGATCCAGATGGAACTTCAGAAGCAAATCTGGCAGTTCCTATTGCTGACCCTGACTGGGATCCTAACAATGGAGAAATGACGCACCTAGAGCGTTATAGGAAGTGTATCTTAGCGGCTCTTTGAAAGGGAGTACTTAAGCAAAAGACCTTAAAATAAAATCAGGAGATACACCAAAAACCCTATAAGGATCCATCAGAGTTTCTAGAAACAATTTTTCAAGCTTATAGGTGCTACACTGATGCAGACCCCGAGGTGCCCAAAAATATGAGAATGGTAAATATGGCCTACATTGGGCAAAACGCTTCAGATCTAAGAAGAAAATTACAAAAGTTAGATGGTGCATTCAGAATGAACTCTTATCAATTGGTAAATATTGTTTTTAAAGAGTTGAATAACATGGAACAAAGACAGAACCAAGATGATAAAGATTGAATGCCACTTTCCTGGCAGCAGCACTAGATTTCTGGAAGGCAAGTAACCTGAAGAGAGAGGTAAGCCACCACTGGGGAAGGAACAATGTACTTACTGCAAGGAGGAAGGGCTTTCAAAAACAGATTGCCCTAGGCTAAGGAATAAGAAGGAAAACAATAAAAGAAAGACAGGTGCCTCTCCTCTGGTAGAAAGAGAGGAACACTCTGATGAAGAATGAAGAGGCCTGGGAGCTCCCTTGGACCTGAGGCATCCAATTCTAATTTCCCTACAGGAGCCCCAGGTAACTTTGACAGTGGGAGACAAGATGATTGGCTTTCTGATAGATCTGGGAGTAACATACTCTGTGGTAAACACCAAAGTAGCATAGAAAACATCTCAATTCATCCCGGTCATGGGTGTTTCTGGAGAAGTGCAAAATTATTCTTTCTTACAACCTCTAGAATGCCAGTTAGGGGACCTTTCCCTGCAACATGGGCTTCCCAATTGGCGCAAGTACAAAGAACCTGCCTATCAATACAGGGGACATAAGAGACCAAGGTTCAGTCCCTGGGTTGGAAAGATTCCCTGGAGGAGGGCATGGCAATCCACCGTAGTATTCTTGCCTGGAGAATCCCATGCATAGAAGGGCCTGGTGGGCTACAGTCCATAGGGTCACAAAGAGTTGGACATGATCGAAGCAACTTAGAATGCATGCACACACCCTGAAACACAGTTTCCTGTATATGCCAGAGTGTCCAATCCCTCTTTTGGGCTGAGATCTCCTTTGTAAATTAAATGCTCAAGTAACTTATCAGGACAGCTTGACATCAGGGTCCCACTAGAACACACCATAAGCCTGCAGATGGCAGTCATGGATGGCCCAGAAAAGGAGACTGAGATTTTACCTCCGAAGTCTATGGAAAGGTAAGACAAGAAATGTGGGCTAATGGCACCCCAGGGAAAGCCCCAAAATGCATGGCCAACATTAAGAAGTGATGCTGGGACACCTAATCTAACACAATAATCTCTGCGACAAGAGGCCCAAAAGGGAATTCAGCCAATTCTTGAAAAGTTTTTGAAAATAGGAGTGATTAAACCTTGCAGGTTCCTGTATAATACCCCTATCCTCCCAGTCAAAAAGTCCAACTCAAAGAGTATCACTTCGTCCAAGACTTGAGAGCTATTAGTGAAATAGTCCAATATTTACACCCTGTGGTACTCAATTCATACACTCTGCTCACAACTATTCTGGGAGAATAGAGCTGGTTCTCAGTTTGGACTTGAAGGATGATTTTTTCTGCATTCCTATTGCAGAAGAATCATAGCAGCTTTTTGCTTTTGAATGGCAGGACCCTGAAACACAAATAATCCAACAGTATTTTTGTGCAGTCCTGCCTCAAGGATTTAAGAATTCTACCTTGTTTGGGGAAATGTTGGCATGGGACCTTAGAAACTAAATATTGGATGAAGGACTCATACTCCAATATGTGGATGACTTGCCCATAGCAAATCCTACTTATGATAAGTGTCTACAAAATACCATCAGAACCCTGAACTATTTGGCCAGTTGTGGATATAAGGTTTCCCAGAAAAAGGTCCAAATATGTAAGCAACAAAGTTGAGTATCTAGGTTTTGCCATTTCCAAAGAACAGTGAGGTCTTGCCTGATAGAAAATGGGCAATTGCAGGCTTGAGAACACCCAAGACTCATAGATAACATGGAGGTTTTCTGGGAATGGCAGGGCTCTGTTGGATATCAATCGCAAACTATGGGGTCATAGGGAATCCCCTTTATGGGGCACTGAAGGGACATGATCTTCAGCCCCTTACTTGGACTAGAATGCCAAACAGTCTTTGCAACAATAAGAGCAAAGTCTCAGCTCTGGCTTTGGGACTACTGGATCTAAAGAAACCTTTCAAACTGTATGTACATGAGAGAAAAGGCATAAGCCTTGGGGTGCTAATCCAAACCCTGGGGAATATTCCCAGACTGGTTGCCTATTTCTCAAAACAACTAGAACAGACTGTCAAGAGGTGGCCTCCTTGCCTTCAAGCTGTGGCAGCTAGTTGTGACATACTTCAAGAAGCTGAGAACTTTACCCTGGGGCAACCCATCACTCTGTATGTTCCTCATCATGTCCTCACTTTGCTGGAACAGAAAGGGGGTTATTGGCTGACTTCTGGGAAAATACCAAGCCATTCTACTGGACAATCCTAATGTGAGAATTCAAGTCACTTCAGCCCTAAATCCAGCCATATTGCTGCTGATTGATGCTGCACAATCCCCGAGCATGACTGCCTATACACCATCGAGCTAGTGTACTCCAGAAGACTGGACTTAACGGCCCAACCCTTGGCTAAGCCGGATGTGGAACTGTTCACCAACACAAGAAGCTTTGTGGACAAAGGCAGGCGATGCACTGGGTATGCAGTGGTAACCCTCACAGAGACTGTGGAAACAGAAGCCCTGCCCCGAGGGAGCTCAGCTCAGAAGGCAGAAATCAAGACCCTAACACGGGCCCTGCTCCTTACTAAAGAGAAGCAAGTAAATATATACACAGAATGTTGCTATGCATCTTCTGTAGTGCATGCTCATGAGGCAATCTGGAAATAAAGAGGGCTCCTCACTCGAACAATAAAGACCTAAAACATGCTCCTGAAATTCTGTTACTATTAGAAGCAGTCCATAAGCCTTCACGAGTGGCCATAAAGCACTGCCCAGGCCACCATAAGGGTGAGACTCATATAATAAAGGGGAACTGGTTAGCTGACCAAGCTGCAAAGAAAGCAAGCCACGATAAGGTCACCCCTTTCACAGACTGACTTGTCAAAATACCAGCCAGCATATTCAGAAAAGGATGAGGAGAGGACCAATGAGTGGGTTTCACTCTTGACCATAACTCACCTGACTAGAAATGTAATGCACAAGGGATTGTTTTGATCCCTGTGGCTCTCCTGGACACTGCTGCAGCAGCACATCCATGACAGCACCCATTATGGGACAGAGGCCAAGTTACAGTGGATTGGGAAACATATAATGGAACCTCACCTACAAAGGACCATCTGGCAGGTTACTCAGAATTGTATGATTTGTACTAAAAATAACCCCAACACCTCTTTTAGACCTCCTCAGATGGGGATCCAGAACAAAGGAACTTACCCCACTGAGGTCTAGCAAATAGATTTTACTCAAATGCCTCAAATTGGAGGAAACTTCAGAACCTGCTGGTATGTGTGGACACCATTTAAGGATGGGTGGAAGCCTATCCCACCCAGACGGAAAAGGCCCTGAAGTGGTTAAAGTCCTCCTTAAGGAAATGATTCCCTGCTTTGGACTACTTAATATTCTCCAAAGTGATAACAGGCCTGCTTTTGTCTCTAGCATAACCCAACAAGTGTCTAAAACACTGAACTGATTGGAAGTTACATTCATCCTGGGGATCAGAAACAACATGAGAAAGTGAGAAACTGAATCATACATTAAAAAGGAGCATTGCTAAAATATGTCAAGACATTAATTTAACTCGCTTGTACAAGAGGAGGTGACCAACACCATCCCCCCAAAAAAGAAATGCAAGGTAAAACTGGTTGTCTCAGAAGGCCTTACAAATAGCTTAGAAAAGAGGAGAAGCAAGAGGCAAAGGAGAAAGGGAAAGATATACCCAACTGAATGTAGAGTTCCAGAGAATAGCAACAAGAGATAAGAAAGACTTCTTAAGTGAATAATGCAAAGAAATAGAGGAAAACAATAGAATGGGAAAGACTAGAGAGCTCTTCAAGAAAATGAGAGATCCCAAGGGAACATTTCATGCAAAGATGGGCACAAGAATGGACAGAAATGGTAAGGATCTAACAGAAGCAGAAGAGATTAAGAAGAGGTGGCAAGAACACACAGAAGAACTGTACAAAAAAGATCTTAATGACCCAGATAACTATGATGGTGTGGTCACTCACCTAGAGCCAGACATCCTGGACTGTGAACACACTTGAATGCCTTAGGAAGCATTATTACGAGCACTAGGAAGCATTACTATGAGCAAAGCTAGTGCGGGTGATAAAATTCCACCTGAGCTATTCAAAATCCTAAAAGATGATGCTGTTAAAGTGATGTACTCAACATGTCAGCAAATTTGGAAAAATCATCAGGGGCCACAGGACTGGAAAAGATCAGTTTGCATTCCAATCCCAACGAAAGGCAATGCCAGTGAATGTTCAAACTACCATACAATTGCACTCATCTCACACGCTAGCAAGGTAATGCTCAAAATCCTTCAAACTAGACTTCAACAGTATGTGAACTGGGAACTTCCAGATGTACAAGCTGGACTTAGAAAAGACAGAGGAACCAGAGATCAAATTGCCAACATCCCCTGGATCATACAACAAGCAAGAGAACCCCAGGAAAACATTTACTTCTGCTTCACTGACTATGCTGGACTGTGTGGATCACAACAACTGTGGAAAATTAAGAGGTGGGAATTACAGACCACCTTACCTGCCTCCTGAGAAACCTGTATACAGTTCAGGAAGCAACAGTTAGGACTGGAGATGGACCAACAGACTGGTTCAAAATTGGGAAAGGAGTATGACAAGGCTGTATATTGTCACCCTGCTTATTTAACTTATATGCAGAGTACATTATGCAAAATGCTGGCTGGACGAAGCACAAGCTGGAATCAGGACTGCCAGCAGAAATATCAATAACCTCAGATATGCAGATGACACCACCCTTATGGCAGAAAGCAAAGAAGAACTAAAGAGCCTCTGGATGAAAGTGAAAGAGGAGAGTGAAAAAGCTGGTTTAAAACTCAACATTCCAAAAACGAAGATGATGGCATTCAATCCCATCACTTCATGGCAAATAGATGGGGAAAAAGTGGAAACAGAAGCAGATTTTCTTTTCTTGGGCTCCAAAATCACTGCAGACAGTGAACTGCAGCAATGAAATTAAGATGCTTGCTTCTTGGAAGAAAAGCTATGACAAACCTTGACAACGTATTAAAAAGCAGAGAAATCACTTTACCCGACAAAGATCCATAGAGTCAAAGTTATGGTACAGTAGTCATGTACGGATGTGAGAGTTGCACCATAAAGAAGGCTGAGTGCCGAAGAATTGATGCTTTTGAACTGTGGTGTTGGAGACTTTTGAGAGTCCCTTGGACATCAAGGATAACACACCAATCAACCCTGAAGGAAATGAACCTTGAATATTCATTGGAAGGACTGATGCTGAAGCTGACGCTCCAGTACTTTTGCCACCTGATGCAAAGAGCTGAGTTTTTGGAAAAGACCCTGAAGCTGGGCAAGACTGAGGGCAGGAGGAGAAGGAAGAGAGAAAGGATGAGATGGTTGGATAGCATCACCGACTCAAAGGTTGTGAGTTTGAGCAAACTCGGGAGACAGTGAAGGGCAGGAAAGCCCGGTGTGCTGCAGTCCATGCAGTAGCAAACAGCAGGACACAGCTGAGCAACCGAACAACAACAAGGCCTTTCCAGCTGCCATGCTACCAATCAGAGTGGCTCCCAGAAACAGGCTTAAATTAAGCCATTTTGAAATCTTCTATAGTTTGCCATTCCAGGTGTCTGCCCAGGTGTGAGAATCTATAAATGCTGTGAAAGACCTCGCAGTTTTAACTGTTCATGTGTTTGCTTTCAGCAGGTCTGCCTATCCAATGCAAGCAGCCTTACATCCTTTCCCACCCAGAGACAGAATCCCCCTTAAAACGTGGAGAGAACAGCCGCCACAGCGCCAGCTGACTGCAAGGAGGACAGGACCACACATGGTATTATTCACCATGCATTCATCTGTCAAGTTAGCTGGAGTAAAGCCATGGATATATCACACTGCTTAAAGTAGCCCCACTGTCATTAGAAAATGACTCAACTCCTGAGAAGCCAGAAAGCAATGGGTTTGTGAACCCTTAGAAGGGTAAAGGTTGCTCTTCAGAAAATTTATGTATTGAGATGAAAACCTCATTGTAGAAGGCATGTCATCAGGTTCAAATAGTTGTAGATAAAGAGAATTGTATTGCTCACCAAAAATTTTAAGGAACATTCCAAACCCGACGCTGATCAATTCCATTTCACAATCACTCCCGCATCTCACCTTTTCAGTGGGAGATAGCCAGAAATATCATCACCACTTTTCCTACAAGACTGTAGAATGGACACTGACAGTGGGGAAATGTAATATGGGCTGGGCAGGTGCAAGCTACAGCAGCCCCACTCAGCTCTTGGTCAGCACTGCAGTGGGTCCCTCCCTCAAGCATGCCACTGTTAGTGAGCAACTGTCAACCAGCCAACATTAGTGGGCCTGCTGAGCCATGGGTTGGTGCCACAGTGAGACCCTCCCCATCTTCTGTATAAAAGGAGCCCAAATTTGAACAGAGGGAAGACAGACTTTATTTTTCTGGGCTCCAAAATCACTGCAGATGGTGACCATAGCCATGAAATTAAAAGAGGCTTGCTCCTTGGAAGAAAAGTTATGACCAATCTAGACAGCATATTAAAGAGCAGAGACATTACTTTGCCAACAAAGGTCTGTCTAGTCAAAGCTATGGTTTTTCTAGTAGTCATGTATAGATGTGAGAGTTGGACTATGAAGAAAACTGAGCACTGAAGAATTGATGCTTTTGAATTGTGGTGTTGGAGAAAACTCTTGAGAGTCCCTTGGACTGCAAGGAGACCCAACCAGTCCATCCTAAAGGAAATGAATATTCATTGGAAGGACGGATGCTGAAGCTGAAACTCCAATACTTTGGCCACCTGATGCAAAGAACTGACTCACTGGAAAAGACCCTGATGCTGGGAAAGATTGAAGGCGGGAGGAGAAGGGGACGACAGAGGATAAGATGGTTGGATGGCATCACCAACTCAATGGACGTGAGTTTGAGCGAGCTCCAGGAGTTGGTGATGGACAGGGAAGCCTGGTGTGCTGCAGTCCATAGGGTCGCAAAGAGTCAGACATGACTCAGCAACTGAACTGATAATGCTCTAACCTATATATTTCATTACCCATTAGACATCACCATTTGTGGATCTAATAGGTATCTTGATCTAACATGTCCAAATCCTACTCTTATTCTCTCCATTTCCTATGCCCTCCAGAATATCTCCTCCAACAGACTTCCTGTCTCAATAAATGGTAACTCTCAGGAGCATGGATCAAAATTCTTCAAAATCTTTAACATCATCGATTGCTCCCTCTTCCCCCCTCATGCATGTTTCTATGTGTGCATGCACAAATGTAGACACAGATTCAGATACACTGACAGTTCTTTCTTCAAAATATATTAATATTTATAATTTGACCACTTCTCACCACTTCTGCTGTTACCATTCTGGACTAAGCTACCATCATCTCTTTCTTAGAGTACTGTAATAGCTTTCTAACTTCTGTACTTGTCCCCTTAAATATATTCTTAGAGTTGCAGCCAGAATGAATCTATTAAAATGTAAGTCAGACTCAGTCTCTCTCTTGCTTAAGACTCTCCAAGTTTCCCATCTCTCAAAGAGTAAAATTCAAATTTCTCCAAAGAGTCTCCAAATGTCCATGCAATCTGATTATTTCTACCTTTCTTGTTAGGCTTCTTATTTTTCACCTCTCTGTCTCTCCACCCCCATTTAGTTTCAGCATGTCTCCCAAATGAGGTAATTTCCCACTTTCCTACCTCACCCACTCCCTTGTACCTAAGCCTAGGAAGAACCATCTGGTCAGCCAAAGCTCGATATACAATCCATACTGTGTGTGTATTTACATTCTAGCTCATTTATGTGAACATGAAAAATGTAAGTAGGCTTATTTTTAATTTAGCAAAGAATTTTCATACAAAATTATAGAATTTCTTCAGGAAAACATTGGAGTTTCTTTTCTTTCTCTCTGCCTCTTTTTCAATCTTTTTATTTCTTTGTTCCCTACCCCCTCCCACTCTCTCCTTATTCTCTACCTCTCTCCTATCTGTATACATTTCTATTGCTTTCTTTCCCTGTCCTTCTGTTCACTCTTTCTCTCAGCTGGGGAAGCACTGAAGATTTATTTTTAACAACAGTTGGACTTTGACTAGCTTGGGGAATTTCCTCCTTCTGTATGTTAGTCTCATACCTCTAAATTCCTTCCTGTCTGTTAATCCTACATCTGATCATGTAAAATATTTAACATTTATAAATAATACGTATTATAGATATTATATAAGTTATATTGTGTAGAGCTGAAATGAATGCAAGTGGACTTTTCAAAAACTTACCAAATTAGCCATTATTTTATGTAACTGAATGTATTTTTAAAATATGTTCTCCTTTTCTATCCTTTCCTTCAATTTCTTCCAGAGAAATTGTGTCTCTTCCAAAGAAGCAAAGAGGCTGACTTAAGATCAGTAAGGTGGTGGAATATGACAGTCCCGGCTTTAGTACCGTCATAAAAATATGGTTTAGCAGCTAACCACGGAAAAGAACACATCTGTGAAAAAATCCCAGATCCAAGAAATAAAGCTGAAGCAGCACCCCCTCCCACCAACCCCTGGCATGAAAAGCAAGAAAAGCCACATTAGAAGGATAACAGAAGTGGTATCAGGTTTTGCTTTCTTCCCTCTCCCAGGCCAGCTCAGTTGCAGCACCTAAGAGGGTACCTTTGAGTTTATGGTTTCTCCAGTGGGGAAATGAGAACCCAAGGCAGATACCTAGCTTTCCTGGGCATTCCCCTAGAGGCCCACTTCTGCCATGCGTCATGGGGAAGGCTCTGGGAACTGCAAGACCAGATCATTTCAGGTCAGCTTGCACAAAGGGATGTAGTATAACTTACAGCCAACAATGCGCGAAACTTGGAGGTGGTACCAGGACCCCTGCCAGCAACATCTGGTCAAAAGTACAGTCAGCAGTCTAATCTCACCTGCAAGGGAACCCAACCTTTGAGAGCAGCCTCTGGGAGAACCCAACCTCTGAGAGCTAGCCCCTAGCTCTGGCCAACGGACTAGTACACACAGAGGCTCCACCCAACAGTGAAGCTCAGGCCAACAGCGAAACTCCAGCAGATCCCTCTTTCAGTAGCAACCAGCTAGGAAATAAGGCCACGCCCCCTGGTGTCTGTTGCCGCACTGCAGCAAAATGGCGACCTCAGCAGTTGATTGCCTCTGTAGCTATGCAGTAGTGGGGTTTTGGCGCCCCTGTCCACAAACTGAACATGCCCTTTGGTGTCAGTGGCCTCCCATGCCAAAATGGTGACCTCAGGGCTTAACTATCTCTCTGGCTAAACAATTGTCGTGTTTTGGTGCCCCACCCACAAAATAGTGTCTATGAATTGATCAAAACACCTGCTGCACTGCTCTTATTTTCTGATTTATCTTCACTTACCTATGTTCCATGTCTAAATAAGTAATATACACAATAACAGTAATAAAAGTTTTTCTAACAAACTTCAAATTTCTAGGAAAGATGCAAAACTAAGATCATACATTCAAATGTTCCTCTTAGAAAATTAATGTAAAAGTTGCAAACAAGGGAAAATGGAATCAGGGCTGAAGTAGGGAGCAGTGTGAAGAACTGGCCAGAGAGTTTGAGAAATTAGTTATTTATCTAATACATGCTTGAATTTGGAACAAAGAAGAGTCCTCTACTTAGAATTACTGCATGTTGGACTTCCCTGGTGGCACTGTGGATAGGAACCCACCTGCCAAATCAGGGAACATGGTTTCCTCTCCCTGGTCCAGGAACATTCCACATGCTGTGGAGCAACTAAGCCATGTGCCATTACTGAGTCGGTGCTCTAGAGCCTGTGAGCCACAACTACTGAGCCTGTGGGCGGCAACTACTGAGCCCATGTGCTGCAACTACTGAAGCCGGCACACCTAGAGCCTGTGATGATAACAAGAGAAGCCACCGCAATGAGAAGTCCATATAAGACAACAAAGAGCAGCCCCTGCTCGCCACAACTAGAAAAAGCCCATGCAAAGCAATGAAAATCCAGTGTAGCCATAAATAAATAAATAATACAATTATGAAAATAAGTTACTTCATGCTGAGGACTGATACCATTCAGAGAGAAAGCCACCCATACAAAACAGAACATCCATGGATTGTGGGTCTTTCTCTGGCCCAACTTCCCATTAATATGTTGGACCACAAATAAAGGAGCATATTCAGAGAGGAATGCATATAACTTATAGTCACATGAAAACAATATACTATGTGAGGTAATAATATTTATATGGTTTCTAAACCAAAGAGTATCAAATAATATACAGCAAAAAGTCTCCCTCCTTCAAGCCATTTCATCTCTCCTTCCTTCAATTAACTGTAATTAATAGCTTCTTGTGTATCTTCTGGAAGTACTATTCCTATACTAATATATATCTTATAGTCTTTTGTGGTTTTGTATCTGCTTTTTTCGCTCAATGATATATCCTGTAGATATTCCCATAGAACTTCCTCATTCCTTCTTACACCTGCATATTACTGAATTTTACAAATGAATTTTAACATATCAAATCACCTCTTCACTGATGTACTCTGTATCATGTTTTCAAAACTAATTTGTGACTATAATCTAGTATCTGAAATAACCCTATTTTCAAATAAGATCATATTCAGAGGTACTGGGGGTCATACCTTTTGGGGACACATAACTCAATCCATAAAATCCGCATTGCCAAGAGTGAAGGAAAACTGGCAAGCTCATACATTGATAATGAGAGCATGAATTGTTTAACCTTTTAGAATGGCAATTTGTCAATATGTATTAAAAAATGTTTAATGTGTCTACTTTCTGAAATAGCAATCTCAATATTTTGTTTTGATCCTAGGCAGGTAATTACATAGGAACAAAATTCTACGTGGAAAAAGAAGGTCTTCACAGTGTTGTTTATAGCATTAAAATAGAAAATAATTATAAATAATTTGTTAAATGAATTATGATCCAAAAGTATGAAGCCATTAACATGAAGATATCATTGAATTTCATAATGAAATGCTACATTTCCCACTGATAGCAACATTTGTCATTGTCAAGAATGCTGGCTATGGCCTCAGAGGATGGCATTTTAATTTTCTTTTTAGAGTAACTAAAACAGGTAATAATATATGTCTATTCTGATTATTAAAATATTATTACTAACTACTTACAGCTAACAACAAAATACTAATGTTGGTGAGGATGTGTGGAAATGGTAACCCTCATGCACTCTTGGTGGGAATGTAAATTGGTGTAGCCACTATCAAAAACAGTATTGAGTTTCCTCAAAAAATTGAAAATGGAACTACCATATGATCCAGAAATTTCACTTATTGATCTAAAGAAAATGAGAACACTAACTTAAAAAGATATATACTCCCCCATCTTCACTGCAGCATTATTTTCAATAGCCAAGACATGGAAGCAACCTAAGTTTCCATCCATGGATGAATGGATAAAGAAGATGTGATATATGGAGATCAATGGAATGTTATTCAGCCACAAAAAGAAGGAAATTTTTGCCATTTGAGACAACATGCAATAACCTTGGGTACATTATGCTACGTTAAACAAGTCAGACTGAAAAAGAAAGATATTGTATCTCACTTATATGTGGAACCCAAAAAACAAAACAAAAAAATCAAGCTCACAGATACAAAGATTATATTAGTGATTGCCAGAATCCAAGGGTAGGAGTTAGGTGAAATGGGTGAAGGGAATCAGAAAGTACAAACTTCCAGTTATAAAATAAATAAGTCCTTAGGGTGTTATGTACATCATGGAGACTATAATTACTACTACTATAAATACTCTACTGCATATGTGAAAGTTATTGAGAGTAGATCTTAAAAGATCTCAGCATAAGAAAAAATTCTGTAACTATGTATGGTGATGGATATTAACTAGACTTGCTGTGGTGATCATTTCACAGCACAGACAGATATTGAATCATTATGCTGTACATTTGAAACTAATATGTTAATTATATCTGAAAAAAATATATTTCTAGCTTGTGTGTACATTTAACTTGAATCCTGTACTTAGTGATAAGAAAACAAGCCTACAATATAAAATTACATTAAAAAACAGCTTGTAAGACAGTATCAATATTATGGTCCCATTAATATAAAAATATATTCATGATTAAAAATGCAAACAGAACCTTCTTAAAGGTTACACACCAAACTGTATAATAATCAATTAATGCACTAAATTTCTCTAAAAAGTTTTTTTCTAGATGGAATTTAAGAATATTTTAATTTACATTTTTTGCTTCTCTGATATTTCTAATTTTTCTATCATGAACATGTATTGCCTGTGTGATAAAGGCTAAACAAACAGTGGCTTAATGAAATAAGATGGAACTGCTGGAATGGCTAATGATGGGTCTCAAAAGTTGATATCAGGTGAGCAGTACCAAGGAGGGATGGAGAAGTCAGGAGAATGAACAGATGCTGTAGCCCCAGGAAGTCTCTCCATTCTGCTGGGTGGACCTCTGGGGTGCCTGGGATGCCCTCGGTCTTTAGGGGCTTGCCTTGCTGTGCTGGGATGCACAGAGCCTTCATCAGGAGCCTGGTTACTCTTTGCCCACAGGCTGTGGTGGGAAGGAGTGAGGCAACTGATCTCAGAGAGGAGGTTGGTTGCAGCAGCAGGAGCACCCCAGAGCAGGAGGTAACTTCCACCCAAAAATGAAAGCATCCCAGTAGGACAACGAAAGTACACTTTGCACATGCAGGCAGTGAAGGTCCTCCTCCCTCCCTCTGCTTGGGGAGAGCTGAACTGGCCAGGCAGAGACTTCCCTCCCACCTTCACAGAACAACTGACCTTCTCCAAAAGGTCATGTTCTCACAAACTCTGGTCTTTTGAACCTCAGTGTTACCATTCTCAAGAACAGCCTTTTCCCACACCAAATTCTGAATCTGTAAATCCTATTGTCTATTGCATGCGTGTATGCTCAGTCACTGCAGTTTCATCCGACTCTTTGCGACCCTATGGACTGTAGCCCGCCAGGCTCCTCTTTCCATAGCATTCTCCAAGCAAGAATACTGGAGTGGGTCGATATGCCCTCCTCCAGGGGATCTTCCTGACCCAGGAATTGAACCAGTGTCTCCTGTGTCTCCTGCATTGCAGGAGGATTCTTTACCCACTGAGCCACCTGGGAAGTCCCCTGTTGTCCTTTAATTCTTTTCAAATACTGCTTTTTTTAGGTTCCCTCCCCTGGTCCGAGGATGGAGGGAGAATAGAACACAGACATACTGCAACACCACAAGGAGATGGAACAGCAGTGTCCAGCTAATGAAAAACAAAGGACAAGAGTATCCTACTTTGTTTGTAACTGTGGATTCAGAGAACTTCCTTGGAGGCAAGTGTTGAAAGTTCCCACCCTTTCATGTAAAAAGTACTGTAAGACATGTGGGCTCCTAAGATATACTCCATTTTGCCAAATACCCTAAAGTTAGTTGGGATTCAAAGTGTCTCCTTCCTAGGGCTCCTACAACTGATAAAAATAGACAGGACTTAAGGCTACAGAACAAGTCTCTAAGTTCTATTTATCAATATCCTAGGAAGAGTCATTGAGAGGACCTGGCAACGTTTGCTAGACACACTTGTTTCTGAAATGGGATTCACTTAAGAAAATAATTCCATGGCTCATTCCTGGACCTCCTGGCTGTGTTCTTGCCACCTCTGTATTGGTGGAGCTAAGCAACATTTTCATGAAACCTTTAGGATCAAAGTTTAGCTCTCCCAACTTTGTGGCTTCCCTTTGCTTTCTCTTCTATCACAGTCCAGCCTTAAAGACCTTGAACTTCTAACTCACCAAGAGACAGCAGGGCATCACAGTTAAAAGCATGGTCTTGGAAGCCAATCTGCTTGAGTTCGTCTCTTGGCTCTGACATCACATAACTGTGACATAGAACAAATTACTAAACATCTGTATGCCTCAGTTTCCTTAACCTAATGCTACCTACGTTACAAGACTGTTTTCTTAGCATAAGTTATTATAAGCATTTAAAACAGTGATGGATATGTGCTACAGGTTACAAAATACTTGTTAAATAAAATAAATAAATACCTGTACTAGACCGGATTATTTCTGTTCCAACAACATGGCCCAGCAGGTCATATTGATTCAGTCGAGAGCCATCTTGTGCCACTTCCACAGATTTGTTCTTCCCAAGAGTCCAAGAATAAACGACTTCAGCTGTTGTATAGGCATCTAAGGCAAAAAAGTCAAGAAGGAAAAGGGAATGGGAAAGAAAATGATTATCTTTGATAGTAAATTCATATGAGATTGAAATACAACTCCCATCCCAGAACACTTTTTAATATGTGGTCTGTCTTAAAATGAATTACATTTATCCATGCTTGTATTAAGTACTTGTTGAATAATTATTAATAGTTTACTCTGGACACTATCGCCAACATCCACTGGATTGCAGAAAAAGCAAGGGAATTCCAGAAAAAATATCTAATTCTGCTTCTTTGACTATACTAACGCCTTTGACTGTGTGGATCACAACAAACTGCAGAAAATTCTTAAAGAGGTGGGAATACCAGACCACCTTAACTGCCTCCTGAGAAACCTGCATGCAGGTCAAGAAGCAACAGTTAGAACCAGACATGGAAACATGAACTGGTTCAACATTAGGAAAGGAGTACATCTAGGCTGCATATTGTCACCCCGCTTATTTAACTTATATATATGCAGAGTACATCATGCAAGATGCTGAGGTGGATGAAGCACAAGCTGGAATCAGGATTTCCAGAAGAAATGTCAATAACATCAGATATGCAGATGACACCATGCTGATGGTAGAAAGCAAAGAGGAACTAAAGAGACTCTTAATGAAAGTGAAAGAGGAGAGTGAAAAAGCTGGCTTAAAACTCAAAATTTTAAAAACTAAGATCATGGCATCTGGTCCCATCATTAATGGCAAATAGATGGGGAGACAATGAAAACAGTGACACATCTTATTTTCTTAAGGCTCCAAAATCACTACAGATGGTAAATGAAGCCATGAAATTAAAAGACACTTGCTCCTTGGAAGAAAATCTATGACAAACCTAGACAGCATATTAAAAAGCAGACATCACTTTGCTAACAAAGGTATGTATAATCAAAGCTATGGTTTTTCCAGTAGTCATGTATGGATGTGAGAGTTGAACCATAAAGAAGGCTGAGCACTGAAGAATTGATGCTTTCAAACTGTGATGCTGGAGAAGACTCTTGAAAATCCCTTAGACAGCAAGGAGATCAAAGCAGTCAATCCTAAAGGATATCAACTCTGAATATTCATTAGGACTGATGCTGAAGCTGAAGCTCCAATACTTTGGCCACCTGATATGAAGAGCCAACTCACTGGAAAAGACCCTGACACTGGAAAAGATTGAGGTTAGGAGGAGAAGGAGGCAATAGAGGATGAGATGGTTGGATGGCATCATGACTCAATGGACATGAGTTTGAGCAAACTCCGAAAGACAGTGAAGGATGGAGAAGCTTGGTGTGCTACAGTCCACAGGATCGCAAAGAGTCAGACACAACTGAGTGACTGAAAAACAACAACAACTCTGGACACACAGAAATAAACCCAAAGTGGTCACAGTCCAGAAGACTCACAGTGACTCACAGTCTTCTGGACTGCCAATAAACCTTTATAAAGTTTTCCTTCTCTTGGAGGATAGAGAGTGGCGGCAAGGGGAGGAATGGTTAAAATATTATGTAATGCAGATGTCACAAATTCAAATGCCCACAGGAGCTAGAGACATATCTTAAATGACCTAATTAAGCTAGTTGTAAGAAAAATAAACTTCTAGAAATGTAATAAAATTTTCTTTAATTATTAATTATTATGGGATGAGCATATGAATTATGGTAAAAAATCATGTTAGGGATATTTTAAATTAAAAATGAAAAATTATAAATTAAAAAAGCAATAACTAATGATTATAATTATATTTTGAAACTTATAAGTTTAATCTAGTTTAACTTGCAAACCAGAAACCTGCCACCATTTCTTTTGTATCAAGGTATTAATATCAGGTCTTGTATTTGGAATTTCAAATTAGAGTATGGAACTTAGCACAGATTAATTTTAACAGGGGTGTGGGTAAGAAAATGGTGAGGGAATGAGGAATGAGGTTATTTAGTTATAGTTAGTATCTTAAAGGAATAGAGTTGCTTTCTTTCTAGACACAGATCAATTCTTAGCACAGTGGGTTTTATATTTGGGGTGAGCACCATGCCCTAACTCAGATATCTAGGATCATTATAAAGGGAACCTGACCGCCATACTGCTCACCCTTTTCATTCATTTTTGAGCTGTTTATTATTCAACTCACTCAGAGATCTCCAAATCATGGTGGCAGCTATCATGTCCATAACATGCTCTATTTAAACCTTATACCACAAAGCAAATAATTGCTAGTGAATTTACCAATGAACAAATGTAAATTCTGTATCCCTGCAAAACTTTGAAATGTTGGATATGTATTTGATAACAGTCTGACAAAAACATATGTATTAATTGTGATCTGCTTATATTACAGTTTTAGAACTATTTTCAATATATTCAAGAAAAACATTTCCTGATTTGTTTATAATGGGCCACATGCCCAAAAGTTCCTCAGGCACATCAAAATTCTCATTGAAATTATGAGAAAATACACATAACTCTATGGTATTGTACACCCATGGTGGATTCAAGTCAACGTATGGCAAAAAAAAAAAAAAAAATGGCAAAACCAATACAATATTGTAAAGTAACATAAATAAATAAATAAATAAATAAAATCTGTGCTCTTATAAATGATGAAGGAAAATGCCACAAGAAATCTAATTTTTCCACATAATATGCACTGTATATGTTCTCAGTCATTTCTTCAATTCACTGACACAAATACTTGATTAAATATATAGTTACTGCTGCAATTAAATCATTTTTATAAATTTGACATCTATAAAATATTTTGATGCCTGTGAAGGTTAATTGCTTAATTAATATATAACTACATTTCCCAGCAGCAACACTTAATGTATACATTCAAATACAAACCTGTTGAAATTTTAATCTATTTGATTGTTTTTTAAATTTCAGTCTGTTTTAAGATTTTCATTGTACATCTTTTTAAATGTATCAATTATGGTTCTTATAATGGATTGCATAATGTTGATATCTGAAGTTTTATTTCTTCAAACAAAAGCGTACTTTGTATGCAAAGCAATTGTGTATAAATATTCATTTTTACTAGGAAATGAAAACTCACAATCTTTCTTGAAATAGTCCTTTCAGTCTATCTTCTATTTATTTAAAATATTTATAGTTATCGGTACAACAACTATGTCAGTTTCCACTTTATTCTACTAGGAGTTCTTAATTCTACCACATGTAAAGCAAGAATGTAAGTGAGTTGACTAATGGCAACTGACATTGTACCCTGTTTTTAGTGAGGGAGTAGAAAGTGCCCATCTAAAGAGACAGACACTTTTCAGCCCCATGTGGTTGTGGTCCTGTAGGGATTTGAGCTCAGTGTTGTCCTATCTTCTGATTTCATAAAATAATAATAATAAATGAATTGGAATTCTGTGTAACATCTCCCAAATTTCAAATCTTGGAGGATAATTTTGAAAGAAATTAACACTTATTATGGGCTTCCCTGGTGGCTCAGTGGTAAAGAATCCGTCTGCAATGCAGGAGATGTGAGTTCGATCCCTGGGTTGGAAAGATTCCCTGGAGAAGGAAATGGCAACCCACTCCAGTTTTCTTGCCTGGGAAATCCATGGACAGAGGAGCCTGGTGGGCTACAGTCCATAAAGTCAGAAAAGAATTGGACATGACTTAGTGTCTAAAACAACAGACAACACTTATTATGTCAAATAAAGGATATCTGCAAACCACCAACTTATAACTTAGTTGGACCTAATAGATATCTAAAGGACACTCCATCCAAAACAGCTGAATACACATTCTTTTCTGTACACAGGGAAGTTTTCCAGATAGAACACACGATGGCCACAAAGCAAGTCTCAATAAATTTAAGAAGATAGATATTATATCAAGCATATTTTCCAACCACATAACGTGAATCTGGAAATCAATGATAGGAAGAAAAATGGAGAAAACACAATTACATAAACACTTAAAACATCATGCTAATAAAAAAACCAAAGAGTCAACAGAAAAATCAGAGAGGAAATTTTTTAAAATACCTTGAAACAAATGAAATAAAAGCACAATATTCAAAAATCCTACCACATAACTGCACTCATCTCACACACGAGCAAAGTAATGCTCAAAATTCTCCAAGCCAGGATTCAACAATACGTGAACCGTGAACTTCCAGATGTTTAAGCTGGTTTTAGGAAAGGCAGAGGAACCAGAGATCAAATTGCCAACATCTGCCGGATCATTGAAAAAGCAAGAGAGTTCCAGAAAAACATCTATTTCTGCTTTATTGACTATGCCAAAGCCTTTGGCTGTGTGGATCACAATAAACTGTGGAAAATTCTGAAGGAGATGGGAATACCAGACCACCTGACCTGCCTCTTGAGAAATCTGTATGCAGGTCAGGAAGCAACAGTTAAAACTGGACATGGAACAACAGACTGGTTCCAAATAGGAAAAGGAGTATGTCAAGGCTGTATATTGTCACCCTGCTTATTTAACTTATATGCAGAGTACATCATGAGAAACGCTGGGCTGGAGGAAAAACAAGCTGGAATCAAGATTGCTGGGAGAAATATCAATAACCTCAGATATGCAGATGACACCACCCTTATGGCAGAAAGTGAAGAAGAACTAAAAAGCCTCTTGATGAAAGTGAAGGAGGAGAGTGAAAAAGTTGGCTTAAAGCTCAACATTCAGAAAACTAAGATCATGGCCTCTGGTCCCATCACTTCATGGGAAATAGATGGGGAAACAGTGGAAACAGTGTCAGACTTTATTTTTTTGGGCTCCAAAATCACTGCAGATGGTGATTGCAGCCATGAAATTAAAAGATGCTTGCTCCTTGGAAGGAAAGTTATGACCAACCTAGACAGCATATTAAAAAGCAGAGACATTACTTTGCCAACAAAGGTCCATCTAGTCAAGGCTATGGTTTTTCCAGTGGTCATGTATGGATGTTAGAGTCGGACTGTGAAGAAAGCTGAGCGCTGAAGAATTGATGTTTTTGAACTGTGGTGTTGGAGAAGACTCTGGAGAGTCCCTTGGACTGCAAGGAGATCCAACCAGTCCATCCTAAAGGAAATCAGTCCTGGGTGTTCATTGGAAGGACTGATGCTGAAGCTGAAACTCCAATACTTTGGCCACCTCATGGGAAGAGTTGACTCGTTGGAAAAGACCCTGATGCTGGGAGGGATTGGGGACAGGAGGAGAAGGGGATGACAGAGGATGAGATGCCTGGATAGCCTCACTGACTCGATGGACATGAGTTTGAGTACACTCTGGGAGTTGGTGATGGACAGGGAGGCCTGGCATGTTGCAATTCATGGGGTCGCAAACAGTCGGACACGACTGAGCGACTGAACTGAACTTGAATGAATATAAGAAAACAGAAACAGACTCCCAGATACAGGTAACAAACTAGTGCTTATCAGTGGGGAGAGGAACTAGGAGATGGCAAGATAAGGGTAGAGGATTAAGAGGCACAAACCACTATGTATAAAGTATATAAGTTACAATAAAATATTGTATAGCACAAGGAATACAGCCAATAATTTATAATAACTGTAAGTGGAATATAATTTGTCAAAATATTCAACCACTATGGTGTACATCTGAAAGTAATATAATATTTTAAATTAACTGTACTTCAAATTTTTTAAAAATGAAATAAGTGTTTTAGTCCATAGGCTATAAGGTCTTGTGGACAGGACTGAAATAGAGATGACATGGCTAGACATATGCTCTAGAAAGACTGTTCAACCAGCAGTATGGATGACTAGTTGGAAAGAATGAAACTAAAGCCAAAACAGTAGTTAAAAAGGTCATCACAATGTTTTGTGTAAATGGCATTTAGGACACAATATATAGTATTAGTGGGATGAATTGAGTGGAACAGGGAGGAGATCTCAATGGCAGAATATAACTGTGACTTGGCTTCCCTGATAGTTCAGTTGGTAAAGAATCTCCCTGCAATGCAGGAGACCCCAACTGGATTCCTGGGTTGGGAAGATCCCCTGGAGAAGGGATAGGCTACCCACTCCAGTATTATTGGGCTTCCCTTCTGGCTCAGCTGGTAAAGAATCTGCCTGCAATGTGGGAGACCTGGGTTTGATCCCTGGGTTGGGAAGATCCCCTGGAGAAGGGAAAGGCTACCCACTCCAGTATTCTGGCTTGGAGAATTCCATTGACTGTATAGTTCATGGGGTCACAAAGAGTCGGACATGACTGAGTGACTTTCACTTTCAAGAAAGGAAAGGAGGAAGTCTAAGGAAGGATTCTAGATGACCATGAGTTTGTAACTTTTGCAAGTACTTGACTAATGATGGAATTCATTTACCCATTGGGGAATAGAAGTCTTTCCCTTCAAGCCTCCTCTTTCTTCTCTTCTCCCTCCCTGTCCCATGGGTTTCTTTAAACCCTCAACTTTCCTCCCAGTTGAGTACTTCTCCTCAATTTTGATCTTTTTTTTTCCCATGGAGGGGCAAAGGTAGACAGGTGTGGGGAATGGATGCTGCAGAAAGGAGACCTATCAGACAATAAGAACTACAGCACTCCCAGAATGGCCCCATGAACATATATTGTATTGGCTATGATGCCACAAGCATCTGCTTGCCTTTGGTTGCTTTGCCAAATGCCTCCTTCTGTTACTTGAGCCTTGGTATGTGCCAGGCTCTAGGAATATGGGAAGTAAAAATCACTCTTGCTACAACAGCACAAATGAGCAAGAATTCCCTTTGAACTCATACTGTCAGAAACTGATTGCTTGATTGCTTGATTCAGTCACTCATATACTGAGACATTATATTAGACAGTAAATGTACAGGAGTCATAAGACATTTGAGGTCCCAACCCTTCATTGAATTTATAGTCTAGTACAGAAAGAAAATATGTAAGTAAATAAAGAAGATAATATCATACAGTGATAAGTGCTATAAAAAATAAGAGTTTATGAGGTGGGGAGGAGTTTAATTAGATACAGTGATCAGAGCAGATCCCTTTGAGGGGGTGACTTTTTAGCAGAAAAACAGAAGATGAGCAAAAGCCAGAGTTCGATGGAGAATATTTCAGGCGCCAAACAAACAAAAAACAGAAAGTGTAAACTCTTCTGAGTGGGAAATATTCTGCAGTGTTATAGTGTTCTAGGAACTGGAAGAAAGCCAATGGAAAGGGGAAAGAGATATGAGATGAGGTTGAAGAGGTTAACAACAACCTGATCATGGGATCTAAACCAAGACACAAAACATAAAAGAAGGTTTCAGAGAAAAAATAACCAGCTTGGTTTGGGCATATTCAGTAAGAATACCACAGTTCTGATGAACATAACAACTACAGCCTAAGGATGGCATACTATGAAATCAAGTTGAATTAAACACTCCATAGGTTTATAACTAATTCAAATACTTAAAACTGTCAAGATTTTAAAATATCCAAAGTTACAGGGTAAGTTATAGGCAAGTATGCATGTGTACCAAGTTGCTTCAGTTGTGACTGACTCTTTGCAACCCTGTGGACTGTAGCCCACCAGGCTCGTCTGTCAGAGAGTTACTGGCAAATCAGGACAGATTTGGACTTCTGGCATGAGGTATATGTGTTTATGCAACTATTGAAATGGTCATGTGGCTTTTTGTCCTTTATTTTATTGATACAGTGTATTACATTGATTGATTTTTTGATATAAAGCCAACTTTATATCCCTGGAATAGATCCCACTTGAAGATAGTGGGTAATTCATTTATAGGCTTTTTTATTTGGTTTTTATTTATTTTGTTGAAGACCTTTATGTCTATAGTCATAAAGAATTCATAAAGAATATTTGTCTGTAGTTTTCTTTTCTTGTGATCTTTGGTTTTGGTGTCATGGTAATACTGACCTGACTGAATGTTCTTCCTCATCTGCATTATACAAGACTTTGGGAAGACTTAGTATTCATTCTTCTTTAAATATTTGATAAAATTCAATAGTGAAACCATCTGGGTCTGGGTTTTTGCTTGTGGGAAGTTATAAAATTACTAATTAAGTCTCTTGTTATAGGTCCAATAAAAATGTCTACTTTTTTCTCAGTCACTTTCAGTAGTTTGTGTATTAGTAGCAATTTTTCCATTTCATCTAGGCTCTCTCATTTGTTGACATATAATTTGCAGCTTGTGTTACTTTATAATCCTGTTTATTTCTGTAAGATCAGTAGTGATGTCCTTATTTCATGATTTGATTATTCTCTTGTTTTGTGCTCTGTGTTTTGTATTCTGTCTTTCATCAGTCTAGCTAAAGGTTTATCAGTTGATTGATTTTTTTCAAAAAACCGCTTTTACAATATTTGATTCTCTTTAGTGTTTTTCTATTTTCTGTTTCATTTAATTTCACTCTAATGTTTATTATTTTCTTCTATCTGCTTTTTTTGAATTTAGTTTGCTCTTCTCTTTCTAGTTTCTTAAGGTGGAAGTTCAGGTTATTGATTTTAGATCTTTCTTCTTTTTGATGCAGTTATAAATTTCCCTCTAAACACTGCTTTAAGCTGTATTTACCTTGTACATAATTTTCATTAATTTCGAAATGTTTTCTAATTTCCCTTATGATTTTTTCTTTGACACATTTTTTTAATTTAGGAGTATGCTGTTTAATTTCAACATATTTGTGAATTTCCCAAATTCCCTTCCATAGTTGATTTTTAATTTCATTCAAGTGAGGTTAGATAACACACTTCATATGGTTTCAGTACTTTTAAACTGACTGCATCTTGTTTTAAGGCCTAACATACAGTCTACTACAGAAAATATTCCATGTGCACTTCAGAATAATGGGTGTTCTGATATTATTTGGTAGAGTGCAATATAAATGCTAATTAGACCTAATTGCTTTGTATCATGTTCAAGTCTTCTATTTCTATGTTGATGTTCTGTCTAGTTGCTCTATGGAAGTGGAACATTAAAATGCTTAGTTTTTTACATAAATCACAGCAAGATCCTCTATGACCCACCTCCCAGAATATTGGAAATAAAAGCAAAAATAAACAAATGGGACCTAATGAAACTTAAAAGCTTTTGCACAACAAAGGAAACTATAAGTAAGGTGAAAAGACAGGACTCAGATTGGGAGAAAATAATAGCAAATAAACAAACAGACAAATGATTAATCTCAAAAATATACAAGCAACTCCTGCAGCTCAATTCCAGAAAAATAAATGACCCAATCAAAAAATGGGCCAAAGAACTAAACAGACATTTCTCCAAAGAAGATATACAGATGGCTAACAAACACATGAAAAGATGCTCAACATCACTCATTATTAGAGAAATGAAAATCAAAACCACAATGAGGTACCATTACATGCCAGTCAGGATGGCTGCTATCCAAAAGTCTACAGGCAATAAATGCTGGAGAGGGTGTGGAGAAAAGGGAACCCTCTTACACTGTTGGTGGGAATGCAAACTAGTACAGCCACTATGGAAAACAGTGTGGAGATTTCTTAAAAAACTGGAAATAGAACTGCCATATGACCCAGCAACCCCACTTCTGGGCATACACACCGAGGAAACCAGATCTGAAAGAGATACGTGCACCCCAATGTTCATCACAGCACTGTTTATAATAGCCAGGACATGGAAGCAACCTAGATGCCCATCAGCAGATGAATGGATAAGGAAGCTGTGGTACATATACACCATGGAATATTACTCAGCCATTAAAAAGAATTCATTTGAATCAGTTCTAATGAGATGGATGAAACTGGAGCCCATTATACAGAGTGAAGTAAGCCAGAAAGATAAAGAACATTATAGCATACTAACACATATATATGGAATTTAGAAAGATGGTAACGACAACCCTATATACAAAATAGAAAAAGAGACACAGAAATACAGAACAGACTTTTGAACTCTGTGGGAGAAGGTGAGGGTGGGATGTTTCGAAAGAACAGCATGTATACTATCTATGGTGAAACAGATCACCAGCCCAGGTGGGATGCATGAGACAAGTGCTCGGGCCTGGTGCACTGGGAGGACCCGGGGGAATCGGGTGGAGAGGGAGGTGGGAGGGGGGATCGGGATAGGGAATACATGTAACTCCATGGCTGATTCATGTCAATGTATGACAAAACCCACTGAAATGTTGTGAAGTAATTAGCCTCCAACTAATTAAAAAAATAAAATAAAAAAATTAAAATAAAATGTTTAGTTTTATTTTTTACTATTGAATTGTCTATTTGCTTTTCTATTCTTGTCAGTTTTTCTCTGTGCATTTTGGGTTTCTAGGTACAATCATCTTTATAATTGTTATATCTTCCTGATGAATTGATCCTTTTTATGATTATGAAATCTTCAAGGCCTCTTCAGTATGGGGGTGAACAGGATCAGAACATGGTTCTCTCGCCTTAATGTGAATCAGCCATTTCTCTTGACTAACACTCCTCAGACTGTTGTGAGCCTTTGGTTAGAGTTTGGAGAAAGTTAATTTTGACAACTTTTGAAAATGTTCTTGTTGCTTTTATGGAAGAGTGGATTTTCAGAAGTTCTCACTTTACCATTCCAGAATTGCTTCCTTATTAGTTTTCAAAGTCAATATTAACTGCCCACTTAAGAATTTAAACCACTCTCTCCTTCTTAATATATTAATTTGCTTCTAGGACGGTATGTTCCCTTAAGTTTCCTCTTACTACACCTGTCCTATCCTTCACATTTACTGAGTTATTCTCTTCTCTTTAGCCTCTAAATGTTATAGTGATTCAGGAAATAGTCTTTGACACTCTTATCTACATGCAGGCAACTCCTCCAGCCTTATGCCTTTAAATACCATCTAAATGGATGAAACTTCAATTAAATATCCAGTCTGCTGGCTCATATTGTAAAGAATCTGACTACAATGCAGGAGACCCATGAACAATCCCTGGGTAGGGAAGATCCCCTGGAGGAAGGATTGGCTACCCACTCTAGTATTCTTGTCTGGAGTGGGCTACATTCCATGGGGTCACAAAGAGTTGGACATAACTGAACGACTAACACATACTAGATATCTTTCCTGAAACCAGACTTACATTCCATATATTCAGCACCCAGAAGCACTAGCTGTGTCCCTTATCAAGCATAAACCCCATCAAGTGTAACTACTATCCTACTATCCTACTATTATTTCTATGTGTAATTTCCTTCCTGGCATTTATTGGGAAATGTATATATATATTTTGAAAATCAAATATTTAGAAAAATAGTTGAGAAATAAGCAAAATGGAAAAAGTATTATAATTCTCCTATAAAAATTAAAGCTTAACAATTGATATAGAATCATTACTGGATTAAAGAAATCTACTAATGTCAAGTCAAAGCAAGAACAGGAAATGCTGGTACACTGAGTCAAAAGTGGTGAAATTCCAAGTATCAGCACAGGAATATATGTGGATCTGATCACTTGATTTTGCTTATTATAAGTGTATGTTTATAGCCATGTATACTGCTAATGGAGAGTCATTTTGAAACAAAATTTTAAACTTTATATATTGTATTGGAGTATAGCCAATTGTCACTCCAGTCTTCTTGCCTGGGAAATCCCATGGACAAAGGAACCTCGCTGGCTATAGTCCAAAGGGTCACAAAGAGTTGGACACGACTGAAGTGAATTAGCATGCATAGCTGATTAACAATGTTGTGATAGCTTCAGGTGGACAGCAAAGAGGCTCAGCCATACATATACACATATCCATTCTCTTACAAACTCCCCTCCCATCCAGGCTGCCACGTAACATTCAGCAGAGTTCCCTGTGCTATACAGGAAGCCCTTGTTGATTATCCATTTTAAATGTAGTATGTACATGTCTATCCCAACCCCCCTAATTATCCCTTCCCCCTGGCAACCCCGCCAACCATAAGTTCATTTTCTATTACTTTTTTATATATATCATCCAGCAGCAGCCCTACGGTCAGGGCAAAACTTGAATTCCAAGCTGCAATCCATAGCCAGAATTGGAAAGTACCACCAAGAATGAAGGGGTTTCCTTGGTGGCTCAGATGGTAAAGAATCTGCCTGCAATGCAGGTGACCTGGGTTCAGTGCCTGGGGTGGGAAGATCACCTGGAGAAGGGAATGGTAACCCACTCCAGGATTCTTGCCTAGAGAATCCCATGGACAGAGAAGCCTGGCGAGCTACAGTCTATGGGGTCGCAAAGAGTCAGACACAACTGAGCAACTAACATACACCAAGAATAAAGGATGTTTTACCCTATTGCCAGAATTTTAGTCTTATCAATCCTTATTGCTCAACAGCTCTAACTTTCCTAATTGTTCATGAGGGGACCTCTGTTCACTCACAAACAACTCTATCCTACACAGAATGAAAGTAATACTTACCTAACTTGATAGTAAATCCATTAGGACGGAAATCTATAAGTCATCCTTGAGTTCTCTTCTTGTGGTATTATATATCTAATTCATTGGAGGATCCTTTGGGATTGTCCTTCACAATGTATCCAGAATCAGAATCTTACCACTTATGCCACTATCACTCTGATCTGAGCCATCAACATCTCTCAGCTGAAATATCGCAATAACCTATTAACTGGACTCCCTGCTTCTATCTTTCTCATACTTAGTCATAACATTTTTAACATAATGGTTCTTAAAAAACCAAAAATCAGATAATATATCAAAATATTCCAATAACTCCATTTTCCCTCAGAATAAAATTCAAAGCACTTTACTGTCCATCAAGACTGCAGATGACCTGACCCCCTCTTTGATCTCACATCTGGCACTTTGATGTTCTTTAACAAGTCAGATACATTTCTGACTCAGGGTCTTGTCCCTGGCTGTTCCCTATAACTACAGAATTATTTCCACAAATATCTGTCTTGTTAAACCTTTTGCTTCCTCAAACTTTCTACCCAAATGTCACTTTTTCAAAGAAGACTACATTGATTATTTTAAATTTCAATGGCAATGCCTGTCTTCTACCTAGACATGATTGACCCCACCCTATTCTGCAGTACTTTTATGTCTTCTTATGGTGCTTCTCATTTTACAACATACTTTATACTTTACTTTCTAATCTAATGTTTATTTTCTCTTTTGCCATCACTCTCTCCTCTATATAAGCTCCACAAGGGCAGGGTCTTTGTTTTATTCATGGATGCACTCCAAGCTCCTATAATAGAGCCTGGCCCACAGGAGATAATTTGTAAATATTTGACAATGATTGAAAAAAATATGTCACACATAATTATTTGGGTCTTTTCAAATGCACTTTCTACATTAAAATACAGAGATAAATATGATTTAGAGATGATAAACACAGACCATGATACATTGCTCCAAGTTCAGTTCAGTTCAGTCACTCAATCGTGTCCGACTCTTTGCAACCCCATGGACTGCAGCACATCAGGCCTCCCTGTCCATCATCAACTCCTGGAGTTTACCCAAACTCATGTCCATTGAGTCAGTGATGCCATCCAACCATCTCATCCTCTGTTGTCCCCTTTTCTTCCTGACTTCAATCTTTCCCAGCATCAGGGTCTTTTCAAATGAGTCAGTTCTTCGCATCAGGTGGCCAAAGTATTGGAGTTTCAGCTTCAACATCAGTCCTTCCAATGAATACTCAGGACTGATTTCCTTTAGGATGGACTGGTTGGATCTCCTTGCAGTCCAAGGGACTCTCAAGAGTCTTCTTCAACACCATAATTCAAAAGCATCAATTCTTCGGTGCTCAGCTTTCTTTATAGTCCAACTCTCACATCCAAACATGACTACTGGAAAAACCATAGCCTTGACTAGATGGACCGTTGTTGGCAAAGTAATGTCTCTGCTTCTTAATATGCTGTCTAGGTTGGTCATAACTTTCCTTCCAAGGAGTAAGCGTCTTTTAATTTCATGGCTGCAGTCACCATCTGCAGTGATTTTGGAGCCCCAAAAATAAAGTCTGCCACTATTGCTCTGATGACTCCCAAATTAAACTTACTCTGAAATTCTTAGTCAGAAACTCAATCAAATTCTACTCAATTTTGATTTTTCTAATTATCTGAAAATAGGCTATGTATCTACTTATTTCTATGCCAGATTTACAGCTACTGGCAAGGGCAATACTCTCTTAAAAGGAGAAAATTTCCCATCTCTTACTGTTTATCATTCGCTATAGAGACTTAGATAGAACTATACGAGGATGCACATAGAATAGGCATTTTGAAAATATAAACACCTTCTGTTTGAAGGATCTTGTCTCTAGGAAGCTATTATTGTGCTTTATATTAGCTCTGTCTTGACTTGTCTTATGGATAATTTAGGAAACAGATGTTAGTTTCAACCTAATGATAAAAAAAATTAGTCTAAAATGGTGAAATAAGGTTTGCTTCCTAAAATGAAAACTCTATTAAAGGTTAAATCTCCTCCTGATCAGTTAGTACTACTGCATCCCACTCCCTTTCCCCACTTACATACTAGCCCAAATTAAAGGTCTCAGTTTTTGAAACTACTAAGGGATAGAATAGGAACTATGGCATTTTGCGGCGGGGGGGGGGGGAGATCAGAAAACAGAAAGTAGGAAAATACATACAGCTTCCAAACTTCAGTGGGCAGGCATGCACATCCATAGGAAAATCTTCCAAATGCATGGGGCACTCGGCATGAATTGTTAACCTAAAAGGAAGAACAGAATATGAAATTAAGCTAAAGTGAATGGTATTAAACATGGAGCTCTGTTTCCATTCACCAGCAGTGGAGTACTGCTAAAAAACCAAAAATTTGTTTGTTTAGGTTCACTGAGATCTAAGATTTTATGAACACAAGGGATGGATTAACTGAACTAGAGAGCCTCTCAAAGCAGCATTCAGTATTCAGATTTTTAGATCAGATATGAATCCACCTTACTACCTTTAGGAAAACAAGTCTCATTTATCTGCCCTAGCTGAGCTCCCTTTGCTACCTCCCCACCAAAGAAGCAATGGAAACACCAGGTTTTGAGTCATTCAGTCCTGATAGCAATTTATTTGCATGTGTGAGCATACACTCAGTCACTCAGTTGTGTCTGACTCTTTGAAACTCCATGGACTGTAGCCTGCCAGGTTCTTCTGTCCATGGAATTTTCCAGGCAAGAATACTGGAGTGGGTTGCCATTTCCTTCTCCAATGGATCTTCCCAACCCAGGGATCGAATTCACATCACTTGCATCTCCCACATTGGCAGGCGGATTCTTTACCACTGCACCACCTTGGAAGCCCAGCAGTTTATTTCTGAAATAATTCTCCTCAGCAGGCTATTATGTGAATTAAATACTTTAGAGACTGCACTGGAGAGGAGGGATGTGTAGAAAGGATATCTTTAACCTGATAATAAGCACAAAAGATGGCTCTGCTGCTTATAGAAACTGGTATAGCTTTGTTAAAGAAGGTGATTCTTGGAGAACACATACACATACTTGCACATGAATATACACACACAGCAGCTGGTGAGAAAAAAATTTACAAAGTTTATGGAGGACATCAAACACCTCAGAGATTCATGAGGATTCATGTGCTCTTAATAGGGACAACATGTAGGAGAGACTGTTCACGGATTCCTCAATGGAAATCTGGATTGAGTAAGACTTGCCATACCCACATACTCATTCTCTGGCATTACTCTGTCTAAATAATCAATTCCCAAATTTCCCCCCTTTTTCCTTCATATATTTTGAGCCTCAACTTTCTTTGTCCTAGGAAGTAACCTGCTATGTGGAAATGGGAATCGCACAGCAAAAATTCAGAATTATTTGACAGCTAACTCTGATGAGCTTTTTCTAGCTAACCTGTATACCTCCTGGTTATACTGGATTCAATCCCTGCCATCCTCTTAGAGTTTTAGGTGGCCAACTGGCAAGAATCTCTTATCCTGGCTAACTGTTAAACTTGATAAATGTGTACCACCTCATAAATGATCACAGTAGCAACAGTGGATACTGCTCAAAGCAGGCTGACTAAAGCAAACATGCTCAGGTGTTTATTAGCAAGAACTCTAGGCTGGAAGGCAGAAACAAACTGTGTGCCCTTTAGCAAATATTTACCCATCTCTTATTTTCCATTTCCTTATCTAAATAGTAAGAGGTTAAAACTAGATGGCAAGTGTCCTTGCAGCTCTAACTAATCCCTTGAATATTTATAAAATTTCCCATGTGTCTTGGACAAAAGCTCAATTCTCAAGTCAACCTGCAATATCCCACCAATCTACTCTTTATTCTTAAAGCATAGGTAGGGAGTTTCACAACTCATAGAATCTGATACAAGAGAAATATCTTTCATTGAGAAGCCTGCTCCTGTTGGATACATAAAAGATTTCATGAGGGCTTAATAAAGAAAACTGTGTTCCTTTTCTCCACTTATATTAGTATTTCCAAGATACTGCCTATTTTGAGTAATGCCAAAGGGAAACTACTTTATGTCTACCCTGTTGTCCTGAGGACATGGCAAATATAACCACAACAAATAGATTGTCAAAGCCAAGATGCAAAAGGTACTGATTTCTGTTTAGGAGCAGAACTGAATTATAATAGCTTTCCTATTTTCATTCCCATCCACTTTATACACATTCTACTGAAGCACAGAGAAGTAATGATAAAGCAGATGTTGGTGGGAGTAGGGTACTTCACAAGCCAGATTATGCTGTGGTCTTTTCACTGGTACTTAAATGCATCCTAATGCCTTCTCTCCTCCTTGTTACTTTTAAGACCCCTTCAAGCTTTTCATGCAACAGAAAGCACCCAGACTAAACTCAGGCTAATATACTCATCACCACAATCTATGCTACAAAATATCCATCTGCTTCAAAACTTTGCTTCTACCCTCTTTTATTATTATGTTGAAAGTGAAAGTCATTCAATCATGTCCGACTCTTTGAGACCCCATGAACTATACAGTCCATGGAATTTTCCAGTGCAGAATACTGGAGTGGGCAGCCTTTCCCTTCTCCAGGGGATCTTCCCAACCCAGGTCTCCCACACTGAAGGCAGATTGTTTACCAGCTGAGCCACAGGGGAAGCCCTATTATTATGTTACTAAATTATTATTTTGTGACAAAACACTTAACATAAGATCCGCCCACTTAATAAATTTTAAGTATTTAACACAGTATTTTTAATTTGCCCAAATAGATATTAGTCCAAAGAAGACATACAAAATGGTTAACAGGGACTTGAAAAGATGCTCAACATCTCTACTCATCAGGGAAATGCAGATTAAAACCACAATGTGATATCACCACACATCTGTTAGAACAGCTGTCATCAAAAAAGATAAGATATAACAAGTGTTGGTGAGGATGTGGAGAAAAGAGAATCCCCCTACACTGTTAGTGGGAATGTAAACTGGTACAGCCCCTATGGAAAACAGTAGAGAGGCTCCTCAAAAATTAAAAATAGAGCTACCACGTGATCCAGCAATCCCACTTCTGGTTCTTTGTCCAAAGGAATTGAAATCAAGATATCAAAGAGATATCTGCATTTCCATATTTTATTGCAAAATTATTCACAATAGCCAAGACATGGAAGCAAACTAAATATCCATTAACAGATAAGTGGATAAGAAAACATACATACATACTATGGAATATTATCCAGCCTTAGAAAGAAGAAATCCTACCATTTGCAACAACATTGATGAACTTGTAGGACATCATGCTAAGTGAAATAAGGTGGACAAAGACAAATACTGTACGATTTCACTCATACGTGGGATCTAAAACAGTCAAATTCACAGAAGCAGAGAACAGAATGGTGGTTGCCATGAGCTGGAGTGAACTGGGAAGTATTAGTGAAAGAGTACTAAATTTCAGTTACACAAGATGAATGAGACTTACAGATACACTAGACAGCATATTAAAAAGCAGAGACATTACTTTGCTACCAAAAGTCTGTATAATCAAAGCTATGGCTTTTCCAGTAGTCAAGTATGGATGTGAGAGTTGAACCATAAAGAAGGCTGAGCATCAAAGAACTGATGTTTTCAAACTGGTCCTGGGGAAGACTCTTGAGAGTCCCTTGGACAGCAAAGAGATCAAACCAGTCAATCCTAAAAGAAATGAACCCTGAATATTCATTGGAAGGACATGCTGAAGCTGAAGCTCCAATACTTTGGCCACCTGATGTGAAGAGCTGACTCGTTAGAAAAGACCATGATGCTGGGAAAGATTGAGGGCAGGAGGAGAAGGGGGCAACAGAGGATGAGATGGTTAGATGGCATCACTGACTCAACGGACATGAGTTTGAGCAAATTCCAGGAGACAGTGAAGGACAGGGAAGCCTGGCATGCTGCAGCCCACGGGGTCGCAAAGAATTTGACACAACTTAGCGAGTGAACAACTAGTCTTAAGCTGGCTTTTCAAAAAAGGTCCAAGACCCTTCAAAATGTGACAATCAGATTACAGGAACTGAGTTCCAACCAAGTTTTGACCTGTTTTGATTCCCATGCAGAGAGCAAACAGGAAGTAAAAGGCAATATAGGAAATTCTTTTCTTTGGGGATGAAAGATACAGATGGGAAAAGAGATGGGAAGGAGGTGTGTTAAAGCCCTTCACACATGCATATACATACCCACACCCTCCTCAGGTGCTGTCCTCATTTTACTGTTTTGTAGCACCCTGGCTCCCTTGTCACCCCAATCTTTGTTTCTCAACAGTTGGTTTTTATTCCACCATAGTAATAAGTTAAAGTTTTATTGCTTCCATCGCCTCCTAACTTGTTTCTCTACTTTTACCCTTTCTCGGTATACTATATTCTGTACACAATAGCCATCAAGTATTTCCTCATTCTATACAGAGTAACAGCTGAACTCTTTGCCATGGCTTACAGGCTCTTACATGATCTTATCTTCTGTTCCTCTATGGCTTATCTCTTACTCTGCCTTCCCTTGCTGTCTCTGTTCCAGTCACCCTGGCTTCCTTGCAATTCTTCCAGCATGCGTGTCTCTCTTGTGTCATAGCCTTTGCACTTGTTATGCTGTCATGCCTCTTTCAAGTCTTTCCTTAATTATTATCTTCTGAATGAATCCTACCCTGACCTCCACTCAGTTTACTATACACACTATGCTTAGTAAACTTTACCATGCTCTTTCTTTTCCCATAGTTCAGTTCAGTTGCTCAGTTGTGTCTGACTCTGTGACCCCATGGACTACAGCACGCCAGGCCTCCCTGTCCATCATCACCTCCCAGAGTTTCCCATAGTACCTGACTTAAAACGTGCCATATAATTTATTTGTTCTCATCATTTTTCCCTCCTTATTGTAAAGCTATGGATTTTTGTCTTGGATTCTCTTTGATGTATGCCAGCAGCATAGCACACTACCTAGCACACTGTAGTGTTCAATACATATCCACTGAATCAATTAACTAATGAATGATTTTTGCTTTCCTAAAAGCATGTACTTCCATGGGGAGCTTGGAGAGAGAAAGTGTAGATGGAGTAAGATAGGGTTCAGGCATTCCTAGGGTTCTAGGAAAATAGCATCTTAATATGATTCCTTAACAGCACAATATCTCAACCTATCCTCTTAAGTGGTCATCTAGCCTCTTTCCTAGAATTTCATATCTGAAAGACCCTTACAGAAAGCATCCAGTTTTATTCCCTCATATATTTTGAAAGTGAAAGTGTGAAAGTGTTAATTGCTCAGTTGTGTCCAACTCTTTGCAACCCCATGGACTGTAGCCCACCAGGCTCTTCTGTCCATGGAATTCTCCAGGCAAGATACTGGAGTGGGTAGGCATTCCCTTCTCCAGGGGATCTTCCTGACCCAGGAATCAAACCCAGGTCTCCTGCATTATAAGCAGATTCTTTACCATCTGAGCCACCAAGGAAGGCCTCATATATTTTACATATGATAAAGCAGAAGGGAAGAACATTTCTCAAATCACCCAAGTCTGGGATAGAGCTGACTAAAAGTTTGTTATTGTTATACTCAACAAATAATTTTTGATCACCTACTATATGCCAGGTATTATTCTAAGCAATGTAAGTACATCAGCAAACACACCAAGGTTGTTTCCCTCTTAGAGCTTACATTTGAGTAGAGGGAAAACACCAAACAAACATGTGAAATAAGTAAACTATATAATGTATTAAAAGGCAATATGCCTCAGGAAGAAAAATAAGATGTGAGTAGAAAGTATTGATAAGGGATTGCAATTTTCAATAGGGTGTTCAGGGAATATCTCACTGAGTAGGCGACATTTAGGCAATGATCCTGAAGGTAGTGAGAGTGAGCCTTATGAATAGCTGGAGAAAGAATATTAAAGTAGAGGAAGTGGCAAATGCAAAGGCCCAGAAGTAGAAAGGTGCCCAATGTATTAAAAAAAAATAGCAACTAGGCTACTGTGGCTGTAGTGGAGAGACCAAGGGGGAAGATTAACAGATGATGAGTTCAAAGAGGAAACTATGGGGAATGGGCTGGATAGTATAAGATACAGAGAACTAACTAGTGATTATTGGTGGGTAGATGAAAGGAGAAAGGAAAAGACAGGAGTAAGGAATTAAGAGTTACAAAGTACTATCTTCAAATAAATAAGCTACAAGAATATATTGTACAACACATGGAATACAGCCAATATTTTAAATAATTATTCTTATAACTCTTTAAAGTATAACCATTAAAAATTGTGAATTATCCATACACCTGAAACCTATATAATATTGTATATCAAGTATACCTCTTTACCACTGCATTTAGCCATTATATGGAACACATCTAGGTTTTAATAACTAGCTCACATGCATTGTTCTATCTTCATTTTCTGATGTTCATACATTTTTCCCACTCTCCAGCCATCTACAAATACTTATGATTTTGCCAAACAAAGCTTTAATGCTTTTGAGTCTTTATACAAATTGCTGGGTTCTTTTTTGTCCTGCCAGAAACACTGTTTCCTCTTCATATGTGAAGCAATTTCCTTCATGTTCATGCTCAAATATTACCTCTTCTGTGATACTTCATATGTGCCCTATAGGCAGTTCACAGAAATCCCAGAGCAGTTTGTACAAATAGTTTAGTGCTTAACGTTGTTGAAACAGCTTTCTAGGCTCAAGATGGACCCACTGCTGCCTGGGTGCTACATCAGAAAACAAAAACTTAGATGACCTTAGTGTTCCTATAAGTGCTCTACTTGACAGAGAAACACAGTATATCCAGTCAAGTATTTTCAATGGCCAGGCCAACTCTGGGCCACCTCACACCCTAAACAAGGTAGATTATATGGGTCTACCCAAGCAGATACTTTCTCATATTTTCTATTTTTCTCTTCTTCATTTATTCTTTACGTTATAAAAGCTTCCTGCCTTCCACTCCATTCTGAGGTTCTTCAAAAGAAGACTGTTCACTTCATGAAGTGGAATTGTTTGTATCATCTAAGTTTTTTTCTTTAATCATTTTTTAATACCACACAGGATTATCAGTATGTTTATGTGTCTATCTTCTGCACAGAATTATGAGAAACTTGAGAGAACTGTCTCTATATATTATTGTAATCCCATCCATAGTACAGTGATTGGCACACGGCACGTAGTCAGTAAATGCTTCTTGGTTTAATAAATATTTCTGCAAGATAAGTAGAGCAGGTATTTTCAGTCCCCTTTTCCCAGAAGAAGAAACTGAGGTCTAGAGAACAGAAATGCCTTGTTCATGGTTATACTGCTGATCTGGGCCAGAGTTAGGACTCACACTTAGAGTGCCTAATTCCTACTCTAAAGTTCTTCACTACAATAGACAGTCTTCATTTTTCTAGGGGTAGTAAAAACAAGCAGGACCCTGTGGAGTCCTCTGAGGTACAAACCCTTTCTGTGTCCCCTGTCTCCTATGGGGAATTTTGGGATTTTTATGCATGATCCACCTCAAAACTTTGCATGGTTCTGCAATAAACCTTTTTCTGCCCCAAACCCTAATGGTTCGTTCCCCTTGTTTGGCCTCACTGGGCATTGAACATGCTAATTTGTGTTTAAAAACAGTAGCATCTAAAATAGTTGGGTTCTTTGGAACTAGAGGGACCCTTCTGATCTGCAAATCCACCTTGTGTTAGAATGATCTTTTAAACAGACTCAGTCTGCCTGGGGTTCAGCTTCTTGCCTTTGAGAATAAAGGCAAATTTTGTCATTTCAAGGTCCCGATTTCCTTTTGCAGCTGGCAAAAATGAAACAAATGTGAGAAGACCTCTTGGGAATACATTCTTCCCTCCCTCTCTCCAGCTCAAATGCTAGTTTCCCTATGATGCTTTTCCATATCTGGGCCCATGCTTCCAGTGTCATGGTCCGGGTGCGGGTTTTAAAATAATTTCCAGACATGAGACAGAATGAGAGGGAAATAAAGTTTATTAGAATGGAAGATGCTGTTAGAACAGCGGGCCAGCTCAAGAGAGAACCAATGTAGAATGGGGGTCCTTAGTCCACTTTTATACCCAGGGTACAAGGAGTGGGATAGGGGTCTTATTTGTTGATTGAATTTGCTGATTGAATGAGGCATGTATACTGGGTAGGGAAGAGTAAAGTAAATACCTCCTCCCTATGGGGTAGGAGGGGAGACAGGTTATACTGTTCCATTAATAGTTACAACATGGATGAGGGAAGGATGATAAAGGTCTGGTTTTTCCATTCCTCCATTCCAAGACCCTCCTTGGTTATCTGTTCTTTCATCGTTGGGTCACCACATCCAGGTTGTATGGAAAGCTATCATTATTAGCTTACAGCACTTCATTGTTGGCTTTTTTGAAAATTCCATTATGCCCTATAGTACAGTAAATTATGTGTCCTATCTTTCCTGCTAAGATGCAAGCTCTTGGAGGGTAGGGTTTGATATCACCACATGGAATACATGGCATAATTTGTGATTAACGGAAGACTCATAATGTTACTTGCTTCCCACCTCACTGTAATCTTTCTCAGAGTTCAAAATGAGCCACTATATCTCTTCTGTGCTCTAACTTCTGTTCATTTGAGTGAGACACACTAAGTGAGGTTCTGTGAGTCAGTTGCTAACTTAATGAATAAGAAACTATAGGTGGAATCCCCTAGAGCAAAAGCCATTACAAAAAAGGGTTGTGTGGAACTGGAGGAACCAACCTGCCTGACTTCAGTCTCTACTACAAAGCCACAGTCATCAAGACAGTATGGTACTGGCACAAAGGCAGAAAAATAGAACAATGGAACAAAATAGAAAGCCCAGAGATAAATCCATGCACCCATGGACACCTTATCTTTGACAAAGGAGGCAAGAATATACAATGGAGAGAAGACAATCTCTTTAACAAGTGGTGCTGGGAAAACTGGTCAACCACTTGTAAAAGAAAGAAACTAGAACACTTTCTAACACCATACACAAAAATAAACTCAAAATGGATTAAAGATCTAAATGTAAGACCAGAAACTATTAAACTCCTAGAGGAAAACATAGGCAAAACACTCTCCAACATAGACCACAGCAGGATCCTCTATTACCCACCTCCCAGAATATTGGAAAGAAAAGAAAAAATAAACAAATGGGACCTAATTAAACTGAAAAGCTTCTGCACAACAAAGAAAACTCTAAGCAAGGTGAAAAGACTGCCTTCAGAATGGGGGAAAATAATAGCAAACGAAGCAACAGACAAAGAATTAATCTCAAAAATATACAAGCAACTCCTGCAGCTCAATTCCAGAAAAATAAATGACCCAATCAAAAAATGGGCCAAAGAACTAAACAGTCATTTCTCAAAAGAAGACATACAGATGGCTAACAAACACATGAAAAGATGCTCAGCATCACTCATTATCAGAGAAATGCAAATCAAAACCACAATGAGGTACCATTTCATGCCAGTCTGAATGGCTGCTATCCAAAAGTCTACAAGCAATAAATGCTGGAGAGGGTGTGGAGAAAAGGGAACCCTCTTACACTGTTGGTGGGAATGCAAACTAGTACAGCCACTATGGAGAACAGTGTGGAGATTCCTTAAAAAACTGGAAGTAGAACTGCCATATGACCCAGCAATCCCACTACTGGGCATACACACCGAGGAAACCAGAATTGAAAGAGACACATGCACCCCAATGTTCATCGCAGCACTATTTATAAGAGCCAGGACATGGAAGCAACCTAGATGTCCATCGGCAGATGAATGAATAAGAAAGCTGTGGTACATGTGCACAATGGAATATTACTCAGCCATTACAAAGAATACATTTGAATCAGTTCTAATGAGGTGGATGAAACTGGAGCCTATTATACAGAGTGAAGCAAGCCAGAAAGAAAAACACCAATGCAGTATACTAATGCATATATATGGAATTTAGAAAGATGGTAACAATAACCCTGTATGTGAGACAGCAAAAGAGACACAGATGTACAGAACAGTCTTTTGGACTCAGTGGGAGAGGGCGAGGGTGGGATGATATGGAAGAATGGCATTGAAAAATGTAAATTATCATATGTGAAACGAATCGCCAGTCCAGGTTCTATGCATGAGACAGGGTACTCGGGGCTGGTGCACTGGGATGACCCAGAGGGATGGGATGGGGAGGGAGGTGGGAGGGGGGTTCAGGATGGGGAACACATGTACACCCATGGAGGATTCAAGTCAGTGTATGGCAAAAAACATTACAATATTTTAAAGTAAAATAATAAATAATTTTTTAAAAAGTGTTGTGTGAAGCAAAGCTATTAATGCTTGGTTGATTTCATTACATTAAGTCCTATAGAATTAACAATGTGACCCAAATGCCTCCCATGGTTCCTGCCATTTCAGAGGCAGTCTCTATATGAAGACTCAGATGCAAGCTATTTGCATCTAAAGCAAGAAGAGAAGAGCTTTATTATTAACATTTCTGTGTGTTGGTGGGAAAAGTCCAGGTATCATGCACAATTTATCTTTCAAAAAATGTCATTGAAACATCCCAAGTACATGAGCAAAACTGACCCAATCATACGATCAAAGAATAAAGGATGGCATGCCGGTCTGAATATGACAATAAGCCTCTCTTAAATGGTCAAAAAATACCACTTTCTTCTTGATAATGTAACCAAACAGGACGCTATGGGTTCTTCCCAAGGGACAGGCCCTCCCCCAAATCCTCTGCTTTAGCTCCTTTCTGAAGTACCTAGAGAACAGTATTTGATGCAAATTTCCTGAGCTGTTTCACAAATGTGAAAAACCTCCCTCCAAATGGAAGAAGTTAACTACTTAATGACCATAAGGACACAGCCCCTGGCCTCCTGGAGCAAGGATTGATGAAGTTACCCTTGTGACACCACCTCCCTCCCTCATCTGGATTTTACAAATGTTTTGTCAAAAACCTTTGGTGAGCTCCAGGCTTTTGAGGGCTTGAGCACCCTGTCTCCTCGCAAGTATTACAGGGAAGAACAAAATCTGACTACAAGTTGTATCTGTTTCCTTTATTTTAAACTTTGCTTCCAGTAGCTTTTGTTCACTAAAAGGATACTGTCTATACATAATGGCCTACCTCAGGGAACCTTGCCGCTTTGCCTGAATGTTAAACCAAAAGGCCTATGTTCAGAGACACATACTGATTCTGTCCACCTGTGGATGATGGCAAGAAAACAGAAATTAGCAAATCCACTCCTTGAGACTTCAACAGTACATGAACCAGTAACTTCCAGATGGACAAGCTGAATTTAGAAAAGGCAGAAGAGTCAGAGATCAAATTGCCAACATCCCTTGGATCATATAGAAAGCAAGGGAATTCCAGGAAAACATCTACTTTTGCTTCATTAACTACATTAAAGCCTTTGACTGTGTGGATCACAACAAACTGTGGAAAATTCTTAGAGATGAGAATGCCAGATCATCTTATCTGACTCCTGAGAGACCTGTGTGCAGGTCAAGAAGCAGCAATTAGAATGAGACATGGGACAATGGTCTGGTTCAAAATTGGGAAAGGAGTACATCAAGACTGTATATTGTCACCCTGCTTATTTAACTTATATGCAGAGTCCATCATGCAAAATGCTGGGCTGGATGAAGCACAAGCTGGAATTAAGACTGCTGGGAGAAATATCAATAACCTCAGATACACAGGTGATACCACTCTAATGGCAGAAAACCAGGAGGACCTAAAGAGCTTCTTGATGAAGGTGAAAGAGGAGAGTGAAAAAGCTGACTTAAAACTCAACATTCAAAAAACCAAGATCATAGCATCTGGTCCCATCACTTCATTGCAAATAGATGGGGAAAAAGTGGAAACAGTAGCAGATTTTATTTCTTGGCATTCCAAAATTACTGCAGACGGTGATTGCAGCCATGAAATTAAAAGATGCTTCTTGGGGAAAAAAAAAAAAAAACCTATGACAAACCTAGACAGTATATTAAAAACCAGAGACATCACTTTGCTAACAAAGGTCCATAGAGTCAATGGTTTTTCCAGTAGTTCCAGAGAAACCAGACTACAGGTTTTTCCAGTAGTCATGTACGGATGTGAGAGTTAGACCATAAAGAAGGCTGAGCACCAAAGAATTGATGCTTTCGAACTGTGATGCTGGAGGAGTCTTGAGAGTCCCTTGGACAGCAAGGAGATGAAACCAGTCAATCCTAAAGGAAATCAACCCTGAATATTCACCTGAAAGATTGATGCTGAAAGTGAAGCTCCAATACTTTGGCCACCTGATGCGAAGAGCTGACTCATTGGAAAAGACCCTGATGTTGGGGAAGATTGAGGGCAGGAGGAGAAGGAGGTGACAGAAGATGAGATGGCTGGAATGGCATCACCAACTCAATGGACATGAGTTTGAGCAAACTCTGGGAGGCAATGAAGGACAGGGAAACCTGGCGTGCTGCAGTTCATGGGGTCACAAAGAGTCAGACACAACTTAGCAACTAAACAACAACTCCCTGAGGCTTTGATTTCAGGAGATATTTGTAAGATTAATGGTCGTTTTACTTTACTTCCCCACCTCCTCCTGCTCTGTGTTCTATTTTTAAAAAAATGGCATCCAGACCCCAATAAAATGGTTATTTTGAGACATTAGTCTTCCATCTTCTGGGTCTGCTGACTTTTCAAATAAAGTCATTATCCCTTACCTCATCTCCTGACTTATTGGCCTGATGTGTGGCAAGCAGAGTGAACTTGAACTCGGCACCACATGGATTGCAATAAACCTTTCTCTGCTCCAAACTCCAATGTTTCAGTTTGTTTGGTCTCACTTTGCTTTGGGCGCATGAACTTGCATTAACAGTTTGTTTTCTCCACTAAAGTTAAAGTGTTAGTTACTCAGTCGTGTCCAGCTCTTTGCAACCCCATGGACTGTAGCCTGCCAGGCTCCTCTGTCCATGGAATTCTCCAGGCAAGAATACTGGACTGGGTAGACATTTCTTACTCCAAGGGATCTACTAGAATGTAGCTATACTGTTACCAAGTCCAAGCTCACTCTGCTTGCTGTAGCACAGGCCAAAGAATTGGAGATGAGGTCTTGAAACAAGGTATATGACTTTATTCAGAGACCTGGCTAACCAAGATGGCAGACTCATGTCTCAGAATAACCATCTTATTGGGGTCTGGATGCCAGGTTCTTTTATACATCAGAGATGGAGGGAGGTGAGGAAACAAAGTATAAAGGCCATTAATCTTGCTAATAATTCCTAACATGGCAGCCTTAGGGAAGGAATGTGTTAATTTCTGTTTTCTTGCAGCCATCCACAGGTGGACAGGGTTAGGACGTCTCCCTTAACATAGGCACTTTGAATTAATATTCAGGCAGAAGGGCAGGGTTCTCTGAGGCAGGTTATCATGTATGATTATAATAACAAAAGCAATGAAAAGTAAGTCAAACAAAGAGTTCCAACATGGAGTCAAAATTGGCTTTTCCCTACAATATAACAACAGAAACCACATCTATTTTTGCCTACCACTTTATCCTTAGTGGCTTTCCTGGTTGCTCAGACAGTAAAGAATCTGCCTGCAATGCAGGAGACCCAGGTTCAATGCCTGGTTCTGGAAGATCCCCTGGAGAAGGGAATGGCAACCCACTCCAGTATTTTTGCCTGGGAAATCTCGTAGACAGAGGAGCCTGGTGGGCTACAGTCCATGGTGTTGCCAAGAATCAGACAGTACTAGGCAACTAACACTTTTACTTTCTAACACTTTTTTTTAATCCCTAGTGTCCCAAACACTGTTTGGGTCTTATTAAGCCCTTAGGAAATATTTTGGAAAGAATCAACAAATGAAAGTTCTAATAAGAGACATGAATTTTCTGACACACAGTGTCAATTCATAAATACTTGCCTTTGCGTATGCTATTTTCCCTGCCTGGAATATCCTTCAGTATATTAACCTGCCCCTCATCTGTTTAATAGTTACCTATATTTCGTTCAAGATTCAAGATATAAGATAAGCATTATTTCCTTTGTACAACTTTCCTTGATGTCTCCACATGATTTTAGATGCTTTTTATCCTGTAATCCCATCACATTTTGTACCTGCCTCTATTTAAGGACTTTTATATTATTGTGCAGATATCTGTGCATATGTCTTCTTTAACTACTAGATCGAAAAGTCATTAAGAGCATGAGCTGTATCTTATCTCTGTAGTTCAGCACATATCCCAAAGTATATAATAGTACTCATATAAACATGTTGAATGATTCAACTGAATGAGATAAAATCTAGCTAAATTCAATAAGTACTTTTTGCTCCTATTCAAATAATCTGTGAAACTTTCTTATTGTATTATATATTATACATTTATATATAGGATAATGAATATAACAATGAACATATTTACCCATATCTTCATTAATTGGTAAGATGTCATTAATAGAAATAGTTTCCTATATATCCATGTCTGAAAAAAATGGAAAATATCTCATCAATGTTGACATTATTTTGAGTTGGACTCTGTTCATCTTTTTTGTATTGTTTCAAAATTTAAAAAGCAGGTAATGAGCTTTGCCTGTATTTTTATGGTTGTCCTGAGATCACAAGATGAAACAAGGGAAGGCTTGATTCTAAATTGTACTAAAAAATAGCCTTGTGAGCTTTGGTCAGATATTTCTAAAAAGTTGTCCTTTAATTTTCCTATGGAACCCAGATACTGTTTCTAAGGGTCAAAATAATGATAGGAATGCTGTAGAACCAAACTTCCTGAGAAATTCTGAGTGTTCTTTAGACTTAATCCAATTTGTGCTTTTCATGTGTCAACAAGATGATGCTGTGAAAGTGCTGCACTTAGTTCAGTTCAGTTTAGTCGCTCAGTCATGTCCGACTCTTCGCAACCCCACAGACTGCAGCACACCAGGCCTCCCTGTCCAACACCAACTCCCAGAGTTGATCCAAACTCATGTCCATTGAGTTGGTGATGCCATCCAACCATCTCATCCTCTATAGTCCCCTTCTTCTATGGCTTTCAATCTTTCCCAGCATCAGGGTCTTTTCTGATGAATCAGTTCTTTGCATCAGGTGGCCAAGTACTGGAGTTTTAGCTTCAGCATCAGTCCTTCCAATGAATATTCAGGACTGATTTCCTTTAGCATGGGCTGGTTGGATCTCCTTGCTGTCCAAGGGACTCTCAAGAGTCTTTTCCAACACCACAGTACAAAAGCATCAATTCTTCAGTGTTCAGCTTTCTTTATAGTCCAACTCTCACATCCATACATGACTACTGGAAAAACCATAACTTTGACTAGATGGACCTTTATTGGCAAAGTAATGTCTCTGCTTTTTAATATGCTGTCTAGGTTGGTCATAACTTTTCTTCCAAGGAGCAAGTGTCTTTTTCTTTCATGGTTGAAGTCACCATCTGCAGTGATTTTGGAGCCCAAGAAAATAAAGTCTCTCACTGTTTGCATTGTTTCCCCATCTATTTGCAATGAAGTAATGGGATCAGATGCCAACATCTTAGTTTTCTGAATGTTGAGTTTAAAGCCAACTTCTTCACTCTCCTCTTTCACTTTCATCAAGAGGTTCTTTAGTTCTTCGCTTTCTGCCATAAGGGTGGTTTCCTCTGCATATCTGAGGTTATCGATATTTCTCCTGGAAATCTTGATTCCAGCTTGTGCTTTATCCAGTCCAGTCCAGCATTTCTCATGATGTACTCTGCATATAAATTAAATAAGCAGTGTAACAATATACAGCCTTGATGTACTCCTTTCCCAATTTGGAACCAGTCTGTTGTTCCATGTCTAGTTCTCACTGTTGCTTGCTGACCTGCATACAGATTTCTCAGGAAGCAGGTAAGGTGGTCTGGTATTCCCATCTCTTTCAGAATTTTCCACAGTTTGTTGTGATCCACACAGTCAAAGGCTTTGGCATAGTCAATGAAGCAGAAGTAGATGTTTTTCTGGAACTCTGTTGCTTTTTTGATGATCCAGCGGATGTTGGCAATTTGATCTCTGGTTCTTCTGCTTTTTCTAAATCCAGCTAGAACAACTGGAAGTTCACAGTTCACGAACTGTTAAAGCCTGGCTTGAAGAATTTTGAGCATACTTTGTTAGCGTGTGAGATGAGTGCAATTGTGCACTTGATATGCTAGCAAATCTGGAAAATTCAGCAGTGGCCACAGGACTGGAAAAGATCAGTTTTCATTCCAATCCCAAAGAAAGGCAATGCCAAAAAATGCTCAAACTTCTGCACAATTGCACTCATCTCACACACTAGCAAAGTAACGCTCAAAATTTTCCAAGCCAGGCTCCAACAATATGTGAACCGTGAACTTCCAGATGTTCAAGCAGCATTTAGAAAAGACAGAGGAACCAGAGATCAAATTACCAACATCCACTGGATCAACAAAAAGCAAGAGAATTCCAGAAAAACATCTACTTCTGCTTCATTGACTATGCCAAAGCCTTTGACTGTGTGGATCACAACAAACTGTGGAAAATTCTGAAAGAGATGGGAATACCAGACCACCTTACCTGCTTCCTGAGAAATCTGTATGCAGGTCAAGAAGCAACAGTTAGAACTGGACATGGAACAACGGACTGGTTCCAAATTGGGAATGAGTACATCAAGGCTGGATATTGTCACCCTGCTTATTTAAATTGTATGCAGAGCACATCATGCAAAATGCCAGGCTGGATGAAGCACGAGCTGGAATCAAGATTGCCAGGAGAAATATCAATAACCTCAGATATTCAAGTGACACCACCCTTACGGCAGAAAGTGAAGAGGAGCTAAAGAGCTTCTTGATGAAAGTGAAAGAGGAGAGTGAAAAAGTTGGCTAAAACTCAACATTCCAAAAACTAAGATCATGGCCTCCGGTCCCATCACTTCATGGCAAATAGATGGGGAAATGATGGAAACAGTGAGAGACTTTATTTTCTTGGGTTCCAAAATCACTGTAGATGGTGACTTCAGCCATGAAATTAAAGGAAGTTTGCTCCTTGGAAGAAAAGCTATGACCAACCTAGACAGAATATTACGAAGCAAAGGCATTATTTGCCAACAAAGGTCCATATAGTCAAAGCTATGGATTATCCAGTATTCATGTATGGATGTGAGAGTTGGACCATAAAGAAAGCTGAGTGCTGAAGAATTGATGCCTTTGAACTGTGGTGCTGGACCAGACTCTTGAGAGTCCCTTGGACAGCAAAGAGATCCAACCAGTCCATCCTAAAGGAAATTGGTCCTGAATATTTACTTTAAGGATTGAAGCTGAAGCTGAAGCTCCAATACTTTGGCCACCTGATGAGAAGAACTGACTCACTTGAAAAGACCCTGATGCTGGGAAACATTGAAGGCAGGAGGCAAAGGAGGTGACAGAGGATGCGATGGTTGAAGGGCATCACTGAATCAATGGACATGAGTTTGAGCAAGCTACAGGAGTTAGTGATGGACCCGAAGGCCTGGCATGCTGCAGTCCATGAGGTTGCAAAGAGTCGAACACCACCGAGCGACAGAACTGAACTAAACTGAACAAGATAGGTAGCAGCTATATTATTATCAAAACGAGAAAGCAGATAACTTGTGTCTTGCAAAAGGTCACTAGATGAATAAATTATGGGGTGATAAATAGTGTCAAGCTTTCATTTTAAGATTTGAACCTGTTTCCCTCTGGACCCACGTTCTTGGGTCCACCATGAAGTATTTACTGTGTAAGGGAACCACTAACTTCATCATGCTTATGAATATCTGTACCTCCTCTGTTCTGTCTTTCAAAACAAGCACAAGGGCATTCTGCATAGACTCCTGTCTTATTAAACTCCACTTTCTTGTCCAATTCAGATTAAAATGAAAGGCCTAATGGCTATCTTTTTATACTTAACCAACTCTATTTTCAGGTGAGTAATCTCTTGGTCTGCTTCATCTTCTGCCCTCCTTAATCAGCATCATCCCTTCTTCATATTTCAATATTCTCATCCTCCCTTCTCCTTTCTTCTCTTTTCTATTCCTTCTCCAAAACTTAAACTTCTTCTCTCTTCTAATTTCCTTTTATTACTTAGCTTCTCCACTATCCTGTGCTCCTCATTCTTTCTGTTTTCTTTCTCCTCTGTTAGTCTCAATCTCTGTATCTCTTTATTTCCCTTTCATCCTATCACTCTTCCCTCTAGCTTCTCTTCCATTTTCTTACTGCCTTTTATCCATCCATATCTCATCATCTTTACATCTCTCCAACCACCTCATTCCATACATTCTCTCTTCTATTTACACCTATTTCACTCTATTCTTTCCATAGTTGTGTACATGCTCATTTCCTCTTCAAACTCTTTTATGCACTTTATTACAAGTGTATCTCTCTTCTATCTATTTCTCCACTTATCTCTATCTCTTCAAATTCTCCTTCATACATTATAACCATTCATATTTCTACTCTTTCCAGCCCTCCCCACCTCCTTTTCAACATTTATATCTAATTTCATGTCTTTTCATGCAGTGCGAGAAGAGATATCCCGCCTTCTTTACAAGGAAAATGTTCACTATAGTTTGGATACCATCTCCTGACAATTTTCTCTGGAAACCTGATGTCAGAAAAACCCTATTTCTACTGTGTCTTCAATCTTTGCCTTTCTAGTAGCCACTTCCAGCTATCTCACAAATATGTGCCAGTCTCTGCATTCAAAAAATAACTATTTCCTTTACTCCTGCATAAATTAATTATATACGGATCCCTTTCATTTTCAAGCACATTCCCAGAAAGCATTTTCTATGTTTACTACCTCTATGCCAAGTCCTAAAAACTCATCATTGCACTAATCATTCCACTGAAACACTGTATATGAAGAACACCAGTATCTTCCATGTTACCAAACCTAATGCTGCTGCTGCTGCTGCTAAGTCACTTCAGTCGTGTCTGACTCTGTGCGACCCCATAGACGGCAGCCCACCAAGCTCCCCCGTCCCTGGGATTCTCCAGGCAAGAACACTGGAGTGGGTTGCCATTTCCTTCTCCAATGCGTGAAACTGAAAAGTGAAAGTGAAGTCGCTTAGTCGTGTCTGACTGGTAGCAACCCCATGGACTGCAGCCTACCAGGCTCCTCCGTCCATGGGATTTTCCAGGCAAGAGTACTGGAGTGGGTTGCCATTGCCTTCTCCACCAAACCTAATACATACTTTCAATTCTCTATATTACTAGCTATCTTTGTAATAGTCAACAATATTGTAGAGATGCAAAAGTAATAGTAAAGAGCATAACTTGAAACCAAACTGCCAAAGTATGCAAGATCAACCATTTACTACCTAGGTGACACTGGAAAATGTTCTTACTAGCTCTGTGTCTCAGATTCCTTATTTGTAATGTTGGAATAACAGTAAGTAGGATGAGTGTAACAGTCCCTGGCACATTGTAAGCACTATATTGATGGCAACTATTGTACTTATTATGCTATTATTATGTTATTATTATTGATCACTTCATCTTTTTGAAACTATTTACTCCTTTGATATATTAGTCAAAATGGATTTGATCAATATGTAGTAATAATCATAAAATATCAGTGTCCTAAAACAACAAAGTTTTATTTCTCATTCATACTATTTATCCATCTCAGGTTGTGGGGAGGGATGCTCTCTTCTGTTATCTTTAATAAGGGACACAAAATAATAGAGCCAAGATCACCTGGCATAATGCTACTCACCATAACCAGGGGAGAGGAACATAGAAACTCATGTACTGGCTCTTAAAAGTTTCCAATCTTTCTAATAGATAAACAACAAGACCTACTGAACAGCACAGGGAATGATATTCAATATCCTGTAATAGCCTATAGTATCAAAGAATCTGATATATATATATATATGAATCACTTTCCTGTATACCTGAAACTAACACATTATAAATCAACTATACTTTTTAAAAAGATAAATGAACTTTAACACCAGTGCTGCAAATTGATTGAGAAAAATGATACTTAGTTTTATGAATTAAAAAGAACAATATTCTAGTTCCTGAGTGATCACAGTGTTTCCAAAGTGTACTGATATGGAAACAATTATAATAGATTCCACTAACCACAAAACTTTTGAACAGAGATGAAAATTTTAAAATGTACATCTTAAAGTTTCCAATCCTTCCTCAGAAATCACACATGTTATTTCCACTCACATTTGGTTAGCCAAAGCCAGTCATTTGTCCAAGGCTCTATGAAAGTGAAATACTAACACATACCCCAGAGGGAAGCGAACTGGAAATAGTGGAAGTAGCAGTATTGACTACCACACTTAGCTTTCAAGATATTACACACTAGTAGTTCTATTAACACCTTCCTTTCTTTTTCTTCTTGTTCTCCTTCATAGGTTCTTCTTTCTTCCCTTCTGCTTTAATGATAGTAATGCTACATGATTGAATGCTTGGCATGATTTTCCCCTCACTGTATATACTTTCCTGAAGTGATCACACCCACGTACATGGTTGTACCATCATACTGACAATACCAAACTTTACCTCTCTTGCTTGTGTCTCTATCCTGGTCTTACAACTTGAATATTCAACTGCTATTAGACTTCTGCCTCTGGATAATCTACAATCTTCTTAAACTTATCTTGTCCAAAATTAACCTCACAGATTTATTCTATCTAAACTTTTCCTAAATCTCATGTGATGTACCCCAGTTTGTAACACCATCATTCACCATTTTCCTTGGGTACCTTCTACCTTGGCTCCTCCTCTTTGCTCTCATTCTGACATTGGTAGTTTCTACTATTTCCTCAGTGTACCTCCCCTTCCCCATCTTAATCCATTGCTCTGAATTGGAGTTTCACCACTCCTCATCTAAACTGTTTAAGGTGCCTCCTAACCAGCTTCCCTATTTCCAGTCTTGTTCCCTTAAAATGCACCCTTTGCTCAGTAGCTAGGGTACCATATATAACATTAAAAAACCTGACCACCTCATTTTCTTGTTTATAATATACCATTCAATTTCCTGCAACTGCTCAATTGGTTTTCTCTGCCTGGATGTCCCTCCTCTCTTCCCTCCACTTTCCACCTACAGTTTTCTTGACTACATTTCCAATAAAACAAAACTGAATGCCAATACTAATAATCAGGAATGTAGGTGTTAACCTCATCCAGCGACTCTCTTTTCAACTTGATCCAAAAAAATGAGTTAGATGACCCTGATCTTTCATAATTACTCATAACTTCGTCATTTCAGTTAATTTTTTTGTGATTATGTACTAGGCATCTCCCTACTAACTGTCTTAAGATCATATCATCAATGTTTGCATACCCAGAACCTAGTCCAGGGCCATGTATGTATTAGGAAGTCAAAACATGTTTGGTGAATAAATAAATGAATTAATGAACACTACTAATCTTCCATCAAAAATTTTTCTCCCTCCACTGTCTTTGCTCTACTTCTCTATGTCTTCTTTTCTTTCTTCTCATTTACCTCATACTTTTCTCCAAATTCTCCTTTTTCTTTTAAGATATTCTAATATCTAGCCTTTTAATTTTATCTCCCACCCCCCCCTTTTTTTTTTTTTTACCAAATTTTCTATTCTATTTCTCTCCTCTCATAGTCTCTCTTTTCTTTACCCATTTGTTCTTGAATGATTTATGTGTGTGTGTAGAAAAGATCTGGGAGTACACCAATAAAATAAATATATATGATAATTTTATTGACCTCATCTCCACATTATTCTTCCCACTTCTACCCACTTCCCTTTTCTCCATGATTCTCTCCTCTACTCTCTCAGCTCCTCTTCATTAATTCAACTTTTCTCTTAACAATTCACTTACTATCTATTTTTCCTTGTCCATTCTTGTCTCTCAGAAAAAATAAATAGCAAATTTAAAGTAAAGAAAGACTAGCATATACCATATAGGCAGGCACACTTCATGTATTCATCACATGTTTATCAGGCTTGTATTATTTGAGATTCATTGTGTATAATAACAAATGCATAAACTTGATATACCACAAAGCTTGCACTGAAAGATCACATATTTCCCATTCAATAAATGTTCACTAAGTTAAAATTGATACCCGTTAATGTAGGAGAGAGCTTTAGGAAGTGACAAATGACAGCAGAGAAACTAGCAAAATCAAAAAACAAGAACCAAGAAAGTTTTTCAGTGTTGGAGCAAAGAATCTTACTGAACTGGAAATGCATTTAAAGTTATTCATTTTAAAAGCAAAATTTCCTTATCTAGAAACTCTAATGATAATAATGAGTCATGAAAAACATAAAAATTGTTATAGTTTTTATACTTTAGGAGTAGAAAACTATGAAATATATTTATTTCCACATATATATATAAATATATAAATAAATATATATATAAAATATATATTCTTAAGTTGTTTGGAAATTCATTTATTTCTCAGCATTCCCATGCAATGTGGCATGACAAATATGTTGCTATAATTTTGCATTTATATATATAACATTGTATGTTTCAGAAAATAGCTAACACCTCACTTGACTCTCATAATTCTGCACCATACAGATAGACTATTGCTGCAGTTAAACCTAGATGCTATTCTGTCACTGTGTTCATGCCTGTGTATGTGGTTGTGAGTCTGTGTATTTAAGTACCCTTGGCTTTGTATAGGGATTCCCTGGTGGCTCAGATGGTAAAGAATCTGCCTGCAATGCAGGAGACCCTGATTCAATCCTTGGGTCAGAAAGATCCCCTGAAGGGAATGGCAACCCACTCTAGTATCTTGCCTGGAGAATTCCATGGACAGAGGAGCCTGGTGGGCTATAGTCCCTGGGGTCGCAAAGAATCAGACATGACTGAGAAACTTTCATTTTCACTTCACTTTCACTTTGACTATGTATATGCCTGTGTATTACATGTCTCTGAGTATACATAAACATTTATACATTGTGAAAGTATATCTCTGTGTGTCTGAAAATGTTCATATGGCCAATTCTCTATTTTTCATTGAAATAGAGTTGCTTTGAAATATTGTGTTAGTTTCAGGTGTAAGCACAGTGATCAGTTTTATATATATATATATATCAGATTACTTTCCATTATTATAAAATATTGAGTATAGTTTCCCATGCTGTAATAATAAGTCCTTGTTTTTTTTAAATCTACTTTATATATAGTAGTGTGTATCTGTTAATCTCAAACACAAACTCCTTATTTATCCCTTTCACTTCCATTTCAACCCTTCTGGTAAACATAAGTTTGTTTGCTATGTCTGTGAGTCTATTTCTGTTTTTTTTTTTCATTTATTTTTATTAGTTGGAGGCTAATTACTTTACAATATTGTAGTGGGTTTTGTCATACATTGACATGGATCAGCCATGGATTTACATGTATTTCTGTTTTGTATAGAGATTCATTTTTATTATTTTTTAGATTCCACATATAAGTGATAGTATATAATATTTATCTTTCTCTCTCTGACTTACTTCACTTAGTATATTTTCTAGGTCCATCCATGCTGTTGCAAATGGCAGTATTTCATAATATTTTTATGGCTGATTAATATTCCATTATGTGTGTGTGTATGTGTGTGTATCACATCTTCTTAAAGCAATCATCTATTAATGGACACTTGTGTTGTTCCATGTTTTGGCTATTGTAAATGGTGCTGCTATAAACATAGGGGTGCATGTATCTTTTCAAATTATAATTTTGTCCAGGTATGTGCCTAGGAGTGGGATTGATGGGTCATATGGTAGCTCTATGTTCAGTTTTTTAAGGAACTGCCCTCCTTTGTAACTGTCCTATATACATACCCACCAACAGTGTAGGAGGGTTCTCTTTCCTCCACACCCTTTCCAGAACTTATTAATTTATAGACTTTTTAATGAGAGCCATTCTGATCAGTATGAGATGATACCTTATTGTGGTTTTGATTTGCAATTCTCTGATAATTAGGGAGTGATGATGAGTAGTTTTTCATGTGCTTGTTAGCCAACCCTGTGTTTATATGTGTATATATAATATTATGTCTATAAGTGCACACACCTGTAACTGTGTTAAGAAATGTATGCCTCTATGTGCATTTATAATTTGTAAATTTGCTTTCAACCCTGGTCCTACCCCCATGATACTTTAGATGAGCCGGGCACTCTCTGACCTCATCGTGTAGAGGAGGGTTCCATTGTCCACCAGTCTGAGCAGCTTGTTAGGTGTGGTCATGTTATGGGCCACTGATTTCTTGCCATTGTGGAAGAAGGTGTCAGGGGTCCAGATCTTACTAGCCAGGAGATTATTCAGTGGAAGGATCTTCATGGGTCCATCAAATTTCAGTCTTTCATCATGCCATGTCTGTCGAAAAAATACATCAATGGTGTACTCCTAAGGACAAAAAGAGAGAACAACATTTCAGCAGAGTTCTGGTGAGGATCCACAGTGCCCTTAGCAAATATTAATTACTTTGCAGTATTTCCTCTGATGCAGAGAAGCAGCAATCTATTGACAGTAGTTACTGGCAAGTAGGGCAAATGACTATGATTGAGAAGTAATGTCATGGTAATCAATAAGTACATAAATAATATGTCCGAGAATATTTCACTTAGGAAGATCACTGCCAATGCTGCCCTGCACATCATACAACCTGAACACAAGACTTTGCCTTATGAAAAGGCAAGAGCTCTCTTCTCTATGCAGTGGCATCTCTAATAAGAGCAAACTCCTAACCTTGTCTCTTCTACTAAATGATCCCATATGAACATCAAAAGCCAATATAACAACTACCATAAAACTAAAACCTTAAATTTTAAAACACATTTCATTTGATTCTCAAACTAACAGTGTATCTAATGAGTTAATATCTTATTATCTTCAATAAGTAAAGCACTCTTACAGATAAGGAAAAAACAAACACACAAATAGAAAAAAAGGATAAATGACATGAACAGAAAAATTCATGAAACAGGTAGAAATTGCTAATAAACATGGAGAAAATTTTCAAAATTGCCATTCATCTAAATACAAATTCAAATAACAATAAACATTACTGGCATTGGTAACAGCAGATTAAATCATTTGGATATATCTTCTTGTAGTTATTAATCATAAAATTTGAACCAAAACATATAGATAGACAGATAGACAATTTGAAACCAATGGGAAATGACTGAAAGCAGACAAAAATGAGGAAAGTTTACTCTTGAAAGATAGCAGCAGCAACAGGCTAAAATTGTGTTTGTGGCTTTCTTTTCTAAAGGTGGTCTCCCAAACCTAGAATTTCTGTGTCCGATATCACAGCCTTAATGGCTCAAAGTGGATAATAATCTGGAATCTTAGGAGTACGAATCCTGGAAGCAAGAGAGTCACTGAGGGGATGGGAACTCAAACCCCAGGATATACTTTGCCCCAAATCCTGGCTGACCACTACATACAAATGAAAACTCTGGGGCTCTGGAAAAAAGGCAGACAGAAACAATAAGGGAATCCTCCAGTAAATGAAAGATGACAAATCTGTGGTGGGTGATGTTTGTGCATTTGGCAGAAATCAGAAAAATTATTGGCTTAATATACCTCAGAAGAAAGAGCTCAAAGTTGACCAAAGAACTGAAAATTCAGGCGGAAGCCTTGAGAGAAAACCAAAACCATTGAAAGGGTAAGTCTGAAATTCTGAGTACAAACTCAGCCCAAATCTTTGACTGGCCACTAAACTACACAAGGGATAGGGGACACATCTAGGTACTCAGGTAAAACAAAGCAGTCAGAAGCTGCTTAAAATATCTTGTTGTTGTTGAGTCACTAAGTCGTACTCAACTCTTTTGCGACTTCTTGGACTGTAGCCTGCCTGGTTCTTCTGTCTCTGGTATTTTCCAGGCAAGAATACTAAAGTGGGTTGCCATTTCCTTCTCCAGGGGATCTTCTCAACCCAGGAATCGAACCTGTGTCTCCTGCATTATATGAGGATTCTTTACCACTGAGCCACTAGGGAAGCCCCCTCAGTGACTTCCAATTATATTTGGAATAAATACCAATACCTTTCCCTTACCTAGAAAGTACTTCATAAACTGGCCCTTATTTTCTCTAAGCTCTTCTCCAACCACTTGTACCTCCATAAATTAGCCAGTCTGGCTTTTCTCCTCCTCTAAAACACTAAGAGGAGAAGGAAATAGCAACCCACTCCAGCATTCTTGCCTAGAGAATCCTGTGGACAGAGGAGCCTGGTGGGCTGCCATCTATGGGATCGCACAGAGTCAGACACGACTGAAGCGACTAAGCATGCATGCATGCATTGGAGAAGAAAATGGCAGATCACTCCAGTATTCTTGCCTGAAGAATCCCAGAGACAGAGGAGCCTGGTGGGCTGCCATTTATGGGGTCGCACAGAGGCAGACATGACTGAAGCGACTTAGCAGCAGCAGAACACTAAGAACACCTCTGCCTAAGGATTAAGAGATTATAGAAATTATCTAAACTGGAACATTTTTGAGAGTGAGAGGAGGCTTTATCAATAATTATGTCAGAATGACAGGTGTAAGCCAGGACTATGCCAGGTTTAAAACTGGAATTAGATTCCCACATAAAACCAACACCCTGAAGGGCTCTGACCTCAGCATAGTGAAGTGAAGTGAAAGTCGCTTGGTCATGTCCAACTCTTTGCAACCCCATGGACAGTATAGTCCTTGGAATTCTCCAGGCCAGAATACTGGAGTGGGTAGCCTTTCCCTTCTCCAGGTGATCTTCCCAATCCAGGGATCAAACCCAGGTCTCTTGCATTGCAGGCGGATTCTTTACCAGCTAAGGCACAAGGGAAGCCCCTCAGCATAAGGGTGAATTAAATAAAATGAACTAGACAAAACCAATCCACAGCATGAAAATGAAGAAAGGAAACTTATCCAAGCATGAATTATGAAATGAAGAAGGGCTAAGGGAAAGCATTTCTATTGAGATTTAGCAACTTCAAATCTAATCTGAGCTAAATATTTAAATGTACACCTGGTTTGGGTCTTACAAGCTGAGAAATTAACCTAAAAATAGGTCTCAGGATGGGGATACCCTTAGACTGACTTATAAAAGCAAACACTCTAGAGGAACATAGCCATAAATAAATGCTTGCTGAAAAAAGTATGCAATTCACAACAACAAAACACCTAAGGAAATGGTTATAAGCAAGAGTCAGCCAATACGATATATAGGTCACCCCTCAAGAACATCACATATGAGGACTTCCCTGATAGCTCAGTGGGTAAGGAATCCGCCTGCAATGCAGGAGACCTGGTTCAATTCCTGGGTTGGAAAGATCCACTGGAGAAGGGATAGGCTACCCACTCCAGTATTCTTGGGCTTCCTTGGTGGCTCAGCTGGTAAAGAATCTGCCTACAATGTAGGTGACCTGGGTTCGATCCCTGGGTTGGGAAGATTCCCTGGAGAAGGGAATGGCTACCCACTCCAGTATTCTGGCCTAGAGAATTCTATGGACTGTAGTAGAGCTGGACACAACTGATTGACTTTTACTTCACAAGAACCTCACATAACAGAATAAAAGAATTATAAAGGAACTACTGAATATATTAAAATGATAAAAGTATCAAGACAGAGATTGAGAATGTGAGAAAATATCAAAACATTATGGGGTAGGAATGAGAAAAAACAGATTTTAAAAATATCTATTTGAAGTAGATGTTCTGTGAAACAAAAATAAAAAGTCAATGGATATGTTATATAGAAGATTAGATATTATGGAACAGAGATTAATGAACTGGAAAATACTTGTGAAGAAAACTTTTTCAGTGTCTATTTCTAACAAAGTTCTAAAGTTATGGACATGAGTTTGGGTAAACTCCGGGAGTTGATGATGGACAGGGAGGCCTGGTGTGCTGCAGTCCATGGGGTCGCAAAGAGTCAGACAGGACTGAGCAACTGAACTGAACTGAACTGAAAATTAGAGAATAGAGAAAATGATGAACAATGAAATACTAATGGATGAAAGTTTCTCAGAATTGTTGAAATATTAGTATAAGTATCTTAGTTTCAAGAACCTTAATCAGGGGGCGGTCCTAAGACGGCGGAGGAATAGGACAGGGAGACCACTTTCTCCCCCACAAATTCATCAAAAGAACATTTGAACGGTGAGCAAATTCCACAAAACAGCTTCTGAATGCTGGCAGAGGACATCAGGCACCCAGAAAGGCAGCCCATTGTCTTCGAAAGGAGGTAGGACAAAATATAAAAGATAAAAAGAGAGGCAAAAGAGGTAGGGACAGAGATGCATCCCGGGAAGGGAGTCTTAAAAGAGAAGTTTCCAAACACCAGAAAACACTCTTACCAGCAAGTCTGTGGGGAATCTTGGAATCTCTGAGGGCAACATAACCAGGAGGAAAAATAAATAAATAAATGAATAAGACTCACAGATTACATGCCTAATGACAACTCCCAGCACTCGCAGCCGCCACCAGCAAGTGGGGGCTGAACAGGGATGTGTGGGCTGCATTGATTAGGCTAAGGACTGGGTCAGAATGCCCTGAGGGCAATCTGAGGGAACTAATGTGAGATCGCAACCCAAACTGTGGGATAGCCAGAGAGAGAGAGAAAAAAAAGGGGGGGCGGGGGAGAGAGAGAACTATCCTGCGAAAAGCCCTAACCTGAGGCACTGCTCAGAGAACAAAGGACTGAGCATCTACCAGAGGAGAGCTGGCAGGCTGTGGACCGGCCCATTCCCCACCAGAGACAAGCACGTGGGAGGCAGCCAGAGCCAGAAAGGGGCAATCGCAGCCCCAGAGAGGCATCTTCTACCAAACTGCAAACAGGCTCCATTGCTAACCAATAGTTCTTGGGATTCTGGAGGGTTGACATCCGCTGGGAGGGTTGCAGCCAGCAATCAGCTCCCCAGAAGAGACACACAGCACACCTGAGAAGGCACGCCCATTGTACACCCAGAAAACCGAGCGGCTGGGATGGGGGAGGGAGAAGACGCACCCCCCACCTGGGGGTGAATGCACTCGCCAAGCACCTGGTCACCTGAGCTGCTTGGACCTGGGAAGGGCACAAAACGCAGGCCCAACCGAGCCTCCGCCTTTGGGGAGTACTCGAGAAGCTGAACCTGAGTGGCTTAGACCTGGGAAGTGCACACAACCCGGGGCCCGCTTCAGACAGTTCCCGGCAGAGCAACCTAGAGCCTGAGAAGGGCAGGCCATGAAAGCACACACGCCGTGAGCGGGGCAAACCCAGTGCAGCTGAGACACTGCGAGCGCTCCCCACACACGCCAGTGAGATTTGTCTGCAGTGTTCCTCCGTCCCCGCGGCACAACTGAACAAGTGAGCCTAAACAAGAGACCACCTTCACCCCCTCGAGTCAGGGCAGAAATTAGACACTGAAGAGACCAGCAAACAGAAGAAGCTAAAATAAACAGAGGGAACCGCTCTGGAAGTGACAGGTGCAACAGATTAAAACCCTGTAGTTAGCACCGACTACATTGGAAGGGGCCTATAGGTCTTGAGAAGTATAAGCCCGATCAAGGAACTACCTGAAACTGAACTGACCTCACACTGTCCACAACAGCTCCAGAGAAAGTCATAGATATATTTTTACTGTTATCATTTTTAATTTTTTTATTTTTAAGTCCTCTATTACTTCTTTAATTTTCATTTTTATAATCAACTATTACCTTGCAAAAAAAAGACCCTATTTTTAAAGCAAACTTCATATATATATTTTATAATTTTTGTGACTTTGTTTTTTTTTTTAATATTGTATTTTTGAGAGTCTAACCTCTACTATAGATTTTTATTCTTTGCTTTTTGGTATTTGTTATCAATTTTGTACCTTTAAGGACCCAATCTTCAGTACCCATTTTTACTTGGGAGTGTGATTACTGGCTTGATTGCTCTCTCCCCCATTTGACTCCTTTTTCTCCACCAGGTCGCCTCTATCTCCCCCATCCCCCTTTTCTTTTCTACCCAACTCTGTGAATCTCTTTGTGTGTTCCGGGCTGTGGAGAACACTTAGGGAACCGATTACTGACTGGATCTGTCTCTCTCCTCTCGATTCCCCCTTTTCTCCTCCTGGTCACCTCTGTCTCCTTCCTCCCTTTTCTCTTCTCTGTGTAACTCCATGAACATCTCTGAGGGGTCCAGACTGTGGAGAGCACATAGGGAACTGATTACTGGTTAGCCTGCTCTCTCCACTTTTGATTCCCCCTCTCCTCCTGGTCACTGTATCTCCCTCCTCCCTCTTCTTTTCTCCATGTAATTCTGTGAACCTCTCCAGGTGTCCCTCACTGTGGAGAAACTCTTCATCATTATCCTAGATTTTTATCATTGGTGCTGTATAGATGGAGAAGTCTTGAGGCTACTGTAAGAATAAGACCGAAATCCAGAGGCAGGAGGCTTAAGTTCAAAACGTGAGAACACCAGAGAACTCCTGACTCCAGGGAACATTAATTGATAAGAGCTCATCCAAAAGCCTCCATACCTACACTGAAACCAGGCACCACCCAAGAGCCAGCAAGTTCCAGAGCAAGACATACCACGCAAATTCTCCACCAACACAGGAACATAGCCCTGAGCTTCAATATACAGGCTGCCCAAAGTCACACCAAACCCACTGACATCTCAAAACTCACTACTGGACATTTCTTGCACTCCAGAGAGAAGAAATCCAGCTCCACCCACCAGAAAACTTACACAAACTTCCCTAAACAGAAAACCTTGACAAGGCACCCGTCCAACCCCACCCACAGCAAGGAACCTCCAAAATAAAGAGGAACCACAAACTGCAAGAATACGGAAAGGCCACCCCAAACGCAGCAATATAAACAAGATGAAAAGGCAGAGAAATACCCAGCAGGTAAAGAAACAGGATAAATGCCCCCCAAACTAAACAAAAGAGGAAGAGATAGGGAATCTACCTGATAAAGAATTCAGAATAATGATAGTGAAAATGATCCTAAATCTTGAAATCAAATTGGAATTACGGATAAATAGCCTGGAGACAAGGATCGAGAAGATGCAAGAAAGGTTTAACAAAGACCTAGGAGAAATAAAAAAGAGTCAATAAATAATGAATAATGCAATAAATGAGATCAAAAACACTCTGGAGGGAACCAAGAGGAGAATAACGGAGGCAGAAGATAGGATAAGTGAGGTAGAAGATAGAATGGTAGAAAAACGAAGCAGAGAGGAAAAAAGAAAAAAAGAAAAGAAATGAGGACAACCTCAGAGACCTCTGGGACAATGTTAAACACCCCAACATTTGGGACTCATAGGAGTCCCAAAAGAAGAAGACAAAAAGAAAGACCATGAGAAAATACTTGAGGAGATAATAGTTGAAAACTTCCCAAAATGGGGAAGGAAATAATCACCCAAGTCCAAGAAACAAGAAAGATTTCATATCCTACAGGCCATCTTCTTTTAATATTAGGCATTAATTAGAAATTAATAACAAAGGTTTACATTTGAAAATTAGAAAACACACTAAAAATTTTCCAAGAAACAAAGAAGAAATCATAAATGATATTAGAAAATACTTAGAACTGAACAACAGTGAAAATACTTACAAAATGAAATTTTGTATTCAACACTCCATATGAAATGACATCTAATTGATATTGCATGAATTTTTCTGCTGTTGTATTAGTTTCTGCTGTACAACAAAGTAAATCAGCTATATATCTATATCTATCTATCTATCCCCTCCCTCTCTGACCTCCCTCCCAACAAAGACCCAGCACAGTCAAATAAATAAAGAAATAAAATCTTTTAAACATCATTATCAAGTTTTATTCTTTCAGAGAATGTAAAGTTGTCCTCATAAGTAGAAAAACCTGTTAATTTAATTAGACATTTTAACAGATTAAGAGAAAAAAAATCACACAATCATCCTAATAGGAGACAAAAGAGAAGTTGAAAAATGTTCAATTAAACACATACTTTTTAGAAAATTAGAACTAGAACAGAGTGCATATCTGTCATATTCATCATTGCCCATAGTCATTTGTTTGGCCTTTCTAGGATATCTTATAGAAATTCCCGTATTATAAGTTCTGCCTTCCTAAATTGAGCCAAAACTCAAAATTCCCAGCTTTTCTAACTAAATGTCCTAGTTTTCACCAAGCACAAATGCCACAAGAAACTTCAATTCAGAAGTTGCAGCATGAGAAAACAGGATCTACATGGAGTTTCTACTTTTGCTAATCCATGTGGTAACAAGTATCTTGTCTTTAGTGGTACACATTGGCCACTAAACACATAAAAATATGCTTGACCTCAAAATTCATCAGAAAAATGCAAATAATATCAATTAGATGTCATTTCATATACATCAGAATGTCTAAAACAAAGTGCAACAATATGAATCATTACCAAAAGTGCAGAGAAATGGAGCTCATACACTTCTAGTAGGATAAGAAATTGGTACAACCCCATCACAAGAGTTATTTGGCCCTATCAAAAAAAAGTGAAATGTTTGCAAACCCTGCAAATCAGAAATGTTATCTGTAGGTACACAACCCTACAGAAACTCAAACGTGTTCACAAAAAGATGTGTACAAGAATATTTGTTTTTAATAGCAAAATACCATTGTTTTTAAAGGCAAAAAGCTGGAAACAGTCTAAATGCACATTGACTTGATAAGTGAACGTGTTAATATGAATAAATATTCATATGCTTTAAAAGTCTATAGCAGTAAAATGAACTAGGTTAAGAGCGTCAAAAAGAATAATTTTCAGTACAGTAAAAGATATGTTGTAAAATGATAAACAAGCTATGACACATTTTAATTATTATAAAAGAAAACATGAAAACCACTATTATTTTATTTATTATGATATTGCTATTTCATGTGATATATACAGAGTTGGACCATAAAGAAGGCTGAGCACTGAAGAATTGGTGCTTTCAAACTGTGGTGCTGGAGAAGACTCTTAAGAGTCCCTTGGACAGCAAGGAGATCAAACCAGTCAATCCTAAAGTAAATCAACCCTGAATATTCGTTGGAAGAACTAGTGTTGAAGCTCCAATACTTTGGGCACCTGATGCAAAGAGCCAACTCTTTGGAAAAGGCCCTGATTCTGGGAAAGAGAAGGGGGCGGCAAAAGATGAGATGGTTAGATAGCATCACTAACTCAATGGACAGGAATTTGAACAGACTCCAGGTGATAGTGGAGGACAGAGGAGCCTGGTGTGCTGTAGTCCATGGGGTTGCAAAGAGTTGGACACAATTTAGCAACTGAACAACAAATATATCCTCAGTTTTAGGTCTAGAGTATGCATTGGAATGGCCAAAAAAAAAAGCAAATTCATGGTTATTATTATCTCCAAGGAGGAAGGGAAGGAGAGAAATAGAATCAGGAGGATACACAGGGGTTTTATTTATATCTTTAAAGACTATATTTCTAATATGAAAAAGAAACATAGGAAAAATTTCAAGATTTAAAAAAGTTGTTGTTATTCAATTGTGTCCGACACTTTGTGACCCCGTGAACTGCAGAAGGCCAGGCTTAAAAAAGCTGGGTGATGGTTACCCAGTTTTTTTATGTGTTATTCTCTACACAGTCAAAACTATTGGGGAAAATCACATAGTAATTATTTGCTCTATAAGTATCGCATGACCTTTGGCTAAAAGCAATTCAATTTTGACCTGACCATTCTAGAAACGCAATCAATTCCTTCCTTGCAAATTGAGCCTTTGTATACTCTCCAAGGATGATTGCCTCCAAATTGACAAATGAATTCTGTTGTTTTGTGAGGCATTTAAATCAAATCTTCCACATAATAAGCCCAAGTTTGCCTCCTGGGAAAGGTACTTAATACATTTCCTACACTGCTCAGAGATGAACAAAGCTCAAGGGGAAGAATTTCTGGCTTGGTGTTGAAGCTTGAATGTCTTCAACTCTCTAACACCGTGCTGTGTGTCAATGCAGGCTTCCAGAAAGGGTGTGCATGGCTGGATCAACTTTAGCAGGGTCTTGGGACCATCGAGTCCTCCCTTTACTCTTTGCCTCCTCTCTAGTCTCTATTTTGGAAAACCATAATCCACATGCCTCTTTCAGTTGTATTTAGCCTTTGAAATAGTCTTACTAGTATTGTTTATGTGTTCTGCCTGTCTACAAAAAAGTAGTCCAGGAGATTCATGATCATGGACTCCTAGGCAAAACACTACAGAAATGAACTCCTTTCTATGTTGCATCTGGGAATATAGGTACACCATAGAATAAGAGGAAACTGACAGCTTAAGAGACTTTCAAAATGCTCCCCTTCACTCTATGCATAAGGACACCAGTAAGGGAGGACTTGAAGTGGACACAGCTACTTTTTTCCAGTGTTGGGGAAAGAAACAGGTCCAATAATTTCAAGCCCACTACCACAGGAAAAAAGTCCCTATGTGGACTTTCTTTTTACTTAACACCATTTTTTTCCCATGCAGTCTTTTGATACTTTGGTAACTCTGCATGACTTTCATAAACAGAAGTCCAACTAAAATGTATGTCACCTGAATCTGTTATAAAGAATTATGATTATAATATATCTTATGGGTCCTCATTTCCCATGCCTCCATTTTTTAAATAAATTAGTTTATTTTGGTTAAGCTAGATGGTTAATTCTGTTACTGTATTGTCTACTTTCATCATTACCTGGCTGTCCACTATATAGACTAGGAAGTTTCTCCCAGATTATTGAGGCCTGATTGACAAATAAAAATTGCATATTTTGGTTATATGATGTGATTTTTAAAGGTCCATGACATGATGATTTAATATATACATTGTGAAATGATTACCACAATCAAATTAACATACCTATCACTTCACGTAGTCACTGTTTATGTATGTGCATGCATGTGTGTGTGTTGAGAACATTTAATAGCTAACTCTCTTTAAACATATTAGCTGTTGGAATGGGGTGGATGGTGGGAGGGAGGTCCAAGAGGGAGGGTACATATGTCTACCTATAGCTGATTCATGTTGATGTATGACAGAAACCAATACAATACTGTAAAGCAATTACCCTTAAATTAAAAATAAATAAATTTTAAAAAATTTAGCTGTTAACTTTATACTTTCCTTTCCAATCATGCCCATATGAATACCCTACCATTGTTAAGCCAGCATCCCACTTTTTCTTCATTCTAATTCAGAGGATCTTGAGAGACCAGGGAAAACCACCATTGGTCAAGAACCACTGCTCACTGGTAAGGAATAGACAGATTCAATTTGCGAGACAAGTAGAAATGAAACTGTATTTTTCATTAAACCTCCCTGTCATTGCCATCTCCACCATCTTTTCATATATTGATTGAGAAAATGGTCTAAAATATCCTAAAAATAGAAAATCATAGACAGTCACATGACTTCAGTTCATTCAAATTGCCATCATACCCCTTGTTCTCTTGCTTTTCTGGGAGACCATCAACCCAGGATTAATATTACTGCTGAAAAACTATGTATTGTGTGATCATCCAGCTTCATTTGCTACAAATGCTACACATGTTTTTATTCATAATGCTTGCAAAGTTCCCATTATAACCAGCTGCCAAATTCTGTCTTGTACTCTGCATTATTTCTTTCTTTCCCAGACTTTCCCATTAGAAACATCTACCACTCTTCAATTTTCATCTCTGTACAATTTTCTTTCATCATAGCTCCTTATTTTCATAGATGGAGAAGTCATCAAAACTTGTGCCCAAAGGTTAGAGTCATTCATTAATCATTGACTTACTAGTCTTGCTACTCAATAGCATCTCATGAAAAAAAAAAAAAAGCTGCTTTCATTCTTTATTTGCAGGCCCTGCTACTAATATTTCATATCACCTCAGCAAACACAGATGAGTTGTGGCAGGTTCTGTGATGGGTGCAAGAGATAGAAATGTATTTGATATACAAGCAGCTCCTGCAGCTCAATTCCAGAAAAATAAAAGACCCAATCAAAAAATGGGCCAAAGAACTAAACAGTCATTTCTCCAAAGAAGACATACAGATGGCTAACAAACACATGAAAAGATGCTCAACATCACTCATTATCAGAGAAATGCAAATCAAAATCACAATGAGGTACCATTTCATGCCAGTCAGGATGGCTGCTATCCAAAAGTCTACAAGCAATAAATGCTGGAGAGGGTGTGGAGAAAAAGGAACCCTCTTACACTGTTGGTGGGAATGCAAACTAGTACAGCCATTATGGAGAACAGTGTGGAGATTCCTTAAAAAAAAACTGGAAATAGAACTGCCATGTGACCCAGCAATCCCACTGCTGGGCATACACACCAAAGAAACCAGAATTGAAAGTGACACATGTACCCCAGTGTTCATTGCAGCACTGTTTATAATAGCCAGGACATGGAAGCAACCTAGATGTCCATCGGCAGATGAATGGATAAGAAAGCTGTGGTACATATACACACTGGAATATCATGCAGCCATTAAAAAGAATACATTTGAATCAGTTCTAATGAGGTGGATGAAACTGGAGCCTATTATACAGAGTGAAGTCAGCCAGAAAGAAAAACACCAATACAGTATACTAATGTATATATATGGAATTCAGAAAGATGGTAACAATGACCCGATATGCAAGACAGCAAAAGAGACACAGATGTATAGAACAGTCTTTTGGACTCTGTGGGAAGTGAGGGTGGGATGATTTGAGAGAATAGCATTGAAACATGTATATTATCATATGTGAAACAGATCACCAGTCTAGGTTCAATGCATGAGACAGGGTGCTCAGGGTTGGTGCACTGGGATGACCCTGAGGGATGGGATGGGAAGAGAGGTGGGAGGGGGGTTCAGGATGGGGAACACATGTAAATCCATGGCTGATTCATGTCAATGTATGGCAAAAACCACTACAATATTGTAAAGTAATTAGACTCCAATTAAAATAAATAAATGAAAAAAAATTAGATATAAACATAAATGATTGTCTTTTAATAGTATTTATATGTTGGGGTTAGGTTTGTTTTCCTCTACTTAAAAATAAAATTCTTGGTAAGTCTTTACTTCAAAAAAAATAAAAAGAAATGTATTTGACATATGTTCTGCCTTTGAAGAACTTTCATCCAAGTGGAGGAACACAGTCATTATTTTCCCCTCAAATTTAATTTGTTCCATCTCATTCATTCTTAAATTTAACAAATAATTGAGAGTCTGCCAACTGATGAACACCAAGTTAGGCACTGGTGGTACTGAGATCGACAAAACAGACATGACTCTTCATTGAACTGCCAAACTCAGGCTCAATGTCTGTGGAGGGCAGTGTTTGACCAAGGAGCACAATGGCTACAAAGGGTTGTGGCTGGTGCTGGTTCAGTGCTCAAACTGCCACCACAACTTTCCCCCTTTGTGAACAAAAGACTATCTCTATTTCCTTAGACAATTCTTAGGCACCAAAGCTCCCTGTTTGAGTGGAGGAAAGTCAAGAACCCAGCTAGCTAGCCCTAATTTTCATTTACTTTACCAAGTAGTCTGTGGGCTCAGAGGAGCTTGCTTTCTTGATTCAATTAACTGCTAAAGTCACACGACTATCTGATGTTTCATCCGAAGTCATCCCTGATCCTGCCACAATTGCCACAGTCTATTAAGTAGTACAGGAAGAAGAAAATTTTTAAAACACCAGAAATTTGTTTCCTAGCCAGATTGATCATAGCTATTCTGCCTTGTGATAGGATGGAAGTTCAGCTAAAAATAACCTGAAATGTATTTGACCAAAGGTTGTTCTATCAGGAAAGGACCATTCTGTTATTTCTGCTTAATCATGGGCCAGTGCTGGGGACAAACAAGTGGAAGATGAAACTTCAGAAGATAAAACGTCTGGATTGCTTGAAGGGTCTCCAGAGCCTATGCACACCCTTGTGTGCCTGCTTGGGTGGGAAAAGAGCAGGGAGACAAGCTGGTTTGGGCAGGGGCTATGTGAATATTTCTGTAGTATCTCAGAATTGGGGTATCTGTTTGTACATGTGTGTCTGTGGAGTGCCTGGGGTGGTGTGTAAGCTGTTTTGCTTCTTTTTTTAATTCTGCATAAACTTTCTTATTTTGCCTCAATGTATTAATGGATGTAGATTCATAAGAGAAAGTGAGTATGTGTATGTGTGTGTGTTCAAAGAGTAGCTACAGTTGCTTTCTTATGAAATTATTAATCAACCACTAATACCCAGCAATATAAAAGAGAGCTGCACCTACCTGGAGAATTTGGTTATCCCCCTGTCTGGTCTCACAACCACGTATGACTTCCTCTCCTGAGAACTAACTTGTTTCTCCAGTTGACTCCTACACCTTGCCTGATTGAAGGAAGACCCAGGTAAAGACATGCCTAAACCACTTCTTTGCCCCCAATCTTTTCCCCCTCGTAGTTCATCCTGTACAGACTGCCAGATGAATCATTCTAAAATAATGGCTCCGCATTATCTGTAGGAAAAACTATCATGACACTACACAACCTTTCGTGTTTACCCAAAAGATCTAAATCAGCTAACTAGTAGTCCCACTGAAGATAAAGAAAAATATCTATATAGTGAGCAGAGACATTTCATATTTTTTAACATATTTTTTCTGATTTTAAGACTTTAATTTTCAACCCAAAGTCACTCATTCAACAAAACTTTATGGAACATCTAATAACTTCAGACATTCTGAGCAGATAATAGCTTCTTTGTTTTGCATCATGATAATCTTTCAAAAATCTAATATTTGGAATCTGAAGTAGGTATTTATCAGGTCCTCCATTATGACAGGGTCTCATGTCTGAACTCTCCACTGCATTCTTTACTTTGGCAGCAAGGGAAAAAGGTAGGAGCAGGGGAAGTCCTCGTAGATGGCTCAAGAATCATCCCCTTGCTAGTTCTGCTATAGTCATTGTTTAGTCACTCAGTCGTGTCCGACTCTTTGCAACCCCAAGGACTGCAGTCCACCAGGCTCCTCTGTCCATGGGATTCTCCAGGCAAGAAGACTGGAGTGGGTTGCCATTTCCTTCTCTAGGGGATTTTCCCGACCCAGAGATCGGACCTGCGTTCCCATTGGAAGGCGGATTCTTTTTTTTTTTTTTTTTTTTTAATTTTTATTATTATTATTATTTTTTTTCCAGTGGGTTTTGTCATACATTGATATGAATCAGCCATGGATTTACATGTATTCCCAATCCCGATCCCCCCTCCCACCTCCCTCTCCACCCGATTCCTCTGGGTCTTCCCAGTGCACCAGGCCGGAGCACTTGTCTCATGCATCCCACCTGGGCTGGTGATCTGTTTCACCATAGATAACCCTATATGCAAAACAGAAAAAGAGACACAGAAATACAGAACAGACTTTTGAACTTTGTGGGAGAATGTGAGGGTGGGATATTTCAAAAGAACAGCATGTATACTATCTATGGTGGAAGGCAGATTCTTTACCACTGAGTCACCTGGGAAACCCAGTTCTGCTGTGCCCTGCCCTATTCCTTGAATCTGCTCTGAAGCTCTCCTCCTCCTTACACCTACTCACATCTATAGAAGAACCAGTGTCTAGAAGTAGGTTTGACTCTTCCCCCAAATGGTTTGCATCGCTGTGGTCTGTCCACTTCCCCAATGAATGCTTGTTTGCAAGGAGTGGACTTTTTAAATGATACCACCAGTTGCTAGACTGAGAGTCCTCCACCACCTGCCCTTCTCATATGACCTATTTGTGCTAATTTGTGTGTGGTGGACCAAATATAAAGGGTGAGGGTCAGAGAAAGTTTAATTGAGAATAGGGAGCCAAGCTGAATTTTGAAAGACACATTGTAGAAAGAAGGGAATGGTACTCCTGATACGGGGGTGGTATATGTTTGATATGTGAATAGGCGGGGAAAGCAGGGAAAAAGATGCATTTAGTTAAATGTAGGATGGTGAGGGTAGGGAATTCATCAGACAAGACTTCTCCTTAGAATATAGCTCCAAGGCCCTGCCACAGGAAAAACCCAATTTGTTTACTTTGACCTGTTGCATAATCTTTCACTTTTACATTTGCAGAAACCATACTTACCATGTCAGTGTCTGACACAGGGCCAAAACTGGTCACATAGATGTCAGTCTTCACTTCAGTCACTGCATCTGGTTGAAAGAAAGTAGAAAAGCAGAGTGTTAGGAAAGCCTGTTGCCTTAGCTCACATAGAGTCCAGTGCTGTTCTCCAAAAGATAGCAAACTTACTACTTCTAAGAAAGGATATTTGGTAAAATCATAGGAAAACCCCTCAAAAAACTCTCATTTGTACTGTTTCTTCACAGAGAATGTGCTTAGTATAGGAACAAAGTCCATCCATTTAGATACCATTGACAGTAAGAGCAGAATCCCCAAACTCCAGAGCCCTTCGAGATCTCCAACATTCACACATGCTGGGATGTCACACTGGGATTATCCTGACCTATAGTAGGTTACAAATGTTCAGGATGTAGGATGATTGTACTGTCACTTCCCAGCCCACTTAAAGTAGAGAGAGGACATGTTTTGGTTTTGGTTATAGGAAGAAAAAATATGTGTCTCTTCCTTTGGAACAATTAATGGCCAATGCAAGACACTCCCTGCCATGGTAATCATGGGAACATATGTTTATATGGAGCTACTATAAGACTTAAACAGCCTGGAATGATGACCCAGAACTTGGAGGACAAGTGCCCTGGAGAGTTGCCTGGATCTACAATAGATTTTGCATCAACGAGAAGTAAACTTCTGTGGGGTTAAGTGACTGAGATTTGGAGATGACTGATGGCCTCTGATACACTCTCTTTGCATTTTTCCATTGTAACTGTCTGTTTACTTGTCTGCCTTCCCACAAAACCCAAGAGCTCCTAAAGGGCAGTGTTCCTGTTTTGTTACCTCTGTGTACTCAGTACATAGAAAAGGAGTCTGTTACTCAGAAAGTGCTCACTGAACATTTTTGGTATTAATGGATGAATCGTATCACATATATATTTGCCAAGTTGGAAAATGATACTCAGACAAGTGAAATGACTGCACCGCTAAGTTTCCCTTTTCCTCCTTCTGTCAGCCCCACTTACCTCATTGCAGCCAACCCACACCAACATACCTCAAACAGAGCACAGGGTAGCCTTCTTCAGCTTCGCAAAGTCAACGAGACCCTACCAAACACCTCATCATTACAGTTAACTCAAGCAAGGCTCACTCCAGTCCAGCATGAAAGTGAAAGTGTTAGTCACTCAGTCGTGTTTGACTCTGCAACCCCATGGACTGTAGCCCGCCAAGCTCCTCTGTCCATGGGATTCTCCAGGCAAGGATACTGCAGTGGGTTGCCATTTCCTTTTCCAGGGGATCTTCCCGACTGAGGGACTGAACTCAGGTCTCCCACATTGCAGGCAGGTTCTTTACTGTCTGAGCCACCTGAAGTTCCCTCCAGCCCAGCATACCTGACCCCAGCAGCACATGCCAGTAGCACAGCTAATACACATAAAGCCCACATAGGACTTGATAATCAGGTTGGTTACTGCAGTAAGTGGCACTATTTTCTTAATTTTAAAATTTATATTTCCTTTTTTAATTGAACTATAGTTGATTTAAAATATTATGTTTGTCTTAAGGGTACAATATTGCAATTCAATATTTTATAGATTATACTCCATTTAAAGTTATTATAAAATATTGGTTATAGTCCCTGTGCTGTATATTACACTATTTCTTCTACCTCATGGAAAGGTAATGGACAAAGCAACTCCATTTATAGCATGTTTACTATATCCATCCAGCCCTGGGTCCTAGCCCAGATGTACTTTATATCTTGTTGACTTCCCATTTTCCAGAGCCATCCCTTAGGCTTAATACATTGTTCCCCTATACAGGCACATAGTGTACTCAAGGCTACTGCACGCATTCACAAACATTCCATTTTCAAAAGAGACTATGAGTATCATTTAATAATCATCAAAGATATAGTCAATTCACCAAAATACACAATTTACTTCCAAGCTTATTCAGCAAATAACATGTCTCAAACTAGAGTTGTATTTTAAGCATTTGGGCTTTCATTTAGAGCACAGTCTTCCCCCTATTTCTGTGCTTCAAGGACAAGAGACAATACTTCAGAATCAATAAGCTACCCCCTAAAGATTTGTCCCTTCAGATACACTGCCACATTCACTGGCTGTAGAAACATTGCCCTACCCCAAAGTACATAAAACACAATTAATTAATGGGAGAGATCACAATTACAGTTGAATCCAATATTCCAGGCAGGACATAGTTAGACACAGAACAACTTTCTAAACCAATTTAATTGTAAAAGTGGGCTTCCCAGGTGGCTCAGTGGTAAAGAATCTGCCTATCAATGCAGGAGATGTAAGATGCCCATTTGATCCTTGGGTTGGGGAGATCCCCTGGAGTAGGGCATGACAACCAACTCCAGTATTCTTGCCTGGGAAATCCCATAGACAGAGGAGCCTGGGTGGCTACAGTCCATAGGGCCACAAAGAGTTGGACACAATTGAAGCAACCTAGCACACAAGATACTTATGCAGATTAAAAACAGGCACTCATACTATAAAAGAAAAAGGAGAAGACAATCACTAGTGATAAAGTCAGGAGACTGGTCTAGTTCCAAGAGGACAGTGGAGTCACTGTAGGTAGAAAAGAAGAGTCTTGGGCTGGGATAGGAAGGCTTACATTCTGGATCTGGGCCTGACTTTCTGAATGCCTTAAGATCTTTTTTCCTTTTGACTTTTCTCTTTTACAGGAGGTTTGTAACCAAACACATTTGAATTTTCTCTCTGCTCTGACTAGGAACTCTGATAGTGCAAAAAGCATGTGACTAAAAGTGTCCAATGGTAGCAAAAGGCAAGTTTTTTCTGCTGCCCGAAGAAGGTACGAGGTCAGTATGATCAGGCCACTCAAGATGGCTGTTCTCTTGCTCTCTGTACATCCCCCTGCTGGACCAGTCTCTGCTTCACCTACAGCCCAGTCCCATGACTGACCTTCCCTCTTAGTCATAGAGGCTGATCAGTAAATGCCTATGTACCCACTTCTGGCCTCAGTTAGTGACTGATCTAATCTTAAGATCAGAACTATCTCCACTATGATGATTTATCACAGTGGCAGTGAGGGGTGCACCCCTCTACTGCTTTCCCTGGCAACTGATAAGCACCAACCTAACATCAGTTCCCCCCGTTACTGGTAACCTCTCTTCCACCCATTGATTGCTAAGAAGAGGCTGCTTTCCCAATGAATTAGGTCTCAGCCAAGCTTCAGAACTTTCTCTGACTTGGAAGCAGGGAAAGACTTGGGAAGTTTGGTCTATCTAGTACAGTGGACACAAATTCATTCTTTCTCTATTTCAGTCCCATTTTGAAAGGATCTGGTAGATAAGAGAATTAGGGGAAGTGATACTAAATGAAGGGGAGGTAAAGGAGGGGGGAAAAAGAAAGAAAGAAAAAGAGAGGGGAGGGAGGAAGGTAATTAGAATCTGATTGGAGGGAAAAGCAGAATAGAAAGGATGAATAACAAGAGTGAGAAGAGGAAATTAAAACAGAGTTAGACAGCAAGAGATAGCAAGAGCTAACAGCACTAAAGAAAGACAAAGCAAGAGAAAAATGTTAAAAGAAAAAGAGAAGTAACACTCTTGTCACCAAAGAAGCCAGAAATCTCTCAAGGAGTAGGGTATGAAGATAGGGATTGTCACTTGCATCATGGCAGCACAAGTGACGGAGGGCTCTGAATTTATGTTACCATCCTTAGATCTCTAGTCCTCTACTGTAAGACCAGGTAAACACATGGACATTTGACATTTCTTCAGTGTCCCATACAGGGACCACAAAGCCCCAATTACTAAATCCCATCTTTTGACTAGGAAATCTAGGTGCTTTGGAGCAGTATATGTGACAACACACAGAAGTACCCTGCAGAAGTATTGTACAGTGATTAAAAGCATCACTAACTGGACCTGAATTTAGGTTCTGTCATCTATTCTTTGTGTGCCTTTTGTCACTTAACTTTGTTATGCCGGTTTCTTCATCTGGAAAATTGGGATTATGATACCATGTATTTCAGAATTGCTCTGAGGATTTAAGGAGACAGTATTGAGACCAGTATTTAGAACAAATCCAGTGCTCACTATATGTTAGCTGCTGCTGCAGCTTAATACTATTCCAGAGGCGAGGCCACATGAGCCACCCACAGGCCAGGCGGACACAGAACTCACCCACAAGTCTAAGGTCCTCAATTCCAGACAAAGAAGAGCATCCACCCACCGCTCCAGCTCCTCTGTGTGAAGGAATGATTAGAAGTTTGCTATTTCATTTAATTAAATGAAAAGACCGGTGAATTAGACTAAAGTTGGTGAGGGCTACAATTCATAGTCTAGCCCCTGTTGACAGCCTTCTCATTTTTCAAATGTAAGACATGATTTAATTGGGAAATGAGTGGAATTCTTTCTTATTTTTAAACAAATATTTTCTACATTCCTTGGCTCTTTTTAAATTACTTTGAAGATCTAATTTCCTTCAAATATTACCTCCTGAAACTAAAGGTGAACAGAATTATCTTTTCCTTTTGCAAATTTACTGTGGTATTGGAAGTAAAATTTCAATAAAATAAATTGGAAGTAAAATATAAACTTGAAATTTATATTTATATAAACACACATGCCTTTAGCCCTCAGCAGTACTCCCATTGGTGGGGAACTTATCAACCAGTTCCTAATGTCATTCCAACTTGCTTTTGATCTGAAAGAGTAAAGATAAGCAAGTGATCACTCTGTTTATGTTAACTATGAGGCTCATGTGTGTGCTGTGTGCTTAGTCGCTCAGTTGTGTCTGACTCTTTGAGACCCCATGCAATGTAACCCACTAGACTCCTCTGTCTATGGGATTTCCCAGGCAAGAATACTGGAGTGGGTTGCCATTTCCTCCTCCAGGGTATCTTCCCGACCCAGAGATTGAACACACGTGTCCTGAGTCTCCTGCATTGCAGGCGATTCTTTACCCACTGTCATCTCACAACAAACTGTATTTCCTTGTTTGAATTAAAATAGATCCCCAATAAGCTGTGAATTTTCTTCTTTGAGCACAAACCAGAGTAGGTTCCCCAACTCTAGCTTCTCCACTCCAGCACACACATAAACATTTGTCTTAGTACTGCCCTTTGGATCCATTCAACAAAGTCTGCTTCTTGTTCTTTTGAGACTTAAAGACTTTCAGTGATTGAAAAAAGTTGATCATGCTACCCCTAAGTCTGATCTTTTTATTCCTTTCCATGTCATGATTTTAAGCACCCTTACTTTCCCCATTCACTTTCCTCTGGCTTGGGTCTAATTTTTTTTTTTTCTAGCTGGCACTCTGAAATATGTTTTATGATGAAACTGTCACAGTTCTATTAGGGACAGGATTATAAAATGAATGATATGAACAAAAGCCAACCATACCCCCTTTATTTCATTATAGGCTATGATGGACTCTTTCATTCTTCCCAGTAACAGTCTTTCTGAGAATAGTGAGGTTTTAAGGACTGGGACTTTGACTAAAAGAACAAAGCCCTGACTTTTCTGTATTCTTACTTCCGTATCACTGGAAATTTTAGAGAATAATTGCTTCTTGTTGTGCATGCTTTTCATTGTGAGGAGAGACTACCCTACGAGAAATGAGTTCCCATGTGACTAGTGGATCTGCTAGCAACATGGATTTAGGGAGTGGGCTACAGTGACTTATGGACAGGCTCTCAGAGATCTGAGAGTTGGAGTGCTCTGTTCTGTTAATGGCCTTTTTGTTTCTCTTTGATAATCCTTGGGGACAGAGATACTGTAAGTACTCAGTGACACACCCCTCCCTCTCCCAACAGCATTAATCACCAATAAGCTCTTCAGAGGAATCACAAACAGACGGTTTAGGGAAGCAGAGATAACAAAAGTCTGTGTTAGAGATCCTAAGCTCTAATCTAAACACTGCAGTTGAGTAATACCCCTTTTGCAGAGTGTTTGGGCATAGCCCATAACTTTTGACATTTGGTAGGCTAGAGGTCTAACACTACGTTTATGCTACTCCATCTAGTGTCTGACACTTGGGATGTACAGCAACTCTTAATAGCTAGCTGCATGCAACATATGTTTATAACAAAACATCAGTAAGAAATACCACAAGATTTAAGAGACTACAATCACTACCAACTTAACAACTGTGGGTTCTCATTAACTCTACTATTGCTAGAATCTTGATGCTCACAAAGGTAATATAGAACACACAACTGTTCTTATTTTCTCTGGAGCTACAAATCCAAGTATTGCCTTCATGGCATCCAGCCCCTTCATTTTAGAAGGGGATAGAATAGAAGGGGAAATAGAAGGGGAAAAAGTGGAAACACTGACAGATTTTATTTATTTTCTTGGGCTCCAAAATCATTGTGAATGGTGACTGCAGCCATAAAATTAAGACGCTTGGTCCTTGAAAAGAAAACCATGACAAACCTAGACAGTGTATTAAAAAGCAGAGACATCACTTTGCCAACAAAAGTCTGTCTAGTCAAAGCTATGGTTTTTCCAGGAGTCATGTATGTATGTGAGAGCTGAACCATAAAGAAGGCCGAGTGCCAGTAATTGATGCTTTCAAGTTGTGGTGACGGGGAAGACTCTTGAGAGTCCTTTGGATGGCAAAAATATCAAACCAGTCCATCCTAAAGGAAATCAAGCCTGGATATTCATTGGAAAGACTGATGCTGAAGCTGAAGCCCCAATACTTTGGCCACCTGAGGCAGAGAGTTGACTCACCGGAAAAGACCCTGATGCTGGGAAAGACTGAAGGCAAAAAGAGAAGAGAGGGGCAGAGGATGAGATGGTTAGATAGCATCACTGACTCAATGGATATGAATTTGAGCAAATTCTGGGAGACGTGAAGGACAGGGAAGCCTGGTATGCTGCAGTCCATGGGGTTGCAATGTGTCGGACATGACTTAGGGACTGAACAACAACAAGCCTATCACAAGGGAGGCTGGAGGGCAAAGATACTGTAGGAATGTCCTTCCATTAATGCCACTAGAAGCACTGAGAACTGTAACCAGTTTTGAGAAAAGTCAAAATACCATTTGAGTATTTTCTTTACATGGGCCAAACCCTGGATATTAATTATTTTTTCCCTACCCCTTTCTGTACTACATTGGTGCTTATTTCTTGCTTTTGCCACTGGTCCTCTCTTCTGTAACAGGCATGGAACAAATAAAACCATCAGACAGAAGTCCCTTCAGTGGTTCATAACCGTTTGCTGAAAATAGAGGCCACTCCCAAGAGCCAGTAGGATTTCCTTGGGGCAAAATTATGAGAAATTTAGAGAGGGAAGCAGAAGCAGTGCCCAAATAATGACCAAGAAATAAGTTGGAGAATGACTACACAATGTGCTCTCCACTCTAGAGGCACATCCTTAAGCCAGAACAAGCTGAAAGCCAGGGGGAAAGCAATAGAATTTTTAAAACAGCTGAAATATTCTAAAGTGTTACAAGGTCACTCTGATATTTTTCCAGGGCCTACTGATTTTGACCTTATGCATAAAATTAATAAATGGTAAAAACATTGGTATTGGAATCTGGAAACTTGGGTTAATCATGGCCCAACCTCAAGTTAACTATACCTTAGTTTCTTTATCTGTAAAAAATGGGATCGATTTTGTTATGATTCCAACACTACAAACATTGGCCATAATCGATTAAAAGAGGCTACCAGAGGGACTTATACTGTCGTTCTTATTGTTTGGAACTTCCAGATAAGATGGCACAGGTAATAAACACACAACAATGAGATATAAAACATAAAAGATATAATCATTTCAGATAAAAGATCAAAATGTCATGTAACAGAAATAAATCAAAGATGTACGCAATATTGAAGCCAGAGTTCTGGTCTGAAAAGAAGAGGTGGAGTAAAGAAACTAAAATATTTCTCTGTACAAAAGGAGAAATTGGAAGTACAATATTATACAAGCACAAGACAGTAAGAAAAAGAAGGTGAAAAACAAAAATTCAAACAAAGTTAAACTGGTTTTCGGCATAGTGGAGTAACAGCATTACAGCCTTTCTTTCCCACTGATTATAAATAAAATTTCTGGATAAAATATAAAAGCAACTACCCATGCACTCTGAAAAGTAAAAAAGAACAGGTGGTTTACGAAAGGGAATCAAAACTTGGAGAAGCAACCACAGGGAAATACGTTTCCTGTTTTTTTTTCTCTTCTTCTTTTCTCTTGTAGTTCTGCCTCAAAGGCAAAGCTGCATAGTGGGATAGTGGCACAAACAGCCAAAACTCCTGACAAAAAACATCTGTCCTACCAGAGAATCAGGGGAAAAGGCAACTGCAGACCAGAGAGTATGGGGAATCCCAAAGTACAGAGGGTTAAACAAGAAGATCCAATAAGTCTTCCCTCAAAAAACATAGGTTTACCCTTAAGAACAGAGGAAATGAATCCTGAACATTCATTGGAAGGCCTGACGCTGAAGCTAAAGCTCCAATATTTTGGCCACCTGATGGGAAGAGTGAACTCATTGGAAAAATTCCCACCCTGATGCTGGAAAAGGTTGAAGGCAGGAGAAGGGGGCAACAGAGGATGAGATGGTTGGATAGCATCACTGACTCAATGGGTATGAATTTAAGCAAACTGTGGGAGATGGTGGAGGACAGGGAAGCCTGGCATGCTGCAGTCCATGGAGTTGCAAAGAGTTGGACAGGACTTAGCAACTGAACAACAACAACATGCCCCTAGGACAGACCCAAGGACAGACCCAAAACCCAAAGGTTTTGACAAGTACACTATGATTTCACACAAAATTTCACACTAATCCTGAGGTGCATAAGTATAGGACAGACTCAAAGCCACATAGCAAAAATTTTGATAACTGAATTATGAATGTAATAATATATAATCCAGAGCCCAAGCCTTGGGACTATCCCCTCAGTCGTAACATGTGTGAGATACACCAAGTTCAGTATAGCAAAGGCCTTGAAAATGTAAAGATCTGGGTATCACCACCCACAGAAAGCAAGGCAGACCTTGCTGCTTAACCAAGTTGATTCTCTGCTAAAACAAACAAGAAAAAAAATCAACATTCTCCAAAGCATCATGACAAGGCTGAGGCTCCACATAATATGAGTCAAAATGTCTAGAATATAATTCAGCATTATTTTACTTAGAAAGAACTAGAAAAATATTACCAATTCTGAAGGGAAAAGACAATCAACAAAGGTCAAATATAACACAATTCAGATGCTGAAAATTTCAAAGATTTTTAACTGGCAATTATAACTAAGTTCCATGAGGTAAATTAAAATACATTTAAAATAAACAGAAAGATGTCGTTCTCACAGAAAAATTAGGAAATATAAAAATAACCAATTTGAAAATTGAGAAATGAAAAATGCAGTCACCAAAATAAAAACATTCACTGGATGGACTCAAGAGCAGAACAGAGATGACAAAGGAAAAAGTTAGTGAATTTTAGTGATAGAAATTATCCAATGTGAAGAACAGCAACAAAAATGTCTGAAAAAAATATCAAAAGAACCTCAGGGGTATGCTGAACAATATGATACTCTCCAACACATAGAGCACTTGAATTCAAGAGGCAGTGGGGGAAACAAACTAGTAAAGAAAAAATATACTTGAAGAAATAGTGCTCAGAAACTTTTCAAGTTTGGTACAACACACAAGTTTACAGAAACAAACTATTCTACAGACTCCAAACAGAAAAGAATGAAAAATAAGAAAAGATTGCTTAGACATATCATAATCAAACTGCTAAATACCAAAGATGAAGAAAAATCTTAAAGGAAGCTATTAGAAAATAACACAGTCTGTGAAGGGGAATAATTACTTGAAAGACTGAAGATATATCATCAATTCACAGACAGTAGTGAAACAGAATCTTTAATATGCTTATAGAAAACAGCTGTTAACCTCAGAATTCTATGTCCAATAAAAATAAGCTTCAGGAGACATTCTCAGATTTAAAAAGACATGGGAATTTGCTACCAGCAGACTTATTCCATAGGAATTCTACAGAAATTCTTCAGGCTTAAGGGAAATAATACCAGGAGGAAATTTGATTGTCAGGAATAAAGTAAGAACAACAGAAATGGAAGTTCTGGATATATATAAAAACATTTTTCATTCTTAAGCTCTTTAAAATAGTTATGACTGCTGAAGGAAAAAAATTCAAACATTGTCTCATGGGGCTTTTAATGAGCTGTTGATAAAATAGTTAAGACATCCATAATATAAAGGTCATTTAGATGGGAAATGGATGTATACTGTTATAAGGCTACACACTTTACTATAAGTGGAACAATATTAATTCTAAGAAGAGTGTCAAATCTCAGCTGTGAAGATTGCAATCCCTATAGCAACCAATGAATCTCACAAAGAAATATTTCTAAAAAGGCAATCAATAAAATAAAGATATTCAAATACTTCAAAAATCAGAAAAAGGAAAATATATTAGCATAAAAACAGAGGGGACAAATAAATAATAAAATGATGAATCTAAGCACAACTATGTCAATAAATACATTAACTGTAGGTGGTCTAAACATACAAAGCCAGAGATTGTCAGGTTGGGGGGAAAAAAAAGAGTCAACCATATTCTGTGTACAGGAAGTCCACTTTGAATTATAAAGATATAAATATATTAAAAGTAAAAGAATGGAAAATATATGCATTGTAAACACTAATCAAAAGAGAGATGTGGTGGCTATATTAAAATCAAAGAAACATACTATAGAACAAGGAAAATTACCGAACATAACAGGGGATTTACATAATTCAATCACAAGTAAGATATTATGAGGCTAACTGTGATATCCAACAATGGAGCTTCAAAATATATGACACAAAAACTGATGGAATTCAAATAGGAAATATACAAATCCAATATTATTGTTGGACACTGCAACATTCCTCTTTTAGCAACTGATAGAATGTGTACGGACAAAACTAGTAATACATGGAAGACCTAAACAATATTTTCGACTAATGTCACCTAAATGATATTTATACAACACTCTACCCCCAAAAGAAGAATACCCAATCTTTTTCAAGGACACTGGAACATTCACCAAGATATCCCATAAAACAAGTTTTAACAAATTTAGAAGAATTGAAGTCATATAGACTATGATCAGTGACCATCAAAGAATAAAAATAGTAATTAATATAGAAAAATATCTGGTAACTTTCCTAATATTTGGAAATTAAAGAACAATCTTTTAAATAACCCATGGATCAAGAAAGAAGTCACAAGTGATGTTTCAAAATATAGTGAACTCAATAAAAATAAAAACACAACACATCAAACCTGTGGGATGCTCACAGAGAAATACATAGAGGGAAATTTATAACACTGAATGTCCAGGAAAAAGAAGACTCTAAAAATTCAAAACGTAAGATTCCATCTCAAGAACTAGAAATATATATAAAAAAAAGAAACTAAAAATGAAACAAGTAGAATCAAAAATAGAAAAATGATTGAGAAAATCAGTGAAATTAAAAACTGGCTCCTTGAAAATAATGGAAAAATATACAAAACTCTAGCCAGACTTTACAAAAACCAAAAAGAAAAGACAAAATCTATGAGTATCAGGAAAAACAGAAGAGTAATATCACCAAAAGAGGCAGAGTTAGGAACTTCAGGGTTTTGTCTCTCCATAAAAACAATTAAGAAGCTTGAGAAAACTGTAAGAATCAACTTTTACAGAACTCTACAATCTAGTAAAAAACTTATAACCACCAAGGGAATACGTGATGAAGAAAACTGCTACTGCAGCCATAAAGATGTCAGCCCACACTCCTGTTACAGGTTCCCATTGCCTGAAGGAATAATAAAAATCTTATTCTCAAAAAATTGTGGTTAAGGGTTTTGACCTGAATGGCAGCTCCCTCAAAGAGGGATGCAATGGCTTACCTTTGTTTCACTCAACTGGGAGCATTCCCAGAGCTGTGGCGGCTTCCTGAGAGGCATAGCCAAAAGCATTTGAAGACAAAAATATTGACAGCAGTAGCCTGAAGCTAGGGGTAAACAGTTGAGACAAACAATAGACTGAAAAGTCTGAGAAGAAAAAGTTTAGAAAAGGAGATACTTGGGTGAATAAAGATTTTTATAAAGTTCCAGCATATACCAAGGGATTGATAAGTTCCCACATAGGCCCAGGGCTTAACACACACTAGAAATGAGAAGTGAAAGATAAGGCAGAGTTAATTCTCCCTAAACAAATCTATAAATTAAACACAGTCCTAAATAAAATCTAGGGTATTTTTTAAGAAATTCATGAGCTGATTCTAAAATTTATATGGAAAGGCAACAGAGCTAAATAAAATTGCCAAAACTAATTTTTTTAGTGTGTTCTTAATTTGGAGGACTCCATTATAGGATTTCAGTGTTTCAAGAGTTACTATAAACATACATTGATCAAAACAGTCAAACAATACACATCAATCAATGGAACAAAGTACTGTGTTAAAAAATATGGCCAGACTTATATGGTCAATTGATTCTCAACAGTGTTTATAATGCAGTGTAGAAAATACAGCCTTTTCAATAAGTTGTGCTGGAAACATTGGCTAGCCATATGCTAAAATATGAAGTCAAATCCTTACATCACACCTTATACAAAGTTTAACTCAAAATAGATCTTAGATCTAAATGTAAAACATAAGACTATAAAATTTCTAGAAAAAAATATAGAAAATGTCCATGAACTTGGGTCATGCAAAATGTTTTTTTAGATAGAACATAAAAGTCAAAAACTATAAAAGAACAAATTATTGCATTTAGACTCATCAAAATTTAAAACTTCTCTTTTTCAAAGATGCTATTAAAAGAATAAAAGGGCAAGTCAAAAACTGAAGAAATATTTTCATTTCACATTTCTAACAAAGGTTTGTACACAGAATATATAAAAGACTTTGAAAATACAGTAATAAGGGATAAAACAAACCAATAATTTTTGCAAAGCATCTAAACAGATATTTCAACCAAAAAAAAAATATACTGGTGGCAAATAAGCACATGAAAATATGCAATCAGGAAATGCAATTTATAACCACAATATCATTAGTAACCTGTCAGAAGAGCTATAAGGGGATTTTTCCAGTTGATAGAACTATTTTGTATTTGAGTTGTATTATTAGTTACATGATAGTGTACCGCAAAGAGTGAATTATACTGAATGTAAGTTGCATATTAAGTTTTAAAAATATAAAATTTGATTAAAATTAAACAAAAGTGAAAAAAGCATAAAGACCCCCCCATTTAAAATGAGTCTACACATCAAAACTAATGAAACAGAACAGTATATCTGGAAACTGTCCTATGAATACATGAAAACTTGATGTATGGGAGGACAGGCATTATATATCAGTGAGAAAAATATTTACTAATGAAAAATGTACCAGACTACAAGTTATCCATATATAAAAAGTACATCTCTACCTCATACCTCAAATAAGCATCAATTACAAGTGTACTAACTTAATTAGGAAACATAATTCATGAAAGAAGGAAACTGAAAAACCAATGGATGTAAGGTATCCAACATCACCAGATAATGAGGGAAATGCAAATTAAAGAGAGATACCACTTCACAGCTATCAGCAAAATTTTTAAAGCACGACAGTACCGAGTATAGGTTAAGAACTGAAACAAAGAGAAGTTCATACAGTGTTGGGGCGGGGGGAGTAAAAATTGGTACAACCATTTAGGAAAGCTATTTGGCAATATGTGCTGGCACTGAGAGGTGTATATTTTATAATCCAGTTATTCCACTGACAGATCCATATTCAAAAGAAATCCCTACCTATGTGCACAAAGAGACATGTACAAGTATGTCCACTTGGGGTTTGAAATGTGCTCTTATGTATACTTAATGGCATTGTAATAGGGATCTTTCAGCAAATAAAATTATTTCCCTCAGAAATCTCCAATAAGGACTCCTTTGCAATCACTGTAGATTAACATTTTCCAAGTGAGATGTGGTCATATTTCTTTTGTTGTGGAATAAATTAATGTGATGGTCCTGGTCAAAATGAGCAGAACCCAGGCTTTCTGCCTGGAATCAGATACCTTCACTTTGCAACTCAAAGTAAGTAGTTTTTCCTCCCATGTCTTTGTTACAGTTTTCCTATCCTTTTGACCCCACTAAGAATTTTATCTTCCAAATACACTGCCTGCCAAGCTGTCCTTCCTTAATCTTGGTGTTAAACCAGAAAACTTCCATATTTTTCCATCAGTATTAGCCATCATCTGCTCTTTTTAATTTTCTTATGAAGAACCATCCTCTAAGTTGATATTCAGCTTTGAAATAGTTATAGCTTTTTTCAGTACTCTTTTTTTTATTAGTTTATTTTTTAATTGAAGAATAATTGCTTTACAGAATTTTGTTTTCTGTCAAACTTCAACATGAATCAGCCACAGGTATACATATGTCCCCACCCTCCTGAACCTCCTTCCCATCTCCCTCCCCATCTCACCCCTCTACGTTGATACAGAGCCCCTGTTTGAGTTCCCTGAGACACACAGCAAATTCCCATTGGCTATTGATCTTACATATGGTAATGTAAGTTTCTATTCTACTAAACATACTATCTCCCACCAAACCCTGACACTCACAGATTCAGACTGGGGCTGTGAGGATGTGCTGTTCATTTTTACCCTGTTACACTCTTTCTTTCAAACACAGCAGTGATGAGAAACAAAGAGCCCTGTACTTAGAACCAGTACCCTTGAGACTGGGCCCCGGATCTACTGTTTATTGACTAAGTTACCTTAATCATTCTAGTCTTAGTTTCTACACTGTGAAATGGGGATATCAGTATCTGTCTCTGCCTTCACAATTCCACTGTGAGAATTAAATAACAGACGCTAGATGTGAAAAAGTACTTGGAAGTTGTAAAAGGGCACCCATAGTAAAGGATCTTGAGTACAGAGTTTTGAGTCAGGTAAAATCAACAGGCCAGGCTGTATATTGTCATCCTGCTTGTGTAACTTATATGCAGAGTACATCATGCAAAATGCCAGGCTGGATGAAGCACAAGCTGGAATCAAGATTGCCAAGAGAAATATCAATAACCTCAGATATGCAGATGACACCACCCTTATGGCAGAAAGTGAAGAGGAGCTAAAGAGCCTCTTGATGAAGGTGAAAGAGGAAAGTGAGATAGCTGACTTAAAACTCAACATTCAAAAAACTAAGATCATGGCATCTGATCCCATCACTTCATGGCAAATAGATGGGGAAACAATGGAAACAGTGACAGATTTTATTTATTTTATTTTCTTGGGCTCTAAAATTACTGCAGATGGTGCTGCAATCATAAAATTAAAAGACGTTGGCTCCTTGGAAGAAAAGCTATGACAAACCTAGACAGTGTATAAAAAAAAAGAGAGAGAGACATCACTTTGCTGACAAAGATCCATATAGTCAAAGCTATGGTTTTTCCAGTAGTCATGTACGGATATGAGAGTTGGATTACAAAGAGAGCTGAGCACTGAATAATTGATGCTTTTGAACTGTGGTGTTGGGGAAGACTCTTGAGAGTCCCTTGGACTGCAAGGAGATCAAACCAGTCCATCCTAAAGGAAATCATTCCTGAATATTCATTGGAAGGACTGATGCTGAAGCTAAAGCTCTAATACTTTGGCCACCTGATGCAAAGAGCTGACTCACTGGAAAAGACCCTGAGGCTGGGAAAGATTGAGGGCAGGAGGAGAAGGGGGCCACTGACTCAAAGTACATGAATCTGAGCAAATTCCTGGAGATAGTGAAGGACAGGGAAGCCTGGCATGCTGCAGTCCATGGAGTTTCAGAGTCGGACACAACTTAGTGATTGAACAGCAACAACAAAATCAATGGGAGACTCAGGGACACCAACTTCCTTGACTAAACCTTGTCCCTGATCCCCGGCTGATCTAAGGCTACCTCCTAGTAGACACTGCTGATAGCCATCCCCACTAGAGGATGAGGAAATGACAAAATAAAACAATAATAATGCTGGGAGACTGCTATTATTTGTCATTCGATGTCTACATTTATTATTGGTCCTGGCCTTTTCTGGCTGCAGGGCTGGAAGACATATTTGGCTTTACTTCACTTTGGGCTTCTGCTGCTAAAGTTCCCATGCTAGGCCAGCTCTGCCTATTATCCTACTGCAAAGGATTCTAGATTAATATAACATTAAAAAGAGGTGTTAAAAGATTTGAAGGCAGAAAACCTGCTTCCTGACTTTCCTTACCTTTCACTTTGCCATTCTCATCATAAATAAGACTTAGCAGTAGTTTGGCATTCTAAGTTCAACTTTCTGCCAAGCAAATATACTTCTTCACTCTCAAAATCAAGAGTCTCCCCAGTGATCTATATCCCAATCTATGACTCAGGGTTCAATATCCTTGTACCTCCCTGGTAGGTGGCTCCATTCTTAATACACAGGTAACTCCACTTCTGCTAACGCCGCAGGAATCTCATCTCCTATAGAAACCCCACAGTAAACTGTCCTGGACCAAATTGGACCTCAATGCACTTGCCATCTTATGCATGAGGAAAAGTGATATTAGCAGACAGTCTTCCCAATAGATTTTCAAGAGGAATATGCTAATAACAATCTGTGTAACACCCCAGCTGTTTTCTAGTCTTGATAAATGCCCTATTTTTTTATTTAAAAAGTGCTTCTAGATGCAACAGTACATTTGAACAGCTTCCTGTCTGTCATTCCAAACAAAATCCCTTGGATACCTGGTTTAAATTATTTTTAACTACTCATATCAGCATTTTCTCTGGGCCAACCAGAAGTAATACATATCTGTTAGTCCTGTGATGGAATTTCTGAGTCACATTTTATCTATCACAGTTTCTGCATGATGTTGAACAAGGTGTCAGTAATTGTGAACTGAGAGCTTTCCATCCACATTCAATTAAATACACTCAGCAATTCTTGGGTTTGATCAATACTGTTGATGGATGGTTTAATTCAGTTTTCTCCACTGACAACCACCATGACATCCTCTCCTGGAATGTTGAAGATGATGAGACAGATTGTTATGTAGTCATAGAAAATTTGGTTTTAACCCTTCATGTCTACTTAAAGTAGTCTAGCATGCACAGGATGCATAGCAATGCACAGTGGAATCACCTGAATATTCAGGTTTACATAAGAGACAATACCTGGAAACACAGTATGTACCTGGAAACACAGTATGCAAAACTGCCAAACAATGTACATTCTAAAAGAGGAAGCCTATATCTAGGCATTTCACACACAATACCATTCTATTGAGTCAAATCTCATTTATAACATCTAGTAGGGCTCTCAGGGAGGGACTTTTGGTGTCCCCAAATCAGAAAAATCACCTTATGTTATATCACTATCTGTGGCCTGAGAGATTATTGCAACCTTCTCTAACCCTCAATATCCCCTGAGAATTATTGGATTTAATCTCTTATTCCAATAGGTTAAGACATCACTCATTGCTGCTTACTCTTAGCCTGTTTGCCAAAGTTCTCTTCTACCTCCATGGACAACCAAACTACCTGATTTCTGTCCACACCCCACCTCTGAGTTTTGAGTGTATTAGCTGGGTCTTTGAACATTTCAGCACTTTTTATACGTCCCAGTGATATTGCCACAGATCAATTTACATTGCAGCAGTCTTCCAGGCAAAAGACCCCTTTCCATAAAAACAGTAACTTTCCTCTCAACGACTACCATGAGTGGGGCATTCTGGTAGGTGATCATTCTCTGAACAAACCAGGTTTCCCAGAAGAACCTTCATTATGTCTCCTGGACTAGGGATTAGGATGAAGAGTATATTGACCAAAGCATATTGACCAATACTAGACCTTGAGAGGAAACAAGATGACACTTGATCCTTCTTTCAACAGATATGAATTACCAGCCTAAATTTCAGCTCAGTATTCAAAGCTAGATGACCATTAACTCCCCCTGTGTCTTTCAAGATTATAGTAATCATCAATCTATTTGCCTTTTGACTCTACAGATGGCTTATAGACATTTCCACACTTCATTGTTTTCTGCTAGATTCTATCTCTTTCTTGGCAATCAATTGGGATAATCGAGAAAAGTGGAGTATTTTTTTTTAAAGAGTTGTTAAACACACAATACCTTGGCCCACTCTGATACCTGGTTCAGGAGAATACATCCAAAAAAGCCATCATAGTGGTATGTCTCCCACCTTCAGAATGTTCCAAAGGCTGTTCAAGCCTTCCACTTAGTGTCTCTGGTGAAACACTGGTCTTATTCCACATATGGCAAGGGTTACAGAAAGGTGGTGTCTGAACCAGCTCAAAACTGTGGGCCTGGTGCACTAGGAAGACCCAGAGGGATCGGGTAGAGAGGGAGGTGGGAGGGGGGATCGGGATGGGGAACACATGTAAATCCATGGCTGATTCATGTAAATGTATGACAAAAACCACTACAATATTGTAAAGTAATTAGCCTCCAACTAATAAAAATAAACTGAAAAAAAAATTGTGAATAGCTCTCATAGGCAAGGCCAAAGGTAATATATCTATGTAGTTTTGCAACAATGCCTCAAAAAACTCTCCAAGTTGTATATTCTACTTTTCTTTCTTTTCTCACCCAGCAAATCAACTTTTCTTGCACTCCTATTATAACTTCCATACTGTTGCCTGGTAACTGGTTTATTACTCTTGGCATAGTCTCTACACCAGTTGGATTGTCTACTTGGGTTCTCTCTTCCAATTTCACTCCTGAGTATTTTCTTTCAGATATTTCTCATCTGCACATTCTTCAGCCTGCAAGTTAATCATTCACCACCTAGCTTTAACACCAAGAATTCCAGCCTGAGTTTGAGACACTGAGCCCTCGCTTTTTCCAGACAGACAAAAACCATGATACAAGCACCTAAATAACTAACCCCCTGCCAAAGGCAAAGAAGTAAATGCTACAGAGATCCTACTAAAGACATGAGGTTTAGATAAGCAGTGGTCAATTCCAACTGACAGAAACAATAAAAATGATAACATATTTATGGTGTTAGATTTTATAGAATACTTTTGTATATCTTATTTCACTTGATTCTTACAATAAACCTGGAAGGCAAATATTCATTAATTAAGCAAATACTGAGGACTTACTATGGACTAAACAGTAACTGGCAATTTAGCAACAAATCAGCATCAAAAAATCCCCACACTCCTAAAACTTATATTCAGGGGTGGGGGAAGCAGATAAAAATACTTGTAAACTATGGTAATGTAATAGATGCTATAGGGAAAATAAAGCTGCAATTTGGATGTAAATTTTAAATACAATTGCCAAAAAGGCCTCATTGAGCAGGTGCCATCCAAGCAAGAAGAAGCCAATATAATAATTTAGGTGAGAGATAAGGGTGGTCCACACCAAGCTCGTAGCTATAGAGGTGATGGGAACTGGTCAAATTTTGGGGTGTTTTGATGGCAGAATTTGTTACTGGATTGGATTTAGAAGGAGTCAAGTTTCCTATAATGTGTGCTGGTTACCTTTATTTTGTAGCCAAAGGTATGACATGATGGCTTAGAGAGGTCAAGTGACTTTTCTAATGTCACTCATCTAGAATGAGCCAAAATAAAATTGTAAATTTAGGTCTCCTAGCCTAGGCTTGAAGACTGCATGCTGGAAAGGGTATTTAGGTTTTGAAGAAAGAACAAGACCCTAAATGGTAGAGTTATGAGTGCATGCTAGACTAAGGATATCATATGAATAAAGCCATTGCTGGGCTCCTAAACTGTTGATGGTTTTTCTACTAGACTAAGACATAGGCCTCTATTATGAGTGCTAAGCACTCAAGGCAGGGAACAAAGAGATTAATGACTAAAAGAAGAGAAAGAAGGCAAAAGAGTTAAGCACAAAATCAAAAGATGATATTCAAATGAAAGACACTAGCACAAACAGGAGATCAGACAAAAGCAGTGAGAGATCACAATGTGTATACGGAGCTCTTGAAGAAAGTTGAGCACGGTGACTAGGAACTAGTGAAAAGCAGGTATTCCTCCACAGTTCACACAGTGAAATGATGAAGTGTTCAAGACAGAAAACAACAAGGGGTCAGGTACTAGAAGCTGGTTTACAACTCTTGGTAAATGAAGCAAAATGAGAAGTTGATGCCACAAAAGAAAATAATTATTTGTACAATAACTTTGTGCCCAAACCAAAAGATATGAATCAGCAGAAAAGAAAGCAGAGACAAAAATCAAGGCGTAAGGGATCACAAGGAGAACCTGTCAATTATATTCCACTCACAGTTTTCCTATACTTCTTCTATGGGCAAAGCTCTGTGCTGAGCACGCCAAGGGAAGAGAGCAATTAATAGGACATGGTTTATGCCTTCAAGTAACTTGCTAGGGAAGAGGAAGAACAAAGGAGACAAAGCATAGGACCACATTATTGCCCAGTCTGTAGCTAGCACTATTCACTTGTGAAGGCTTCCACATTGCTGACTACTTGTAGCTAAAGCCAAAGGATTCCAGTGAGAGAAAGCAAGGAAGGTCTGGCAAAAAATTCCACTGGGAAATCTCTCCAGAGCTTGACTAATTAATTAATGCTGGGATTGGGGGCAGGAGAAGAAGGGGACAACAGAGGATGAGATGGCTGGATGGCATCACCGACTTGATGGACATGAGTTTGAGTAAACTCCGGGAGTTGGTGATGGACAGGGAGGCCTGGCGTGCTGCGATTCATGGGGTCGCAAAGAGTCGGACACGACTGAGCGACTGAACTGAACTGAACTGAACTGAACTGATGTCTATATAGTCTCATTAGAGGGGCATAAAGAAGAATATCTTGATACTCCAAGTTCTTCCCATGGTCTACCCTAAATACCTCCTGTAGTTCTTCCATCCTGTCATGTTTTCAGAGATAGTGGTGACTGTCCGGAGGTACTAAATGACCACCATGACATGGAAACATTGTTATGGCTATTTAAAAGTGAACTTTAAATTATTTATGTATTATTTTAATTAGTTTTTTTTTTCAAGTGGTGAGTTTGAAAAATGCTGTGCTATAAGACAAGGCACTTTTTGGATGTTATGTAATAAATTGGTGCGGAAGTCAGACAATGAATTAAATCTCTGCAGTCCTGACCTTGAATATATTCCTACTATCTAGCCCCATGCCTTCTTTAACACTGGTTGGTAGCTATCTACTTCTCCATGCTAATAGGATCCCAGGAAGAAAATGGTCGAGAGAAGAGGTAGAGCAGGAAGGTTCTATACTAGTAGCTAATCTGTGGTAACAGGTAGGTCTCAGATCCATTAAAAGACTATAAAAGATATTTATTTACAGAAACAAAAGCTATTACAAGAGCTATTATTGTAAAGTCGAGTTTAAAGATGGATTTGCTAGGGGATCAAGATGGTGGAGTAGGAAGACCCTGAACTCAGCTCCCCTCAGATATGTATCAAAACCACATATAGAGCAACTCTCACATAGAATGAGTTCAAGACTAGAAGAATGGCTCTTCTACAAGCAAGGCTGTAAAGAAAGAACTATACTCAAGTCTGGTACGTAGGGAAAAGAAGCAAGTTGGTTGGGTCCTGCACCCTGAATGGGTGACCCCAAAGAGCAGGGGGGAATCACAGGCTTGAGTATTCTCCCTGGAGAGCAAGAGGTTCAAGCCACATATTAGGCACCTCAATCCTGAGGACAAACACTGGGAAAAAGAGCCCACTTAGCTGGTTTGGTAAACAGTGTGGCTTATTAGAGGACGGTAGGAAACCCAAGACTCCACTTGTGAGGAGCACATGCAACCAACTTGCTTGCTCCCAGTTCTAGCACAGACACATCAGACTGAAAACTGAATTGCTCTCTGGCTGACCAGCCATGACTGCCCCAGCACACACCCCAGACTGCACCAGGCTCCTGCTCCAACCCATCCTGTTCCGGCACTGCTCCTCGCTAAGGCAGAGATGGTCATTGCCTATGAACATGCACGCTTAGAGGGAACAGAGCCAGCTAAGGCCTCAGCCCCGCCTCTGGGTAAGGTAGACATCCATTGCCAGTGTGTGTGTATGTGCATGTGTGTGTACACATGCGGGCACCAGTAGGGAACAGAGCCAGTTCAGTTCTTGACTCTGCCTCTGGTCTTGGTAGAGACCACCACTCCCTACACACATGTGTATGAACACACTGGGAAAGAAGTGGAGGCAGCTCAGAAGTGGAGCTACAACATTTCCTAGCTCAATCCAGCCTCTAAGCAAGGTGCACACACTGCAGAACAAGTGGAATGAATTCAGAAGTGCAGGCTTAAGTCCTCATATCCTGGCCATACCCTCAATAAAGACAGAGACTGCTATCACATTTGGGAGAAGCCCAACTCTCTCAGAGTTCATGCTCCAGCCTCTTGAGCCCCAGCCCCACTCCCACCATTGAGCCTAGGAGAATCCCCAGTTCAAATCCAGCTCTGGCTCCAGGCACTCCAAATCCAGTCTTACCTTCCACAGAGACTGTAGCTGATAGATCACACCAAAGGAAGATGCAGCCTGTGCCCACCACATGTCCACCTTTCACACCAAAGCCACTGATCATACACAGACTACAAAGGATGCTCCCACACAAGGATACATATTCAAGGCCAGGATAGGTAACTATTTTACCTAATTTCATAAAGACAAACAGAGAAAGTTAAACAAAACAAGATAGTGGAGTATGTTTCAAATGAAAGAATATCATAAAACCCCTGAAAAAACCCTAATGAAACAGAGATAAATAATTTATCTGATACAATTCAAACCAATAGTAATAAGAATGCTAACTGAACTTGAGTGAGAATTTCATCAAAGACCAGAAATATTAAAAAGAACCAATCAGAGCTGAATAATACAATAACTGAAAGGGGAAAACACACTAGAAAGAATTAACAGCAGCTTAGGTGATGCAGAAGAGAGCATAATTGACCTTGAAGGTAGAATAGTGGAAATCACCTAACCAGACCAGCAAAAAGAAAAAAAAAATTATGAGGATTGCTTAAGGGATCTCTGGGACAACATTAAGCATACTAACATGTACATTATAGGGTTCCCAGAAGAAGAAGAGAGAGAGATATAAGGGTAGAAAATGTATTTAGTGAAATTATGACTGAAAATTTCTCTAACCTGAAGAGGAAATAAATATCCAGGTAAAGGATGCACAGAGTCCCAAACAAGAAGGACCCAAGACACACAAAAGACATATCATAATCAAAATGGCAAAAAGTTGAATATAAAAAGAAAATTTTAAAGGCAGCAAGAGGAAAACAAAGAGTCACGTACAACTGAATCTCCATAAGGTTATCAGCTAATTTTTCTACAGAAATTTTATAGACCAGAAGGCAGAGTTATGATATATTTAAACTTCTTAAAGAAAAACTGACATTAAAAGAAATGTTAAAAGCTATTCTTTAAATGAGAAAAGTAAAGCTACAAGAAGTAAGAATTTACAGGAAAGAAAACCACAACACTAACGGCAAATACATAGTAAAGATTATTGATCAACCATTTAAATAAGCTAGTATGAAGATTAAAAGCCAAAAATTGTAAAATTGAATATAATTACAAAAAAGAAGCTAAGTGAAAAATATGAAGATGTAAAATATAACATCAAAAGCATAAAATATGGAAGTAAAAAATATAGATTTTCAGAATGTGTTTGAACTTAAATGATTTTCAGTTTAAAATATGTAGATATAAGTCAACATATATAAACTCTACCTTAACCACAAATTAAAAACCTATAGATTCACAAAAACTAGAAAGAAAGGAACATAAACAAACCACTAAAGAAAATCAACAAACCACAAGAAAATAAACTAAAATTTTATTTATGTTACTTATGTAACAAATAGCATATAAGTAACCAAATAGCAATAAGTATATATATATATATGTATATATATATATATACACTTTAAATGTCAATGGACATATATATATATATACACTTTAAATGTCAATGGACTAAACGCTCCAATCAAAGACATAGTGTGGCCAACTGGACATAAAGGCAAGACCCATCTATTTGCTGCCTATAAGAGACACACTGTAGTGGTAAAGACAAATAGAGACTTAAAGGGGACACAAAGTTATATTGCATGCAAATGGAGACACAAAGAAATCTAGGGTAACAATACTAATATTAGACAAAGTAGATTTAAAACAAAGTCTATAACAAAACACAAAGAAGGGCATAATATAATGATAAACGTGTCACTAAAAAAGAGAATGTAATATTTGCTAACATATATTCACCTAATATAGGAGCAAGTAAATATATAAACCAAATATTAAGTGATATAAAGGGAGAAATTGACAATAATACAATAACAGTAACACCCCATTTACATCAATGGACTGATCATATGGACAGAAAATCAATAAGGAAACAGTTGCCTTAAATGACATATTAATCCAGCTGGACTTAGATATATACAGGACTTTCCATCTAAAAATAGCAGAATATTATTTCAATTAATGGGAATATTACCAGGATAGATCACATGCCACAAAACAAGTCTCAACAAATGTAAGAGGATAGAAACTATATCAAGCATTTTTTTTTTCTGACTACAATGGTATCAAATAGACCACAATAGAAATCAAATACAGGAAAAAAATGTGGAAAACACAAACATGTAGACACTAAACAACATGCTACTCAAAAACTGATCAGTCAATAGAGAAATCAAAGAGGAAACTGGGAAGACCCAAAGGGATCGGGTAGAGAGGGAGGTGGGGGGAGGGATCGGGATGGGGAATACATGTAAATCCATGGCTGATTCATGTCAATGTATGACAAAAACCACTACAATATTGTAAAGTAATTAGCCTCCAACTAATAAAAATAAATGAGAAAAAAAAGAGGAAATGAGAAAATACTTTGATAAAAGTAAAAATAAAAACAAATCACTCCAAAATCTATGGAACACACCAAAAGCAGATCTAAGAGGGAAATTTATAGCAATACAGGCCTACCACAAGAAAGAAGAAAAAAATCAAACAATGCAACCTACAATAGAAAGTAATTGTAAAAGGAAGAATAAAGCCCAAAGTCAGCAAAAGGAAAGAAATAATAAAGATCAGAATGAAAATAAACTAAAGAGAGACTAAAAAGAAAAGATCAATGAAACCAAGAGCTGTTATTTTGAAAAATAAAATTGATATGCCTTTAATTAGGCTCATTAAGAAAAACAGAGAAAGGACTCAATTGAACAAAGCTAGAAATGAAAGAGTAGCAATTGCACGTTACATCTCAAAGACACAAAAAATCATAACAGAATACTATGAAACAGTCATATACCACGTAATTAGACAACTCATAAGAAAAGCATAAATTTCTAGGAACATACAATCTTACAAGACTGAATCAGGAAGAAACTGACAATCTGAATAGACTGATCACTAGTACTGAAGTTGAATTAGTAATCAAAAACTTCCAGAAAAAATTATAAAACCTGACAGCTTCACAGGGGAATTTTGTCTGCTATCATTTTCTCCTCCTTTTTTCCCTAATCCCATAATTTAATCAGTCACCAAATTCTTACATTCCCACAGTCACCACCTTCCTTCTGGATAACAAATCAATGTGTGGCTAGTCCTTTCTTCCTCCAATACTGCCCTGCTCCAATCTATTATTTATACCAAAGCAAGAGCCATATAGCCTTCATCTAAAATAAACAACACCCAAAAAAAGACCATAAAAATTTATCTTTAACTTTACTTAATAAGTGTGTTTATTACAGTGGTATAGGTATAGTGATTCCAACACTATTTTATGTATATTGCATAATTAAGCAAATTAGTAAGTCAATGAGGAATACTTAGACTGGAATTAGTGGTATCAGTATAAACCCATTACACATGCATATACACATATATATCTACATTATGTCTATATGTGGTGGTTTAGTTGCTAAGTCGTGTCTGACTCTTGCGACACCATGGACTGTAGACTGCCAGGCTCCTCTGTCCACGGGATTCTCCAGGCAAGAATACTAGAGTGGGTTGCCATTTCCCCCTTTAAGGGATCTTCCCAACCCAGGAATTGAACAGGGGTCTCCTGCATTGCAGGCAGATTCTTTACTGACTGAGCTACAAGGGAAGCTCCTATGTGTATATGTATAAATATGCATATATACAGATGTGTGTATATATATGTGTGTGTGTGTGTGTGTGTGTGTATATACATATATATTATTTTCTATTTTCTTAATTCTGTCCACTGAAAGATCTTAGAAACAAAGAAACCCAATAGCAATGAAAATATTTGGCACATAGAAGTTGGATTTTAAATATAATTTCCCACACAGAAAGATCCCATTTCTTCTTGGAAAAAATGATTGACTGTAAGGCTGAATAAGGGCGCGTACAAGTATGGAATATGGTTATGCCATAAAGCCAAAAAGTGCTCAACAATGAAAATATATCAAAAATCAGCTTGAAGAGGCTCTTACTAAGCAAATATGGGAAATTATGAGCAATAATTCTAATCAATATAGATAATAACAAATAATAAAATTAATGGATTACAATTCATTGAATAAAATAAGAATCCATTTGTTCATGCTGATAGTTGCCTAATTAACTAAAGAGAAGGAAAGAGCTTTCTTATAATACTGTCATATAATAAATGTAGATGACTGGCAAAAATTGAATATGGACTATAGATTAGAAAATAGTATTATGTCAGGTTATATTTTTGAATTTATAATTTCATTATAATTTTATAAAATAACTTTTATGTTCTAAGAAAATACACACTAAAGTAATTATGGATAAAGGGTTATAACATCTGCACCTAATTTTCAAATGATTCAGGAAAAATTTTAAATGTATATACATTTGCATACTTGCCCTTTCAATATGGCCCATAAAGTATTGTAATATGTTTACTTCCTTATGAGATCCCATCTAGCCATCATATTTCTCCTCTTCTGAATATCAGGCTGATATGTGTTCAGGGATTTTAGAACAAAGACATGTTTCCCAGCTGTTCCTGAGATACATCTGCCATCCAGGCAGGGATTGCTATTTTATTACCAGAAATGATTGTGGCCAAATGTTGTGGTTTAAGACCCTATATGCATTTACTTAAGTGAAATTCAGAACCTTCCAAAACCAGACCAGAGAGACTAACCATTGAAATGAAGGATTAGGACACTTTTCCAGTACTTAGAGGGAAGAAACTCAACTTGATACTAACCTCATTGATCAATACACTATTAAAGGTACCTTTAGACTCTTTTTAGAAGACAATACCCAAGAAGATCTTAAAACAATAACTGACCTCCAAGCCCAGGTCGCAGCCGGTTGTCATAGCCATCCAGAAGACGATCCAAGATTCTGGTGAAGATAGTGATGTTGTCGGTGCTGTCATCAGGAATATCTGGAGCATGCTTTGGAGAGAGTCTGAGGCAGTGGAAGAAAATGAGACACAAAACAATAGTTCTTAATAGCAAATACTTACATGTCTAAACACTTTAATTCAAGAAAATATCAATCAGTAGATTTGGCCAGTAAATGGCTTTGAACCTCTCAAACCAGCAAGTACTTTGGCATGAGCTTTAGCAAACATATGGTCCATCCCTAACCCAGTGGTAAAGAAAAACCAGTAGAAATCTTAGACAGGATGTCTGTGGGAATAATACCTGGCATAAAGTTCATTTATCAAAATTTATTTCATGAACAAGAGGGCCCCAAAACAAAGACGGTAGGTCTTGGTTTTACCCATTCTTACTTTGGATCCAGAAGGTGGCCATTAATAGATATATAATAACTATTCCTAGCATCTAGTTAATCAGAACAATAAAAGACATAGCATAACAGTTGAGAGGAATCTTGAGAGGCAGTCAATATGTCTTCTTTAGAGACAAAAATCTACAGAATAGTATGTATGCATGTGTTACTCGCTCAGTCATGTTCGACTTTTTTGTGATCCCATGGACTGTAGCACCCCAGGCTCCTCTGTTCATGGAATTCTCCAGGCAAGAATACTGGAGTGGGTTGCCATTTCCTACTCCAGGGTATCTTCCCAACCCAGGGATCAAACCTGGGTCTCCCGCATTGCAGGTATACTCTTTAACATCTGAGCCACTAGGGAAGCACATGGAATAGTAGGAACATCTAAACTGACTAGTTCTCACTCTACACTGCCAGCTAGCTGGTAAGCTGTCAAAAGCCATTTTGAACACCAATTTCCTTAATTCATAAACCTAATTCAATTCATGTAATCATTCAATGCATCTTTAACGAGCATCAACTATGTGCCTATAGAAAAAAGCAGAGCAGGAAAAAAGAAGGTAAAATAAGGCAAGTAATCTCTCCCTTGCTTACAGGTGTGCTGAGAGAATCAAATGATAAAAAATAGATACACGTGGAATGAAAAGGGGAATTAGGTTTAACTAGACTGGAGACAAGAATTTGAATTTATTAGTTGAGTGACCATAAGCAAGTCACATAACACCTCTTGTAACAGCTTTCTCATTTTGAAAATTAAAATAACTTCACAGATATGTTGTATTAATATTAAATAATATATTAAAATTTCCAGATTTAATGTTTAATATCTAAATGTATTCAAAATTTGTTTTGTCTTCTTTAAGATAGTAGTTTATGCACTCAAATACACTGAAGTGAAGTGAAGTCACTCAGTCGTCTCCAACCCTTTGCGACGCCATGGGCTCAAATACATTATTCAAATATAAATAATGACAAAATATAAGCACCCTCATCTGCCAAAGCCATAAGGAAAGCTTTGGCCAAGAGGCACTGGAAACCAGTGAGACTAGAGATGATTGGCTGTTTTAGTGAAAAGAGTGCCAGAAATGATACAGACACCTTATTTGGAAGGGGATAAAAGAAGGAAACCATAGTGCAGAGCTAACAAACTGACATCAATATGTTGAGGAGATAAATACAGACACCCTGTCAGGTCTCAGCTCACATTTGGCTTAGTCTCCAATATTCTGAATTCATCTTGCATGGGCTGTGGGGAGAGAGGCTGTGGGAGCTTAATTGATTTTGTGAAAACCTCTTTCTCATTTTCCCTTAACTCTCACTGCGGGGAATCTTGACCCTGGTTAGCCTAATTTGATTCCTGGGAAACAGGTCTAGGAATTGAATGAAAAGCCATTTTTTGGATTACTGGAGGGGGATAAAAAGCAGAATCATCAGAGTGTCATAGACAAGCTATAAAGGGCTTCAGAGATTACCTACTCCAGGTGGATCTATATATGGGAATTGTAAAGCCCCTGAACATAATTTTTAATTTCGGTCCAGAATTCTTGAATATAAGGCCCATATACTGTGCTACCTCTTTTACTGAAATAATAAGTTCCTTGACGATGCATTTCTACCCCCTGCTGACTCTGTTTTGATTTGTTAGCAGCATTAGTCACTAATAACTTTTAAACTTTTAAGTCAAAAATCAATGCTTAATGTCATTCCAAAAACAATTTTCAATAGATTGCTCTATGATTTGTATTACTTGACTTGATTACTAATAAAATTTTCTCCCAATGTGCTCTAAATTATTGCATGGGCAGCTGGAAGCTGGTTTAATTTAGAACCCAAGTTAGAACTCTCTCTTTTTCAATAACTGAACTGCAACAAGCTGAAGCTGCTATAGTTTGTACCCATTCAAAATAGTTTGGAGGAACAAAAAGCATTATGGTATGTCAGGATTATGGAGGACTTTAGAGATCATGTAAGTATTTCCCTTCACTTTACAGATGGATGGCCTGAGACACCAACAAAAGAAAGGGATTGTTTAAAGCCATATGCATATTACGTTGATGAGACTGATGCAATAACCATGCTTGCTTTGCCTTCTATTTATCATTACTGGCTGGACAAAATATATTAATAATGCATCATTAAAAAAGAAAATGATGTTACTAATACATTATCTATAGGTTAGGCAAGTTTAGTCATTTATCGAGTCCTAAAAATGGAAAAGTGGTAAATACAAAGAACTAGGGTCAGATGAACAGAGTTTTAGTTCTGACTCCCACTACCCGATCATGTGAACTATTTCCTTGCATGCAAAATAGGGATAGGTCCCTAATTTATAATGCTTTTGGAAGAAATAAGTAAAGAAAATAATAAACATAAAATTACTTTGTAAATGGTAAAACTCAACATACATTGAGAATGATCATTCATTTTTCCCCAAACTCCTGAAAATGCAATGCTGCTGCTGCTAAGTCACTTCAGTTGTGTCTGATTCTGTGCGACCCCATAGACGGCAGCCCACCAGGCTCCCCCGTCCTTGGGATTCTAAGAACACTGGAGTGGGTTGCCATTTCCTTCTCCAATGCATGAAAGTGAAAAGTGAAAAGTGAAAGTGAAGTCACTCAGTCGTGTCCAACTCTTCACGACCCCATGGACTGCAGCCTATCAGGCTCCTCCGTCCATGGGATTTTCCAGGCAAGAACACTGGAGTGGGGTGCCATTGCCTTCTCTGGACACCTGTGAAAGACATGCACTTTTATGCTATGGGAAAAGCTCACTGAGCGATTAAGCTCAGGATAAGTAAATAATATCAGTTCAACCACATTGAGGAAGCACCTTAATGTGCTTATGTCAGGGGGAAGCAGAAGAGTCACAGATGTGGAGTTGCTGATGCAGTTCATCAAACAACCCAAAGACAGGAGAAATTTACTTCATTAAAAGGTTGGCATCTTTTTCTAATACTGTATATCTCCTGGGGGAGAACAGATTTTAAAGATAAAAAAAAATTCAAACTTACTATGCAAAAGTAATATTAACAAGATATATTCATAATATATAAAGAAATATAATATATATTGGATTCTATAATATATAAGGAACTCATACAACTCAATAGCAAAAGGAAAAAAAATCCAATTACAAAATCGTCAAAGAAACTGAGTAGGCATTTTTCCAAAGAAGACACAAACAAATGGCCAACAATTATTGTTGTTCAACATCAATAATCATCAGATAAAAGCAAATCAAAACCACAATAAAATATCAACTCGCCTTTTAGAATGACTTTTTATCAAAAAGACAAGAGACAACAAATGTTGGCAAGGATGTGAAGAAACGGGAACTTTCATGCACTGTTAGTGAGAGTGTAAATTGCTACAGCTATTATTGTCCAACTCAGTGGACAATGAGGATTAACTCTCCTAGCTCAGTTCAGTTGCTCAGCCGTGTCCAACTCTTTGCGACCCCATGGACTGCAGCACACCACACTTCCCTGTCCTTCACCATCTCCCACAACTTGCTCAAACTCATGCCCATTGAGTCAGTGATGCCATCCAACCATCTCATCCTCTGTCATCCCCTTCTCCTCCTGCCTTCAATCTTTCCCAGCATCAGGGTCTTTTCCAGTGAGTCAGTTCTTCACATCAGGTGGCCAAAGTATTAGAGTTTCAGCTTCAGCATCAGTCCTTCCAATGAATGTTCAGGACTGATTTCCTTTAGGATGGACTGGTTGGATCTCCTTGCTGTCCAAGGGACTCTCAAGAGTCTTCTCCAACACCACAAAGCATCAATTCTTCAGTGCTCAGTTTTCTTTATAGTCCAACTCTCACATCCAAACATGACTACTGGAAAAACCATAGCTTTGACTAGACGGACCTTTGTTGGCAAAATAATGTCTCTGCTTTTTAATACGCTGTCTAGGTTGATCATAACTTGTCTTCCAAGGAGCAAGGACCTTTTACTTTCATGGCTGCAGTCACCATCTGCAGTGATTTTGGAGCCCCCAAAAATAAAGTCTGTCACTGTTTCCTTTGTTTCCACATCTATTTTCCATGAAGTGAGGGGACCAGATGCCATGATCTTAGTTTTCTGAATGTTGAGTTTTAAGCCACCTTTTTCACTGTGTGATATCATTTCTATGTGGAACTAAAAAAAAATTAACTTGTGCAAATAGACACTAGAATGGTGGTTACCAGAGATTGGGGGGTGGTAAGGAACTGGGGAGATGTCGTTTAAGGCTACAAACTTACAAGTAGTAGATAAGTTCTGGGGGTGTGAGATACAACACAGTGACTATAGTCAACAATATTATATTATAAACTTCAAAGTTACTAAGAAACTATGTGACATGATAGAGACATAAGCTAACTCTACTATATCATATTGCAATATATATAAATGTATCAAAATATAACACTTTACACCTTAAATTTACACAATGCTATTAATATGTGTCAATTATATCTCAATTTTTTAAAAAAGTATGTTTTAAAAATTCCTGTTCAGATCATGTGGTTTTCTGTGACTCTGCATTCCATTCCCCATATACTTTTTTTTTTCATTTATTTTTATTAGTTGGAGGCTAATTACTTTACAATATTGTAGTGGTTTTTGCCATACATTGACATGAATCAGCCATGGATTTACATGTGTTCCCCATCCCGATCCCCCCTCCCGCCTCCCTCCCCACCCCATCCCTCCCATATGCTTTTACAGCTGCAAATTCTAGTACTTTTTCTGACCAGAAACGATAGCCATATCAGATTATTTACCATTTCCCCATACCCCTCATGTTTCTATTTTCCAGGTCCAGTCATTCTGATAAGTGGAAGGGTCAAGCTAAAAATTCAGCACTAGGGATACCAGCTACATACTCGGAACTCAGTAACATACATTCTAATATTTTTACAGAAGCCACTTAAGAAAAAAGAATAAATGTATTTTTGGCTAGAATATGCACAATCCATCTCAGACAGCTGTCCTTTTCTTAAATGGCACCCATAGATTTGTTCTGAAACTAAAGAAGTATTATTTTAAGACACACACATTCACTATGTCCTCTGCCTGTTCACACTCTTCGCTGAATTAAAGTAAAATTAAAACCAAGTCCTCCCTACCTTCTTAGTAACTAAAAGCCACGGCTTCACAGAAACACACAGGAAGATCTGACTACTGTATGTTCTGAATGATTAAATACCAAGGTACCATACCTTAGAGATATGATTTCATATGTGAATGTAAGCAGACATACCTCAACACAAAATGGGTTGTATTCTAAATTTGCAAAGAAATAAAGGTCCATTCTTCCTTTGAAATGATGCCATAAAAGGTAGTTAGTCTTTCAGGCAAGGCTACACAAGTCCTTATTTCTCATAATTTGCCTGAATGATTGTAATTGTCAATGCATGAGCACTATTTTAGCAACATTTCTCATTAAGCAGACTTTCATAGGCCAGCCTGAGAACCATTTATGACACTGCCTATGTGGAGAAAAGAATTAAGATACAAATGAAGGGAAACTACAGTACTAGGAATATTCTCTTCTCCACTATTATTATTTACTCTCTATCCCACATCCATGGCCACGACCAAAGCAATGAGCTGGTCATGAGCTCAGATCTCTCAGTCAATCCCAGTGGCTAGTATCCTTGGAGTGGAGAGTCCTGAGAGTCATCATCTTAACCAAGAGATCACATTTTACCATCAGTAATACTGAGACACTGTTGCCTCCTGACATGATACAATAGGAAGTCAGAGCATCACTTACCAGGTATTCTTGAGCCTGGCTTCAAATGTCCAGCTCTGTCCTGTGTTACAAATTCTATGTTTCTACTTCAAAATGGAAAATGATACTTCTTATTTCTCGAGGTCCTATAAGAAAATTACACTTGCCCCATTGTAGCACTGGCCAGGCAGTCATGTGGCTGAGATATTAAATATTCAGAGGGTGGGGGGGTTACTATACCTAAGTAAATGTTCATGTACACAAAATATATGGACATGTTCCTAATTTTTACTTAAAGGTGACCAAACACATGAAAAGCAATACATTGTAGCAATTAATAGCATGTACTCTGAAGCCAGACCGGGTTTCTGTTCTGGCTCTGCCACTTTTAAACTGTGTGAGCTTTGGCAAGTTACTTGACTTCTATTTTATCTCTGAAACAGGAATAATAGCAGCACCTAGTTAGCAGATCTGTTATAAGGATTATATGAATTAACATATGTAAAGCACTTAGAATAGTGCTTGGCACATAGTAAGAGTTATTTAAGTATAAGCTCTAAAGTAACATGATAGAATATGAAAACTAAAAATAAAGTACTGAACTAAGTTTCAAAAAATCTAGAGAGCAAAGGAGAGTACCAAGTTTTAAGCAATGTCTGGAAAACTGTATCATGTGAGGAGACAAGTTGAAAGTGATGAGAGTTATCCTTGACAAGATAGCATGGAGTAGCTCTGAGAGGAAGGAAGTGTGAAATAGGAAGGAAGTGTCACAGGAGCCTAAAACAGGTAGGCATTAGAGGAAGGTGGATTTATATGTGGTTCAACATAGGAAGCACTTTCCCATCCCTAGACCTATATGCCCATGGTAGTAATGCAGTTTACTACTGGATCATAAAGCATAATGCAAGAAGGATTCTTGGTCAGGATAAGAGCTTAGGACTTACGGCTTCTCAGGTCCCACATCTGGCTCTTAAATTTTAAGATTTGGAGATTGAATGGTAGGAGTATTAATGTATCGATTCCATAATAGAGATTATATACACACAGAAGAGACTGGACTTTACATACTTGCAGTTCAATCAAAATTAGCTTGAGACACACCCACTCAACATGTGCCCTACCTTTTCGCATTTTTCACTGAGTTAAAGTAAAATAAAAACCAAATCCTTCATGTTTCTCTTAGTAACTTAGTATTTATTGGGTTGGCCAAAAAGTTCATTCGGGATTTTTTTTGTAAGATGATATGGAAAAACCCAAACGAACTTTTTGGCCAACCCAATACATGTGTAGCCACAGGTGCCAGTTTATTCTGAGGTTAAGAGAACCAAGAAAATATATTTCATGATGAAAGCAGACACTCAGGAGAACCTTTGGAACAGTGGCACCAAGTCAGGCTATGAATATGACAAGGAGATAATTAATTCAACCATTTCCTCTTAAATTCACAATATCTGCCCACCACTGCCACTACTATGGAATCTTGATGCAGAAAAAGTGGTGATTTGGTGTCATGTAAGGCCTTGTGCTCTTGCCTGGAAAACCCCATGGACAGAGAAGCCTGGTAGGCTGCAGTCCATGGGGATGCGAAGAGTCGGACACAACTGAGCGACTTCGCTTTCACTTTTCACTTTTATGCACTGGAGAAGGAAATGGCAACCCACTCCAGTGTTCTTGCCTGGAGAGTCCCAGGGATGGGGTCACAGAGAGTCAGACATGACTGAGGTGACTTAGCAAGGCCTTGTGCCCAGTGTCTATCATTCCTTCTTCCAGATATATTATATACTTGTGTTCAACCTGTTCGCTTTCTTATAAGGATAACTTATATGAACTATATCAGCAGGGCTGCCACAGCCTCTGGCTTCAAGTAGGCAGAAGCCAGAGGGAAGAAGAAGGGGAAAGTGTGGGTATGTAATCTCTTAACTCTCTCTCTGTGAAAGCTCCTCCACTAAAGATCTCTGCACTCTTAAAAAGACTTGTTTTATATGACATACCTGCTGCTGGCCTTAGGTTCTTGCTCTAGTCCCTGGAGTGTACCTATACCCAGATCATACCTTTACAATTAGTCCCTTTGCAAACGTACTCTCCTCAAATAGTCTTAATTGAAATTCCCCATCTGTTTTCTTTGGGATCCTGACTGATACACATCTCAGGTTTCAACAAATTACAGTCAGACCAGGATAGTTGTTGTTCAGTCATGTCTGACTCTTTGTGATTCTATGGACTGCAGCACACCGGGCTTCCCTGTCCTTCACTATCTCCCAGAGCTTGCTCAAACTCATGTCCATTGAGTCGGTGATGCCATCCAACCATCTGTCGCCCCCTTCTCCTCCTGCTTTCAATCTTTCCCAGCATCAGGGTCTTTTCCAATGAGTCAGTTCTTCACATCAGGTGGCCAAAGTATTGGAGCTTCAGCATCAGCCCTTACAATGAATATTCAGGGTTGATTTCCTTAAGGATTCACTGGTTTGATCTCTTTGCTGTCCAAGGGACTCCCAAGAGCCTTCTCCAGCACCACAGTTCAAAGGCATCAATTCTTTGGTGCTCAACCTTTTTTATTGTCCAGCTCTCACATCCATACATGACTACTGGAAAAACCACAGCTTTGACTATACGGACCTTTGTCGGCAGAGTAATGTCTCTGCTTTTTAACATACTATCTAGGTTTTTCATTTCTTTTCTTCCAAAGAGCAAGGGCCTTTTAATTTCATGGCAGCAGTCACTGTCCACAGTGATTCTGGAACCCCAAAAAACAAAGTCTGTCACTGCTTCCATTGTTTCCCCTTCTATTTGCCATGACGTAATGGGACCAGATGCCATAATCTTCATTTTTTGAATGTTGAGTTTTAAGCCAGCTTTTTCACTCTCCTCTTTCACCTTCATCAAGAGGCTCTTTAATTCCTCTTTGCTTTCTGTCATTAGAGCGGTGTCATCTGCATATCTGAGGTTATTGATATTTCTCCCTGCAATCTCGATATACAGACTGGGATAGAAGATCCATTTGGCATTTACTTGCTACTTAGCTTGACCCATCATTAAGTTGCTTATATTCAACAATTTTGACCCAGAGTAATGATATTTTCATAATGGTCCAACCTAACACTTTTCACACATACAGTTCTCAGTTGTTAATGGTCAAAATACTGAGCCAGGAAACAGGAGTGTAAGAAATATATTACAGGAAGCTGAAATTGTTCCTTGCAGCTTTTCTTTAAAAATATGGGACTAGGAATCAGAGACTGGTGTTTTAGACCTATCTCTACTATTAATTTTCTGTAAATTCTTAGAAAAGTAAATGTCCTTTGTTGGAAGCCAATTTTGTCATGCACAGAATAATGGGTTTTCCCATGTCTGCTATTCCAAAATTTCTGAACCCCATATTCCTAACTATACTATAAGCTCTTTGAAAACACAGACTGTGTCCCCAGAGTATTGTCCAAACGTTCCTTACATCAGAATCATGTAGGTACTTGATAGAATGCAGATTTTTAGGCACTACCCCCAAATTACTAAATCAAATTCTCCAAGTGTGCAACCTGTTTCCTTGCTTAAGTCTACAGAGAGCCATTGCATTTAGAACATGATTTAAACAAAGTATTGGTTAATAAACCACTGTTGATTTTTGAAGCTGCTTGAGTAGCCAACCATGTGATTTAATTGAATAATCCACTAAAGGTGGATAAAATAATGCAGCAAATGGATTTTATTCAACACACAGAAACATCATTAAGAATGTATGAAAACAAGCAAACAAAAAGTAGCAGCTGTTAAGTATCAGAGCTACCAGCATATATATTATTTTTTCTCTTTTTTTTCATTTATTTTTATTAGTTGGAGGCTAATTACTTTACAATATGGTAGTGGTTTTTCCCATACATTGACATGAATCAGCCATGGATTTACATGTGTTCCCCATCCTGAACCCTCCTCCCACCTCTCTCCCCATCCCATCCCTCCAGCATATACATTTTAATGTTGTATTGGTTTCTATATTTACAGCAAATACAAATATAATGCCAATACTAATATTCAGAGCCAGACTTTTAGTAGTTTTATCTCCTCCAAAGCATGAATTGTATTGGACATGGAAGAAAGTAAAGTCCCCCCAAAAGTTTTTAATATCTCTGTATTAAATACAAGCACTTGTCTCTACTTTTCCAAGCAGGATGTCTTGGCATTCTCTTTAATATAGTTTTCAAAAGGCTCAATCATCTGGCTTGCAAAGCACCAACAGGATATAAGCAAACCAATATAAACAGGAGAGGTGACAACTAACACTGAGTATGGAGACACAAAAAGAAAACAGCAGATCTAGAATAAACATAATGAATGCTCTTTATGATGATCAGAAAGTCACCATGAAGAAGGACTACTCTGTTCAAAATCCTTCTTTAGTATTATTAGATAACATGTAATATATCTTTTAGAGAACTTTATTCTCAGAGTTAAAATTAAAAAGCCTTTAACATTTGAAGAGGTAAGATTCATTTATCTAGAACTTCCATCTTATTTAGAACATCTATCATGCCCAATGAAATCAGATACATGAGAAGTTAATAAGATAGAATTAGTCCTTTTTTTTTCTTCTACACTGGAATAAAGAGTAAAAAGGGCCTTGTGGGTTAAGTTTCTAAGGACATATTTGTCTAGTTCTATAGCCCTCAGCCCCAGAGATTATCATTGAAAATGCTGATAGAAGATAGAAAGACTTAGAGTACACTAAGATAATTGAATACTACTCAGCCATAACAGCAATGAATGTCACTTAAACTGAGGTGAACGAACCTAGAGCCTGTTATGCAAACTGAAGTAAGTCAGAAAGTGAAAAACAAATATTGTATACTAATGCATATATATGGAATCTGGAAAAATGGCCCAGATGAACCTATTTGCAGAGCAGAAATAGAGACACAGACATAGAGAATGGACTTGTGGACATAGGTGGTGAAGGGGAGGCTGGGATAAATTGGGAGATTGGGATTGGCACATATAATACACTACCACGCGGCAAGGAGATAGCAAGTGGGAACCTGCTGTAACACAGCAAGCTCAGTTCAGTGACTGTGATGACCTGGAGGGGTGAGATGTGGGGGGAGTGGGAGGGAGATTCAAAAGGGTGAGGAGATATATATATACACACACACACACACACACACACACACACTTATGGCTGATTCATGTTGCTGTATGCAGAAACCAACACAACACTGTAAAGCAATTATACTGCAATAAAGAATTAAATAAAAAAAAAAGAGGTGGTATGTATACACAGTGGAATATTACTAAGCCATAAAAAGAACAAAATATTGTCACTTGCAGCAATGTGAATGGATCTAGAGAATATCATACTAAGTACAATAAGTCAGAGAAAGACAAATGTTATGTATCACTTATAAGTGGAATCTGAAAAATAAAATGAATCTCTATACACAAGAGAAACAAACTCACACAGACAGAAAACAAACTGAAGGTTACCAAAGGGGAAAGGGATGGGGGAGGTATAAAAGACCATTGGATTAACAGGTACACAGTGACAAGAATTTATTGGTATATCACAGGGAACAATATTCAATATCTTGTAACAATCTATAATAGAAAATAATCTGAAAAAAAGAATATTTATATAACTGAATCACTTTGCTCTATACCTAAAACTAACACAATATTGTAACTAAACCATACTTAAATTTAAAAAAAAAAACTTTGACCAAAGTCAATAATTTATCACAGTCTTCTTTTGTTCTGGGAGTTAAGGACACTTACCCGCCAATATCCTGCTTCACAAAGTCTCCAGGTTCTTGTCGCCTTGATTCCACTTGGCCAGTTGTTCCAGGGAGAATATTAATCAGGAAGAGAAGCCCAAGGCCAGCCATGTAGAACTGACTCATTTGTGTGATTATCATCTTCTTAGGCACCAACTTGGAGAGATCTGTGAGTTCCATATTCAGAGGAGGAGGAAAGGAATAGAAGACAAAGGGAAGGAGAAAGAAGAGATGAAAAAAAGATTTCATTCAACTCAGAGCCATTTAATTTTCATAATATACAGTTACTAAATGCTTACTGTGACAGGTCTCCCCCAATTCACCAACGCCACCAAAATTCACTTCTGGCATACCTTTCTTTTGATTTTACCAGGGCCCATCCAATAGAAGGTAGTGTAAAGACTGCTCAACATCACTCATTATCAGAGAAATGCAAATAAAAACCACAATGAGGTACCATTTCACGCCAGTCAGGATGGCTGCTATCCAAAAGTCTACAATTAATAAATGCTGGAGAGGGTGTGGAGAAAAGGGAACCCTCTTACACTGTTGGTGGGAATGCAAACTAGTACAGCCACTATGGAGAACAGTGTAGAGATTCCTGAAAAAAAAAAACTGGAAATAGAACTGCCATGTGACCCAGCAATCCCACTCCTGGGCATACACACCAAGGAAACCAGACCTGAAAGAGACACGTGCACCCCAATGTTCATCACAGCACTGTTTATAATAGTCAGGACATGGAAGCAACCTAGATGCCCATCAGCAGACGAATGGATAAGGAAGCTATGGTACGTATACACAATGGAATATTACTCAGCCATTAAAAACAATACATTTGAATCAGTTCTAATGAGATGGATGAAACTGGAGCCCATTATACAGAGTGAAGTAAGCCAGAAAGATAAACACCAAAACAGTATACTAATGCATATATATGGAATTTAGAAAGATGTTAAGGATAACCCTATATGCAAAACAGAAAAAGAGACACAGATGTGTAGAACAGACTTTTGGACTCTGTGGGAGAAGGTGAGGGTGGGATGTTCTGAGAGAATAGCATTGAAACAAGTATACTATCAAGGGTGAAACAGATCACCAGCCCAGGTTGGATGCATGAGACAAGTGCTCAGGGCTGGTGCACTGGGAAGACCCAGAGGGATGAGATGGGGAGCAAGGTAGGAAGGGGGATCGGGATGGGGAATACATGTAAATCCATGGCTGATTCATGTCAATGTATGGCAAAAAACACTACAATATTGTAAAATAATTAGCCTTCAACTAATGAAAATAAATGAAAAAAAATAAAGGGAAAAAAAAGACTCTGAATCAGTAATCAGAAGTCTTAGACTACAATTTCATCTTTTTCCCTGTCTTCCTCTAACTAGGTGAGTCACAGAACTTCTCTCAGCCTCAGTTACCTCTTATACTCCAAGATCCTAAAATAACCTCTCATTTTCACTTTATTTCCCTCCAATCATGTTTGATTTCTTACTATCACAAATGTCTTTTCATGAGTATTTGTGTAATATTGTAGAAAATCTTAAGACCTGGAATCTCTTTATAGAATTTTTGGGATTGATTCTCATCTTGATATGGTTAGACGGTTTTTGAAAATATCAAAAGGCCTGGAGTAGAGGGACTGTTTCTTCCTCTGAATCAGATTGAGAAACTGCTGAATGATGAGACATGATGTTTTCCCATAAAGCGATATTTGAGGGCACAGCCAGTCCAAAAATAGGGCCACAACATAAAGAAGAAATCCAAGCCTAGTCTCCTGGTACAGAAGTCCCTCCATGGTCAGCAGACTATACTGATTACGTGATTTAGAGTTGTCTATATGCAAGGCTGTTTTATGAACTCTGGCTTGGTGGAGGTTTACCCAGGATATGGGGTTAAGAAAACAGTGTAGAGGCACTTGCTTGTACCCTTATGGCCTTTTAGAATCTGAGACATTGACCACCTGAAGAAGATCTAATTCTGACCCAGCACCATACTATTTTTTCATACTCATAGAGGTGGTTTAATTTTCAGAAGGTATAGAGGACATGGAACATTTTTCCCAAGGAAAGCTTATACAAGAGACTAATATGTAAAACAGATACATGCTGAAGAACTATTCTGACTGATGAGAAGATGAAGAAAAAAAGTCTTTCTAAATTGATCCTTCCCCTCCTTGCCCCAAAGCAGCCACTAGGTTCTATATTGGGGCTTCCCTGGTGGCTCAGCTGTTAAAGAATCTTCTTGCAATGCAGGAGACCTGAGTTCGAACCCTAGGTTGGGAAGATCCCCTGGAGAAGGGGTCAGGTACCCACTCCAGTATTCTGGCCTGGAGAATTCCATGGACAGAGGAGCCTGACAGGCTACAGTCCATGGGATCACAAAGAGTGAGACATGACTGAGCAACTTTCACTCACTCACTCAGGTTCTGTTTTAGATTGTCTTCTTAAATCTGGTACAGGCATAGAATACTATGATATGCAAGACAGATTTCTGACATGGGAAAATGTCCACAGCATATATAGAAATAGTCACAGTATTAAGTTGCATCATATAAATGTGCCAATATTTGACAATTTTTCTTTCATAAAACAGCAATTTCTAATGCTCAACCTAATAAGTGCTGTGATGATCATGATTCATGAGCTGTATAAGAGTTGACGGCTATTTTACAAAAATCAACAAAAACAGCACAATTAAGAAAACCATAGCATATGAGGAAGAAAATATGGTGCATAAAGAGACAACTCTAAGGCAAGAGAAACACCTGTAGTATGGGCAATAACTCTGACATATGTTCAAACTTTCATAGAACCCAAAGTTTGAAAATCACATGAGAAAGATTAATGCTCAGATAATCATGATTAATAAATACTCTACAGGAAGAAAGAGAGTTGGTAAAGGATATGAAGTCCAAATTGTAGAAATCATCCACGGAATATAGGACAGAACTATGATGCATACTCAAAAAACATAAGTATCTGAGTAACAATCCTGGATTTCAGAGAAGGTGGCCATGCCGCATGAGCAAAGATACCAGTAGTGTGTGCTCATCTATGCTATCCTAGTATATAACTATGGTTTGTGTTCAAATGATCATGGTAAACAAGCCGCAAACCTTCACACTAAGCATAGATGCCAATGACACAGAAGCAAATGCCCATGATTTGGAAGGAGAAAACTATGATGCATAAGAAGACAAAAATGTTATATGAACTCATGACTAAGATATTAATACATGTTTAAATAACCATTATGCATGAAAAGACATTCATAACATATAAAAGAGGTTGGGCATAATGTGTGCCCTCCAACTACCATGAAACTTGTTAGCAAATAAATTATTATAACTCATGTGAACATTTATGATATAAAACCATTTGGCCATGGTATATGTCAGAAAACCATAATAAGCCTAGTAAACACTGACCAATAGAAGATGCCCTAGGTTCATGTTTCATTAAGACACTGCATGTGATCAAAAGAATGCCACTAGAGTGCTGAACAAAAATGTGAATATACTTAGTAACATTAAACTGTACAGTTAAAATAGTTGATTGTTTATGTGTTTTTAACCAGAATTAATTTTTTAATTAAAAACAACATGCCACTGGAAAAGGCAGCTTTAGCAAGATGGCACATATCTGTAAAACAGGACCAAACTCTGATACGTGTACAGAGAAATATGGCTCATTAGCCATTATTAGCATTAAATGAACATAAATTCATGTACATGATCATGTACATGTAAATGATGTAAATCCATGTAAATGATCAACCTCAGATGATCATCAAACAAGTGCAGATAAGGACAGTAGAAGGCTAGATGTTTAAAATTCTTCTGCCAACCTTGCTGAATTTTCAAGTGACCACAGTGCATAAACTGAAAACCGTGACACTTAAAGAAAGACCCTTCAAACATAATAAAACACCTATGACGCTAGAGACACCTATGGTATATACTTAAACAACCATGATGAATGTGAAGAAGCATTTGGTATATTATTCCTGAACTGTGACACGTGCATACACAATATGTGTATCATGGCAACCATGATACAGGAATTAAGTGACATGGCTTAGGAGTAGATGGTCATGCTAGACTGCCACGATGTAGGAAGAGAAGCCATGGTCCAAGAGTAGGCAGACACGCTGAACTTTTTTTCACTGGGGAGGAGAGGTTAAAATATAGATGCAGGGAGGAGCCAAGATGGCGGAGGAGTAGGACGGGGAGACCACTTTCTCTCCTACAAATTCATCAAAAGAATAACTGAACGCAGAGCAAACTTCGCAAAACAACTTCTGATCGCTAGCTGAGGTCATCAGGCGCCCAGAAAAGCAGCCCATTGTCTTCGAAAGGAGGTAGGACAAAATATAAAAGATAAAAAGTGAGACAAAAGAGCTAAGGACGGAGATCCGTCCCGGGAGCTCATAGGCGGCATTGCTTGGGGTAGGGTCCGGGCCTGAGTGCCCTGAGGACAATCGGAGGGAGCTTCTGTGAGTTGCCAACTTGAACTGTGGGAGACCAAAAGAGAGAGAGTAAATTAACCGGCCCGAACACACTGCCGGCCGTTCGCAGAACAAAGAGACCGAGAGGGTCCAGAGAGGAGCTCGCAGGCTGCGGACCGGCCCAGCCCCGCTGGAGGCAGGAGGCAGGGGGGAGGGGAAGGTCGCAGCGAGACACAGGGCGCAGGCACCCGACCGGCGCGGGCGGGGACTGGGGCTGGGGACGCGGAGGGCAGAAGGCGCGCGCACCCGACTGGCGCCAGCGGAAACTGAGACTGGGTCCGCGGAAGGGAGGGGGCGCGCCACACCTGGGGAGAGTGCGCCCACCAAGCCCCTCGCTGCCTGGACTGCTCTGACGGGGAAGGCACAGAGAGCAGGCGCAGCTTTTCCTTCCGCGCTTTTGTGGAACACTGGAGGGCTGGAACCTCGCGCAGCGCGGGGCGCGCGCTCCATAGAGAACAGCCGGGAGCCTGAGCGGCGCAGACGGAGAGGGCAGCGTCGGCCCCTCCCTGCAGCGCAAGCCCCTCCCCGCGGAGCGACGGAACTAGCTACCTGAATAAGAGTCCACCTCCGCCCGCCTGTGTCAGGGCGGAAATGAGGCTCTGAGGAGACCGGCAAACAGAAGCCAAATAAACAAAGGAAACCGCTTCAGAAGGGGCTGGTGCAACAGATTAAAATCCCTCTAGGAAACATTGACTACACCGGAGGAGCCTGTAGATATCGAGAAGCGTAAGCTGGAACGAGGAGCTATCTGAAACTGAGCCGAACCCACACTGACCACAACAGCTCCAGAGAAACTCCTAGATATAATTTTACTTTTTTCTCTTTTTTTTTTCTTTTTTTTTAATTTTTTTTAATTTTTTTGTTTTTTTTTTCTTTTTTCTTTTTTATTTTCCTTTAAAATCCCCTATTACTCCCCCATTACTCCTTAACTGTCATTTCCGTAGACTTTTACGATTTTTTAATTAGGGGGAAAAAAAATTTTTTTTTTCTTTCTTTTTTTTTTCTTTTTTTTTCTTTCCTTTTTCTCTTCTATTTTCTATTTTTCTTTTTCTCTTATTTCTTTTAAAGTCCTCTAGTACTCCTCTACTGCTCCTTAATTTTCATTTTCAACACACTATAACCTTACAAAAAAAAAAAAAAAGAGAGAGAAGCCCTATTTTTAAACCGAAGATTATTCTCTCCCAATCTTGACTCTCTGTTTTCTACCTCAGAACACCTCTATTTCCTCCTTTCCCCTTCTCTTCCCATTCCAATTCTGTGAATCTTTGTAGGTGACTGGGCTACAGAGAACACTCTGGGAACAGACAACTGCGTAGATCTGTCTCTCTCCTCTTGAGTCCCCCTTTTTCTCCTCCTGTTCATCTCTAACTCCCTCCTCCCTCTCCTCTTCTTCATGTGACTCTGTGAACCTCTCTGGGTGTCCCTAACGGGGGAGAATCTTTTAGCCATTAACCTAGAAGTTTTCTTATCAGGGCTGTATAGTTGGAGAAGTCCTGAGACTACAGGAAGAATAAAACTGAAATCCAGAGGCAGGAGACTTAAGCCCAAAACCTGAGAACACCAGAAAACTCCTGACTACAAGGAACTTTAAGTAATAAGTGACTGTCCAAAAGCCTCCATACCTACACTGAAACCAACCACCACACAAGAGTCAATAAGTTTTAGAGCAAGACATACCACGCAAATTCTCCAGGAACGCAGGAACATAGCCCTGAACATCAACATACAGGCTGCCCAAGGTCACACCTAACACATAGACCCATCTCAAAACTCATTACTGGGCACTCCATTGCTCTCCAAAGAGAAGAAATCAACTTCCACGCACCAGAACACTGACGCAAGCTTCCCTAACCAGGAAATCTCGACAAGCCAATCATCTAACCCCACCCACTGGGTTAATCCTCCACAACAAAAAGGAACCACAGACCTCCAGAATACAGAAAGCCCACTCCAGATACAGCAATCTAAACAAGATGAAAAGGCAAAGAAATACCCAACAGGTAAAGGAACATGAAAAATGCCCACCAAGTCAAACAAAAGAGGAGGAGATAGGGAATCTACCTGAAAAAGAATTTAGAATAATGATAATAAAAATGATCCAAAATCTTGAAAACAAAATGGAGTTACAGATAAATAGCCTGGAAACAAAGATTGAAAAGATTCAAGAACTGTTTAATAAAGACCTAGAAGAAATAAAAAAGAGTCAATTACAAATGAATAATGCAATGAATGAGATCAAAAACACTTTGGAGGGAACCAAGAGTAGAATAACGGAGGCAGAAGATAGGATAAGTGAGGTAGAAGATAAAATGGTGGAAATAAATGAAGCAGAGAGGAAAAAAGAAAAAAGGATCAAAAGAAATGAGGACAACCTCAGGGACCTCTGGGACACTGTGAAACGCCCCAAGATTCGAATCATAGGAGTTCCTGAAGAAGAAGACAAAAAGAAAGGCCATGAGAAAATACTCGAGGAGATAATAGCTGAAAACTTCCCTAAAATGGGGAAGGAAATAGCCACCCAAATCCAAGAAACCCAGAGAGTCCCAAACAGGATAAACCCAAGGCGAAACACCCCAAGACACATATTAATCAAATTAACAAAGATCAAACACAAAGAACAAATATTAAAAGCAGCAAGGGAAAAACAACAAATAACACACAAAGGGATTCCCATAAGGATAACAGCTGATCTATCAATAGAAACCCTCCAGGCCAGAAGGGAATGGCAGGACGTACTGAAAGTAATGAAAGAGAATAACCTACAACCTAGATTACTGTATCCAGCAAGGATCTCATTCAGATATGAAGGAGAATTCAAAAGCTTTACAGATAAGCAAAAGCTGAGAGAATTCAGCACCACCAAACCAGCTCTTCAACAAATGCTAAAGGATCTTCTCTAGACAGGAAATGCAGAAAGGTTGTATAAACTTGAACCCAAAACAACAAAGTAAATGGCAACGGGACCACACCTATCAATAATTACCCTAAATGTAAATGGGTTGAATGCCCCAACCAAAAGACAAAGATTGGCTGAATGGATACAAAAACAAGACCCCTATATATGCTGTCTACAAGAGACCCACCTCAAAACAAGAGACACATACAGACTAAAAGTGAAGGGCTGGAAAAAAATATTTCATGCAAACGGAGACCAAAAGAAAGCAGGAGTCGCAATACTCATATCAGATAAAATAGACTTTCAAATAAAGGAAGTGAAAAGAGACAAAGAAGGGCACTACATAATGATCAAAGGATCAATCAAAAAAGAAGATATAACAATTATAAATATATATGCACCCAACATAGGAGCACCGCAATATGTACGGCAAACGCTAACGAGTATGAAAGAGGAAATTAATAGTAACACAATAATAGTGGGAGACTTTAATACCCCACTCACAACTATGGATAGATCAACTAAACAGAAAACTAACAAGGAAACACAAACCTTAAATGACACAATGGACCAGCTAGACCTAATTGATATCTATAGGACATTTCACCCCAAAACAATCAACTTCACCTTTTTCTCAAGTGCACACGGAACATTCTCCAGAATAGATCACATCCTGGGCCATAAATCTGGTCTTGGAAAATTCAAAAAAATTGCAATCATTCCAGTCATCTTTTCTGACCACAGTGCAGTAAGATTAGATCTCAATTACAGGGAAAAAATTGTTAAAACTTCAAACATATGGAGGCTAAATAACACGCTTCTGAATAACCAACAAATCATAGAAGAAATCAAAAAAGAAATCAAAATATGTATAGAAATGAATGAAAATGAAAACACAACAACCCAAAACCTATGGGACACTGTAAAAGCAGTGCTAAGGGGAAGGTTCATAGCATTACAGGCTTACATCAAGAAACAGGAAAAAAACCAATTAAATAACCTAACTCTACACCTAAAGCAATTAGAGAAGGAAGAAATGAAGAACCCCAGAGTTAGCAGAAGGAAAGAAATCTTAAAAATCAGGGCAGAAATAAATGCAAAAGAAACTAAAGAGACCATAGCAAAAATCAACAAAGCTAAAAGCTGGTTTTTTGAAAAAATAAACAAAATTGACAAACCATTAGCAAGACTCATTAAGAAACAAAGAGAGAAGAACCAAATTAACAAAATTAGAAATGAAAATGGAGAGATCACAACAGACAACACTGAAATACAAAGGATCATAAGAGACTACTACCAGCAGCTCTATGCCAATAAAATGGACAACTTGGATGAAATGGACAAATTCTTAGAAAAGTATAACTTTCCAAAACTGAACCAGGAAGAAATAGAAGATCTTAACAGACCCATCACAAGCAAGGAAATCGAAACTGTCATCAAAAATCTTCCAGCAAACAAAAGCCCAGGACCAGATGGCTTCACAGCTGAATTCTACCAAAAATTTAGAGAAGAGCTAACACCTATCTTACTCAAACTCTTCCAGAAAATTGCAGAAGAAGGTAAGCTTCCAAACTCATTCTATGAGGCCACCATCACCCTAATTCCAAAACCAGACAAAGATGCCACAAAAAAAGAAAACTACAGGCCAATATCACTGATGAACATAGATGCAAAAATCCTTAACAAAATTCTAGCAAACAGAATCCAACAACATATTAAAAAAATCATACACCATGACCAAGTGGGCTTTATCCCAGGAATGCAAGGATTCTTTAATATCCGCAAATCAATCAATGTAATACACCACATTAACAAATTGAAAGATAAAAAGCATATGATTATCTCAATAGATGCAGAGAAAGCCTTTGACAAAATTCAACACTCATTTATGATTAAAACTCTCCAAAAAGCAGGAATAGAAGGAACATACCTCAACATAATAAAAGCTATATATGACAAACCCACAGCAAGCATCACCCTCAAGGGTGAAAAATTGAAGGCATTTCCCCTGAAATCAGGAACAAGACAAGGGTGCCCACTCTCACCACTACTATTCAACATAGTGTTGGAAATTCTGGCCACAGCAATCAGAGCAGAAAAAGAAGTAAAAGGAATCCAGATAGGAAAAGAAGAAGTAAAACTCTCACTGTTTGCAGATGACATGATCCTCTACATAGAAAACCCTAAAGACTCTACCAGAAAATTACTAGAGCTAATCAATGAATATAGTAAAGTTGCAGGATATAAAATTAACACACAGAAATCCCTTGCATTCCTATATACTAACAATGAAAAAACAGACAGAGAAATTAAGGAAACAATACCATTCACCATTGCAACAAAAAGAATAAAATACTTAGGAGTGTATCTACCTAAAGAAACAAAGGACCTATACATAGAAAACTATAAAACACTGATGAAAGAAATCAAAGAGGACACAAACAGATGGAGAAACATACCGTGTTCATGGATTGGAAGAATTAATATTGTCAAAATGGCTATTCTACCCAAAGCAGTCTATAGATTCAATGCAATCCCTATCAAGCTACCAACGGTATTTTTCACAGAACTAGACCAAAGAATTTCACAATTTGTATGGAAATACAAAAAACCTCGAATAGCCAAAGTAATCTTGAGAAAGAAGAATGGAACTGGAGGAATCAACCTGCCTGACTTCAGACTCTACTACAAAGCCACAGTCATCAAGACAGTATGGTACTGGCACAAAGACAGAAATATAGATCAATGGAACAGAATAGAAAGCCCAGAGATAAATCCACGAACCTATGGACACCTTATCTTTGACAAAGGAGGCAAGGATATACAATGGAAAAAAGACAACCTCTTTAACAAGTGGTGCTGGGAAAACTGGTCAACCACTTGTAAAAGAATGAAACTAGAACACTTTCTAACACCATACACAAAAATAAACTCAAAATGGATTAAAGATCTAAATGTAAGACCAGAAACTATAAAACTCCTAGAGGAGAACATAGGCAAAACACTCTCCGACATAAATCAAAGCAAGATCCTCTATGACCCACCTCCCAGAATATTGGAAATAAAAGCAAAACTAAACAAATGGGACCTAATGAAACTTAAAAGCTTTTGCACTACAAAGGAAACTATAAGTAAGGTGAAAAGACAGCCCTCAGATTGGGAGAAAATAATAGCAAATGAAGAAACAGACAAAGGATTAATCTCAAAAATATACAAGCAACTCCTGCAGCTCAATTCCAGAAAAATAAATGACCCAATCAAAAAATGGGCCAAAGAACTAAACAGACATTTCTCCAAAGAAGACATACAGATGGCTAACAAACACATGAAAAGATGCTCAACATCACTCATTATTAGAGAAATGCAAATGAAAACCACAATGAGGTACCATTACACGCCAGTCAGGATGGCTGCTATCCAAAAGTCTACAAGCAATAAATGCTGGAGAGGGTGTGGAGAAAAGGGAACCCTCTTACACTGTTGGTGGGACTGCAAACTAGTACAGCCGCTATGGAAAACAGTGTGGAGATTTCTTAAAAAACTGGAAATAGAACTGCCATATGACCCAGCAATCCCACTTCTGGGCATACACACTGAGGAAACCAGATCTGAAAGAGACACATGCACCCCAATGTTCATCGCAGCACTGTTTATAATAGCCAGGACATGGAAGCAACCTAGATGCCCATCAGCAGATGAATGGATAAGGAAGCTGTGGTACATATACACCATGGAATATTACTCAGCCATTAAAAAGAATTCATTTGAACCAGTCCTAATGAGATGGATGAAGCTGGAGCCCATTATACAGAGTGAAGTAAGCCAGAAAGATAAAGAACATTACAGCATACTGACACATGTATATGGAATTTAGAAAGGTGATAACGATAACCCTATATGCAAAACAGAAAAAGAGACACAGAAATACAGAACAGACTTTTGAACTTTGTGGGAGAATGTGAGGGTGGGATATTTCAAAAGAACAGCATGTATACTATCTATGGTGAAACAGATCACCAGCCCAGGTGGGATGCACGAGACAAGTGCTCCGGCCTGGTGCACTGGGAAGACCCAGAGGAATCGGGTGGAGAGGGAGGTGGGAGGGGGGATCGGGATTGGGAATACATGTAAATCCATGGCTGATTCATATCAATGTATGACAAAACCCACTGGAAAAAAAAATAATAATAAAAAAAAATAAAATAAAATATAGATGCAAGTGGTCACAATGAAGAATAGATATCTTTCAAGTAATGATGACCACAGTGAATAAATTATTATAACATGTGAACAAATATAATTCACATATCCATGGTGAATACACTGAAAATTATAGAAAGGGAACATCATATAGTGACATGAATATTCAAACAACTATGTTGCAAGCTCATGCTCAGTCACTTCAGTCATGTCCAACTCTTTGCAAGCCCATGGGATTTTCCCAGCAAGAATAATTGAGTGGGTCGCCATTTCCTTCTCCAATGTTGAGTAGAATGCAAAACCTAATAATAGTTGTTTAAAATTCGTATAAAGAAGCCAGTCCACATTGCAAAAGTAGACAACCACGGTGTATGTTCATATAAGTTCAGCAAATTAAACACCAATGACATATGAACTTAAAACCATGGCCACAGTGGCAGATCCCTTTGGTAGGTGCAGACTGGCTATAATACAAGAAGCAACAACCCTTGTGCAGGTTCAGATAAAGATAATTTTGGTGTTAGAATGTTTTATCCATGGTACAGGAACACACAAAACACGACCCATGCCCAAGCAACCATAACATGGCACTGCACAGCCAAAATTTAGCAAATGGTTATTCAACCAATTCACTCTTCTCCAGAGATGAAGTTACAAGGAACTAACGAGAGGGAAATCTCCATTAGCTGATAACTTACAAATTAATATCTCCATCCTACAACTCTCTGTAACCCATATCTGCACTTTGATGTCCGAGAAGCATCTTAAACCTAACACGTTAATATCTGAGGTTCAGATATCCACCTACACACACACACACACACACACACACACACACACACCTTGATCACCTGTCATCTTTCTCATCACATGTAATGATAACTCCACCTTTCCATTTGTTCAGAGTTAACACTCTGATATTATTCTTGACTCCACTTTTGCTCTCACACCCACACTCAATCCATAAACAAGTCTCATGGGCATTCTACTCAAAAGGCAACATATTCAGAATAAAACCACTGGTCATCAACTCTGCTGCTATGACTCTGGCTCATCATCTCTTGCTGAGATCATTTTAAAAGCCTCTTAACTGGTCTTGCTGCCTCTGCCCTTGGTCCCCTCTGGTCTGTTCTTTAAATAGCAGACAGTGAAATGATAAAGTGTTAAGTCAGATCATGCTTCTCATCTGTTCAAAATCCTCCAATTGATTTCCATTTCAAAATCCTTATTATGAGCTAAAAGAACCTACATGATCTTATCCCCAAGTAACCGGCTAATCTCTGCTACCCTCCTATCTTACACACTCCATTTCAGCCACATGGCCTCCTTGCAGTTCATTGGATATGCCTGGCATACTTCAGTTTTAGAGCCTTTGCTGATGATATTGCCTGTACCTGGAGTATTCTTCCATCCAGTTTCCAGATAGTTTGTTCATTTCCTCATTTCAGGTTTTTATTCAAACATCACGTCTCTCACTGAGGCCCTCCCTGAATACCCTAAATAAAAATTAAATGCTACACATCCCAGATATTCCTTATGCAGTTTCCAGCTTTAATTTTCCTCCTTTGAACTTCTTGCACTGTTTTTGCTGTTATTTTACAGTCAGTCATGTCCAACGCTTGGCAACCCCATGGACTGCAGTACACCAGGCTTTCCCTGTCCTTCACTATCACCTGGAGTTTGCTCAAACCTATGTACATGAGTCGGTGATGCCATCCAACCACGTCATCCTCTGTTATCCCCTCCTCTTCCTGCCTTCAGTCCTTCCCAGCATCAGGGTCTCTTCCAATGAGCTGGCTCTTCGCATCAGGTGGTCAAACACTGAAGCTTCAGCATCATCATCAGTCGTTCCAATGAATATTCAGGGTTGATTTCATTTAGGATTTACTAGTTTGATCTCCGTGCAGTCCAAGGGACTCTCAAGAGTCTTCTCCAGCACCAGAGTTCAAAAGCATCAATTCTTCAGCACTCAGCCTTCTTTATGGCTCAACTCTCACATCCATAGATGACTACTGAAAACAAACCACAGCTTTGACTAGACGGACCTTTGTTGGCAAAGTGATATCTCTGCTTTTTAAGATGCTGTCTAGGTTTGTCATAGCTTTTCTTCCAAAAAGCGTGTCTTTCAATTTCATGGCTGCAGTAACCATCTGCAGTGATTTTGGAGCCCAAGAAAATAAAGTCTGTCACTGTTTCCATTGTTTCCCCTTCTCTTTGCATGAAGTGATGAGACTGGATGGGATCTTGGGTTTCTGAATGTTGAGTTTTAAGCCAGCTTTCTCACTCTCCTCTTTCACCTTCATCAAGAAGACTCTTTAGTTCCTCTTTGCTTTCTGCCATTAGGGTGGTGTCATCTGCATATCTGATGTTGCTGATATTTCTCCTGGCAATCTTGATTCCAGGTTGAACTTCAACCAGCCCGGCATTTCCATGATGTACTCTGCATATAAGTTAACTAAGCAGGGTGACAGGATACAGCACTGACGTACTCCTTTCCCAATTTGGAACCAGTCCGTTGTTACATGTCCAGTTCTAACTTGCTTCTTGACCTGCATACAGGTTTCTCAGGAGACAGGCCAGGTGGTCTGATATTTCCATGTCTTTAAGAATTTTCCACAGCTTTTTTGTGATCCACATAGTCAAAGGCTTTGGTGTACTCAATAAAGCAGAAGTAGATACTTTTCTGGAATTCCATAGTTTTCTCTATGATCCAACTAAAGTTGGCAATTTGATCTCTGGTTCCTCTGCCTTTTCTAAACCCAGCTTGTACATCTGGAAGTTCACAGTTCACATACTGCTGAAACATAGTTTGAAGAATTTTGAGTATAACGTTCCTAGCATAGGAAATGAGCACATGTCCGGTAGTTTGAACATTCTTTGGCATTGCCCTCCTTTCTGGTTGGAATGAAAACTGATATTTTCCAGTCCTGTGGCCACTGCTGAGTGTTCCAAATTTGATGGCATATTGAGTGCAGCACTTTCACAGCATCATCTCTTAGGATTTGAAATAGCTCAGCTGGAATTCCATCAACTCCACTAGGTTTGTTCATAGTGATGTTTCCTAAGGCCCACTTGACTTCACACAGGATGTCTGGCTCTAGGAGAGTGATCACACCATCATGGTTATCTATGACTATCAAGGTCACCAAGATCTTTTTTGTATACTTCTTCTGTACATTCATGCCTCCTCTTCTTAATATTTTCTGCTTCTGTTAGGTCCATATTTTTTCTGCCCTTTATTGTGCAAATGTTTGCATGAAATGTTTCCTTGGTATCTCTAATTTTCTTGAGATCTCTAGTCTTTCCCGTTCTATTATTTTCCTCTATTTATTTGCATTGTTCACTTCTAGCATGTATTTTATATTTTTTGTTATCAGCTGTTTCCCCAGTAGAGTATAAGCTCAATGGCAACAAGGAATTTTGCTTGTTTTATTTATAGATATATGTTCAATGCATAGAAAACTGCCTGGAAATGATGCATACTTAATAAATAGTTAATGAATGCTATTTTTAAAAAGTTACATCTCTCAATGAGGTAAGAGAGTATAAAGGATAGGGTATAGGTTGGACTTTGGAACCCATTAAATTAAGAGACAACTTGGAACTACCAAATACTACTCATGTTAGGCTTTAAAGACCACCTTACTTAACATAAACTGGTGGTAATAATACTCATCCTATCAGAATTCTAAAAATTAAATCATAGAACGTACATAAAATGCCTGGCTAAAAACCTGTTACCAGGGTAACTCTGCTGCTATATCCTGTCCAAATATAAATTCACTTAATCACAAACATTTGAGCACCTAGTATGTACAAGGCACTGATACAGTTCATTCTTCTATTAGAATTCCCCAAATTCCTTTACCTCAGTCCTTGGAATCTATTAGATACTAACAGTCTGCCTACCAACTCCTCTGCTTGGATGCTATCAGGCACTATCTGCCAGAACTTTACCTGAACAGAGGTATCCCAAGTGCTGCTACCCACATACTACAAAGCCAAGTCTGCCATTTTCTTGCCTCGATTTGTCACTGGAGTTTCATTTGACGCCATCTAATTCTACTCTGTCTCAGGACACTGTTAGTATTAAAGGTTTTAGAGTAGGAAACATCCTAGTTCCAATCCTGGACATACCACATAGAAATCTGACATTATTTCTCATCTATAAAATGTTAAAAATGATAATAATTTCCATGCAAAGATGGGCACAATAAAGGACAGAAATGGTATGGACCTAACAGAAGGAGAGGAGGTGGCAAGAATACACAGAATAACTGTACAAAAATGATCTTGATGACCCAGATAACCAAGATGGTGTGATCACTTACCTACAGCCAGACGTCCTGGAATGCAAAGTCAAGTGGGCCTTAGGAAGCATCACAACAAACAAAGCTAGTGGAGGTGATGGAATTCCAGCTGAGCTATTTCAAATCCTAAAAGATGATGCTGTGAAAGTGCTATACTCAATATGTCAGCAAATTTGAAAAACTCAGCAGTGGCCACATGACTGGAAAAGGTCAGTTTTCATTCCAATCCCAAAGAAAGGCAATACCAAAAAATGTTCAAACTACCGCACAATTACACTCATCTCACACACTAGCAAAGTAGTGCTCAAAAATCTCCATATCAAGATTTCAACAGTACGTGAACCAAGAACTTCCAGATGTTCAAGCTGGACTTAGAAAAGGCAAAGAAACCAGAGATCAAATTGCCAACAACCGCCGGATCATCAAAAAATCAAGAGAGTTCCAGAAAAACATCTACTTCTGCTTCATTGACTATGCTAAAGTCTTTGACTATGTGGATCACAACAGACTGTGGAAAATTCTTAAAGAGATGAGAGTACCAGACCACCTTATCTGCCTCCTGAGAAACCTGTATGCAGGTCAAGAAGCAAGAGCTAGAACTGGACATGGAACAACAGACTGGTTCCAAATCAGGAAAGGAGTACATCAAGGCTGTATACTGTCACCCTGTTTATTTAACTGATATGCAGAGTGCATCATGCAAAATGCCAGGCTGGAAGAAGCACAAGCTGGAATCAAGACTGCCAGAAGAAATATCAATAACCTCAGATACACAGATGACACCACCCTTAAGGCAGAAAGAGAAGAAGAACTAAAAAGCCTCTTGATGAAAGTGAAAGAAAAGAGTGAAAAAGTAGACTTAAAAGTCAACATTCAGTATCCAGTCCCATCACTTCATGGCAAATAGATGGGGAAAGAATGGAAACAGTCAGAGACTTTGTTTTGGGGGGCTCCAAAATCACTGCAGATGGTGACTGCAGCCATGAAATTAAAAGACGCTTGCTCCTTTCCTGGAAGGAAAGCTATCTCTAACCTAGACAGCATATTAAAAAGCAGAGACATCACTCTGCCAACAACCGTCCATCTAGTCAAAGCTATGGTTTCTCCAGTAGTCATGTATGGATGTGAGAGTTGGACTATAAAGAAATCTGAGCACCAAAGAATTGATGTTTTTGAACTATTGTGTTGCAGAAAACTCTTGAGAGTCCCTTGGACTGCAAGGAGATCAAACCAGTACATCCTAAAGGAAATCAGTCCTGAATATTCATTGGAAGTACTGATGCTAAAGCTGAAACTCCAATGCTTTATCCACCTGATGCAAAGAACTGACTCATCTGAAAAGACCTTGATGCTGGGAAAGATTGAAGGCCGGAGAAGAAGGGGATGACACTGGATGAGCTAGTTGGATGGCATCACTGACTCAATGGACATGAGTCTGAGCAACTCTGGGAGTTGGTGATGCACAGGGAAGCCTGGCATGCTGCAGTCCATGGGGTTGCAAAGAGTCAGATGTGACTGAACTGAACTGAATGATAATACTGGCATATGGGATTTTTATGAGAATTAAATGGCATAATTCATGTACATACTTTAGCATTATATTTGACATAGAGTAATCCTTGGTCACTGGAACCTACAAATAGATTCCTTGATCTCTTGCCTTTCAATGAGTCTCAGCTCCACCCTAATCCAGCCACTCATTCCCATGGTCATACCTAAACCTTCTCATTACAAATCTATGATCTCAAATAACTATCTGATCATATGTTTCCAACTTTTTTCATGCAGTACTTTCATACTGTCAACTCTTCTACCCTCCTATCTCTGATCGTTAGATCTTGCCACCTTTAAATTGCCCACCATCACCTTGGTGTCCTTACTTTCTTTCTTACCCCCCTTGAATTACATGGTGGCTTCCCTGGTGGCTCAGAGGTTAAAGCGTCTGCCTGCAATGCAGGAGACCTGGGTTCGATCCCTGGGTCAGAACTGGCAGATTCCCTGGAGAAGGAACTGGCAACCCACTCCAGGATTCTTGCCTGGAGAATCCCATGGATGGAGAAGCCTGGTGGGCTACAGTCCACGGGGTCGCAGAGTCGGACATGACTTCACTTTCACTTTCAGCGGTAAAAAATTTGCTTGCCAATGAAGGAGGTTCAGGAGACGTGGGTTCAATCACTGGGTCGAGAAGATTCCCTGGAGGAGGGAATGGCAACCCACTCCAGCATTCTTGCCTGGAAAATCCCATGGATGGAGGAGCTTGGCAGCCTATAGTCTACGGGATCACAGTCAGACACAAGTAAGCACACACGCACACACCATAATTAAAATCATTATAATCATTGTCTGCTATGAACTCTCTGTGCACTTGCCTCTCTCTAACTCTGTTGTGACTGCCTGAAAAAAAACATAAGCCCTGGATAAATTCATCTCTTTGCAACTGAGCAGATAAATATAGCTGGAGAAAAATCCATAATTATGCCTGACTGGTCTGTCTTTAAATTTTCTCAACATACTTCAAATGTCCCGTGATCCTTTTACATTTGCCAAACCAATTTTTTCTCCCACTCTCTGAAACAACTATTTTTTACTTTCTCTTCTCTCCTTAATTCTCCAGTAACTCTTCTCCCAAACTCTCAACAGATGGCTTTGCTTCCTGTTTTCCCATAAAAATGAAACAATCAGAAGATTTTATCTTCATACTATCAATTATTAAACCTACCCAAATCTCTGCCATATACTCTATCCTTTTCTTGTTACCAGAGGTGTCTAGTCTTATCTAATTCTATTCCTTCTGCATGTGCCATGGATCCTATTCCCTTTCTTCTGCTCAAGGATTTTACTTCAGTGATTTTCTTCTCTCTCCCACACTTGTTAGATTTTCCCTATCTTCTGGCTCATTCCCTGCAGCATATAAAATGATGTAACTATCATCCATGACAGAAAAAAAAAAGAAAGCCCTCACTTGAATTGACATATCCCTCCAACTCTTTTCTAATTTCTCTGCTTCCATTTATGTAACTTATTTCAATAATTTTTGATATCACTATCTCAACCTCTTCAATTCTCATTTTTTTATTCCCCTTACACCAATCAAGTACTTTCACCTATCACTCCTCCCAAACCACTCTTATTATTCATTCATTCAGAATTTATGAAGCCTCATATACTTACCAGGCATTGTTCTAGGTTTTGGGACTACGGTAGTGAACAAAACAGACTAAAAGGGAATCAATGAAGTGAGAACACTAAACCAAGAATTCTTCTTTCTCACATACCTCATATCAAATCCACCTAAACCCAATCCACATCTACACCTTGGTTTATCTCTTCCATAGAAACTATCAGCTAAACCTATTAATTTCAAAACAGATTCAGACTCTGACCACTTCTTAGTACCTCCAGTGCCCACAAGTTTATCTAAACCATCTTCTCGCGTCATCATGATGGCAATGAATGGCCTCCTAACTTGTCTCTCTCCTTCCTCTCCCATACTCTACATTCCATTATCTGCACAAGAGTGAGAGTGAGTTTTCAAAAAGTTATAAGATTATATCACTCCGTTCTCAAGTTTTCCCAGTGGATTTTCATTGGATCCAAAGTACTTGTCATGACCTATAAGTATCTACTTGATTTGACCACTGGCTACCTCTGAACCTCACCTCTTTCTACTTTCCCTCTCCAGCACTCATATCAGGTGAAACTGATCTTCCTACTGTTCCCTGAAAACATACCGCCTGCTCCTGCCTTAGAGGGCTTTGCTCTTCTCTCTGTCCTAAATGCTCTTCTTACAAATACCATTTTGGTTCATCCTTTTACTTCCCTTAGGATTCTAGTTCTGTATCATTGCTTCAGAGAAACTTTCCCTGATCACTCTTATCTAAAACTGCATACTCCTTCCTCATCTCTTTCTATCCCCTAAGCATCATTTTTCTTATATAGCACTACCTAAAACTACATTATATACAATATTTACTTGTTTACTTTCTGTTTCTCCCACTAGATGTAAGTTTCATTAGAACAGGGACTTTATTTCTGAGCCATAGAACAGTACCTGGCATATGGTAGCTACTCAGTAAAATATTTGTTGGAAAAAAAAAAGAGTGAATGCTTTCTGGTGTTCATGCCAACACTACTCAGGGATCCTTTCGCTCTCAGAGATATATTCTCAAGACTAACATTCCCTTCTAAAACCTTTCCCCCATGCCTTTCAATCCTTCATATTATGGGAAACAAATGTTCCTGTGTCCTCAGCCTCTTAACAGAAAAGTCTCCTCTCTGCCTGAAATAAATTGGCTTTACGTCAAAGACACTACTTCATTAACTTTCCTCTGAAGTGTAACATGTGCATATTCCCACACATTATGCAACTGAGAGACAGGATCAGAATTATCTCATCTCTTTAATGCCACTTTGAAACTATTCCTCTCTTGTGTTCATACACTCCTTATTTGAGGTTTACACCATTTATCTGTATCACCCTCTGCCCTCATTAGTCTTACATCGACCTCCGTAAAGCCTCTTCACATTCATTCAAAACCAGTGCTCAACTCACACTTTTTGTATCCTTTCATCATCTTCAGTATTTCATTGTTGGTGTTGATAATATATCTATGTATTCCACTTTAGCAATCTATATCCATAGCCACATTTTCTGTATCTTATATGTAACTGCTCCATAATTGCATGAAAAAGCTTAAACCACGGTACCCTTAATTTCTGTTTTTACTATGTTATTCTTCTAGCTTTTAAACTATTACTTCTATTCCACTTGCTTTTTGAAATTAGTGTTTCTTTCAAGTGATCCTTCTATTGTCTCCTATTCCCTTGGACTTGCTTAAGTGCTACTTCTGTTCATTTCAAGGCTGGACCCAAGAGTAAATCACTTGAATTACTCTTTCACCGGAACTTTGCATACATGACCTTCCACCATATTTGCCCAGAAATACTTTCTTGGATCAATCAAGCAAAAAATCTGTTTTCTCTTAGACTAAAGAATGCTGCTGAAGAAAATTCCAGTCATGCAAAGCAGCCCCACAACAATGCCAGAACCATTCAATTTTTTGATTTGTCATAAATCAACACTCTCCACTGAAGTCACAAAGAGTGCCTATGACTTAGCGACTGAACAACAGCAAGAGCACTCTCCACTACTCGTCTCAACTATTTGTTCTAAACTTTAGTCATTTGTCTCAATTTGCCTATTCAAGGAAATTTACAATGGTTCTTAATAAAAAGTCAAGATGCTCAGGAAAGACAAAACATCCATAGCACATACTACCAGTGTGTCCACTCTTGTATTCCTTTATCAGTTTCTTCTATACTGACTCAGGTGTGCCTTCTCTCCAAACATCAGAACCTTCATCTTCATTCCTTTGTCTGATGGCTGTCTCTGGGCTGCTGAAACCCACTTTTGTCTGTGCTAACGGAGAATCAGAAGTGTCTGAGAATTTGAGTCCCCACACCTGGGTAGCCCTTAACCAGGATTAATAGGTGGAGAGGTACAAATACTGCAGCTCCCTAATGGGGACAACGCTGAGGTGTAAGCCGCACTGTCTCCACGATACTTTGCTTGACATATTATCCTTGCTTGGCCTCCTTCCCTTCCTTGCCCCACTTTCCACTTCTGCATTGGTTTTTCCTGAGACTACCTCCTAATAAGCCACTTTCACATGAATCCTAATCTGAGTCTGCTTCTGTGGAACCTAACTTTAGACATTAACCCTGACCCAATCTACAAAAATATTCACTTTATAAAATATCTCTGGGGGTCCAATGGTTAAGAATTCACCTTGCAATACAAGGGACATGAGTTTGATCCCTCATTGGGAAACTAAGATCCCACAAGTTGCAGAGCAACTGAGCCTGAGCACCACAACTAGACAGTCCATGCACTGTAACAAAAGATCCTTTATGACACAATGCTATGTGCCGTAACTAAGACTTGATGCAACCAAATAAATGTTTTTAATATATTCACTTTTATATTTACCCTTACTTTCTCTTCTATTTATTTCATAAAACAAGGTTAATCTGTTCACTTTAAGGATAATCCAGTAATACAAGCTTCTTTGGTTTCATCCGCTCCTTTCCCCTCCATCAGTTTTCCTACTCATACTTGACTGTATCTTAGATTTCCCCTCTCTAATGACTCCTTTCTCTTAGACTATAAACATAATCAAGCTTCTCCCATCTGAAAAAAAGATTCTATTCATATGCTCTTTTCTAGTTACCTTCTTTCCTTTCTTCATCAATCAAGCTTATTGCTCAAGTAATTTGTAATTGTTAATGCCACATTACTCACCTTCTATTCATTCTTTTAGCAACTACAATACATTCTACCTTCTTCCCTGATCATTTCACTGAAACTATGTACTACTACGTCAGTGATCATCAGTAATGGTGGTATTAAAAATATAACCCACACTTAGCATACACTAGATTGAACTTTTCTTTCTTTTTTTTCTTTTCATTTTCTCCTTTTTTTTCTTTTTGATAGCACTGACCACAACTTCCTCCTCTAAAATTCTTTGGATTCCATGTTACCATCCTAGTTATAATAGACCTCTGTCCATTTCTAACCCATCTCCTTTGTGGGTTTCTATATGGATACCTCTAAAATTTGGGGTTCCCTGGCTCTGGGTTAATAACACAGTTCATAACATCTCTTCTCAATTTCTCACTAAAAGAGGTAGATAGCAACAAAAAACAGTGAGGGAACGGGAGTATAATGGTCAAAATTAATGGAAAAGAGACAAAATTCAATGTCTAAAAGGAAATTTAATTATATACATTGCTGTTAAGAATGAATTAAGAAAAAAAAAGAATGAATTAAGATAAATTACACATGTCCCGTCCTTTAAAATAGAATACATAGACCCAAAAGCTGTTGGGAAAGACAAGCCAATGTCACAACAATACTATGACTTAGAAATCTAAAGGCTGAATTAGCCAAAAATGTATGTTGTGACATAATATATTTTGTATTGTACTGTTCTTTGAAGCATATAGATGGTATTCTTTCACATCCCTACTAAAAGCAATAATTACTAATACTTTCTACTTTCAATAACACTACTACAGAATACATAAAACAAGAACTTACAAGTAAAAGATAAATGAAAAAGGTATTGGGCTGTTGAGGTAAATTAACACACCACTCAGTTTGCAACAGATTAAGCTGAAAAAGATGAAAACAAATTCAAACACCATAATTAATACAACTGATAAACATAAACTGACATTTGTTCTCTACACAACACATAATACTACTTCTTTTCAAGCACCATCTCAAGGAAAATAAACAGGTAAAATTATGGAATAAAACTTTATTTTGAGAGGGATGTGCCCAGAGCTGAACAGATAGATAAATTCATAAACCAATATTCTTCAACACCTTTAATTAAGCAAAACAGAATGAAAAATATCTCAAGAAAATAAAACAAAAACAAAACTTTTCATTGGGGAAAGTTAGAAAAGTTAGAGGAAAAAAAATAGAATTACAAAAATAAGTTGTGGTTTTGACTACATCATAGAATAAGACAGGCATAAACCAAAACTTATAAGATTTTCCAATGATGGGGACTTTGACCACACACACACACACACACACACACACACACACACACACTTACTCACTCACATTAGCTCAGATCTCCAAGAGCTAAAATTTCATAGTATCAATGAATCAGAAGTATGTCTATGTCTCATCTCCAATCCTCAGGAGACTACAGGACAGTTGCTTCAGTTTGAACTGAACATGAAGAAATAGAAAAAAATCTTCTCCCCAAAGGTTTTAAGCCACAGGCAGGTTTCTCTCTTGGGTTTGTAACATAAATTCATATTAATGTTTGGTTCAAGAAACCTTAACTAATGAATTTAGTTTAATGTGACTGCAAACTATGCACAGATGACCTATAAAAGCAAACACAAATATCTCTGGAAAATAATATCTTTCTATTTGGTTTTGTGAAATGACCACAAATAATATCTTTCAGAGGAATTGATAAGTATACATACAAAGAAAACCAAGAACACAGAGTCTAAGAATTATATAAAAGAAACAATGAGAACAGAAGGCAAACCTCACATACTTCAGATTTTGAATTATCAGACATCTATGCAAATGAACCAGAAATCAAATTACTAACATTCGTTGGATCATAGAGAAAGCAAAGGAATTCCAGAAAAAGCATCTATTTCTGCTTCATTGACTACACTAAAGCCTTTGACTGTGCGGATCATAACAAACTGTGGAAAATTATTAAAGAGATGAGAATACCAGACTCCCTTATCTGTGTCCTGAGAAACCTGCATGTAGGTTAAAAAGAAACAGTTAGAACCAAACATGGAACAATGGACTGGTTCAAAATTGGGAAAGGAGTACATCAAGGCTGTATACTGTCATCTTGCTTATTTAACTTCTATGCAGAGTATAACATGTAAAATGATGGCTAGATGAAGCACACACTGGAATCAAGATTGCCAGGAGAAATATCAACAATCTCAGATATGCAGATGACACCACCCTAATGGCAGAAAATGAAGAGTAACTAAATAATCTCTTGATGAAGGTGAAAGAGGAGAGTGAAAAGGCTGGCTCAACATTCAAAAATCAAAGATCATGACATCCAGTCCCATCACTTCATTCAAAGAGAAGGGGAAAAAATGGAAAAAGTGACAGATGTTATTTTCTAGAGCTTCAAAATCACTATAGATGGTGACTGCAGCCATGAAATTAAAAGACACTTGCTCTTTGGAAGAAAAGCTATGACAAACCTAGATAGCATATTAAAAAACAGGGACATCACATAGCTGACAAAGGTCCATACAGTCAAAGCTGTGAGTTTTCCAGTAGTGATGTATGGATGTGAGAGTTGGACCATAAAGAAGATTGAGTGCTGCAGAACTGATGCTTTTGAACTGTGGTGGTGGAGAAGACCCTTGAGAGTTCCTTAGACAGAAAGGAGATCAAACCAGTCAATCCTAAAGGAAATCAACCCTGAATATTCATTGGAAGGACTGATGCTCAAGCAGAACCTCAAAGATTTTGGCCACCTGATGTGAAGAGCCGATTCACTGGAAAAGACCCTAATGTTGGGAAAGATTGAGGGCAGGAGGAGAAGGGGGAGACAGAAGATAAGACAATTGGATGGCATCATTGACTCCGATGGACATGAGTTTGAGCAAGCTTTGGGAGACAGTGAAGGAGAGGGAGGCCTGGTGTCCTGCAGACCATAGCGTCACAAAGAGTGGGACAAGACTGAGCAACTGTACAACAATAGGTTTTGGGTCGTGTTTTCATTGTCTTTTGTTTCTAGGTATTTTTTATTTCTTCTATGATTTCTTCAGTGATCTCTTGCTTATTTAGTAGCATAATGTTTAGCCTCCATGACTTTGTGTTTTTTTTACAGTTTTTTTTCCTGTAATTGATATCTAACCTCAAAACATTGTGGTTGGAAAAGATGCTTCATACAATTTCAATTTTCTTAAATATGCTGAGGCGTGATTTGTGACCCAAGATGTAATCTGTCCTAGAGAATGTTCCATGTACACTTGAGATGAAAATGTATTCTGCTGGTTTCAGATGGAGTGCCCTATAAATATCAATTAAGTCTATCTGGTCTAATGTGTCATGTAAGGCTTGTGTTTCCTTATTAACTTTCTGTCTGGATGATCTATCCATTGGTGTAAGTGGGGTGTTAAAGTCCTCCACTATTATTGTGTTACTGTTGATTTCTCCTTTTATGGCTGTCAGCATTTGCCTTGTGGATTGAGGTGCAATATAATGTTGTCCCAGAGGTCTCTAAGACTGTGCTCCTTTCTTTTCATTCTTTTATCTTTATTCTGCTCTTCAACAGATATTTCCACCATTCTATCCTCCAGCTCATCATCCATTCTTCTGCCTCATTTATTCTCCTTTTGATTCCCTCCAATGTGGCTGAGAGGAGCTACCACACACCCGAGATCAGGGGCGGCAGCCAAGAGGAGCAACCCCACATTCAAGGAGCAGCAGCTGCACAGGCGCAGGATGGCCGAGAGGAGCTACTGAACGTTCAAGGTCAGGAGGGGCGGCCATGAGGAGATACCCCTCGTCCAAGGTAAGGAGCAGTGGCTGTGCTTTGCTGGAGCACCTGTGAAGAGATACCCCACGTCCAAGGTAAAAGAAACCCAAGTAAGATGATAGGTGTTGCGAGAGGGCATCAGAGGGCAGACACACTGAAACCATAATCACAGAAAACAAGCCAATCTGATCACATGGACCACAGTCTGGTCTAACTCAATGAAACTAAGTCATGCCAAGTGGGGCCACCCAAGAGGCACTAATCATGGTGGAGAGGCCTGACAGAATGTGGTCCACTGGGGAAGGGAATGGCAAACCACTTCAGTATTCTTGCCTTGAGAATCCCATGAACAGTATGAAAAGGCAGAATGATAGGATACTGAAAGAGGAACTCCCCAGGTCAATAGGTGCCCAATATGCTACTGGAGATCAGTGGAGAAATAACACCAGAAAGAATGAAGGAATGGAGCCAAAGCAAAAACAATACCCAGCTTTGGATGCAACTGGTGATAGAAGTGAGGTCTGATGCTGTAAAGAGCAATATTGCATAGGAACCTGGAATGTTAGGCCCATGAATCAAAGCAAATTGGAAGTGGTCAAACAGGAGATGGCAAGAGTGAATGTCAACATTCTAAGAATCAGCAAACTAAAATGGACTGGAATGGGTGAATTTAACTCAGATGACCATTATATCTACTACTGTGGGCAAGAATCCCTTAGAAGAAATGGAGTAGCCATCATAGTCAACAAAAGAGTCCAAAATGCAGTACTTGGATGCAATCTCAAAAATGACAGAATGATCTCTGTTCATTTCCAAAGCAAACCATTCAATATCATAGTAATCCAAGCCTATGCCCCGACCAGTAATGCTGAAGAAGCTGAAGTTGAATGGTTCTATGAAGATCTAAAAGACCTTTTAGAACTAACACCCAAAAAAGATGTCCTTTTCAATACAGGGGACTGGAATGCAAAAGTAAGAAGTCACAAAACACCTGGAGTAACAGGCAAATTTGGCCTTGGGATACGGAACGAAGCAGGGCAAAGGCTAACAGAGTTTTTCCAAGAGAATGCACTGGTCATAGCAAACACCCTCTTCCAACAACACAAGAGAAGACTCTACACATGGACATCACCAGATGGTCAACACCGAAATCAGATTGATTATATTCTTTGCAGCCAAAGATGGAGAAGTTCTATACAGTCAGCAAAATTAAGACCAGGAGTTGACTGTGGCTCAGATCATGAACTCCTTATTGCCAAATTCAGACTGAAATTGAAGAAAGTAGGGAAAACCACTAGACCATTCAGGTATGACATAAATCAAATCCCTTATGATTATAAAGTGGAAGTGAGAAATACATTTAAGCGACTAGATCTGATAGACTGCCTGATGAACTTTGGACGGAAGTTCGTAACATTGTACAGGAGACACGGATCAAGACCATTCCCATGGAAAAGAAATGCAAAAAAGCAAACTGGCTGTCTCAAGAGGGCTTGCAAATAGCTGTGAAAAGAAGAGAAGTGAAAAGCAAAGGAGAAAAGGAAAGATATTCCCATTTGAATGTAGAGTTCCAAAGAATAGCAAGGAGAGATAAGAAAGCCTTCCTCAGCAATCAATTCAAAGAAATAGAAGAAAACAACAGAATGGGAAAGAATAGAGATCAATTCAAGAAAATTAGAGATACCAAGTGAACATTTCATGCAAAGATGGGTTCGATAAAGAAGAGAAATGTTATGGACCTAACAGAAGCAGAAGATATTAAGAAGAAGTGGCAAGAATACACAGAAGAACTGTACAAAAAAGATCTTCATGACCCAGATAATCATGATGGTGTGATCACGCACCTAGAGCCAGACATCCTGGAATGTGAAGTCAAGTGGGCCTTAGGAAGCATCACTATGAACAAAGCTAGTGGAGGTGATGGAACTCCAGTTGAGCTATTTCAAATCCTAAAAGGTGATGCTGTGAAAGTGCTGCACTCAATATGTCAGCAAATTTGAAAAACTCAGCAGTGGCCACAAGACTGGAAAAGGTCAGCTTTCATTCCAATCCCAAAGAAAGGCAATGCCAAAGAATGCTCAAACTACCACACAATTGCACTCATCTCACACGCTAGTGAAGTAATGCTCAAAATTCTCCAAGCCAGGCTTCAGTAATATGTGAACCGTGAACTTCGAGATGTTCAAGCTGGTTTTAGAAAAGGCAAAGGAACCAGAGATCAAATTGCCCACATCTGCTGGATCAGCGAAAAAGCAAGAGAGTTCCATAAAAACATCTATTTCAGCTTTATTGAATATGCCAAAGCCTTTGACCACGTGGATCACAATAAACTGTGGAAAATTCTGAAAGAAATGTTCCAGACCACCTAACCTGCCTCTTGAGAAACCTATATACAGGTCAGGAAGCAACAGTTAGAACTGGACATGGAACAACAGACTGGTTCCAAATAGGAAAAGGAGTACATCAAGGCTGTATATTGTCACCCTGCTTATTTAACTTATAGGCAGAGTACATCATGGGAAACGCTGGGCTGGAAGAAGCACAAGCTGGAATCAAGATTGCTGGGAGAAATATCAATAACCTCAGATATGCAGATGACATCACCCTTATGGCAGAAAGTGAAAAGGAACTAAAAAGCCTCTTGATGAAAGTGAAAGAGGCAAGTGAAAAAGTTGGCTTAAAGCTCAACATTCAGAAAACTAAGATCATGGCACCTGGTCCCATCACTTCATGGGGAAACAGTGGAAACAGTGTCAGACTTTATTTTTCTGGGCTCCAAAATCACTGCAGATGGACTGCAGCCATGAAATTAAAAGACACTTACTCCTTGGAAGGAAAGATATGACCAACCTAGATAGCATATTAAAAAGCAGAGACATTACTTTGTCAACAGTGGTCCGTCTAGTCAAGGCTATGGGTTTTCCAGTGGTCATGTATGGATATGAGAGTTGGAATGTGAAGGTAGCTGAGCGCTGAAAAAATTGATGCTTTTGAACTGTGGTGTTGGAGAAGACTCTTGAGAGTCCCTTGGAGATCCAACCAGTCCATCCTGAAGGAGATCATTCCTGGGTGTTCATTGGAAGGACTGATGCTGAAACTCCAATACTTTGGCCACCTCATGGGAAGAGTTGACTCATTGGAAAAGACCCTGATGCTGGGAGGGATTGGGGGCAGGAGGAGAAGGGGACGACAGATGATGAGATGGCTGGATGGCATCACTGACTCAATGGGCATGAGTTTGAGTAAGCCCCGGGAGTTGGTGATGGACAGGGAGGCCTGGCGTGCTGTGATTCATGGGGTCGCAAAGAGTCGGACACGACTGAGCGACTGAACTGAACTGAACTAACTGATGGTTTCCTTTCCCCAGGCTGTAGGGTTGTATTTCCTCTTGTTTCTGGTCTCTCCTCCCAGTGGGTGAAGTTGATCCACTGACTTGCAGAGGCTTCTGGTAGGAGAGACTACTGCCCGTGCTCTGGTGGGTCAAACTGAGTCTTTTCCCTTTGATGCACCAGGCTGTATCAGGTCATGTCTTTTGTGGGGTTTGTGAGCTGAGTATGACTTTAGGTAGCCTGTGTGCTAAAGGGTGGGGTTGTGTTCCTATCTTGCTGTTTTTTTTGCTGTGAGGTGCCCAGGTCTGGAGCCTACAGACAGTTGGGTAGAGCCAGGTCTCAGTGTTGAAATGGATAACTCCAGGGGAGTACATGCTGATTAATACTCCCTGGGTCTCGAAATTCTCTGGTAGAGGGTCCTAGACTCAGTATTCCCACCACAGAGGCACAGGCCCAATCCCTGGCTGGGGAACTGAGAGGCCACAAGTCATACAGCATGGCCAGAGAAAAAAGAAGGAAAAGAAAACAGAGAAACAAAATCCAAGAACCAGACCAAGAAAATGATAGAAAGAAAACAAAACACAGACAGACAAAAAAATAAGAAAACAAAAAACAAGAGAAAAAAGAACTCAAAAATAAAAACAATCAATAAAGACCAAACAGTCAAAAATGAGGGGAAAAAAGCAAATCAAAAAGCAGTCTAAAAAAAGTGAAGAAAATATGAAACAAATGCATAAAAATGATTTAAAAAACAACACAAACAAGAAAACAAAAAAAGTTAAATAAAAATTGAAAAATAAAAAAATATTAAAAAATTAAAATAAAAATGATAACAACAACTGAACAAAATGAAACAAACAGAAATAGAATAATAGTAATAAGGATATGATCCTGGGGCCTTCACTGTCAGTGTCCTGGCTCCCACAATGAGCCTTAGCCATACCGTATCCCACCAGGAGGCTCTCCAGTTCCTCTAGGTACATCTCTGGATCCACTGTGGGCACCGTGGGACAGCTTAGAGTCTGTCCTGGCCCAACTCCTGCATGTACTTGTCCCCACAGTCCACTGCTGCTAAATCTAGACCAGTCTCTGTTGTGGGACTCATTTTCTATTCAGATATCCCACAGATGCCAAGATTTACCAAGCTAACTGTGGATATTTAATCCATGGCTTGTGCAGCTACACAGAGAGGTTTTCATGTCTGTTCTTTAGCCACACTGCCCCTGGGGCTCAGCTTTGGTTTTGGCGCCACCTCTGCATATGGGCCACCCTCAGGCATCTGTTCCCCAACCAGGCAAGAGGGAACAAAAGTGGCGGCTGATTTGCACACACTTAGGCCAGAGAGTGATACTGTGGCCATAGCTGGAGTGTATGTGAAGTGTCCGTGTCGGTGGAGACCAGCAGGTAGTTGCAAGAGATTGGAGTACGTTTGCTCATGGGAGTTTTTAAAGCACAACCACATAAGTTTAAAATACATGCTGAAAGCAAAAGGATATGATAGAGAAACTGACAGTAACAATGGGAAACCATAAAAAGAAATAAATTTGTTACATAAACTTATTTCTACAACATGGGAAAATACAACCTCATTACATCAGTAGACGTGATTATGTCATATGCAGAAAACCATGGTATGTGAGCATACCAGATAACATGGCGGTGCACATATAAGTATGTTATAGGAACAGAAATGATAAGTAGCAAAATCATACAGAATAATACTTAACTAACTATTGGAAAAGACCCTGATGCTGGGAGGGATTGGGGGCAGGAGGAGAAGGGGACAACAGAGGATGAGATGGCTGGATGGCATCACCGACTTGATGGACATGAATCTGAGTAAACTCCGGGAGTTGGTGATGGACAAGGAGGCCTGGCGTGCTGCGATTCACGGGGTCGCAAAGAGTCAGACACGACTGAGTGACTGAACTGAACTGAACTGAACATGGTACAATATTTATGAAATTATAAAATAATGACATAGAGTGGTCCAGGAGCAGATAGCAACGACCCAATAAATGACATCACGGCAAATGTTCAGAGTACATTTGTGGGTGTTAAAGATACGACCAGTGGCTTAAGCATTTGACTGTAACGTAAACCAAGATAATCTCAGAACATAGCCTACCACTCATGATAGAAAACAAAGGAAAATGGTACTAGTATACTTAGTACTTATTGTATGCCAGAAACTAAGAACTTTACCTATAATAACTATTTTACTCACACAACAAGCATATTATATTTACATATAGTTATTTTACTCTCATAACAATCATTTTAGGACTGAGGAAACTAAGGCAGAAAGATAGGAAGTGACTTGTACATCAAACAGTCTAACCTCATTATACATAAGTATTGCTATGCTACCTCTGATGGACATGGTAGGAGACCAAAAAGGACACACACACAGAGCAAAGGAATTAATGGCTATATTGCTGATACAGATACCACCTCCTATTCCATAAGTAGATACATAGTCGATCATCAAAAATATGGTACATGAGCAGCTACCATGGTAGTCAGAATGTCTGACCACAAGGCATACTCTAACGATTCTGAGAAATGAGCTGATATCCCAGATGATGGAGATATAAGTAAACTCAATACTGTCACAATTAATAAACTTATTCATGATACAGAGGATTACATTCTCAATTCACAAGTAGACAATTACTTAATTTTCACAGAATCAGTGTATGAGTATAAATCTATAATATAACCCCAAACACTATATATGAACATAAATTCCTTATGCATGTCCAGACTGCCATGGAAAAATGAGACAAAGCCTATGTATAAGAGAAGACAGAATGGTACAAAGAAAACAATCACATGGTGGAAATTGCATAGGTAGTCAGAATATATGATCAAGAAGCCAGAATATGTAAATGAATTACTTGGTCCAGGTGCGGATGGTAATGATGGGACGTACCATGATTTATACTTGGATGATCACAATACAAAAAAAGTATAGGTGTTATGGTATTTGAGCATGATACATACACACCAATATACCTTGAAATGTGAGTTATCAATCATAATACAGGTACAGGTAGAAATGTCAGTCAACTATTATGCTATTCTTGCTAGAGGAGAGGTGATGGATGTGTAATGAAGAACAAAACACAGCAATGAATGGCTTTGTTGAAAGAGTGGAACCACTATTGCAAAAGGAGAAATCAAGGCATAACATCAGATGGCCACGTTAAAAGGACAGCCACTACCAGTAATTTAGCATGGGACTGAGAGGCATGACTAGACAATCTCAGAATACAAGCTGACAATCACCATAAAGAACAAAGAGACACAGTAATTATTATCAGCATATATTTTTCACTTACCAAGTGACAGGCACTAATCTAAGCATATTACATTTAACTCTTTGATCCTCACAAAACAATCCTACAAAGTAGGTATTATTATCGTTACTTTGCAGTTGAGAAAACAGACAGACACAAAGGGGTGAAATGACTTGCTCAAGGACACCAAACTGAAACAGCAGGAGTGGAATTAAATACAAGCATTTTAATTTCAGAGTCAGCACTTTGCATATACACTGATGGTGCCATGCTTCCTCAGATGAACGTGGTACAGATTAAAAACACAGAGTACAGGAACAAATGGCTTTGGTCCAGAAGGAGACGGCAATGTAGCAAAAGTAGACACCGTAGCACATGCTCAAACATCCGTGGTGCATTAGCAGCCACCACAGGAGTCTGAGCATTTGACTACGATGCACACTCAGAAGGTCCTGCAACATGAGCTGACATCCAGCGTATAGGAGTAGATACTAAAGACGAAGGAGGAAGCAAACACATTGAAGTAACAAATAATCATGATGTACAAAATGATATTTATGGTACAGAAATTTCCATTCTTATTAAAAAGCAGACAATGATATACATTTTCACACACATAAAAAATGAACAGAAGATTGGAGTAAAATTTCAAACACAGTAAAATAGTAGTAAAATGCACTATGCACATTCATACTATCATGGAGAATGAGCCAACACCAATTTAGAGCCAAGAGACAAGGTACAATAGAAAATAATTATGTGTGCAAACATCACAGATGGATATGGTCCATGGCCAAAACATCTCAATACATGAATGATTGTTTCAGAAGCAGATGGCAAGATAGAAACCATGGAACATGCTCAGATAACAACAGTTGATGAAAGTCATCAGTTGTGTTTGATCAGTTGATCATGATGTACACAAGTAAACAAAATCACTACAATATGTCATAGCAGTCAAGACACAGGAGCTATGAGACAGGATATGGTACACAAATGTGTTTACTGAGAAGAAAACCATGCTGTAATGCATGATATCTGGTATTCAGATAGATATTGTGCCTTACAAAAAATTCATGATATAGGAGTGAATAGCCTTGTGCATGAGTAGATATCAAGTAGATAAAAAAAACTAGACATCAAGTATTTAGAGAAGCATGTTGCATTAATAGCCACAATTAGTATGTGAGCTTTTGATTACTATACTTACCTATATAACTTCATGACATGGATTGAAAATGAAGATACAGAAGCAGGCAGAGATGCCACTATACTTCCTGAAATGGATATGGTTGGTAATTTAAAAGATACAACAAATTCCTTTCGTTTAGGCATAAATGGCAATGATGAAACATGTGAAATCACAGTACAAGCTTAAACAATCAGGTGTATGAGCAGCCACACCAGGCGGTTGAGCATCTGACTATGATGTACACTCAGACAAACCAATGGCATGAGATTACAAGCTATCATTTTGGAATATACAGACATGGTACAGGAAAAGACAGGAGCAATCAAAGAATAGAGCACCACAGAATAGAAGTAAATTACCATAAAATGCAAACTGACATACAGAATACACAAGACACTATTTCCCTTACTAGAACAGTAAGCAATGGCGATTCCTGCTCAGGAACCATGGGGTATGAGCAGACAAGCATGCTGCATGCTCAGACAACCATGGTGCATGAGCAAAAACCTACAATACAAAGGCATGTGGATGTGACACAGGAGCAAAAAACATGTCATGGAATATGCTCGAGTGGACTGAGCATATGAACAAAGGAAACATAAGGCATAAATACATTTTTTTTAGGCCAGCAGTATATGGTAATAATACTAGAGGGGATAACATGGCACATGTAAGAAGATCATGGTACATGAACAACTACCAAAGATGTTTGAGCATTTTACTGTGATGTACACCCAGACATTCCAAGAAAATGAGTTGATGACAACAACATAGGGGCAGAGGAACTAGTATATTAGAGAAGATAGTGATGATGGAAGAAAAGAAACAGTAATACAAAAGCTAATAGAACAGTGCAGACGGTAATGATTCAAAGGGAAGCCCCATGGTATATGCTCATATAATGGTTTCTTAAATGCTATCACAAATATATGAGCAGTTTACCATAATTCACACTTAGAGAACCCCATATTTTGAGCTGGCATCATCATACAGAATCAAAGGACACAGTATTACCATCATTATTATCATCACCACATATATCTTACTACATGATAGGCAGTGTTTGAAATGTTTATGTATAATAGCTCATATAATTCTCAAAAATCTTATGAGGAGTTCTTTTTATAATCTTGCAGAAAATGAAACATGGAGATACAAACTGGTAAGCCCAAGATCTCATATCTTGTAATTAGATAGTTCAAGATTCAAATCCAGTCATTTTGGCTCCACTATCCATTCTGTGAAACAGTACAATGAACGACAGTATTCCATGATTCTTCTGACAGACATGATACATTACAAACAGAATAATGAATGGCTTTATTCCAGAAGCAGATGGCAATGTTGCAAAAGTAGACACCATAGCACATGCTCAAACATCCGTGGTGCATAAGTAGCCACCAAGGAGTCTGAGCATTTGACCACGATGCACACACAGAAGATCCTGCAACGTGAGCTCATACCCACATTATAGGAGTAGACAGTGATGACAAAGGAGAGAGAATTCATTACAATAGCAAACCAAGTTGCACAAGCTAATATACATGGTACAAAGTATTCTTAGTACAAGAGTACAAAATGATAATGTATTATCACACAAGCGTAGTATTTAAGTGTAAATTCATAGTGCAATTTCAAACATTAGGTGTACAGAAATCCATTAAGCATGTTTAGGCTATCATGAAGGATGAGTCCATTCATATATGAAAGAAGGGACTGATATGATACACCAGGAAAGGACAAAAGAGTGAAAAACTACTCAGATGGTTGTTTTTAATTATCAGAATGTGTGGCATTGGTCTGAGAGCAAATCACACCTACATGCCTTTAGTACATGAGGCATACATACATACCTATAGGACATAAGATGTCAATTATGATACAAGTATAAATGCATATGATATAGAAATAAACTACAGTATGTTTCCTACTCAAATAGATATGGTGTATAATAAAAAAAGTCACAATGCAAGCAATGAATGATCTTAGTCTGGGAGAAGATGACAATGGCACAAAAGGAGACTCAGATGGACATAATGCCTAATTTTAAATAATCATGGTGAATAACTAGCCAGAATTAATGTTTAATACCACTGTACACTCAAACTATGCCATTACTAACTAACAGCTGTGATACATTTAGCAGATATAGTATAGGAGCAGACAGCACACATGGAATAAACAACTGTTATGCAGGAGCTAATGACCACAATCCAAGAGCTAATATCCATGTTATAAAAAGTCATCATGATGCTTCTTTTTCACATACTCATAATGAATGAGCAACATCCATCTCATTATATATATATATATATATATATATATACACACACACACATATACATATACAATATATACATATAAACATATACAATATACAAACAGTTGGACAGGAGCAAGTAAACATTGACCAATTCATTCAGATGCATATCACAATCCAATATCCAATATATATATATCCAAAACCCAGTCTCTTGCATTGCAGGCAGATTCTTTGCCACTGAGACACCAGGGAAGCCCCTGAGTTAGTAAAAATGCTGCCCAAAGTAACAATTATGACATAGAAGGTAGACAATTACAGATAAAGCTCAATATAACCAATATCTATCACAATATAGAAGCAAGTTCTTACAGTCAAGGATAAGATGACAATGCTGCAAAATGAGACTACAGGCCATATGCTCAGATGCCTATTGTACATGAACAGCCACATCTTGTGTTTGAGTATTTGATCATAATGTATATTCTGATAGCTCCAAAATATGAGGCATGAATGATGATATAGGACATATCCCAAGAAAATATCCAAGACACAAAGGTAGTTGGACATGGTATAGGAGTAAAGAGCAATGTTGAAATATTAGACTGATGTGACTAATAATACATGAATTAATAACTACATGGACTGTGGCCCACCAGGTTCCTCTGTCCATGGGGTTTTCCAGGGAAGTATACTGGAGTGGGCTGCCGTTTCCTTTTCCAGGGAATCTTCTCGACCCAGGGATCAAACCCAGTCTCTTGCATTGCAGGCAGATTCTTCACCACTGAGCCACCAGGGAAACCCCTGAGTTTTTAACAATGCTGCCCAATGTGATCATTACGACATAGAAGGTAGACAATTATAGATCTAGCTCAAACATCAGTAGTATATGAAAAGATAATCAAACTATGGTGTTTACCCAGATGGACATAATGCCTAATTAAAAAGCCATAGTACAAAAAAGCAAATGTTGAAACAGTTGAGTGTTAGTTGATAGTAATTGGAATTTCATTCTCTTAATCACCATATTTTCTAAAATATTGTTTTCTCACTTTAGTAGGTACATCATATCTTATAGCAAGAAGATCACAGCAATCTATCAATTTTGGTACTTTAAAAAATTCCATTCAATGCTTCATTATGTCTAAAAATTTTAGAGCATTTTAAGTAAATGATAAATATTATAAGTATATTATAAATATTATAAGTAGACTGTTATAGGTTTAGTTATGTCCCCCCAAAAAAGAGACATTGTAGTTCTAACTTCTGGTACCTGCACGTGTGACCTTATTTGGAAATAAGAGCTCTGAAGCTATTATCAGGTTAAGATGAGGTCATAGTGGATTAGGGTGGACCCTAAATCTAGTGACGCTAAGTTGAGTCCAACTCTTTGCAATCGCATGGGTTGCAGCCTCTGTCCATGGAATTCTCCAGGCAAGAAATCTGGAGTGGGTTGCCATTCCCTCGACACAGGGATGGAACCTGAGTCTCTTAGGTCTCATGCGTTGGCAGGAAAGTTCTTTACCACTAGCGCCCCCTGGTGTCTTTATTAAAAGGGGCAAATTTAGACACAGAAAGAAAAGGAAAGAATGCCATTGGATGATGGAGACAGGGATTGGTCTGATGACCTCACAAGCCAAGCAACACTTGCAATTACCAGAAACTGGAAGAGGCAAGGATGGATCTTTTTACACAGCCTTCAAAGGCAGTACAGAACTGCCAACACCTTGATTTTGGACTCCCAGCGTCCAGAACTGTGAGAAAATAAATTTCTTTGGGTTTTAAGCTACTGAGTTTGCCATCCTTTCCTACAGTAGCCCTAGAAAACTAATACAAGTGGCATGATTGCAAAAAGAAATGCCATGGTGCATGCTTAAATGACTGTATGGTATATAAACACCTCTATGTAGTTTTACCACTTGAATAAAATGCACTTATTAAACGTTCAAATATTATCAGTTAGCCATGATCCATGAGTAGATAGCCAGAGCACAGTGTGCTGACAGTCACTTATCAGAAGTAGAGGGTAGTCATTTACAAGTATGTATCTTGTGACTGTATTTAACATTGTATATGAGAAGACTGCATTGACATATAAGTATAATGTAGAATGTCAAGAAAATAAAGATTGTTGAACAATTAATCACATGACAGTGACCTAACACTCCTGTGTAAGTATACAGTGTCATAGTGAATGCCAGTTTAAACTATAAACAATGCAACTTGTGTATAACATGAAAATCACTGGAAGGACTGATGCTGAAGCTGAAACTCCAGTACTTTGGCCACCTGATGCAAAGAACTGACTCATTGGGAAAGACCCTGATGCTGGGAAAGATCGAAGGCGGGAGGAGAAGGGGACAACAGAGGATGAGATGGCTGGATGGCATCATCGACTCAATGGACATGAGTTTGAGCAAGCTCTGGGAGTTGGTGATGGACAGGGAAGTCTGGCATGCTTGGCATCCATAGGGTCACAAAGAGTCGGACATAACTGAGTGACCGAACTGAACTGATAATATGAAAGTTATAGGCCCTGGCTCTACTCAAAGAATCATGATATCAAGAGATGACCATGGTAAACACTCATATAACCATGATGAATGGGCAAACATAACTGACATATGCTTAAAAATCATGATAATGACATCATGATCATGGTTCAGATGTGTGTGGGTAAGTTCCTACTAAATAGGAGTAGATACTAATGATTCAGGAACAGAAGGCCACAATGCTTGCTTGGATGTCTAAAGTATAGAGATTCAGAGTGACAAGGGCATACTGCAGGGGAAGAAAAACAAAGATATAACTTAAACATAGAATCATTTCCTATGATTTATGCCAAGAGGATCACGGTATCTGCTCAAGTCATAGTATAGAAACTTATACAATGATTAAGTTCGAATTGCCATGGCACACAAACCTCAACATGTGCTCTGATCACCATGCAACAGAAGAAGGTGCCTATGGTGCAGGAGTAGGTAGCTATAACGAATGCTCAAATGACTATAATGTATTACAGGTGACCATGTTATACAACCAACATGCCATTTTTTTGTTTTGATATCCATGCTTCAGGAACATTAAAGTCACTGTTTATTTATTTATTTATTTTAATTGGAGGCTAGTTACTTTACAATATTGTAGTGATTTTTGCCAAACATCGACATGAATCAGCCACAGGTGCACATGTGTTCCCTACCCAGAACCCTCCTCCCACCTCCCTCCCCATTCCATCCCCCAGGGTCATCCCAGTGCACCAGCCCTGAGCACCATCTCATGCATTGAACCTGGACTGGCAATCTGCTTCACATATGATAATATACATGTTTCAACGCTACCCTCTCAAATCATCCCACTCTCACCTTCTCCCACAGAGTCCAGAAGTATGTTCTTTACATCTGTGTCTCTTTTGCTGTCTTGCATATAGGGTCATCGTTATCATCTTTCTAAATTCCATATATATGCGTTAGTATACTGCATTGGTGTTTTTCTTTCTGACTTACTTCACTTTGTATAACAGGCTCCAGTTTCATCCACCTCGTTAGAACTGATTCAAATGTATTCTTTTTAATGGCTGAGTAATATTCCATTGTGTATATGTACCACAGCTTTCTTATCCATTCATCTGCTGATGGACATCTAGGTTGCTTCCATGTCCTAGCTATTGTAAACAGTGCTGGGATGAACATTGGGGTACACATGTCTCTTTCAATTCTGGTTTCCTCAGTGTGTATGCCCTGCAGTGGGATTGCTGGGTGATATGGCAGTTCTGTTTCCAGTTTTTTAAGGAATCTCCATACTGTTCTCCATAGTGGCTGTACTAGTTTGCATTCCCGCAAACAGTGTAAGAGGGTTCCTTTCTCTCTGCACCCTCTCCAGCATTTATTGTTTGTAGACTTTTTGATAGTAGCCATTCTGACTGGCATGAGATGGTACCTCATTGTGGTTTTTATTTGCATTTCTCTGTTGATGAGTGATGCTGAGCATCTTTTCATGTGTTTGTTAGCCATCTGTATGTCTTCTTTGGAGAACTGTCTGTTTAGTTCTTAGGCCCATTTTTTGATTGGGTTGTTTATTTTTCTGGAATTGAGCTGCAAGGAGCTGCTTGTATATTTTTGAGATTAATTCTTTGTCAGTTGCGTCATTTGCTATTATTTTCTCCCATTCTGTAGGCTGTCTTTTCACCCTGCTTATAGTTTCCTTCATTGTGCAAAAGCTTTTCAGTTTAATTACATCCCATTTTTTTTATTTTTGCTTTTATCTCCATTACTCTGGGAGGTGGGTCATAGAGGATCTTGTTGTGATTTATGTCAGGGAGTGTTTTGCCTATGTTTTCCTCTAGGAGTTTGATAGTTTCTGGTCTTACGTTTAGATCTTTAATCCTTGTTGAGTTTATTTTTGTGTATGGTGTTAGGAAGTGTTCTAGTTTCATTCTTTTACAAGTTGTTGACCAGTTTTCCCAGCACCACTTGTTAAAGAGATTGTCTTTTCTCCATTGTATATTCGTGCCTCCTTTGTCAACGATAAGGTGTGTTAACAATAATCATGGTTTAAAAAAAAAAAAAAACAGAAGGCAATGACAGGCCAGAGTAAAGGTGCAGAATCAGAAAATTAAAATGAAACAATCACCGTATATGAACTTAAGTCCACAATCTCATAGAGAAAGCCACAATGCTGAAGCAAACAAGCATGGTATTGAAGCAGATAGTCCTTAGGCAGAAGTAAAGGATGATAACAAATTTTTTAAATAAACCAGAGATTCATAAGCAGGTGGCCAAAATATATGAAGACATATTTAGACAGTCATGGTACGTGAGCAAGTGGCCATGGTTGCAGGAGTAGGTGGCCTTAAATAAAAAAGAATACAATTATGCTGTATGCTCAGAATACCACAGCGCACAAGCAAACAAACATGGAAGGGGATCCCATGACCACAGTAAAGAACATAAAAAAGAAGTGAAGAACCATCATGTAGGAAACTATCTCCAAGACACTTGTGAAGACAGCCATAATATACCAATATATAGGCATCCTGCAAAGGGGAAACTTTTATAAGTTTCAGAAGATACAAGAAAAGTTTGAATGCTTGTTTTGAGCGAACTAAAATTTGGTCATATTATATCATTCCCCCAAGAAGCCAATTTCCTAGTCTAGTATTAATATAAGGTATATATAAAATGAGAGACTTCATTTATTACTGCATACAGCATATAATGGGCAACCAATAAATAGCTGCAAATGATGTTACATTAATAGTATATTCTATCTGTATACTTATGATGCATTCATTATCAGATTTTAACTTTATCATTATCCTTTCAGGTAAGCAAGGTAAGAATTTTTCAACCTATATAATGAATAAGAATCTAAAACACAAAGAGGTTTTTCCTTGGTCATAAACCAATAACTAATAAGTGTCAGAGAGGGACTAAATCCAAAACTTCTGATTCCTGGTTAAGTGTTATTTCCATAGCTTACTTAAAATGTGAATACTTCCTGAAGGAGTTACTATAATGGTGAGAATTCAGTTATACTATTGGGATAGAGAGAAGTACTTTTTGACCAAGCTGTTATTTGATGCCTCTGATGTAGCACAGGGCTGGCCCATACTCTGGAAATGAATACTGAGCATTTACAAGAAATAAAATTTCACAATGGGTCTGCTTGGGAACCACTCAAACAGAGCAATGGAGACTACAGGACAGAGAGATTTGGATAAGGACATGTATAAACCAGCACTTAGGGATTTAGAAATCTGATACAGCTGTCTAAAGTGCAAAAACCATGTAGTTCTTAAATCCAGAGTGTTCTGGTTTCAGCCAAATCCATTAATCCTCTCTGCTTCCTGCTTCTTCAGCTCACTTGCAAACCCCTCCCCAAAGTTCTACAATGCAGCTTTATTTCAAAGTGCAAGAAACTCAGATATAAATCCAATATGATACATAAAGCTAGAAAGCAACTACAGGTAATAAAAACAAAGTCTGGCCAAGGTGCTCTCATATGTTCAAATCCAGAAACAAATAGTACAGGATCCCCCTAAGGAATATTGCTCATATCCATATAAATAGTGAACCAAGGCAGAATCTGCTATTCCAGAAGCTGGTGAAAGTAAACCTCTTTTTTCTCTCCTGCAGAATGTCCTGATGCCCTAAGCCCATGTTGATCTTTACCTACCCATCACACATTTTCTACATGCCAAGAGAAGGACTGATAGTAGGGAATTTATAGCAATTACCACAGAGCAAAGACAAAATAATGTCTGTATGATGTCATCTCTTTTTTCTACACAGATAAATTCATAGAATAAATTTCATATTAGCTCTGACTTTGGGGCAATTGACTTCTTATACTGGACCTCAGTTCCCTCGTTTGTAATATGAATGGACTGAGCTAGATGATGACTAAAGCTCTGGATCTAATATTCAATTCAGAGAAATATCAACTGAGAACAAAGCAGGAGCATAAGCAGCACTGGGTCCATATTTACTTTTCTTTCTCTAGGTCTAAACATTGCTTAGGACCAGAAACTCCCAAACCGACCAATTCTTGGGTAATAGCAAAGGAATATAAGAACATGGACAGTTAAATGTGACAAAAGTATTGAGATTATTAATTCTATGAAAATAATTAATTAGGTAGCATGGGACAGATACTGTACCAAGAATAGGAATACAGATATTTTTGAAAGACAAAAAGTTCTCAAAGGGATAGACAAAAAATAGCTAACATTTACTTTAAGGAAGAATTAAATAACTGAAACAGCATTATAACTACTATGCTGTTGGCAAATTGAAGAATGAGAAATTAATTATTATTTAGAAAGAACAAACTATAAAATTGGAGAAGAAGGTTGCATTTTAGTGAAAATTTGAAAATGATTTCAAGAAGAAATGGGATAATGTTTATAAGACTTAATACTTACACCTGTTAAAAGAAATAACTTGTCTTAAGCAGGAATATTTTTTGAAAAATCCCAATTCAACAAAAGATTCCTCATGATGTCTACAGAAACCTTTGTACTTGATAATGAAACATTAAATGATTCTCAATAAAGTGAGGAAAGAGATAAAATGGATTGTTCACATTACTACTACTTAGTATGTTATTATAAAATCATAGCAATGAATTAAGCTAAGAAAATGATGAATAAATAATAGAGAAGAAGAGAAAAATCTATCAGTTTGCAATGGTATTTAAGTAATGCAAACTTAAATAAAAAGTCTACTATAAAATGGACCAATAGTAGATCCAAATACACTTAGTCAACATCTTTTATAAATACCAGCAATAACCAATTAGAAAATGTAATTGGAAAAAAGGACCATTCATATTGGCAGCAAAGTACAAAAATTGAGAAATACATATAACAAATACATTTTTAAATTGATTTCAGGAAAACTATAAAAATTTACTAAGAATTTCTTGACTGTGAGGAACAGCTTTATACAACAGATCAACCACCCACCAAGAAAATCTAGAAAATTGGGGTAAAATATGTGTGTGTTATTCCATCTGAGCGCTAATAAGGCAAACAGAATTTGAGGGACAAAGATCTTGGAATGAAGGAAAATTCACTGAGGTGAACCTGATATAGTATACTTCTTAGCCCCTGTAGGAATTAGCTAATGGATAATTAAGAGAGAAACTAAAAAATTAAGAGACATTTAAAAATTAAGCAGAAAGTAGCTACTAAGAGATAGATAAGCTGAACAAAACTTTTCCACAGTCTCATGGAGATGGTGAGACAAAAATCAAAGTTAAGGGATTTAAGTAACTCAGATTTAAAACACAAGATTTAGGAAAAAGGAGAAGAGAGAAATTGGATCTGATATTTGGAGCCAAATTTTTCTATGGAGGTAATTCAGACTGTAAAGAATCCGCCTGCAATGCGGGAGACCTGGGTTTGATCCCTGTGTTGGAAAGATTCCCCTAGAGGAGGTAAATACTGATTTCTAAATGGCTGAACTAGAGAATACAAGCAGAAAAGGGATGCTAAAATGATGACAAGCAAAGCAGAGTTTCAAGTAGTTTCTTGGAGTTTGAGGTCTAAGAAGGTGAAGAGTTCCTGATAAAACCCCCAAATTTCAGCTAGAATTCTGAAGAACTACACAAAGAATAGGGGTGAGTCACAAACATAAAAATCCTTAGCAAAATGAACAAAGAAGTCAACAAACAACCAGTTAAAACACACAAAAAACCTCATTCTTGAAGTATCATTCTTGAAGTATCTCTGATCAGATTAAACTGATCTGCTTCCACTTTAATCCTCTACCAGAAAGTAAATACTACAGTAAATACTCTCTAAAAAATGTAACAGAGAATTTCTGTGACCAGACAAAAATAGATTAGTTTCTCCCAAGTCATTACAATTAAAACACTAAACATTAACACAACAGAAAACCACTGGAGAGCACTGAAAGTTGGAAAGAAAAAGGCAGACTGCCTAGGGACTTTGGGACTTATGGACCAACATGGCAGTGAGTTCCTGCATTTTCTTTTTATGTCCCAATTATTCCAAACTAGGCACCAGGAAAGCCTGCAACCAAGAACAACCAACAGTAGACAAAAGATGCCCCACCCCACAAGCCTGCTCTCTCTAGACAAGGAACTAGAAAAGGGACAGCTTAACAACACAGAAAACTTACTGACAATACCTGCCCCACCCTAGCCAAGCTCTACAAACACTCCACCACCAGCAGTACTGGCCAGGGGAAACCAAGTAAAAAGTTGGAACTCCCATCCAGTCTGATACGATGATCTGCTTTGCTAGGGTCAGGGCATCAGCAGTAGCTAATTGAGGAGTCTGGACTCCAATCCAGCGAAGTCAGGAGAGCCAGAACATTAATCTTTCAATTCTCAGTGTTTAAGTAAATTTCTGTGAAATTACTAGCTGACTAGCTAAGAAAACAGAAGCTTCAGTGACCATAAGGAAAAAGAATACAGTCTTTTGAAAACTGTTTACAAGAGCCACTAAATAAAACACCATAATCCCACAAAAAACAAGAAGAACAAATCCTGGGGAGGGGGAAGAATGTGATCTTCAGAGTCAACAAATTATAATATTCAAAATGTTCACTTTACCAAAAAAAAAAAAAAACCTACAAGGAATATAAAGATACAAGAAAGTATGACTCAGTCACAGGAAAACAGGAAATTAATAGAAACTATCCTTGACAAGGCCTAAACATTGGACTTACTAGACAGAGACTTCAAATCAACTGATAAAAAAAAAAACAAAGAAAATCAGGAAAACAATGTGTCACCAAATAGAGAAATATCAATAAGAAATAGAAAATATGAACTATTAAGTTGAAAAATATAACAACTGTATTGAAAAATTCACTAGAGAGGTTCAACATGAGATTTGAGCAGCAAAAAAGTGAATCATCAAACTTGAAGACGTTCAAATAAATTTTTCTAGTCTGAAAAGAAAAAAGAGAAAATTGAAGAAAATTGAACACAGTCATGCTGGAATAACTGGATATCCATATAGAAAAGAAGGAAGTTGCATCCTTTACACTCATAATATACAACAATTAAACCAAAGTGGATTAAAGACCTAAATAAAAGAACTAAAACTATAAACTCTTTTAGGAAACAGCAAACTAAAATGCACAGGAATGGGTGAATTTAACTCAGATGACCATTATATCTACTACTGCGGGCAAGAATCCCTTAGAAGAAATGGAGTAGCCATCATAGTCAACAAGAGTCCACAATGAATGGACTCAAGAGTCTCAAAAATGACAGAATGATCTCTATTTGTTTCCAAGGCAAACCATTCAATATCACGGAATGGTGATACCTATTGGTATCATAGGTATCCAAGTCTATGCACCGACCAGTAATGCTGAAGAAGCTGAAGTTGGATGGTTCTATGAAGACCTACAAGACCTTCTAGAACTAACACCCAAAAAAGATTTACTTTTCATTAGAGGGGACTGAAATGCAAAAGTAGGAAGTCAAGAAACACCCGGAGTAACAGGCAAATTTGGCCTTGGAGTACAAGAATGAAGCAGGGCAAAGGCTAGTAGAGTTTTACCAAGAGACTGCACTGGTCATAGAAAACACCCTCTTCCAACAACATAAGAGAAAACTCTACACATGGATATCACTAAATGGCCAATACTGAAATCAGATTGATTATATTCTTTGCAGCCAAAGATGGAGAAGCTCTATACAGTCAGCAAAAACAAGACTGGGGGCTGACTGTGGCTCAGATCGTGAACTCCTTATTGCCAAATTCAGACTTAAATTGAAGAAAGTAGGGAAAACCACTAGATCATTCAGGTATGACCTAAATTAAATCCCTTATGATTATACAGTGGAAGTAACAAATAGATTCAAGGGATTAGATCTGATAGACAGAGTGCCTGATGAACTATGGACGGAGGTTCATGATATTGTACAGGAGACAGGGATCAAGATCATCCCGAAGAAAAAGATGCAAAAAAGCAAAATGACTGTCTAAGGAGGCCTTATAAATAGCTGTGAAAAGAAGAGAAGCGAAAGGCAAAGGAGAAAAGGAAATATATACCCATCTGAATGCAGAGTTCCAAAGAATAACAAGGAGAGATAAGAAAGCCTTCCTCAGTGGTCAGTGCAAAGAAATAGAGGAAAAAAATAAAATGGGAAAGTCTAGAGATCTCTTCAAGAAAATTGGAGATACCAAGGGAACATTTCACGCAAAGATGGGCTCAATAAAGGACAGAAATGGTATGGACCTAACAGAAGCAGAAGATATTAAGAAGAGGTGGCAAGAATACATAGAACTATACAAAAAAGATCTTCATGATGCAGATAAACATGATGGTATGATCACTTACCTAGAGCCAGACATCCTGGAATGTGAAGTCAAGTGGGCCTTAGGAAGCATCACTGTGAACAAAGCTAGTGGAGGTGATGGAATTGCAGTTGAGCTATTTCAAATCCTAAAAGATGATGCTGTGAAAGTGCTGCCAGCAAATCTGGAAAACTCAGCAGTGGCCACAGGACTGGATAAGGTCAATTTTCATTCCAATCCCAAGGAAAGGCAATCCCAAAGAATTCTCAAACTACCACACAGTTGTACTCATCTCACACGCTAGTAATGATCAAAATTCTCCAATGCAGACTTCAACAGTACATGAACTGCGAACTTCCAGATGTTCAAGCTGGTTTTAGAAAAGGCATAGGGACCAGAGATCAAATTGCCAACATCTGCTGGATCATCGAAAAAGCAAGAGAGTACCATAAAAACATCTATTTCTGCTTTATTGACTATGCCAAAGTCCTTGACTGTGCGGATCACCACAAACTGTGGAAAATTCTGAAAGAGATGGTAAAACCAGACCACCTGACCTGCCTCTTGAGAAATCTGTATGCAGGTCAGGAAGCAACAGTTAGAACTGGACATGGAACACCAGAATGGTTCCAAATAGGGAAAGGAGTATGGCAAGGCTGTATAATGTCACCTTGCTTATTTAACTTATATGCAGAGTACATCATGAGAAATGCTGAGTTGGAATCAAGATTGCCGGGAGAAATACCAATAACCTCAGATATGCAGATGACACCACCCTTATGGCAGAAAGTGAAGAAGAACTAAAGAGCCTCTTGATGAAAGTGAAAGAGGCAAGTGAAAAAGTTGGCTTAAAGCTCAACATTCAGAAAACTAAGATCATGGCATCTGGTCCCATCACTTCATGGCAAAGAGATGGGGGAACAGTGGAAACAATGGCTGACTTTATTTTGGGGGGCTCCCAAATCACTGCAGATGGTAACTGCAGCCATGAAATTCAACGATGCTTACTCCTTGGAAGAAAAGTTATGACCAACTTAGACAGCATATTAAAAAGCAGAGACAATACTTTGCCAACAAAGGTCCGTCTAGTCAAGGCTATGGTTTTCCAGTGGTCATGTATGGATGTGAGAGTTGGACCATAAAGAAAGCTGAGCACCAAAGAATTGATGCTCTTGAACTGTGGTGTTGGAGAAGACTCTTGAGAGTCCCTTGGACTGCAAGGAGATCCAACCCTTCCATCCTAAAGGAAATCAGTCCTGAATATTCATTGTAAGTACTGATGTTGAAGCTGAGACTCCAATACTTTGGCCTCCTGATGTGAAGAACTGACTCATTTGAAGAACCCTGATGCTGGGAAAGATTGAAGGCAGGAAGAGAAGGGGATAACAGAAAATGAGATGTTTGGATGGCATCACCTACTCAATGGACATGAGTTTGAGTATACTCCGGGAGTTGGTGATGGATAGGGAGGCCTGACATGCTGCAGTCCATGGGATCACAAAGAGCCAGGCACAACTGAGTGACTGAACTGGCTGAAAACTATAAAAACCTTAGAAGAAAAAATAGTGGTAACTCTTCACAAACATAGATTAGTGATTTTTTCTTTGAAACACAAAAAGCATAGGAAACAAAAGGAAAAATAGATAAAGTAGACTCCATCAACATTAAAACCATTTATTCATCAAACGACACAGTCAATGAAAAGACAGTCTACAAACGAGAGAAAATATCTGCTAATAATATATCTGATAATGATCTAGTATCTTCAAAATATAAAAAGCTGTCTTACAACTTAATAACAAAGAAAAGCCATCCAATTAAAAGATGGTTAAAATGTGTATTTTATGGAATGTAAACTATATTTCATCGAACAGTTTTATGCTGTTAAAAAAATCACATAAAGTTTCCTGCTTTCTATCATTTTTTTTAAATGAGCAAAGGAATATAATAGCCATTTCTCCAAAGAAGATATACAAATGACCAAACAACACAGAAAAACAGTCATTAGGGAAATGCAAATCAAAACCATATGATAATATCTCTTACCCACCCACTAAGATGTCTATAAGTAAAAAAAAAAAAAGAAAATAACAATTGCTTGTATGGATTGTGAGGAAATTGGAACTCTCATATACTTTTGGTGGGAATGCAAAAAGATTCAGCTGCTGTAGAAAACAGTAAGCAAAAAATTAGTATAGACTCAGCAATTACAGTCCTGGGAAACTGGAAGAATTCAAAACCAGGGTTTAAATAAAAAACTGTACATGAATTGTCACAGCAGCAGTATTCACAAAATACAAAAGAGGAAAACAAACCAAATATATATAAATCGATGAATAGGTAAATAAAATGAAGCTTTGTCATACAAGGAAATTGCCATATATGTAAATAAAATAGTGATACATGCTACAGTATGGGTGAATCTTTACAACGTCATGCTAAGTGAAAGGAAACTGACACAAATGCTACATTCTGTACGATTTCATTGATATGAAATATCAGGAATAGGTAAATCCATAGGCACAGGAAGTAGATTAGCAGATGTTAGGAGCCTGGGAAAAGGGAGATTACAAGCACTAGGTATGCGCTTTCCTACTGAGATGACATAATATACTGGACCTAGATAGTGTGACGGTTGTACAACAATGTGAATGTACTAAATGTCACTGAAGTATACACTTTAAGATGGCAATAAATAGATAAATGAGTCTAAGAGACCTGTGGGACATTTGCATAATAGATGTCCCAGAGAAAAAGGAGAGACAGCAAGGAGCAGAAAGAACATTTAAAGACATAATGGCCCAAATCTCCCCAAATATGAAGAAAGACATTAATCTATACATCCAGGAACCTCAACAAATGCCAAGCTGGTCAAATTCAAAGCAATCCACACCAAAACACATTGTAATCAAATTGCTGAAAGACAAAAAGAGGATCTTGAAAGCAACAAAAGAGAAGTGATTCATCTCATGTAAAGGATCCTCAATAAGACCATCAGCTGATTTTTCATTAAAAAAAAAAAAAAAACCTTGAAAAAAGAAATCCTAGACAAATGGCTTCACTAGAGAATTTACCAAATATTTAAAGAAGATATGGCACAAATTTGACAAATTCTCTTCTAGAATTAGAAGAGGAGGGAAAGTAACAAACTCATTTCATGAGAGCAGAATTGTCCTAATTACAAAATCAAACAAAGGACAAAGGTAGTACAAATGAACTAACAAATGAGGAAGGGAAGGAGGGAGGAAGGAAGAAAACTACAGGTTGATACCATTCATGAATACAGAATAAGATTTATTCCAGTTATACAAAGTTGGTTTATTTAAATATCAGTCAATTTAATCCACCATAATGACATGCTAAAGAAGCAAAAGCATATGATCATATCAACTGACACAGAAAAAGAATTTTACAAAATCCAACACCCATTTGTGATTTTAAAAATAGTTGCAATGCTAGAAACTTTATACACTACCAAAAAGTACAGAAAACAAAACTAAAAAACAATTCTAGTTGAAACATAAAATAGTTTAAGCACTATGGAAAACTGTTGGGTAGTTTCAGAAAACTGTTGGGGAGTTTCTTTAAAAAGTAAACATGCACATACCATAAAAATATCAATCACAGCTCCTAAATTTTTATGTACACACAAAACCCTGCATTTTGTAGTTGACAGCATCTTTTTACATCATAGCCCCAAACTAGAGACAACACAAAAGTCTTTCAATTGGTGAACGCTAAACAAATTCTGGTACATCCATACTACAGAATACTACTCAGCAATAGAAAGTCGCACTATTGATCATGTAATGACTTGGGTGGATCTCACATGTATCATATGTAGTAAAAATGCCAGTCTTTCACCAAAGAAAATATATAGATGATAAATAAGTACATGGAAAGATTCTCAATATCATATTATCATTAGAAAGTTGAAGACTAAGATAATAAAATACCACTACCATCTGTTAACATGGCTAAAATTCAAATTGTTGACAACACCAAATACTGAAAAGGATGTGGAACAAAGGGAACACACACTCATTCTGATGGGAATGCAAAATGGTACAGCCACTTGGAAGATGGTCTGATAGGCACATACAAAGCTAAACATAGTCTTACCATATGATCTGACACTTATGCTCCATGGTATTCATCCATATGAGTTGAAAATGTATGTAGACACAAAAACACATACATGAATATTGACAGGGACTTTACTCATAGTTGCTAAAAATTGAAAGCAACCAAGATTTCTATCAACAAGTGAGTGGATAAACAAATAATGGTACATCCATACAATGTAACATTATTCAGTGAAAAGAAATGAGTTATCACGCCATGGAGGAATTATAAATGCATATTGCAAAGTAAAATAAGCCAGTCTGAAAAAAGCTACATACTGTATGATTCCAATTACATGATATTCTTGAAAAGGCAAAAATATAAAGACTAAAAAGATCATTGGTTGCTAGTGATTTAGGGAGGAGAAAGGGAGAGATGAATAGGTGAAATGCAGAGAGTTTTTAGTGAAGTGAAATTACTCTGCATGATTCTTTAATGGTGAGTACATGACATTATACATTTGTCAAAACTCACAGAACTGTAGAAAACAAAGAGTGAACCCAAATGCAAACTATGGGCTTTAGTTAATAATAATGTATCAAGGGTTCCCTGGTAACTAAGTGATAAAGAATCTGCCTGCCAATGCAGGAGACAGGGGTTGTTCGACCCCTGATCTGGGAAGATCTCATATGCTGTGGGGCAACTAAGCCTGTGTGCCGTAGCTAGTAAGCCTGGGCTCTAGAGCCCAGGCGCCGCAACTACTGAAGCCCACTGCCCTGGAGTCTGTGCTAAACAACAAGAGAGGCCACCACAGTGAGAAACCTGTACACCACAAGAGACTAACCCCCACTTGCAACAATTAGAGAAAAGCCCGCAGAGCAACAAAGACCCCAGCACAGTCCAACACATGTAAATCCATGGCTGATTCATGTCAATGTATGGCAAAAACCACTACAGTATTGTAAAGTAATTAGCCTCCAACTAATAAAAATAAATGAAAAAAACAAACAAAAAATAAATAATAAAATTAAAAAAAATAATGTATCAATATTCATTTATCAATTGCAAGAAATGTACCACACTAATCTGTTAATGATAGGGGAAATCGGTAGGGGATGGGGAAAGGGTACAAAGAAACTCCTTGTACTTTCTGCTCAATTTTCCTGTAAACGTAAAACTTCACTAAAAAATAAAGTCTGTTTTCAAAAAGCCAATCCCCAAAAGGTTACATGGTCAACAAACACATTTTTCTATTTTCAAACTGACAAAACTATAAAGATAGAGAGATGAGTGATTTCTAGGGAAAAACAAAGCGGTCAGAAATAGTGGGTGCTATAAGAAAGAGGCAACATGAAGGAGTTTGTGGTGACTGAACAATTCTGTATCTTGACTGTGGTGGTGGTGGTTATACAAATTTACACATGGGATTAAACTGCACAAAACTACACAAATGCATACACTCATGCACACACACAAAAATATGCTTATATGATTACAGTACAATAATGTTCATGAAGTCTGTGGTCTAGTTAATATTGTACTGTAATCATACCAGAACTCCTACTTGTGGAAGCTATATAAAGGGTTCACAGGGCTCTATATACTATTTTTGCATCTTCCCATGAGTTGATTATTATTTAAAATAAAAAGTTTTTTAAAAGATAGCATCAATCAAAGCCTTTTCCATTTTCACTTAATATGCCCAGCATGCAAACAAAAAATTATCACGAATGAGATGAACTAAAATTCACAAAGAAAACACAAACTAAAAAATGTCCCAGATGCAATCCACATACTGGACATGCCAGCACAGACTATAAAATAATAATGATTAACCTAAGAAAATAGATACAATGGAAAATATCACACAATAGAACAGATATTCTAGAACTTAAAAAAGTAATAACTGGATTTTAGGAAGTAGTAACTATAACTGATACTTTAGGCCATCAGGAATCAATAAAGATATATGTAAGAGTCTAAAGAAATGATTAACAAACTTAAATTATTTAACCTAAGCTATAAAAATATATTGAGAGAGTCAATTCCTAGGCAGGTTGATAGTCTGGAGGTCCCCAAGGGGACAGGGGTCTGGGGTTCTCCAGGAGGGGAAAGGGGTCTGGAATTCTCAAGGAGGAGGAAAGGACAAGCTTTTTTTCCCTCTACATTCCTTAGGATTCCAGAACAATAATGTATCCTGCTTGAGGACAGTTTCTGGAAAAAAAAACAAACAAAAAACTTCTGGCTAATCCTGTTATCTTAAAATGTAAATTATGGGAGTGGGTGAAATAAAGTCTTTATAACCTTCAGATATTCTTTTGATTCACTGCAATAAGTAATTAAAAAGTATATAACACCATTGCTAACACTAGTGAGGGGGTACTCTTTCTGCCCCCTTCTGATGTCTATCTCAGAAGCTTTCTCTATCCTTTTTATACTTTAATAAAACTCTATTACACAAAAACTTTGAGCGATCAAGCCTCATCTCTGGCCCCAGATTGAATCGTTCTCCTCTGGAGGCCAAGAATCCCAGCATCTTCTGTGGTTCAGCAACAACCGTTCAATATCGTACAACAAAAGGAATATAGTCAATATTTATAATAACTATAAATGGAGTATAACCTTTAAAAATTATGAATCACTGTATCTGACAACTCTAAATTATATAGCATTATATGAGAAATCTGTGCAGGTCAAGAAGCAACAGTTAGAACCAGACATGGAACAACAGACTGGTTCCAAATCGGGAAAGGAGTATGTCAAGGCTGTATACTGTCACCCTGTTTATTTAACTTATATGCAGAGTACATCATGAGAAATGCTGGGCTGGATGAAGCTCAAGCTGGAATCAAGATTGCCAGGAGAAATATCAATAACCTCAGATATGCATATGATACCAGCCTTACAGCAGAAAGCAAAGAAAAACCAAAGAGTCTCTTGATGAGAGTGAAAGAAGAGAGTGAAAAAGTTGGCTTAAAACTCAACATTCAGAAAACTAAGATCATGGCATCTGGCCCCATCACTTCATGGCAAAGAGATGGGGGAACTATAGAAACAGTGAGAGACTTTATTTTGGGGGGCTCCAAAATCACTGCAGATGGTGACTGCAGCCATGAAATTAAAAGATGCTTGCTCCTTGAAAGAAAAGCTATGACCAACCTAGATAGCATATTAAAAAGGAGAGACACTACCTTGCCAACAAAGGTCTGTCTAGTCAAAGCTATGGCTTTTCCAGTCATTATGTACGGATGTGAGAGTTGGACTATAAAGAAAGCTGAGCGCTGAAGAATTGATTCTTTCGAACTGTGGTTCTGGAGAAGACTCTTGAGAGTCCCTTAGACTGCAAGGAGATCCAACCAGTCCATTCTAAAGGAAATCAGTCCTGAATATTCACTGGAAGGACTGATGCTGAAGCTGAAACTCCAATACTTTGGCCACCTCATGCAAAGAACTGACTCATTGGGAAAGTCCCTGATGCTGGGAAAGATTGAAGGCAGGAGGAGAAGAGGATGACAGAGGATGAGATGGTTGCATGGCATCACCAACTCGATGGACATGAGTTTGAGCAAGCTCCAGGAGTTGGTGATGGACAGGGAGGCCTGGCATGCTACAGTCCATGGGGTCGCAAAGAGTCGGAGATGACTGAGCGACTGAACCGAACTATCAACTATACTTCAATTAAAAGATAATAGTAAGCCCCCCGACATTTTCCTTGGCCAGCCACAGTGTCTTGCTTTCCATTACATATCCCCTCAAGCACCAACACATTTTCTGGTGATACCCAAGAAACCTATATCCCAGATTTCTGCAGTATATGATGATGATAAAAGTCTTCTTGGGCATTTGATGATTGTTGGCAAGAAATGTGCTGCTGATATGGGCCTGAAGAAGGGCTCTCAAATGGTGGTGAATGAAGGTTCAGATTGGGGGGTGCAGTCTGTCTATCACGTTCATCTCCATGTTCTTGGAGGTCAGCAGATGAACTTGCCTCCTGGTTAAGCATGCTGTAGGGATAAATTTGCCTTCTCTATGCAGTGATAAGGTTCATAAGTTCAAATATGCTACACAATATTTTTTTTGCCTGTGTAGGGAGATATTCAAAAATAATTTAAAAATCCTGTACATAGTAAAAGAAATTGCTGCATGGTCTGAAAAAAAAAAAGATAATAAAATTTTTAACACTATATGTGAGACAGCAAAAGAGACACCAATGTATAGAACAGTCTTTTGGAGTCTGTGGGAGAAGGCGAGTGTGGGATGATTTGAGAGAATAGCATTGAAACGTGTATATTATCATATATGAAACAGATCGCCAGTCCAGGTTTGATGCATCAGACAGGGTGCTCAGGGCTGGTGCACTGGGATGACCCAAAGGGATGGGATGGGGAGGGAGGTGGGAGGGGGGCTCAGGATGGGGAACACATGTACACCCATGGCTGATTCATGTCAATGTATGGTAAAATCACTACAATATTGTAAAGTAATTAGCCTCCAATTAAAATAAATAAATTTGAAAAAAATATTAAAAATACAAAGAAATGTAATATATATAGATACAATGGAATATTCAGCTCAGTCGCTCAGTCGTGTGGCTGACACTTTGAGACCCCAAAGAGTCTCAAAGCACTCTATGGACTACAGCACGCCAGGCTTCCCTCTCCATCACCAACCCCTGGAGGTTACTCAAACTCACGTCCATCGAGTCGGTGATGCCATCCAACCATCTCGTCCTCTGTCGTCCCCTTCTCTTCCTGCCTTCAGTCATTCCCAGCGTCAGTGTCTTTTCCAGTGAGTCAGTTCTTTGCATCAGGTAGCCAAATTATTGGAGCTTCAGCTTTAGCAACAGTCCTTCCAATGAATATTCAGGACTGATTTCCTTCAGGGTGGACTGGTTTGATCTCTTTGCAGTCCAAGGGACTCTCAATAGTCTTCTCCAACACTACAGTTCAAAAGCATCAGTTCTTCGGCACTCAGCTTCCTTTATAGTCCAATTCTCACACCCATACATGACTACTGGAAAAAACCATAGCTTAGACTAGACGAATCTTTGTCGGCAAAGTAATGTCTCTGCTTTTTAATATGCTGTTGAGGTTGGTCATAGCTTTTCTTCAGTGGAATATTATTCAGCCATAAAAAGAAGGAACTGTTGCCATATGCAACGACAAGGATGGACCTTGAGGGCTTTATGCTAAGTGAAATAATCATGAAAAGAAAAATACCATATGATTTCACTTATACATAGAATCTAAAAAAACAAGCAAACAAGCTCATAGATACAGAGAACAGATTGGGGACTTCTAGCAGCAGAGGTTGGGGGTAGGCAAAATGGTTGAAGGTAGTCAAAAGTTACAAACTTCTGGTTAAAAAATAAGTAAGTCACAAGGGTGTAATGTACAGCATGGTGACTATAGTTAGTAATGCTGTATTGCATGTTTGAATTTTGCTGAGAGAGTAAATCTTAAAAGATCTCATCACAATAATAAAATACCTGTAACTATGTGTTGATGAATGTTAACTAGATTTATTGTAGTGATCGTTTTGCAATATACACAAATGTTGAATCATTATGTTGTACACCTTAAACTAATATAATGTTGTGTGTCAATTACACCTCAATTTAAAAAAAAAGATAAAATGAAAACAAAGACTGCTAGCAAGACTGATGAATAATGAAGAAGAGAAAACAAATGTCCAATGTTAGGAATGAAAAGGTGCATGTCAATAAAGATACAAAAGAAACCAAAAATAGGAGAGGATGTTATTTTTTAAAGACTTTATGTAAATAAATGTGAAAATTTAGAGGAATGGACAATTCATTAAAATATAACATGAAATTTATTAAAATTAGACAAATGTATGAATTATTTGAAAAAGGTTTTCCAAAAAATTTAAGACATCCAAAAGGTATAAACAGCATACGAAACCATGATCAAGCTCATAAGGTATTAAGAAATGCAAATTAAAACTACTAAAAGTCTCTAAAATGTGCATATTATGATGGCTAAAATTTAAAAGCTTAACAGTACTAAGTGATGGAAAGAATGGAGAGTCACAGGAACCCCTATACACTGCTGGTAGACATGTAAATTGTTGCAAAAATTTTGTTAAATTCCTTGGCAGTTTCCAATAAGTTGAATGTAGGCATACTCTATGACCCAGCAATCCTATTCCTAGTTATACAAACAATAGAAGTGCAGACATATGTTCACCAACAAATTGTAAGTGAATATCTTACTAAACATTCATCATACTATAAAATTAGACACAATAAAAATTCCATCATCAACAGTAGAATGGATATATATATTGTGGTTTATAGAATGGAAGAACGGATTACTAAATAGCACTGAAAATTAATGAACTATAGCTAGTATAACAACATAAATGAATCTCAAAAACATTATATTGAGTGCTAAAAGCCATATACAAGACAGTATATATATTATACTGTATTATCCCACTTACTTTGAACTTTGAACAAAGTTCACAAACAGGTGCAACTAATCTGTAGCTTAAAAAAATCAAGATATTAGTTGTCTTTGGGGAGAGGAGTGTGGACAGTGACTTAGAAAAGGCATAAAGGCAAGGTTCAGGATGTTATTATTTTTTAATTTCCTGATCCAGGTGGTGGTTACACAGATTTGTACCTTTGAAAAATATTCATTGAGCAATACACTTATGATTTTATTTTATCCTATATGTACTTCAATAAAAAAGCTTACTTTAAACCAAACAAAATTACTGAAGAGATCTGAATAAATGGCAACATAGAATGTTTCTGGCTGAGGAGAGTTAATTAACTAAAATATACCAATGTTCTCAAGTTTATTCATAATTTGATGAAATCCCAGTAAGTCTCAGCACCATTTTCTTAAAATAAAACTTGTCAAGTTTATTTTAAGGTTTATAAGAAGTTGCTTGCAACTACCTAAAAAACTGTAAGAGGTCATCTGATCTAACAAAGGACAGAATATATTATAAATCTAACAAAATAAAACATTGTAGTATTAGAATATTTTCATGTTGATAGGTTGATGCACAAAAACACTGGTAAAAGGAATTGCCTCCTAGGAGGAAAACTGGGTGGCTGTTTGGGTAAGAATGAGCAGGAGACTTATTTTTCACTGTATACCACTTGTTACTCTTTCAATTATGATCTTTGCATAAGAGTTATTTATTCAAAAAGCAAATTTAAAAAACTTAAATTTAGTACTGAGGTAAAAATAGAAAAAAGAATGACTGTAATTAGATAGAGGGTCCCCCAAACAGATCCATATGTATATACAGGAATTTAGTGTAAGATGAAGGAACAATTTATGACCAATGAGGAAATTATAGACTATTCAATAAACTGCACTGAACTAATTGCTATCCATTTAGAAAAAAGTTCATTGTGCACAATGGAATATTATGCTACTACATGTAATTAACAATTAATGAATGTACTCTTGAGGTGGAGAAGATTTTGCTAAGTAATGCCTAAAACTCATAAGCCATGAAAAGAAAGAGTTTTAAGTACACACTAAAGTTCTCTATAACAAAAAGTCCTCATCTATAAAGTTAGAAATAAATAACAGACTCGGATTTGGAAACAAAATATTAACATTTCTAACACCTAAGGAGCTATTTGAGCCAGAAAGTAAAAGATGTCACAAAATACAAAATTGTGCAAAGGATATGGACAAAAAATTAACAACAGAATATTACAAATGGATAGCAAACATATAAACATATATTCAATCTCAAGAGTAATCAGATAAATACACTCTAAAATAAGATGTTTGCATTTTTAAAACTATAGAAGAAGAATATATTAATTTAAAAGTTCAGTTCAGTCGCTCAGTTGTATCCAACTCCTTGCAACCCCATGGGCTGTTAGCTCTTGTAAGATTCGGGGAAGAAAACAGGATTGCTAAAGACTGTGGTAGGAGCAAAATTTATTTTGTATGTCATTATTTTATTTCTGAATCATGTAACTGAATTCATTTTCTCTGGGTCCCAGCATTTTTCCAGGACCAAATGCTCTTCCATTATTCCTTATCTCAGTGAATGGTACCATCACCCATCCAACTGCAGAATCAGAAACCTAGAACTCATCTTTCATATCTCCCTCTTCAACACATTCTAAGCCTGGCATCACTGACTCAGTGGGCATAAGTTTGCACAAACACCAGGAGACAGCTGAAGGACAGGGAAGCCTAGCGTGCTGCAGACCATGGGGTTGCAAAGAGTTGGCCTCAATGGAGCAACTGAACAACAAAAACCTCTTTCAGAAACATTTGCTTCTCTTCACATGTTCCACCACAACCCTAGTGCAAGCTATCATAAACTCATTCTTGACCACGGCTACAGCCTCATTTCACACAAGAAATGTTTGCTAAGCATCTACCTTGAATCTGATCATAATATCTAGTTTATTGCAATCTACTTTTGTCTCCTTCTCATCCATTCTACACACTGTAGCCAAGTTTAGCATTTCAAAATCTCATTTTGTCAGTAGCTCTCTCACCACTTTAAATACTTCAACAACTTCAGAGTAATCTTAAGGAAATTCAAAATTTTTAACCAAGGCACAGATTAACTGCATGGTCAGGTCCAAACTACTTTCTCAGCCCTATATTTACATCAGGCTCACATCTACCAATCTCAAAACATGAGGCCCCACAATGCATCATGCTGTCTCTCTGGCATAGACATCATATTCCCATAAACTCAATACCCATTTTCCTAGCAAACTGTTAAAAAAATCAGAACAAATGGAAGACATTCTATAATAATGTGTATTTATAATCAAATATAATAATTATTTTAAATATAAACTGATTAAATGTTCTGATTAAAGGCAAATATTATCATACTGAATATACAAAAACTTTGTTACATACAAGATATACATCTAAAATATAAGGATGCATAAAAGTCGAAAATAAAAGAATGAAAAAAGATACACCAAACAAAATTAATCAAAGGAAAGCTGGTATGGCTAAATCAATATCAGACAAAATAGACATTAAGGCAAAAATCATAACCAGCAATAAAGAGACACTTCAGAATGATAAAAGATTCTATTCACCAGAAAGATATAACAATTCTAAATCTGTATGCAACAGTATTGCATCAAAAGATATGAAGTAAGATACCTGATGAAGAAAAGCTACACAAAACCACAATGAGAAACAGACAAATACAAGATCTTACTGGGATATTTTAATACATCTTTCTCAGTAACTGATGGAATGGAAGAAAAAAACCATCAGTAAGGATACACCACATCTAAATAACATTAACAAATTGAACCTAACTGACATATGTGGAACACTATACTCAACAACTGCAGAATATATATTCTTTTCATAAACACATGGAACATTTGCATACACTGAACGTATTTTAGGCCAGAGGTCAGCAAACTCTCTGTAAAGGGTTTGATAATAAATACTTTAGGCTTGGTGAGCTTCATGAGATCATCATTGCATATTTTTCTTTTAAACCACCTTGTAAATATGTAAAAAGCATTTTTAGATTGAGGATCACACAAAAATAGTCTAATAAGCAATTCTTGGCATGTGGACCATAATTTCCTGACCTCTTCACCAAGAAGCAACTCTCAACAAGTTTCAAGGAATTGAAAATTCTATAGAGTATGCTCTCTGCCCACAGTGTAACTAAGCAAGAAATAAATAATTAAATGACAATTAGGAAACCTCCATCATTCAAAAATTAAGAAATACCCTTAATTTTAGATTTTGGAGGAAATGGGTGATAGAAGAAAACTTTGGGAGATATAACATGTTCATTATATTTATTATTGTTTATTATCTTAATCATGGGTATATAAGTATTCTGAAACATACCAAATTGTACATATGTAGTTTATTATATACCAATTTAGCTTCAATAAAGCTGTTAAAAATGGGGTGGGGGAAGAAATACATTTTCAAATAACCCTGGTTCTATGGAAAAATCACATTAAAAATTAGACAATATTTCAAACTGAATAATACTGAAAATAATACATACAAAAACTTGTGGACTACAGCTAAAGTTATGCTTAGAGGAACATTTGTGACCCTAAAAGCATACATCAACAATGAAGGAAAGTTGGAAATCACTGTGCTAAGCATCATCTTACTAAGCTAAAACAAGAAAAGCCAATTAAACCCAAAGAAAGCAGAAGACATTAAATTAGAAAGGCCAGAAATAAGTGAAATAGAAAACAATATACAATCAAGGGGATCAACAAAACCAAACATTGTTTCTTTGAAAAAAATAAGAAAGTTGTTAAACCTCTAGAAGGACCAATGAAGAAAAAACAGAAAGCATAAATAACATGTGAAATTTAAAAAGGATATAAGCTACAGGTCCTACAGATGTTGAAAATATCATTAAAATACTACAAAAATTTTATTTTGTTAATTTGAAAATATAATTAAATGGTACAAATTTCTAGCAAGGTTCAAGTTATCAAAATGGATTCAAATAAAAATCAAAAATCAGAACAGTACACAATGTTAAAGAAATTGATCCTATAACTTAAAACCCTTTCAAGGATGTCATCAAGATGGCAAAGTAGGAAAGACCAGGCTCAGTCTCTCCACAAAGTTTGATCACATGCAGAAAAACTGCGTCACTATCTTATACCACTTACAAAAATTAATTCAAAATGGATTAAGGATTTAAATATAAGGTTTGAAACTGATAAACTCCTAGAAAAAAAATAAAGGTTAAAACCTTATTGACATTGGTCTTGGCAATGATTTTTTTTTGAAATGTCACCAAAACCACAAAGCAACAAAAGCAAAAATGAAAAAGTGGGGTTCCACCAAACTAAAAGGCTTATGCACATGAAAAGGAATATTCAACAAAATAAAAAGGTAAATTGCACAATGGCAGAAATTATTTACAAATAATGTATCTGACATGGAATTAATGTCCAAAATATATAAGGAACCCATACAACTCAATAGCAAAAAAATCAAATTAAAAAATAGACAGAGGACTTCAATAGACATTTCTCCAAAGAAAATACACAAATGGCCAAAAGGTAAATGAAGAGATGGTCAGCATCACTAATCATTAAGAAAATGCAAATCAAAACCACAAGATTATCACCTCACATCTGTTAGTATATCAAAAAACACAAGAGAGATAAATGTTGGCATGGATGTGGAGAAAAGTGAAAATTTGTGCACTGTTGGTGGGAATGTAAACTGTTTTACCACTATGGAAGATAGTATGGAGGTTCCTCAAAAAATTAAAAATAGAACTACCATATGATCCAGCAATCTAATTTCTACATATATCCAATGGAAATAAAATTACTCTTGAAGAGACACCTGCACTCCCACGTTCATTTGCAGCATTGGTCACAATAGTCAAAACATGGAAACTACCTAAGTTTCCATCGACAGATGAATGGATAAAGAATATATGGTATATGTGTGTAAAATAGGATATTATTCAGCCTAAAAATGAAGGAAATTCTGCCATTTGTGACAACATGAGTGGACCTTGAGGACATCATGCTAAGTAAAATAAGTCAGACAGAGAAAGAAAAATGCTATATGATAAGATTTATGGATGACTTCGTTTGACTCAGTGGTAAAGAATCCACCTGCAAATGCAGGAGACAAGGGCTTGATCCCTGGGTCGGGAATATATCCTGGAGTAGGAAATGGCAACCCACTCCAGTATTCTTGCCTAGATAAGTCCATGAACAGAAGAGCCTGGCGGGCTACAGTCTATGGGGTTGCAAAAGAGTCGGACACGACTGAGTACACACACACACGATTTATATGTGTAATCTAAATCATTGCACTAAGAGAAACAGAGAGTAGAATGGTGTTTGGCTGGAACTTAAGGAAGAGGAACTGAGGAGATGTTTGTCAAAGGGTAAAGATTCAGTTATAGAAAGTTTGGGGATCTAAGGTACAGCATGGTGTCTATAGTTAACAATACTGTATTGTACAATTGAAAGTTGCTTTGAAAGGAGAGCTTTAAAGTTCTCACCATAATAATAACAAAACATACAAAATGGTAATTTTGTGAGGTGAAGGATATGTTAATGAATATTACGTTGGCAACCATTTCACAATATATTCATGTATAAAACCACTGCATCGTGCACTTTAAATTATGTTAATTATATCTCAGTTAAAAAAAATTAAAAAGTTATACAATGGAGGCAAAAATATACCATGAAGAAAAGACAGTGTCTTCAATAAGTGGTGCTGGGAAAATTGAACAGGATGTAAAAGAATGAAATTAGAACATTCTGTAATGCAAAAACAAACTCAAAATGGATTAAAGACCTAAATGTAAGACCAGATACTATAAAACTCTTACAGGAAAACATAGGCAGAACATTTTGACATAAATCACTGCAATATATTTTTGGATTCACATCCTAGAGTAATGGAAATAAAAACAAAAATAAACAAATGGGACCTAATTAAACTTAAAAACTTTTGCACAGCAAAGGAAAACAACCTACTGAATGGGAGAAAATATTTGCAAATGATGTAACCAACAAGGGATTAATCTCCAAAATATACTAGCAGCTCATTAAAATAAAAAACAAAACAAAAAACACAATCAAAAAATGGGCAGAAGACCTAAAGAGACATTCCTGCAGATAACCAAAAGGCACATGAAAAGATGCTCAATATTACTAATTAATAAAGACATGCAAATCAAAACTATTATGAGGTGTCAACTCACACCAGTCAGAATGGCCATTACCAAAAAGTCTACAAATTATAAATGATGGAGAGGGTGTGGATAAGGGATTCTTCCTACCCTGTTGGTGGGAATGTAAATTGGTGCTGCCTACTATGGAGAACAGTATGGAGGTTCCACAAAAAACTAAAAACAGAGCTACCATACAATCGTGCAATCTCACTCCTAGGCATATATCTGAAGAAAATCATAATTTGAAAAGATACATGTACCCCAATGTTCACTGCAGCACTATTTACAACAGTCAAGACATGGAAGCAACCCTAAGTGTCCATCAACAGATGAATGGATAAGTGAGAAGATATTACTCAGCCATAAAAGAGGATGAAATAATACCATTTGTAGCCACATGGATAGACCTAGAGATTATCATAGTAAATGAAATCAGTCAGAGACAGAGAAAGATAAATATCATATGATTTCACTTATATGTGGAATCTAAAAAAAAAAAAGTTCAAATGAAGTTATTTACAAAATAGACTCACAAACAGAAAACAAACTTACGGTTACCAAGGGGGAAAGGTGGGGGGAGGGATAAATTGGGAGATTGGGATTGACATATATACACTACTATATATAAAATGGGTAACTAATAAAGACTTACTGTATAGCACTGGGAACTATACTCAATATTTTATAATAATCTATGTGGGAAAAGAATCTGAGATAGAGAAACATAGATATGTAACTGAATCACTTTGCTGTACACTGAAAACTAACACATTATAAATCAACTATACTTCAAAATATAAATTTTTTAAAAAGTAAGGCATTGATGACTTCACTATCACTTTCTACCAAACACTGAACAAAGATATAACATCATCCTTATACAACCGAATCCACAGAATGAAATTGTATTCTGAGATCAAAATTTCCTTCACACCAAAATTTGACCAGAACATAAAAAGGCTTTACAGGCCTACATCTCTAACGAACATGCATGTAAAATATTTAAACAAAACATTACTTAACCAAATCCAACAGTATATGAAAAGAATAATATGTTGTAACTATGTTGGATTTCTTTCAAGAATGCAAGCTTTAATATTTGAAAAATCAATATAATTCAAACTAATAATGTTAAAGAGAAAATTCATATTATCATTTCAATTGGTGAGTTTTATCAAATGCTTTTCATGCAATAGCCAGTTCTAATTAAAACTGTTAGCAAACTAGAAATGGAAAGAAACTTCTTTAATCTGATAAATCAACAAAAATTTACAGCAAATATCACACTTAATGGCAAAATGTCAAAGGCTTTTCCCTGAAGCATCCCCAGACTCAATGAATACTAACATACAAATGCTTTGCCAATGTAATTTTAATCTTGTCACATCTCCACAAATACATTGCATTATCCCCAATTTATACATTAGAAACTGAGACTTAGAGGTTCAGTTACTTGGCCATGGTTGAAACACACATAAATGACTTTATAAATGTGAACTCTATGCCATTACTGCCTCTTTCAATTCCAATTACTCAGTTCCTTCCATATTATCTATGATATCTACACCATCACATTTCTGCCCATTTTACTTTTAAATGGTGCCCCAGATGGGTCCAATTCTACCTTCCCATTGCTCCACTCCCATGCTGTTGCCACAACACTATCACAAACTACCCCAGCACAACCTCCCTACTCCACTTTTATTTAACTGTTTTCTTTGTTTTTACTTTTTTACTTTGAAATAACTTAAAATTTTCAATAACTTCCAAGAAGAGAACATACTGGTTATCCAGAGTCATCAATTGTAAGCATTTGCCACACTATACCTCTCTCCAGTGGAGGCGTGGATCAGTGGTGGCCTGCTGCAGGGTTGGGGATACTGAGTCTAGCAATATATGCATGGGACCTTTTGAAAGAGGTCACCATTATCTTCATTACCTCCACCATAGTTTGGCCCCAGGGAAAGGCTGTATATTGTCACCCTGCTTATTTAACTTATACTCAGAGTACATCATGAGAAACACTGGGCTGGATGAAGCACACACTGGAATCAAGACTGCTGGGATAAATATCAATACTCTCAGATATGCAGGTGACACCAACCTTATGGCAGAAAGTGAAGAAGAATTAAAGAGCCTCTTGATGAAAGTGAAAGAGGAGAGTGAAAAAGTTGGCTTAAAGCTCGACACTCAGAAAACTAATGATATGGATAAAACTGAAGCCTATTATACAGAGTGAAGTAAGCCAGAAAGATAAACACCAATACAGTATACTAATGCATATATTTGGAATTTAGAAAGATGGTAATGATAACCCTATATGCAAGACAGAAAAAGAGACACAGATATATAGAACAGACTTCTGGACTCTATGGAAGAAGGCAAGGGTGGGATGATCTGAGAGAATAGATCCGAAACATGTATATTATCAAGTGTGAAACAGACCGCCAGTCCAGGTTGGATGCATGAGACAAGTGCTCAGGGCTGGTGCACTGGGAAGACCCAGAGGGATGGGATGGGGAGGGAGGTGGGAGTGGGGTTCAGGATGGGGAACACATGTAAATCCATGGCTGATTCATGTCAATGTATGGCAAAAACCACTACAATATTGTAAAGTAATTAGCCTCCAACTAATAAAAATAAATGAAAAAAAAAAAAAAAAAACTAAGATCATGGTATCCAGTCCAATCACTTCATGGCAAATAGATGGGGAAACAGTGGAAACAGTGACAGACTTTATTTTTTGGGGCTCCAAAATCACTGTAGAGGGTGACTGCAGCCATGAAATTAAAAGACATGCTCCTTGGCAGGAAAGTTACAACCAACCTAGACAGCATATTAAAAAGCAGAGACATTACTTTGCCAACAAAGGTCTCTAGTCAAGACTATGGTTTTTCCAGTAGTCATGTATCGATGTGAGAGTTGGACTATAAAGAAAGCTGAGTGCCGAAGAACTGATGCTTTTGAACTGTGGTGTTGGAAAAGACTCTTAAGAGTCCCCTGGACTGCAAAACCCAACCAGTCCATCTTAAAGGAGATCAGTCCTGAGTGTTCATTGGAAGGACTGATGTTGAAGCTGCAACTTTGACCACCTGATGCGAAGAACTGACTCATTTGAAAAGACCCTGATGTTGGGAAAGATTGAAGGTGGGAAAAGAAGGAGACGACAGAAGACAAGATGGTTGCATGGCATCACAGACTCAATAGACATGAATTTGGGTAAACTCTGGGAGTTGGTTGGACAGGGAGGCCTGGCGTGCTGCAGTCCATGGAGTCACAAAGAGTCGGACACGACTGAGCAACTGAACTGAACTGACCTCTATATCTATAAATATTTCATTGCATGCTTCATAAAGAGCAATATCATACTCTTATATTACTACTTATTGGGCTTCCCAGGTGGCGCTAGTGGTAAAGAATCTGCCTACTAATGCAGGAGATGCAGGTTTGATCCCTGGGTCAGGAAGATCCCTTGGAGTAGGAAATGGCAGCCCACTCCAGCACTCTTGCCTGGAAAATCCCATGGACAGAGGAGCCTGGTGGGCTAGAGCCCATGGGGTTGCAAAGAGTCGGACATGACTGAGCACATGCATACACACACATATTACAACTTGCACAGAATTATCAAAATGAAGAAATTTATCATTGATAAAATACTATTATCTAATATAGAGTCCATATTCAAAATCCACCAATTGTCCCAATAACGTCCTTTATAGGTATTTTCACAGTAGAGGATCCAATCTAGTATCATATTCACATTTAGTTGTCATATCTCTTTATTCTCCTTTAATCTGGAATATTTCCCACACTGTCTTTATTTTTCATGACATTGACATTTTTGAAGAAAAAAAGACCAGTTATTTTGTAGAATGTTTCTCGGTTTGAGTTTGTCTAATGTTTTCTCATGAATATACTAGGTTTATGGGGTTTTGGCAAGAACAGCACATAATCAATTTTGTGTCCTTTCTAATGTATCACAACAGAGAACACATAATTTTTTATGTTGTGATGTTAAGTTTGATCAATTGGCTAAAGTGGTGATTGCCAGGTTCTCCAGTGTAGTACAATGCCCTTTAAATTGCTCTCCTGGTTTCTGATTTTACTTCCCCAGTTAGAGATCTGCCTGCATTAAAATTTCTGTATTCCTACTCTACGCCCCATCTTGCCATCTTCTTAGAAAGGCTATCTTGAGTTGTCCCATTTAATTAGGTTTCCTCTGTTTTCATATATCAAAGAATTTTGTGTTTTCTTCCTGTTACTTCTCATTATTTTCAATTATTTTATTTGTGCAATTAATATCACATAGTCTATCTACTCCCGTGCATGTGTGCTAAGTCACTTCCGTCATGTCCAACTCTTTGTGACCCTATGGACTGTAGCCCACCAGGCTCTTCTTTCCATGGGATTCTCCAGGCAAGAATACTGGAATGGGTTGCTATGCCCTCTTCCAGGGGCTCTTCCTGACCCAGGGATCAAACTCACCTCTTTTATGTCTCCTCTATCTTCTCCTACTGGATTATAAATTCCATAAGAACAAGATTCTTGTTCTATTTAGTTCATTCCTTCATCCCCTGCCCCCTACATAATGCCTGGCATATAAGCAACCAAAAAATAGCGGTTGAGTAATTGAAAAGTTTTAAGGCTGTTCAAAACCAGATCAAATTTTACCCTTTAACTAAAGAACTGGCATTTTAAGATTAGCATGGTATAGGAGAAAGATTCTAGAGTCATGCAGATGCAGGTTCATATTTGATAAGAATAATTGTGTGTGACCTTACATTTTCATCAAAGTGAAATTGGTCATACAGTCAGTTACTTCACTGATCGTGAGGATTAAATTCTTGTTAAGAAACTATACTTAAATGCTTAGTGTGTAAATGAAGCTGCAGGGAAGACAGGGTTAATCTTCTGGGATTAAGAGATATCCAGTCTTTACAAGAAGCACTCTAACATCAAACTGCTTAGGTTGCTGTGTGTCCACAAGTACAGGTGAACTGATTAACTCCCAAAGGAAGTCAAGTCTTTTATAGTAACTCTTCCCACTTTCACATTCAGCTCTTTTTTATAATTTTTAAATAATGTTTTTACACTCAGTTTTACTCTGTACCAAGCCCTGTGGAAAGCTAATGGACAGGAAAGCAATGGAAAGGAACGGACAGGATTCTATCTCACTTCTAAGAAGCACTCCCATAATGAAAGTCAGTTTTTCCCAACTGGTAAGTATATGTTCATTGATTGTACTTTCTGTGTAAACTCTGTCACTCCATTATATCCCTTATTTTAGGCAGTTTTGTATTTGTTATATATTTATGTGCCTGAGCTTAGCTCCTCCTAGATTTTTTCAGAATATTAGTAATCATAATAAACAATATTGTTAGCAGCAAACATTACTATATTTCATTCAATCTAAGATGCCATTGACTTTGACACACCAATATTTTACATACCACAAAGAAAACAGAAGTGCCGCCAAGTAAATAATGGTACATCACTGATAGGTAAGATTTGTCCTGATTTCAGAAATATTAAAATATGGGGAGAAAATGTGTTTCTTAAAACTAAAGAAACGTGGTCTATATCAAGCACTGTTTTGAGCACTGTATTTTTATTAAATTATTTAAGCTGCATAACGGCCCTCTGAGGGAGGTATACTTTCCTACCTCTTGATCAGTTCTCTCTGATCTTCAGTTCAGTTCAGTCGCTCAGTCGTGACGGACTCTCTGCAACCCCATGGATTGCAGCATGCCAGGCCTCTGAACCCATCACCAACACCTGGAGTTTACCCAAACTCATGTCCATTGAGTCGGTGATGCTATCCAACCATCTCATCCTCTGTCGTCCCCTTCTCCTCCTGCCCTCAGTCTTTCCCAGCAGCAGGGTCTTTTCAAATGAGTCAGCTCTTCGCATCAGGTGGCCAAAGTATTGGAGTTTCAGCTTCAACATCAGTCCTTCCAGTAAACACCCAGGACTGATCTCCTTTATCTTCTAAATATCTCTCTACTCTACTCACTTTTCTTCATCCCCTCTGAAATCACCATGGAGTGAGACCCAATGTTATTTCTCTATCACTGAATTCTCCCTCCATATCTACTTTTGACTTCCTTGAAAGCTAATTCATTCTCTGCTGTCAGAATTACCTTAGGAAAGGCAAATTTTATCATGTCTTTCCTTGTTTAAACCTTGGAAAATGTCAGTTTTCATTCCAATCCCAAAGAGGAGCAATGCCAAAAAATATTCATACTACCATACATTTGAGCTCATTTCACATGCTAGCAAGGTTATGCTCAAAATCCTTCATGCTAGGTTTCAGCAATACATGAACTGAGAACTTCCAGATGTACAAGCTGGGTTTAGAAAAGGCAGAGGAACCAGAGATCAAATTGTCAAGATTCATGGGATCACAGAGAAAGTCAGGGAGTTCCAGAAAAACACCTACTTCTGCTTCACTGAATATGCTAAAGCCTTTGACGGTATAGATCACAACAAACTGTGGAAAATTCTTAAGGAGATGGGAGTACCAGATCACTTTACCTGTTTCCTGCCAAACCTGAATGTGAGTCAAGAAGCAACAGTTAGAATCAGACATGGAACAACAGACTCGTTCAAAATTGGGAAAGGTCTACAACGATGCTATATATTGTCACCCTGCTTATTTAACTTATATGCAGAATACATCATGCAAAATGCTGGGCTAGACGAATTATGAGCTAGAATGAAGATTGCCAGGAGAAATATCAACAACCTCAGATATGCAGATGATACCACTCTAATGGCAGAAAGTGAAGAGGAACTAAAAAGTCTCTTGAGGAGGATGAAAGAAGAGAGTGAAAAACCTGACTTGAAGCTCAACATTCAAAAAACTAAGATCACAGCATCTGGTCCCATCATTTCATGGTAAATAAAAGGGGAAAAAGTGGAAGCAGTGACAGACTTTATTTTCTTGGGCTCCAAATCACTGTAGATGGTGACTGCAGCCATGAAATTAAAAGATGCTTGCTCCTTGGAAGGAAAGCTATGATAAACCTAGACAGCAAAGACTTTGCTAACAAAGGTCCTTCTAGTCAAAGCTATGGTTTTTCCAGTAGTCATGTATGGATGTAAGAGTTGGACCATAAAGAAGGCTGAACACTGAGGAACTGATGCCTTCAAATTGTGGTGCTGGAGGAGACTCTTGAAAGTCACTTAGATAGCAAGGAGATCAAGCCAGACAATCCTAAAGGAAACCAACCCTGAACAGTTTTTGGAAGGACTGATGCTGAAGCTGAAGCTGCAAAACTTTGGCCATGTTATGCGAAGAACTGACTCATTGGAAAAGACCCTGATGCCGGGAAAGATAGAAGGCAGGAGGAGAAGGCGGAGACAGAGGACAAAATGGTTGGATGGCATCACCAACTCAATGGACATGAGTTTGAGCCATCCCCGGGAGATAGTGAAGGAAAGGGAGGCCTGGCACGCTGCAGTCCATGGGGTCACAAAGAGTCAGCACAATGTAGCAACTGACGAACAACAACAAGTATTCTAAGAGTTCACTAACTCATATACCCTTCCAACTCAGAACTCAGACTAAAAAACATGCACCTTGCTGACTGTGGTGTCCTGCCTCTCATCCAAAAAGCTACTCTCAGTAGAGGTCCCTGGGGCTGCAGGCAGACAGATGAAGGATTGGAAGATTTGTAGTCTGTCCCCAAGATGCAGGATTTACAAACAAGAATATGCAATGCACACTGTTTGGCCAACCTCCCTGTATCTAAAAATGGGAAATCTGGAGACTGGACACAAAAACAGAGGAAGGTTATCTTTATATTCATCAATTTCAGTTTCCAGCTGCCACTCAGCAAATAACTAGCAGCATTGTAGCATGGTTATGGCCCAGGATCCCCAAATGCTTCTGAGACTATACCACTTATTGATATATCTGAAGAGGCATTCAGAAAGGAGAGGGAAATCACTCCACAGTAGAGAGGAGACTGAGTTCTAATACTATTTACTTTTTTCTGTTGGGGCATTAATGCAGCTAAAATGCCACTTGTGACAATGAGATACTTTTTGCAAACACATGGCATAGATACACCCACTCCAGAAGAACAAGACAGTTTCTTTCTCAAAACAGAAAAATGGATTGAAAAGCAGTGGTCACCGACGTTTTTGGCACCAGGGCTTGGTTTCATGCAAGACAATTTTTTTCATGGAGGGGAGTAGGATTACTCAAGCAGAAAGCACATTACACATTATATTTATTATGTCCCCACTGATCTGATAGAAGGCGGAGCTCAGGCTATAATTAGAGAGACAGCGGAGAGAGAAGGGTGTGGCTGTAAATGCAGGGGGAGAAGCTTAGCTTTCCCCTGGCTGCTCACCTCCTGCTGTGCAGCGCGGGTGCCTACCTTGCCAGGAATAGGTGCCTGTCCATAGCCTGGAGGCTGGGGACCCCTGAAGAAACGAATCAGGGCGAAACAATACAGATGGCTTTACGGAAGGTGGTCTTCGGGTGCTGCTCCAAGTTGAGTGCCTTCTTCTTGGTTGGACGCCATGCAGTCCTCATACATGATGGCGCCGCCCTTCTCCTCCCACCAGCGGCACGAGAAGTCCATTTTGGAGTGTTCACGTAAAAAGGGCGCCCAGGACAGCACCACAACCTGCCCGCTTGCGTCTGCAGCAGGTTCGGCACCACCTCCTCAAGGCCAGCCACCTAGATGGATTCGTTGCTGGCCACGCTGGGCAGGACGTTCGTTGCGGGGGAGGCGTTGGGGGTGGGAGGAGGGACTTAAAGCAGCGGTTACTCCCATGCAAGCTTGGCTGCCACCTGCCGGCTGACTGCAAAATCAGCAGACGTGACCACGAAGGTACGCTGATGGGGGTGCAGTTGGCCCCTGCAGAGGTGGCTGTTGTACAGGGATGGTGAGCAGGGCTATAGGATATTGACAAGCAGACTAGCGTTGGGGACGTTGGAGACACAGAGAGGGCCTGCTGGATCCTCTGTCCCAGAATGGGCACGGATGCCTGGGGAGCCAGCAAGGACTCGCTGTGGTCCACCCTGGAATGTTGTTTCTTGTGGATTTGCTGTCACCTTTCTGACGAGAGGGTGCCCTATGGACCTAACTACAAGGACGTCTGTGCCCACAGTGGACCCAGAGGTCTTGGGTTGTCATGACCACAGCATCTGAATCAAAGAGGTCTGAAGCAATGGCTTGCCAGAAAGAATGATCTGGGTGCCCTGTACAAGTAGGGGAGGGGTAGTCAGGGAACTCTCAGTGGAGCCTCTGGGATTCTGGTTTCCTTTTTCTCCCCCATATTTGTAAACATTTTATTTTAATTTATTTATTTATTTTAATTGAAGGCTAATTACTTTACAATATTGTGGTGGTTTTTGCCATACATCAACATGAATCAGGCACAGGTGCACTTGTGTCTCCCCATCCTGAAAACCCCCTCCCACCTCCCTCCCCATCCCATCCCTCAGGGTTGTCCCAGTGCAATGCCCCTGATTGCCCTGTCTCATGCATGAAACCTAGACTGGCGATCTATTTCACATACAATAATAAACATGTTTCAATGCTATTCTCTCAAATCATGCCACCCTCGCCTTCTCCCACAGAGTCCAAAAGTCTGTTCTTTATATCTGTGTCTCTTTTGCTGTCTTACATATAGGGTCATTGTTACCGTCTTTCTAAATTCCATATATATGTGTTAATATACTGTATTGGTGTTTCTCTTTCTGACTTACTTCACTCTGTGTAATAGGCTCCAGGTTCATCCAGCTCATTAGAGCTGACTCAAATGTGTTCTTTTTTATAGCTGAGTAATATTCCATTGTGTATATGTATCACAACTTCCTTATCCATTTGTCTGCCGATGGATATCTAGGTTGCTTCTATGTCCTAACTATTTTAAACAGTGCTGCAATGAACATTGGAGTACATGTGTCTCTTTCAATTCTGGCTTCCTCAGTGTGTATGCCCAGCAGTGGGATCGCTGGGCAGTATGGCAGTTCTATTTCCAGTATTTTAAGGAATCTCCACACTGTTCTCCATAGTGGCTATACCAGTCTGCATTCTCACCAACAGTGTAAGAGGGTTCCCTTTTCTCCACACCCTCTCCAGCCTTTATTGTTTGTAGAGTTTTTAATGGCAGGCATTCTGACTGGCCAGCATGAAATGCTACCTCACTGTGGTTTTGAATTGCATTTCTCTGATAATGAGTGATGTTGAGCATCTTTTCGTGTGTTTATTAGCCATCTGCATGTGTTCTTTGCAGAAATATCTGTTTGGTTCTTGGTTTCCTTTTATATTTTACTCTGCTATAACTTTTTCAATAAAATGAGTTTTGCTTCTTCTAATCTTAACTCTTGTTTTAATCACTTAAGCATTCATTTTTGCTCTGTAGGACTGCTTTTCATGAAGGTCTCATGGTCTGTTTCAAGGCATTCTGCATCAGCCTCTTCACCCTCAGACTCACAGGCTACTAGTCCAGATAGCACGATCACATCAAGCAAAGGGGATTTAACAGCATTGTGTGTGGTTCACATGTTCATGGGCACATCACCCACCTGCTCTTCATCTCTGCCCAGGGCGATCACCTCTGCACCCTCAGCAACATTTGGGCTGGCCCTGATCCCAGCTCAGGTGTCACTCCCATGTCTTCGTTAGTTTAAATCTGAAGCCAATACTCTCCTCTCCCTTTTATTTTCTTGTTCTCCATATTGCCCTCTGCTGGGTGCCATCCAAGTGTTTGTTTCTGACTCCATGTTGGGCGTTTTCAGTTATTCTGAACTCTTTGCAACCCTGGGATAAATCCCACTTGATCATGGTGTATGATCCTTTAATGTATTTTTAATTTAATTACATACATTTATATTGTATTATGGACCTCCCAGGTTTGTGCAGTGGTAAAGAATCTGCCTGCCAATGCAGGAGACACTTCAATCCCTGGGTCAGGAAGATCCTCTGGAGGCGGAAATGGCAACCTACTCCAGTATTCTTGCCTGGGAAATCCCACAGACAGAGGAGGCTGGCGGGCTACAGTCCATGGGGTCACAAAAGGGTTGGACATGACTGCAGCGACTGAGCATATATTCTATTATGGCAAAGGTGAAAATACCACCTTTGCCACAACAGCAACCTAGAAAAATTTACTCCAAAAATAAATCGGTACAAAACAAGTCTGTTTCAGAATTAAAGAAAAGTACAGAAAAAGAAGACTTCACATGAATTTTAAACCCTATTTTGAAATATAAAAGAAATAAATCCATCATTGGCCACATAGCCCCAGTCTGTCACCCCCTCCCACCAGGGAGCACTACTGAGACATCTGGGTCCTGGACCACACCCAGATTTGCCGGTTTCATTAACTGGTGTCCATTCTTGAATTTTACGTGTCCAGCTGAGCATCCAACTCCTCTCTAGAAAATTGCTGCTTTGAATTCCCGACAATGCATCTGCCTCTACCCCAGGTCTGACTCTGTAGTGGATCCATTTCTTCTACTTTAACCTTTGTGTTTCACTGCTTTCACTACAAGTTAATCACTAAAAGGATATTGCCTGTAGCTTAAAGTATACATAATGGCTCATCTCCAACAACTCTGCCTCCCGTGCCTGAGTGTTAAGTTAAAATACCTTTGTTTAAGCTCACAGGAAATATCCTGACAAGGCACACTGGTGAATGACTACAAAAAAGGAGAAATGAACACATCCTCTCTGGAGTCTAGCTGGAACTAGGAAATATTTGCAACAACTCATCATCTTTCCTACTTTACCACTTCACCTCTTCCTCTTTGATTTATTAAAAAAAAAAAAAAAAAAGCACCCAAGCCCCCACAGGATGGTTCTTTGGGATACTAGTCAACCATCTTCCTGGTCTGCTGGCTTTTGAAATAAGGTAGCTCTTCCTTCCCCTAACAGCTCTTCTCTCAATTTATTGTCTTGTGTGATGGTGACCAGTAAGAGCTTGGATTCAGCAACACCGGTGCCACTACTGCCACTGAAATCTCTTAAAGCACAGTTTCTAGTTATCCATCTAATTTACACTCTGCACATATCTGTGCTTCATGCCAATCTGTGAGGCAACAAGCTGAATGTTCCTGGGGCAGCCATCCAATGGGACACCACTGTACAGTTTCATAGCTTTTAGTGGATCTGCATTCCACTCAGAGAGCACTTCAGCTATTCGGAAACTGTAACCGATGGGTGGTATGGCACAGCCGCCTTGTTTAGAATTCCAAATTCAGCAAAGGGTTTTTGAGTATTAGCAGTAGGACACTCCAAAATCTGGTGGTGTCAAATGTCCACATTTGCTGGTGTTAAATGTCCCGATTTGACACCAGCAATTCACCAGTATGCACACCAGCACCACCTTCAAATCTCTGTCCAAAAGGTCATGTTGCCATTTGTCAGGAAATTGTTTTGGCCTGCTATAGGGCACTGGCCGGTTCCTACTGCCACCACCTGCTGGGCACAGGTGATGCCCAGCTGGATTGTGGATGGATCCACCATCTAGGTTCACTTTTAGAGTAGCTTACACTCCACCACACCAGGGCTAATGCCCAGGAGATGCCAATGGACCCCTTCGGGTCACTCCAGATGCAACAGTGCACAGCCAGTGATGCCGGGCAGATTCTGCTGGGTCCGCCTTTGTTCACTCCAGACATGGATATGATGCTTGGTGGATCCCAATGGGTCCCCGTCTTGTTTCACTCTAGAGATGGCCACTCTAGCCCTACTGCCAAGGCTGCTCATTTGGCTGCTCTGGAAGCACCCAGGGTATGGCCCCCGCCACAGCAGCCTCACCAGGTCTGGTTCAGCTAAGTGATGTTACCTAGACATCTGTCAGGGTGGACATGGAATTGGCATCAGCTGGAACCTATGAGTCCGTGAGCACTGATGTGTCACTTTTGATGTTCTTTGGGTTTTTTACAGTGCAGTCTCCTCCCATGGCTGCTAGATATGCTCCTAGCCAGTTGTGAGTGTGGGGTGGGGCAGCAAGTCTGCCCTCAATGTGAAAGGTGCTCAGTTGTGTCCAACTCTTTGCAACCCCATGGACTATACAGTCCATGGAATTCTCCAGGCCAGAATACTAGAGTGGGTAGCCTTTCCCTTCTCCAGGGGATCTTCCCAACCCAGGTCTCCTGCATGGCAGGTGGATTCTTTGCCAGCTGAGCCACAAGGGAAGTTCAAGAATACTGGAGTGGGTAACCTATCCCTTCTCCAGGGGATCTTCCCAACCCAGGAATCAAACCGGGGTCTCCTGCATTTCAGGCAGATTTTTTACCAACTGCCCTCAATAGACACAGAGAAAGCTTTTGATAAAATTCAACATCCATTTATGATAAGAACTCTCCAGAAAGCCAGCAAAGAAGGAACATACCTCAACATAATAAAGTCCATATATGACCAACCAGCAAACATCATATACAATGGTGAAAAACTGAAGGCGTTTCCTCTAAGATCAAGAACAAGGAACAAGACAAGGATTGCCATTCTCCCAGCATGAACCTGGTGACTGACTTTTTTCACATTCCTAGTCTGTCTTCCACCTAGCTTCACAAAAATCTCTCCTGCTGAGGCAACCATTGCTGCCCACCTGTCCTACAGAAATTTCTTTACTATCAGTCTGGGGCCCCAGTTTTAGGCAAGTACAATGTTCCTGCCTTCACAGTCAAAAATGTCTGCTTGCCTCACCCAACCTGAGTGGATCCATGCCTCCATGCTTCACAACTGAAAGTGATACCCATATACTGATATATGAATGTTAGAATCTATGATTACAGATTAAGGATGGAAAACTAATCAGTGAGAACTCTCAAACAGTGAGTAGTTATTTTTTGAGGGGGGGAAATTAGTAGACATCTAAATGGAAATAAATTTGAGCAAACTCCAGGAGATAGTGAAGGGAAGATAGGGACACCTGGAATGCTGCAGTCCATGAGGTCACAAAAACTCAGCCATGATGTGGTGACTGAACAACAAGCCATCTAAAAATTCCAAGGGATCATCATATCAAGTTAGCAATGTAGGTTCACATGGGAAAAACATCCTGTCTAAGCTTTAAACATAAAATATAGCAATGACAGCTAAATCACAAAACATACTTTTAAAATAAAAACATAGCCATAATTGCTTAAAATAGTAAATAAAAGAAAAAGAGGAACATGATCATAGAGCTGAAACAAAAAAAAGAAACAGCAACAGAGGAGACTAAAGTCACTTACCTACTAGGAAACACACAGAGGCATCCAGGAGTTCAACTCCTATGGGGGTAACACAAACCAATAGTATTGAATGTATGGCAGTATAGTGAAGTTAGGTCATGACAGGAAATCATGAGGTGAGGAAGGCATTTCCTGTCTATGCATAGTGACTTTTAATCTGCTATGATGACTCTAGCAGCTCAGCTTGGCAACTAGGGTATTGCCAAAGTGGTAGGAAGTAGTAGAAATAGCAATCAAACCAAGACTTGCATCACACCACCCACTGGCTCGAAAATTAGACCTTTGATATCTTCATGGAACAATAGGTCAATCTGCCAACATAAGAACTGGTCCTGAACTGGGGACTGAGCAAATAAAACATAATCCAGCAAGAATTAAAAGGGATAAGAAAAGCAGACAGAATAACTATGATTTTCCCTATTTATGGTAAACTTGTAACAAGTTAAAATTCTAACACTACAAAAGCAATCTTGAAAAAACAGTGAAGAAATTCAACAAATATGAGGTTATAGTCTCAGAGAAATAATGTAATTTGAAAAAGGACTTGAAAATAAATGCCTAGCATCCACAAAGAACTGAAGGATTAAGGTATTGAAAAGCAAGAAAAATAGTTTATTAAAAAGTTGTGAATCAAAAATGGTAGACATTAAAAAAAAAATAGAAATCTTGTAAATCAAGACTGTAAACTCTGAAATAAAAGCTCAAAAGACAGCATAAGCTCTCGACTGGGTATGGCCAAAGAAAAAATTTGAGAAACAGACTCAGAATGAAACACCGAGAGACAAAAGAAATTGATACAATAAAAGGGAAGTCAAAAGACCTAGAGAACAGACTTAGAAACTCCAGCCAAGACTAATGGCATGATTTCGGAGGTAGAAAGTGTTGAGTATAGAATAATGATGATTGCAAATAAATAAGTAAATAAATAAAATCTTATACAAATTTAAACCATTGTATAATAGTGGTGGTACAAGAAAGCCACTTGCATGCATACTAAACTAAAAGAGTTTACCACCTACTGACTTTGAAAGGAAAAAAAAATAACCATTAAGAAATAACTATACAGAAATACACAAGAACTTATAAACTATAATATTTTTTTAAATACTAAGAGTTCTTCCAATTAAAATAGCCAAACATAAGCATTTGCTCTTGCTTTGTTCTGAGGCCTTAACAGTGGGAGTAAAAGGATTAATTTTAATTCACAAACCAACAAAGACAAAGATACAGGGAGATATGACAAAAAAAAAAAAACAACATTTCACAAGACACCTTCAACCTTATGTGCTATCCAGAATATAAGAAATTAGATTTGTATCTTCCAAGGAAGATGGTGACTGCAGTCATGAAATTAAAAGATGCTTGCTCCTTGGAAGAAAAGCTTTGATCAACCTAGACAGCATATTAAAAAGCAGAGACATTATTTTACCAACAAAGGTCCATCTAGTCAAAGCTATGGGTTTTCCAGTAGTCATCTGTGGATGTGAGAGTTGGACTATAAAGAAAGCTGAGCGCTGAAGAACTGATGCTTTTGAACTGTGGTGTTGGAGAATACTCTTGAAAATCCCTTGGACTGCAAGGAGATCCAACCAGTCAATCCTAAAGGAGATTAGTCCTGGGTGTTCATTGGAAGGACTGATGTTGAAACTGAAACTCCAATACTTTGGCCACCTGATGCAAAGAGCTGATTCATTGGAAAAGAGCCTGATGCTGGGAAAGATTGAAGGCAAGAGGAGAAGGGGATGACAAAGGATGAGATGGTTGGATAGCATCACTGACATGATGGACATGAGTTTGAGTAGGTTCTGGGAGTTGGTGATGGACAGGGAAGCCTGGCGTGCTGCAGTCCATGGGGTCACAAAGAGTCAGACACGACTGAGCAACTGAACTGAACTGAACTGAAGGAAGACATTTAGAATATCAATTTCTGTTGAATCTTCTCAGTAGAAGAGAAAAGACTGAAAAATTTGACATCATAATTCTCAACAAAACAACCTCAGCAGATACTAAACCTCCTCACTTAGCATTCCCCAGTCAGTTTTCAAATAGAAGGAAACAATCAAGGAACAGAAGACCCATGAAGAAAGCCTCTGACATAAAATATAAACAACAAAACAAATATTTTTAAACATTAATTTCAACCAAGAAGGGCCTATAGTATAGCACAGGAAACTCTGCTTTGTTATGTGGCAGGCTTGATGGGAGGGGAATTTGGGAGAGAATGAGTACATATTATGCATGGCTGAAACCCTTTGCTTCACACCTGAAACTGCCACAATACTGTTAATCAACTACATCTCAATACAAAATAAAAAGTTGTTTTAAAATGAAAATAAGTTTCAAGAGAAAAGACTCTAAAGATAAAAGGCACAAAAATTATGTCATTAATATCACTGGATAGAGCAGATAAGATTTTGCATTCAGGAAAAAGAAAGAACAAGTATCCGTAAGAAAAGAAAATTCAAAGAATAGATTTAAAAAACATTAGAAATTAAAATCATGATAGAGGAAATAAAACACTCAATAGAGGGACTGGTTGATAATGTTGAAGATATCTTCTGAAATACAGACATTAGACAAGAAGATAGAAGACAAAAAAATGTTAAGAAATTATAAAAACCAGCTTTGAAAAGCCAACATTTAAATTGTAGCAGGGGAGGAGAGACAGAGATAGAGATGGGGGGGGGGGTGGCAAGAAGTACTTCACCAATACAATAATTCAAAAAGAAAATCTCAGAATGGAAGAGCAAATGGAGTCCTCAGCACAGTCGATGAAAATAGATCCACAAGAAGACACAGCATCATCAGAACACTAGAGATGAAAGAATATGAGAAAGAGATACAAAGTATACATGTTCAGCAATCAGCATGGATTCATACTTCTTAACAGCGATTTTGGAAGCTACAAGAGAGTAGAACAACCTTCTGAGGGAAATAAATTATTCCAGGATGACAGTTGTGAACAAAGCCAAGTGAGAAACCAGTTAGACTGTAGTAGGACAGAAAAGTCAAGGAGCAATTTAAAGACGATAATAAAAATAAAGTAGTGGTGTTAGTGGTAAAGAACCCACCTGCCAATGCAGGAGACATAAGAGATGTGGGTTCGATCCCTGGGTGGGGAAGATCCCCTAAAGAAGGGCATGGCAACCCACTCCAGTATTCTTGCCTGGAGAATCCCATGGACAGAAGAGTCTGGCGGGCTACTATCCATAGGGTCACTAAGAGTTGGACACAACTGAAGTGACTTAGCATACCCACATCAAACATGTCTGAATTACTGAGAAGAAATGTAGACAACTGACAGCGTGAACTTGGATTGGTGGTGATAACACGGCAAATAAGCATATTTTTAAAATATAATAATTCCAAGGAAAACAAAACAAAAATGTGCATCCTGTGACTGTGTTAGGTTACATAGCAAAGTGGGATTAAGGTAGCAGATGGAATTAAGGTTGCTAATTAGCTGTCCTTAAAATAGGTAGATTATTCAGATTATCCGGGTGGGTCCAATATAATCACAAGGGTTCTTTTTTTTTTTTTTTATTTCAAAGAAAAAGATTTTATTTCTGATACATTTATTTTTTTTTCTTTTTTAATTTTTTTTTATTATTATTTTTTTTTCCAGTGGGTTTTGTCATACATTGATATGAATCAGCCATGGATTTACATGTATTCCCAATCCCGATCCCCCCTCCCACCTCCCTCTCTACCCGATTCCTCTGGGTCTTAAAAGTAGAAGCAGGAGGCAGAAGAGTCAGGGTCAGAGTAATACAATGTAAAAAAGACATTGCTGATTTTAAGAGGAAGGAAGGGGCCATGAACCAAGGAATGTAGTGGCCTCCAGAAGCTGGAAAATGCAAGGAAATTAATACTCTCCCAGACTCTCCAGAATGGAACACAGCCTTGCAAACACCTTGATTTTAGCCCAGGAAAATTTCCAGAATTGTAAAAAGATAAATTTGTGTTGTTTTGACCCATTAAGTATTTGGTAATTTATAATTCAGCAATAGAAAACTAACACTCGGGGCTTCCCTGGTGGCCTAGACAGTAAAGAATCTACTTGCTATGCAGGATACTTGGGTTCGATTCCTCGGTTGGGAATATCCCCTGGAGAAGGAAATGGTAGCACACTCTAGTATTCTTACCTGGGAAATCCCATGGACAGAGGAGCCTGGTGGGTTACAGTCCATGGGGTTGCAAAGAGTTGGATACAACTGAGTGACTACCAATTTCACTTTTGACCATATCAACAAACTTTAAATGATTACTTCAATCGATACAGAAAAGCCATTTGAAAAAATCCAGCATATATTCATCATAAAATCCATTAGCAAACTATTGATCTCAAATTTATAAATGGCATGTAAGAAAAATCTAAAACTGACTTCACAGACATGGTAAATGGCTGAATATTTCCCCCAATAAAATCAGGAGCAAGGCAAGGAGATCTGCTCTGACTGCTTCAATTCAACATTCTACTAGAGGTCCTATCCAGTTCAAATACAGCAAAAAACAAAACAAAATAAGAAAATGTATACAAATTAGAAAAAGAGGAAATAAAACTGTCATTATTCCTAGATAACATAATCGTCTACATAGAAAATCCCAAAACTCTTAAAAAAAAAAAGCTACTAGAATAATTGAGTCTTTTAAGGTCACATGGTACAAAGTCAATATATAAAAATGAACTATATTTATGTATACTAACAATAAATGTTGAAAAATTGTCAGGGAGGAGTTCAAGATGGCAGAGTAGAAGAACATAGAGTTCCCCTCCCCCTCAAGTACATCAAAAATACATCTAAATCTGGAACAGTTCTCACAGAATACCAACTGAAAGTGGGCAGAAGATCTCATGCAACTAAAGCTGCAAGAAAGAACCTCACATAACCAGGCAGGACTAAAGGAGGAAAAAAAAAAAGGAAATGAAGAAAATGAAGATGAGACCTGCACCCCTAAGAAAAAGCCAAGAATGAGGAAAGAGATTAGCTCACCTTGGGAACCTCCTTCACTGGCTGGTAGATTACCCAGGTATAGGGAGGTGCAGGGGCCTGGAATTTGCCTAAAGGAATGTGCATGGGCTGACTTGCTGCCAAGCAGGATGAGGGACTAGTACTGATACCAGGAGGTAAAGAAAGAGAAAAGGGAATGAAAAATGTATTTGAAGAAATTATGGCTGCAAAGTTCCCAAACCTAAAAAGGAAACAGATATCCAGGAATAGGAAGTACAAAGGCTCCCCAACAAGATGAACCCAAACAGACCCACCCTGAGATTTATCAAAATTAAAGTGGCAAGAATATACAATGGAGAAAAGACAATCTCTTTAACAAGTAGTGCTGGGAAAACTGGTCAACCACTTGTAAAAGAATGAAACTAGAACACTTTCTAACACCATACACAAAAATAAACTCAAAATGGATTAAAGATCTAAATGTAAGACCAGAAACTATAAAACTCCTAGAGGAAAACATAGGCAAATCACTCTCCAATATAAACCACAGCAGGATCCTCTATGAACCACCTCCCAGAATATTGGAAATAAAAGCAAAAATAAACAAATGGGACTAATTAAACTTAAAAGCTCCTGCACAACAAAGGAAACTATAAGCAGGGTGAAAAGACAGCCTTCAGAATGGGAGAAAATAATAGCAAATGAAGCAACAAAGAATTAATCTCAAAAATATACAAGCACCTCCTGCAGCTCAATTCCAGAAAAATAAAAGACCCAATCAAAAATGGGCCAAAGAACTAAACAGACATTTCTCCAAAGAAGACATACAGATGGCTAACACACACATGAAAAGATGCTCAACATCACTCATTATCAGAGAAATGCAATTCAAAACCACAACGAGGTACCGTCTCACTCCAGTCAGAATGGCTGCTATCCAAAAGTCTACAAGCAATAAACGCTGGAGAGGGTGTGGAGAAAAGGGAACCCTCTTACACTGTTGGTGGGAATGCAAACTAGTACAGCCACTATGGAGAGCAGTGTGGAGATTCCTTAAAAAACTGGAAATAGAACTGCCATATGACCCAGCAATCCCACTGCTGGGCATACACACTGAAGAACCCAGAAATGAAAGAGACGTGTACCCCAATGTTCATCAGAGCACTGTTTATAATAGCCAGGACATGGAAGTAACCTAGATGTCCACCAGCAGGCAAATGGATAAGAAAGCTGTGGTACATATACACCATGGAATATTACTCAGCCATTAAAAAGAATACATTTGAATCAGTTCTAATGAGGTGGATGAAACTGGAGCCTATTATACAGAGTGAAGTAAGCCAGAAAGAAAAACACCAATACAGTATACTAATGCATATATATGGAATTTAGAAAGATGGTAACGATAACCCTGTATGCGAGACAGCAAAAGAGACACAGATGTATTGAACAGTCTTTTGAACTCAGTGGGAGAGGGCGCAGTGGGATGATATGGGAGAATGGCTTTGAAACATGTAAATTATCATATGCAAAACGAATCGCCAGTCCAGGTTCGATTCATGATACAGGATGCTCGGGGCTGGTGCACTGGGATGACTCAGAGGGATGGGATGGGGAGAGAGGTGGAAGGGGGGTTCAGGATGGGGAACACATGTACACCCATGGAGGATTCAAGTCAATGTATGGCAAAACCAATACAATGTTGTGAAGTAAAATAAATAAATTAATTATTTAAAACAAAACAAAAAAAAAATGAAAGTGGCAAAGTTCAAGATAAAGAGAAGACTCTAAAGGCAGTGAAAGAAAAACAATCAATCAGTTAAAAGGGAATCCCCATAAAGTTGTTAGTACTTTCCTGGTGGCTCAGTGGTAAGAATTCACCTGCCAACACCAGAGACACAGGTTCAACCCCTGGGTCAGGAAGATCCCCTAGAGAAGGAAATGGCAACCCACATCAGTATTCTTGCCTGGAAAATCCCATGGACAGAGTAGCCGGGTGGGCCACAGTTCATGGGGTTGCAAGAGTTGGAGATGATTTAGTGACTAATCAATGACAACAACATAAGGTTACCAGCTGATTCCTCTGCAGAAACTTTGCAGGCCAGAAGGGAGTGGCAAGATATATTCAAAGTCCTGAAATGGAAAAACCTGCAACCTAGGATACACTGCCCAGCATGATTATCATTTAGAAAAGAAGGAGAAAGAATTTCTCAGGCAAGCAAAAATCTAAAACAATACAGCAACACTAAACTTATCCTAAAAGAAATATTGAAAGGTCTTTTCAAAATAGAAAAGAAGTATGACTCTATAGAAAGGGACTATCACACAACAAAAAAAGAAAAAAAAAAGGGGACTATCACAACAGTAAAGGCAAATATATAAAAGGATTGAAGATTACTTAAATAAGCCAGTACATAGGCTTAAAAAGTCAAAAAAATGTGAAAGCAATTATAATTACAATTATCAACAAAAGGATAAACATAAAGATTTAAAACAGGACATCAAAATCACAAAATGTGGGGGAGAAGAATAGGAAAATGTATATTTTTTAGAATATGTTTAAGCTTACATGACTACCAGTCTAAAGCAAATAGATATAGTTATAGGTTAACATACTTGATAACCAGGGTAACCACAAATCAGACACATATAATAGAAAAATCAGTAAGAAAATAACTCAAGTATAATACAAGAGAAAGTAATCAAACCATAAAAGGAAAAATAAAAAGAAGAAAGGAACAAAGAAGAAATACAAACTCAACTGGAAAACAAGGTTTAAAACAGTCATAAAATACATACATATCAGTAATTACTTTAAATGTCAATGGACTAAATGATCCAATCGAAAGACAAACAGTGGCAGACTGGATTAAAAACAACAACAACAACAAACAACCTACAGTATGTTGCCTAAAAGAGACACTTTAGGGCAAAATACAGGCATAGATTTAAAGTGAGGGAATGGAAAAAGATTATTTCAAGTAAATGGAAATCACATGAAAGTGGAGGTAGCAATACTCATATCAGACAAAACAGACTTTAAAACAAAGCCCACAAAGACAAAGAAATGCACTACATGATGATAAAAGGATCAATACAAGAAGAGGATATTATAATCATTAACATATATTCTCCCAGTATAGGAGCACCCAAATACATGAAACAAATACTAACAGACATAAAAGGAGAAATTTATGGGAACACAATAATAGTAGATTTTAACACTCTACTGACATATACTAGGGAGCAAAACAAGCCTTAACAAATTTAAGATAATGGAAATTATTTCAAACATCTTCTCTGACTATAGTGGCCTGAAACTAGAAATCAATCACAGAAAGAAAAATGAGAAAATATACAATTACATGGAGACTAAACAACATGCTACTAAAAACCCAATAGGTTAATGATGAAATCAAGGGGGAAATTTTTAAAAAATACCTTGAGACAAACAACATTAAAAACATAAGTATATAAAATTTATGGGATGCAGCAAAAGAGGTCCTTAGAGGGAAGTTCATAGTGATACAGGCCTTCCTCAAAAAATGAGAAAAACTTCAAATAACAACCTAATCTACCACTTAAAAGAATTAGAAAAAGAACAAACAAAACCTCAGGTCAGCAGAAGGAAGGAAATAATAAAGATCAGAGAATAAATAAATAAAACAGAAACAAAAAATAACAATATTAATATCCAAAATATACAAACAGCTCATGAAACTCAATATTAAAAAAAACAAAACAATGAAAAAATGAGTGGAAGACCTAAATAGACATTTCTCCAAAGAAGAAACACATGAAAAGATGCTGAGCATCACAAATTATTAGAGAAATCAAAACTGCAATGATGTATCATCTCACACCAATCAGAATGGCCATCATCAAAAACAAAAAAATCTATAAAACAATAAATGTTCGAGAGGATGTGGAGAAAAGGGAACCCTCCTACAATGTTGGTGGGAATATAAATTGGTAGAGCCACTATGAAGAACAGTATGGAGGTTCCTCATAAAACTAAAAATAGGACTACTATATGACTCAGCAATCCCCCTCTTGGGCATATACCCAGAGAAAACCATAATTCAAAAAGATTCAAACACCCCAATATTCATTGCAACATATTTACAATATCTAGGACATAGAAGCAACCTAAATGCCCATCAAAAGAGGAATGGATAAAGAAGATGTGGTACATACATACAATGGAATATTACTCAGCCATTAAGAAGAAACAAAATAGTGCCATTTGCTGAGGCATAGATAGACCTGGAGAGTGTCATATAGAGTAAAGTAAGTCAGAAAGAGAAAAACTAATATAATATCGCTTGTATATGGAATCTAGATGAACTTACTTTAAAAGCAGAAATAGAGATAGAGATGTAGAGAACAAATGGATGGATACCAAGGAGGGGGGATGAATTAGTAGACTGGGATTGACATGTATACATTACTATGTATAAACCAGTCAATCCTAAGGTAAATCAACCTTGATCATTCATTGGAAGGACTGATGCTGAAGCTAAAGCTCCAATACTTTGGCCACCTGATGAGAAGAGCTGACTCACTGGAAAAGACTCTGATGATGGGGAAAATTGAGGGCAAAAGGAGAAGGGGATGACAGAGGATGTGATGGTTGGATGGTATCACTGTCTCAATGGACATGAGTTTGAACAAACTCGTGAGACAGTAAAGAACATAGAAGCCTGGTATGCTGCAGTTCATGGGGTCAGACATGACTTAGTGACTGAATAACAGTGTATAAAATAGATAACTAATGAGAACCTACTGTATAGCACAGGGAACTGTATTCAGTGCTCTGTGTTGACCTAAATAGGAAGGAAATCTACAAAAGAGGGGATATATGTATACTTATAAATGATTCATTTTTCTGTACAGCAGAAACTAACACAATATTTTAAAGCAAGTATGCTCCAATAAAAATTTTTAAAAATAAAATATTAAAAAAAATCAATCGAGTCAAGAGCTGGTTCCTTGCAAGGTTAAATAAGATCAACAAACCTCTGGCCAAGCTCACCAAGAAGAAAAGAGAGGACACAAATAAACAAATTGAGAAATTCAAGTGGAGAAAATAAAACCAATATCACAAAAATTCAAAAAAAAAAATCTTGAGAAAAAAACAGTTACATGACAACAAATTAGGCAGCCTAGAGTAAGTGGACAGGTTTCTACAAACAGACAGCCTGCCAAAACTGAGTCAAGAAGAAACAGATCGTTTAAACAGATCTATCACTGGAGGTGAAATAGAATTTGTTAAAACAAAAATAATAAATAAATAATTCCCTGCAAACAAAAGGATCAGATGGCCTCATGGGGAATTCTACCAAACATACAAAGAATAACTCATTCCAAACCTTCTCAAACTCTTCCAAAAGATCGAAGAGGAAGGGACACTCCCAAAGACATTCTATGAAGCCACCATCACCCTGACACCAAAACCAGACACTACCAAAAAACAATTTTACAGGCCAATGTCTTTGATGAACATAAATACAAAAATTGTCAGCAAAATACTAGCAAATTGAATCAAACAATATATAAAAAGTATCACATATCATGATCAAGTTGGATTTATTTCAGGGTCATAAGAATGGTTCAACATAGTCAAATCAATCTATGTGATATACCACATTAACAAAAGAAAAGACAAAAACCACATGATTATCTCAATAGATGCAGAAAAAGCATTTGACAAAACTCAACATTCATTCATGATTAAAATTCTCACCAAAATGAGTATAGAGTAAACATATCTCAACATAATAAAAGTCATTTATGACAAACCCACAGTCAGTATAATAGTGAAAAGCTGAAAGCCTACTTGCTAAATGCCAGAATAAGATAAGGATGCCCACTCTTACCACTTCTTTTCAACATAGTATTGGAAGTCAGTCACAGCAATCAAATAAGAAAAAGAAATAAATAGTATCCAAATTGAAAGAGAAGAGGTAAAATTGTCTTTGTATGCAGATGACATGATATCCTATACACTGACTCTTTGTGACCCCATGGATTGTAGCCTGCGAGGCTCCTCTGTCCATGGAATTCTCCGGGCAAGTATACTGGAGTGGTTAACCATTTCTTTCTCCAGGGGATCTTCCCGACCCAGGGATTGAACCTGGGTCTCCTGCATTGCAGGCAGATTCTTTACTGTCTGAGCTACCAGGGAAGTCCATAAAACCCTAAAGACTCCACACAAAAGCTATTAGAACTAATAAATTAATTCAGTAAGTTAGCAGGATACAAGATTAATATACATAAATCTGTTGCATTTATTTACACTAACAATGAAATCAGAAAGAGAAAGTTAAAACTAATAATCCTATTTAAAATCATGTCAAAAAAATACCTAGGGAGGAATCTAACCAGGAATGTGAAAGACCTATATGCTGAGAACTACAAAACACAGGAGGGAAATTGAAGATGATACAAAAAAAGAAAAGATATCTGATGATCTTGGTTTGGGAGAATTAATGTTGTTAAAATGGCCATACTACCCAAAGCAATCTATAGATTTAATATTATCCTTATCAAATTACCCATGACATTTTTCACAGAGTTAGAACAAATAATTATAAAATCTATATGGAAGCACAAAAGACCGAGAATTGTCAAAATAATTCTGAGGAGAAAGAACAAAATGGGAGGCATAAACCTCCCAGACTTTAGACAATACTATAGCATGGTACTGGTGCAAAAATAGACATACAGATTAATGGAGCAGAATAGAAAATCCAGAAATAAACCCAAATACCTATGGTCAATCTTCAACAAAGGAGGCAAGAACATAAAATGGAGAAAAGACAGTTTCTTCAGCAAGTGATATTGGGAAAGCTGGACAGCCACATGTAAATCAATGAAGTTAGAACACTCTGTCAGAATATACACAGAAATAAACTCAAAATGGCTTAAAAATTTAAATATAAGACATAACACCATAAAACTTCTTGAAGAAGACATAGGCAAAACATTCTTGGACATAAATCATAGCAATATTTTCTTAGGTCAGTTTCCCAAGGCAAAAGAAATAAAACAAAAAATAAACAAATGGGAGCTAACCAAATTTATAAGCTTTTGCAGAGCAAAATAAACCATAGAGAAAACAAAAAGACAATCTATGGACTGGGAGAAACTATTTGCAAATGATGAGACCAACAAGGGCTTAATTTCCAAAATATACAACAGCACATACAACTCAATATCAAACAAACAAAACAAACAATCCAATCAAAAACTGGACAGGAAACCTAAATAGACCTTTCTCCAAAGAAGATATACAGATGGCTAACAGTCATATGAAAAGATGTTCCACATTGCTTCTTTTTAGAGAAATGCAAATCAAAACTACAATGAGGTATCACCTGACATGGGTGAGAATGTGGGGCCATCATCAGAAGTCTGCAAAGAATAAATGCTGCAGCGGGTGTAGAGAAAACGGATCTTCCTACACTGTTGGTGGGAATGTAAATTGGTGCAGCCACTATGGAAAGCAGTATGGAGGGTCCCTAAAAACTAAAAACAGAGCTACCATTAGATTCCACAATCCCACTCCTTGGCATATATCTAGAGAAAACTCTAATTCAAAATGATGCATTCACCCCAGTGTTCACAGCAGCAATGTTTGCAACAGCCAAGACATGGAAGCAACCTAAATTTCCATCAATAAATGAATGGATAAATAATATGTAGTATATATACACATTGGAATGCTACTCAGCCATAAAAAAGAATGAAACAATGCCACTTGCAGCAACATAGATGAATCTAGAGATTATCATGCTAAGTGAAATAAGTCAGATAGAGAAAGACAAATATCATATTATATCACTTACATGTAGAATCTAAACTATGATACTAAAGAAGTTATTTACAAAACAGAAACAGATTCACAGGCATAGAAAACAAACTTATGGCTACCAAATGGGAAAGGGGAGAGGGGGATAAGTTAGGCATATGGGATTAACAGATACACACCACAATGTATAAAATGGATAAACACCAAAGATTTACTATATAGCACATGGAACTATATTCAGTATCTTGTAATAAAGCCTATAATAGAAAAGAATTTGAAACTGTGTATCTGAAACCAACACAATATTATAAATCAACTACAGTTAAATAAATACTAAAAATGTTTAAAATTCTATATCATTTATATATGATAAAATATAATACTTAGAACAAAGTTAATAAAATATATTCAAACCTATATACTGAAAACTAAAAAAACAAACTTTACCCTTGCTCCAAAGACAAAAGTCATCTAAACATGTATCAAAGACATAAATCAAAGAACTGAAACTATAAAATTCTGGAAGAAAACAAATGAAAGGATCATTATGAATCTAGTTAAGGCAAAGACTTCTCAGAATACAAAAAGCCAAAGTCATATAGAGAGCCTACATAGAAAAATTTAAAAGGTCACATAACGGGAGAAAATATTTTCAAAACATATATATATATATACAACTCAATAATAGGAGTACAAACATCCCAATTTTCATGGACATTTCTCCAAATAACATACAGAGATGGCCAATAAGCATATGAACATGTTCAGTATTAAGGTCATGCACTGTGCTGTCACTCAGTCGTGTCCAACTCTTTGCAACCCTAAGGACCATAGCCCTCCAGGCTCCTCTGTCCATGGGATTCTCCAGGCAACAATACTAGAGTGGATTGCCATGCTCTCTTCTAGGGCATCTTCCCAACGTAGGAACTGAACCCACGTCTCTTACATCTCCTGCATTGGTAGGCAGGTTCTTTACCACTAGCACCACCTGGAAAGCCCATCATGAGTCACAGAGTTCTGCAAATTAAACCACAGTGAGCTACCACTATTCATTCACTCGGCTAAAATAAAATGAGCCAAAATAAAAGGTTAATATACAGAAGTCAATTACTTTCTTATATACCAGCAATGAACAACTGAAATTTCAAATTAAAAACAGCACTATTGAAATTAGTACCAAAAGATGAAATACATATAACTTTTTTAAAAAATATATGTAAGATCTATATGAGGAAATTACAAAACTTTGATGAAAGAAATCAAGAAGATCTAAATAAATGGAGAGATATTTCATATTCATGGATATGAAGATATAATACTATTAGATTCTGTTCTTGCCAACTTGATCTACAGATTTGGCACAATTCCAATTAAAACTACTGGATTTCCCTTCAGACGGTAAAGAACCCACCTGCAGTGTGGGAGACCTGGGTTCGATCCCTCGGTTAAGATTTTATGGAGTAGGGCATGGCAACCCATTCCAGTATTCTTGCCCGGAGAATTCCCATGGATGGAGGAGCCTGGCAAGCTACAGTCCATGGGTTGCAAAGAGTCGGACACACTGAGAGACTAAGCACAAACACCACAATCAAAATCCCACCAAGATTTTTGTGGATCTCAACAAACTAATTCTAAAGTTTTTATGGAAAGGGAAAAGACCCAGAATAATCAAGCAAAACTGAAGAAGAGGAATACAACTAAAGGACTAACACTACACAATGGCAAGAATTACTATAAAGTTATTGTAATCAAGAGAGTTTGGTATTGGTGAAAGAACACAGAAATAGATCAATGGAAAAGAATAGAAAGCCCAGAAATAGATCTACAAATATAGTCAAATGATCTTCAACAAAGGAGCAAAGGCAATTCATTGGAAAAAGAAAATTCTTTTTAATAAATGGTGCTGGGCAACTGGATATCCACAAATACAAAAATGAATCCAGACCCAGACTTTATACCAATATGGATCACACACATAAATGCAAAATGCAAAACTATAAACCTTCTAGAAGATAACATAGGAGAAAATCTAGGTGACCTTGTTCTTGGTGATGAGTTTTTAGATTTCATACCAAAAGCACAATCCATGAAAGAAAAAAATGATAAATTGGATTTCATTAAAATAAAAAAATGCTTGCTCTGAGAAAGGCATTGTTAAGAGAATGGAAACACAAGATAGACTGGGAGAAAATGTTTGCAAAAACATATATATGCAAAGAATTTGTGCCCAAAATATTCTAAGAACTCTTAAAATTCTAAAATAAGAAAATAAGTAACTCAGTTAAAAATAGGCAAAAGATCTGAAGAGACACCTGGGCAAAGACTATATAATATATGAATAGCAAATATGCATATGAAAAGATATTCAACTCATATGTCATTAGGGGATTGCAAAGTAAAACAACAATGAGATGCCACTACAAATCTATTAGAGCAACTAAATTCCAAAACACTGACAACAATTGCTGATGAAAATATGGAGCGACAAGAACACTCACTCATTGCTGGTGGGAATGCAAAATGGTGCAGCCACGTTGGAAGACAGTTTGGCAGTTTCCTACAAAGCTAAACATAGTCTAACCATGTGATCCAGCAATTGTGTGCCTTAGTATTTACCCAAATGAGTTGAAAACATTATCTGCACAAAAACCTACACATGAATGTTTATAGCAGCTTCATTCATAATTGTCAAAACTTGGAAGCAACCACAATGTCCTTCTATAGTAAATGGGAATAAAAGACTGTGCTACATCTGGCCAATGGACTATTATTTGTCAATAAAAAGAAATGAGCTATAAAACCTTGAAAATACATGGAAGATCCTTAAATACACGTTACTAAGTGAAAGAAGCCAGTCTGAAAAGGCTACATACTGTAAGATTCCAACTGTATGACATTCTGGAAAAAGCAACAGTAAAGAGACAGTAAAAATATCAGTGGTTGCTAGGGGTTCAGGAGAGAGGGAGGGATAGATAGAACACAGAGTATACGCAGGGTGGTAAAATATTCTGTATACTATAATGATGAACACATGGCATACACTTGATAAAACTCATATAACTGTAGGACACAAAGAATGAACCCAAATTCAGCACTATGGACTTTAGTTCATGATTATATCAATATTAGTTCATCAGTTTTAACAAATGTGCCATAGTAATGCAAAATATCAGTAGTAGAGGAAACTGAAGGGTAACAGATAAAGTAACTCTCCATACTTTCTCTTCAGTTTTTTTGTATATCTAAAACTTCTCTAACACTTAAGTTTAATAATTAAAAAAACACTGAAAATGCCAAGTGTAGGTGGAGATGTTGAGCAACCAGGACTCTCATATGCTGCTAGTAGGAATACAAAATGGAATAGCTACTTTGGAGAACAGTTTGACAGCATCTTATAACAGTAGACATTCAATTGCTATATAACCCAGAAATTCTCCTCACAGAGAATTTCAATGCAAATATATGTGCAAACAAAAACTTGAATAAGAACATTTATAACAGAATTACTTATAATAGCAAAAAAGTGGAAAACACCCAAACGTCCATCAACTAATGAATAAATATACTACTCAACAATAATAAATATGGGCTTCCCTGGTAGTCCAGTGTCTAAGACTCTGTGCTCCCAATGCAGGGGACCCAGGTTTGATCTTTGATCAGGGAACTAGATCCCACATCCCACAACTAAGACCTGGCACAGACAAATAAATAAACATTTTAATGAAACAATAGGAAAGAACAAACTGTTGATACATACAATTACATAGATGAATCATAAAAACATGTGCTAAGTGAAACAAGCCAGATACAAAAGGCTACATACTATATGACTCCATTTATATATTACAGAAGAAGCAAAATTATAAAGACAGATAAATTCTTTCCCAGATAACTGACTGCAAACAAGCACAAGTAACCTTTTTGAGGGGAGGGAAATTTTCTGTATCTTTATTGCAGTGGTGGTCATGGTTATATGATTATATACATCTGCCGAAATTTTGAAATGTGTACTCTCAAGGGTACATTTTATTTCATGAGATGTATGTCTTAATAAATTTGAGTAAAAAATTGAAGATGCCTAGGAATATATCTTATACATAAGAGTATTATTCAGTTCAGTTCAGTTCAACTCAGTCACTCAGTCATATCCGACTCTTTGCAACCCCATGAACCACAGCATGCCAGGCCTCCCTGTCCATCACCAACTCCTGGAGCTTGCTCAAACTCATGTCCATCGAGTTGGTGATGCCATGCAACCATCTCATCCTCTGTCATCCTCTTCTCCTCCTGCCTTCAGTCTTTCCCAGCATCAGGGACTTTTCCAATGAGTCAGTTCTTTGCATGAGGTGGCCCAAGTATTGGAGTTTCAGCTTCAGCATCAGTCCTTCCAGTGAATATTCAGGACTGATTTCCTTTAGAATGAACTGGTTGGATCTCCTTGCAGTCCAAGGGACTCTCAAGAGTCTTCTCCAGAACCACAGTTCAAAAGCATCAATTCTTCGGTGCTCAGCTTTCTTCATAGTCCAACTCTGACATCCATACATTATCACTGGAAAAACCATAGTCTTGACTAGACGGACCTTTGTTGGCAAAGTAATGTCTCTGCTTTTCAATATGCTGTCTAGGTTGGTCAGAGTATTATTATACTCTGATTATATATACTCTAATTATTTTTCATTCTCTGCAGTTACCCACACCCACACCATTTTTCTTGTTCTTTCTGAATTGTCTTGATTATTTTTGGCCCTTTATTCCCTTTAACTTAATTTTTAAAATGATTGTCAAATTCCAATAAAATCATGCTGATTTTTCTTGCAATTTTATTGAATATGTAAAATGAATTGGAGCAGAATTGGCATATTTTTGATAAAGAGATTTTCTTTATCAAAGAAAATTGGAATTTGACAATCTTATTTTAAAAATTAAGTTAAAGGGAATAAAAGGCCAAAAATAATCAAGACAATTCAGAAAGAACAAGAAAAATGGTGTGGGTGTGGGTAACTTCAGAGAATGAAAAATAACTTGATCTTACAAAATAATCAAGAGTGATATAAAGCGTTCATAATTAAAACAGCACAAGTGTACACAAATGGATTAATAGAGCATATAGACAGCCCAGAAATAAATGCAAGCATCTATGGAAATTAGGTTATATGATGGACTTTGCATTGTAAATCAGTTGTGTATAAATTAATAAATGATATTTGACATAGAAAAGAATTGACATATTTCACATCACATGTAAAAAAATCCAGATGTTCTTAAAAAGTAAAGCAAAATGTTTTAAATTTTAAGGAAAATTTGGAGAAAGTCTTATGTTGATGGAATAAGAAAATACTTCTTAAATATGACACAAAAATAACAATTAATGAAGGAAAAAATTCATAAATTTATACTGAAAATCTAAAATTTCTATACTAAATAGGACCCCATAAACAAAACAGAAAGCCAAGGTGACATATTAGAAGCAGATATATGCAACATAAATAACTGACAAATAATTAGTATCCAGAATATAAAAAGAACTCTTTTACAAATCAGTTAGTAGAAAGTGACCAAACAAAAAATAAGCAAATGTGGGTGGCTCTGCATATTATATTTTGAAAGAATATGGGAAAAAATGAATCTGGGCCTAGACTCAAAGGGAAGATAAAGTTTATCTGTAATGTTTTATTTCATTAAGACATATCTGAACAAGAAATAACAAAATGCTAATAACACTTGTTCATTCTGAGCAAGCATATATGTGGTTATTTGCTCATTGTTTTACATACTTCTGAGTCTCCTTGTCAATATTTTAAATTCTTCAAAGTTAAAAAATAGAAGAAAATAAACATGTAAACAAAATTTATAATAATAAATTTGAGTTAAGTGGAAGGAATGAAAGTTAAAATTATTAATAACATTTTATTTGTATGCCAGTCATAATCAATTATTAGAAATAATGATAGATCCAGTTAATAAAATCAAAAACATAAAATAGATATTACTGCTATTATATACTCTCTATGCATGCCTGCTAAGCTGCTTCAGTCATGTCTGACTCTATATAACCCTATAAGCTATAGCTCACCAGGTTCCTCTGTCCATGGGATTCTTCAGGCAAGAATACTGGAGTGGGTTGCTGTGCCCTCCTCCAGAGAATCTTGCCAATCCAGGGATCAAACTTGCATCTCCTGCATTGCAAGTGGATTCTTTACCCACTGAGCCACTTGGGAAGCCCCTATATACTCTATATAGTTATACAAATTAAGGTTTAAAGACCACACAGTAAGTAGGAGAGCTGAGGTAATAAAAACTGCAACTGCAAGAAGATTTAAACTTTGCAACTAGATCAAGAAGAGACAAACTGGAAGAAATGGAAAACAGAAAAAACCCAAAGAGAACCTACTAAATATAATAATTTGTATTATATACATATATATAATATGGCATCACAGAATGGTGGGAAAGAATGATTTATTCAATATTTGGTACTGTGAAACCACTGAAGAGAAAAACAATTTTGAAAACTACCTCACACCACAATAAATTCCAGGAGGATTAAACAATTAAACATAAGCAATAAAAATTAAAACATAATCCATTCAAACACTTATCCCACTTTTGATAAGGAAAAACTTCTTAAATATTACCTTATCAGAAAAAATTACAAATGAAAAGAGACAGGGGCATGAATAATTACATAAAAGTTAATTTGTACATTAAAGTTAAATTAAAACACAATCTGGAAAATATATTCCACATATACCACAGAAGAAAGATCTAATGTCTACTAAATGCACACATTGTCCCCACAAGTGAATAAAAAACACTTAAGTTCTCAAAAGAAAAATGCATATAGGTCATTAATACACATTTATAGGAAGGAAACAAAAGTGACCAGGAAACACAAGAAAGTATCCATGCTAACTATAATAAAAGAAACATTAAAATTGTAGGATACTGTTTTGCCTCTATCAGATTGGCAAAGAATTTAAACATGTGAGTGTATGGCAAAAACCACCACAATATTGTAAAGTAATTAGCCTCCAATTAAAAAAAAAAAGAATAACAATACCCAGTACTGGCATAGGATTACTAGGAGAAATTGGCCATCTTATACAGTAGGACAACTTCACACTTATGCCAAGAACCTTTGAAAATGTAATATCCTTAGGCACAAAGACTCAGACACAACTGAGCAACTGAACTGAACTTAGGCACAGTAATGCCTTCATAAAAACCCATCTTCAGAAAAATCATCCAATCAACAAATATTTAATAAGAATCTATAATGTGTCAGCCATTGATCAAGGTACTGGGAGATACAACAATAAGCAAAATAGAAAAAAATAATCCCTGTTCTTGACAGGCTTACCTTTTAATACAAGGATTCAGGTAGCAAATAAATAAAATATCTAGTCTGTTAGCTGATGATACAGACCAGAGAGAAAATATAAGGCAAGAAAGGAAAATAGTAAGTGTTAAGGGAGAAGAGTTTTCATTTTTATGTTACAGTTGTTACAGAAGACCTCATCGAGGTGACATTGAATAAAAACCTGAATGGGGCAAGGTTCAAAGAAGCAAAGATTTATGTATAAGGGTATATACATTGCAAAGCTATTTATGATAACTTACAAGTGAAAATAATTTAAATGAACAATACAGGATCTCATAAATAATTTTGGTATTAATTGTACAACTGAAAATTATGTACAGTAGCTGTTAGAAATTGTTTGAAGGCTGTTGAATCACATGGGGAATGCTCACAATATGATACCAATGGAGACATCACATATTAAATAGAATATAAGGTATGATCTCAATCATGGAAACATGGAAACATCTGGCAGGAAGTAGAACAAGTTATCTTTGGGCTAGGTATTCAGAGGTGATTTGTATTAGCTTCTCTCCATTTTCCAAATTTTCTATTGTGAGGCTGTTTTACTTTTATATCTGGAAAAAATCTGTTTAAAGGCGGATTTTATAGCCTCAAGGTAGATTAATAAATGTGCAAAATGTTTTTAAATGGCACTTGTCAGCCATGCCTTGAGTACAGGGTCCAGATTTGGACACTGTGTGTTAAGGATGATACTGAAAATTGAAGTATCTCAAGTAGAAGATACTCAAAATATATGTCATATGAGCTTCTCTTGTACTATTTTAAAAAGTTATTTTATGCTATGATCACTTACATAATTCCATTCCCATCCACCTCCCCTTCCCTTCAAAAAAATATGTGTAACACTTGATTTCTTTTAAGAAATCATTTTCTAAAGAGAAAAAGCACCCTTCAAAATATACATCCTGGAGATTTTTATTCTTCCTTCTGTGTGTGGTGAGGAGACATACTGTGTATAAATATCAATATTTTAAAAGTCATGTTTGAAATATAAAAGGTGTTTTTCTATTACCAACCAATATTTCCCTTTATCATATACGTTCCCCCTAGGAAGAGACAGCATTTAAGAACATGAGCTAGTCACCTTGCCTCTATTTCACAGTATACTGTACCATTTTTTTCAGTACTCTTAGTTTATTTCAAATCAGCAATAGTAGAAATATCATCCAATACCCGGATTTACTACATATTTTAGAATACAATCAGTTCTGTCCTTAGCTAACAAGACAGTCATGATTTCAGCAATCTCATGAATGGAACAAGAAAAGGGTCTTGCTGTGATCTCTTTCAGACCCTGTGAATTATTCCACCAGTTAGCAACCTTCAGAATTCCATATAAAATCCTGTGCTCCTTAAATAAATAACTGGGCCTGAACTATCTGCACAGAACCATGAGAATGTAGTACAGAATACAGCATGAACCAGAGAACCTTGCAGTTGGGAGTCTTTATAAATCGTCCAGGTCTAATTCAATCCTCCTCATTTTACAGTTAGAGGCTCAAATAAGACAGGTGGCTTGTCACAAGAAACTAAGCCTCTATGCCAGGACTAGAACCTAGGACCAGGCTATCCAAAATCCTATTTAAGAGAGATCTATAATATCTAATTATTCATCATTTTTAAAATCAAGTGCCTTTTCCTCTAATTTTTAGAATGGGGAGAGTTGGGGGGTCTGGAAAGAGTCCTGGCTCATTGCAAGTTTCAGCTGTGCAACTTGACATGTAATCTTTCCTAACAGCACTATCATCTGTTGAACATCTGCAAAATGGATATGCATTACCCAGTCTTAACTGTTAGGAAGCACTGTGAGCATCAAAGTGGGGAAGGACTGTTAGAAACGGGGTATCGTGTCTCAGTACTCAACTTCTGTGACAAGTTGAACATGTTGACCACACCTTCCTTCTTAAAGCAGTACATTTTCCTCTATACACTAGTGACAAAATACAATTATATAGCTCAGTAGCTTGTAGAATAAAGTCTATCTCCACATCTAAACCATGAGCCCCAAAGTGACAACAACCATGTCTATGTTGGTCACTATTATATGGTACATGCTTTGTCAATCTTATGTAGTCACAAAATATTTGTTCAATCTGTGGATAAGGGCTGTTTTCTCTCGGCTCTTTCACAATACTGCAGCTGCTGCTGCTAAGTCACTTCAGTCGTGTCCAACTCTGTGTGGCCCCATAGATGGCAGCCACCAGGCTCCCCTGTCCCTGGGATTCTCCAGGCAAGAACACTGCAGTGGGTTGCCATTTCCTTCTCCAATGCATGAAAGTGAAAAGTGAAAGTGAAGTCGCTCAGTTGTGTCTGACTCTTAGTGACTCCATGGACTGCAGCCTATCAGGCTCCTGCGTCCATGGGATTCTCCAGGCAAGAGTACTGGAGTGGGTTGCCAGTGCCTTCTCCGTTCACAATACTATACCCCCCTAATTTTCCTTCCACATGTCTGATGTCTCCTCCTCTGTAGCCTTCACACAAACTCATTTTTGTTTTCCCTTCCCTGCTGGTTCATATGGTAAAGAATCTGCTCACAATGTGGGAGACCCAGGTTTGATCCCTGGGATCGGGAAGATCCCCTGGAGAAGGGAATGGAAACCTACTCCAGTTTTTCTTGCCTTAAGAATTCCATGGACAGATGAGCCTTGTGGGCTATATAGTCCATGGGGTCAAAAAGAGTCAGACAGGACTGAGCAACTAACACTTTGGGCTTCCCAAGTGGCGCTGGTGGTAAAGAGCACACCTGCCAACGCAGGAGACATGAGAGGTGTAGGTTCGGTCTCTAGGTTGAGAAGATCCCCTGGAGGAGGGCATGGCAACCCACTCCAGTATTCTTGCCTGGAGAATCCCAAGGAAAGAGGAGCCTGGTGGGCTATAGTCCACAGGGTCACAAAGAGTCGAACATGACTGAAGTGACTTAGCATGCATACATCCTAAAGATAAGCATTCTCCAAAGAAATCCTTAGATCCTTTTTTTTCTACCTGAAGTATTGCTTCTTTATTGATGACTCTCAAATCCCTCTCTCCAGCTAAGTTCTTTCCAGAGCTCCAATCCCATATTTTTTTCCAACTGTACCCAGTACTTCTTGGTGGGCTATAGCAATAGTACTACCTGTGTGACCTCACTCAAATCAAGTCACTCCACCTCCAAGGATCAGTTTGCTCATCCATAAAACAAGAGAGTTGACTCTACTACATAAAGAGCAAAGTCCTAAGTTTCCAAGCTAGCATTCAATATTATTTATAGTGAAGCCCTCCAAGTACCTCACAAAACATTTATCACATACTTACCATACTCCAATGCAAGTGAACTCACTGTTCCCAATACATTTTTCTGGCCTCTGCCTAGAACACTTTTCCCATCCCCCAAATTCCATCCACAGTTTGTCCAATTTTCAAAACCCAGTTCAAATGCTACTCCCAGGAAGCTGCTTTTGATCTCCTTGGCTGCAAGCCCTTTCCTTCTTTCATGAGTGTGACTCTCGTTCTCATAGTATTATGGTTGTTTGTGTATTTCTTCTCTCTCCTATTTGACTGTGTCATCTTTGAGGGCAGAGACTATTCCTAAATCAGTCTGTATCTCCCACATCGCCTTTGGTCCATAATATGCTCGTAATAATCTCATACTGAATAGATTCAGTTAAGGTCATATCAGCAACCTTGCTTGAAAGCCTTCAATCAGTCCCTTTGTTTCTAGAATAAAGGCCAAAATCCTTACAGTGTCCCACTCCAGCCATCCCAGAGTTTGCTCAATTTTCCAAGTTCACTAAGCTTCTCTCATCCTAGGCTCCTCATGCATGCTCTTCCCTTCATCTAGAAAAGTACTACACCCCCTCTATCACCATCACCCCACCCCCATGTCTTTATTTGGCCTTAATATTACTTCCTCAAGGAAAATTTTCTTAACCCCAAACTAGATCAGATTTCCTCTGTTATATACCTTCCTAGCCCTACTCCACCCATACTTTTCCTTTATAACATGTGTTGCTGACTGAAATAACACAGTTGTGTGATTATCTGATTTATTACCTCTTCCCCATCAGACTATAAGCTCCAAATAAGCATGTACCATGTCTGTGTAGCTTACCTTTCTAACATCTGCACAGTGCTTAACCGTATCACTGAATAAATAGCTTTGAATGACTGAATTGATGAATGACTGGGTTAAAGGTAAAAATTTGGGACTTAGAATGTAGAAATATATTTTCCTATCTTCCTATAATTCCTTCAAAGTAAAATTAAGATGCCTGGTAGCTATCTGGGACACGTGAGCTTGCCTTCTAATTCAACATAAGAAATTTGTAAAAATAGGATGAATATTGCCCCCCAAATGCTGGAAGGAAAACAAAATTACCTTTTTTAAAATGAACATATGGCCCCAAAAGGTATCACTAGCACCAACTGGTCTGTTCCTTTAATTTAACAAGCACCTCAGTTAAGTTCAGTTCAGTTCAGTCACTCAGTTGTGTCCAACTCTTTGCGACCCCATGAATTGCAGCATGCCAGGCCTCCCTGTCCATCATCAACTCCCAGAGTTTACTCAAACTCATGTCCATCAAGTCGGTGATGCCATCCAGCCATCTCATCCTCTGCCGTCCCCTTCTCCTCCTGCCCCCAATCCCTCCCAGCATCAGGGTCTTTTCCAACGAGTCAACTCTTCGCATGAGGTAGCCAAAGTATTGGCGCTTCAGCTTCAACATCAGTCCTTCCAATGAACACCCAAGACTGATCTCCTTTTATGCCATATACTATGATAGTGTCTGACGTTACAATAAACTGGACTGATACAGCCCCCTACTAACTTGAAATATATAATTTAAAAGTGGAATTTATAGAAGCTTTTAAAAAGCCTTTATTGCAGTCACAACACCAAACTAATGCTACTTTGCAAGGATATTAAGTTTTCCATCAAAGGAGATACTGACCTGAGGGTGAAAGATCATTTGGCAGGGATTATTTAGAAATTATAACTGGGCCCAATCTGAGCCTCTTAAATTAGATAGATGGGCAGGTATCCTAGAACAATGCCGCTTGAAGTGTGGTCCAAGGATCATTGCTTATCTACAAACTATTATTACCAGACAGCAATGACCTAAGTATAAAAATTGAGAAGTACACACATGCAGAAATTGAGAATATGTACTTACAATGTGTAGCAACTCAACTTGCAAAAAATTAATTTTATGTCTATTGAATCTAACAATAAAATGATAGCTTATATTTTGCATGGCTTTTACTTTTCTACTAATTCATACTTAATGTATTTTACTAAAGAAACTATCTGTGGTGAATTGGGAAATTTTAAAAAAACTGGTTCTTCACCAAGATCGTTTGAAAAGCACTGGAACAGCAGCTTAAGGATTACCTGTCAGCTTGTTAAAAATGCAAAACTCAGGTCCCACCCCAGACCATCTGAATCGGAATTAGCATTTTTACAAGATCCTCAGGGGATTTTTTTGCACATTCAAGTTTGAGAAGAACTGGCCTAGATGATTTCTGAAGTCCATTAGAACCCTGAGATTTTACAATTTACTTCAGATAGTGAATTGCAGAGCTGAAAACCCCTCAGAGAAGCTGAGATCCATGCAGAGGAAATCATGTGTCTAACGTAACTGGCAATTTTTCAGAGCTAGCAATAGAACTCAACTTTCCTAACAACCAGGTCAGTTTTCCACTCTAACACACCACATGCTCACTCCTATTCCACCCAGTCCCACTCTGCACCATCCCCTCAGTGATGTCATTGTTTCTGAGATACTGATATAACAATTTATTCTTCTTTTATATACTATGAATCTTGAATCACAAGATTCCAAATGTTTCCTTTATAATTATGGTTAACCCTTTCTTCCCAAATCTTCCCACATGCTTATTCTCTGGCTGTTATATGGACATTCTGGGGCTTCAGAAGAAATAGCACTGATTTCTGGGTTTTGGAAAAGAACAGAGACTGTCTTTGTTCCCATCAGTCCACTTGATACCAAATAGCAAGCTTTTCCAAGTAAGAGAACATACGATATCAAGGCTGCTTTACAAAACTCAGTATGATCAGTCTGTGGCTGACAAACAAGAGAATGGGATAATAAGCCATATTAATAAAAGTCTAGTCCCCCAAATGAGGCAAATGATGATCCCTTCCTTGTGGTCCTGTCAGATTCAGGTCTTGAGGGGAGAGATACAGCTGTCTTCAACTATCTGAAGCACTATTATTAAGAAGCAAATTAAAAGAAAAAAAAAGAAGCAAATTTGTTCTAGAAAGTCCCAAAGAACCAATGAAGAGACACTACAGGGAGACAGACGTTGGCTTATAACAGGGATTACTTCCTGACAGTATAGAAGGAGCCACCTAATGAGCTCACTGTCAGTCCAGGGAGTTCAAATAGAAATTAGTCAAAGAATTGGATGCTTAGGACAAATTCAAGAACTGGGTGGAGAAGTAAAGCTTAATAACCTTTAGGGATCCTTCCAGTTCCAAAGTTTTAGTACTCTACAATTTTCAGAACAAGGTGACTCGAAGCTCTCAGAAGAAAAGAGCGACAGCTGGTCCGAAAAGGAGAGTCTTTGGATGGATGTTAGATGGGTGAGGCCATGACAATGGAAAAATGAAGTCTTTCCTGGCATTCTTTTCAAAGGAAAGCAGGCTGTCCAAAGAAAGTCTTTTGGGCAGCCCCTCTAGGAAACCCAGATGAGGCTTGGCTCCACAATAGCTAGCCACTATGTCCCACTCTAAATTCCTGTTACTTTACACAAAGGACTCTACCTACACTTGCCTAACAGATGAGGGTGGAAAATTCTCCCCAGGGAGGCAGTGGAGCTTAGTGGTCAAGGCCGTACATTCTGGAACCAGGCTGCCTGTGTTCTAATTCCCAGTCAGGTCATTTAATTGCTAAACCTCTCTGTGCCTCAGTTTCCTCATCATTAAGAAAAATAATAGTATCTTGCTTCATATGGTTAATGTAAGGATAATACATATTAAAGTCACAGCCCAAGATTTGAAACATTGTAAGCACTCAACAGTGTCAGCAATTGGCATTGCAGGTGTTATAATTACGATCACGGGTACAGCAGTGTCGCCAACTCAAAAAGCCCCCATCAAGCAACCAGATCTTTACCCCGACCAATTCAGAGCAGATATACTACAAGAGCTTTAGCCAACCCTTGCATAGCTACAGACATCCAGAACCTGCTGACCCTCAGTAAATCACACCATTCACACCAATCAGCTCTTCACCCTGCACTCTGGAAATCCAGCAGCCACCCCTCCCCCAGTCCTCCTGCCTAAGCCACCCGCAGCCACAGCCAGAGGAGCAGCAAACTGGAAATTCAGTTCCAGACAAACCATCAGGTGTTTCTTCCCTCCCAAGGACAGAGCTGGACCTAATACCAAGCCTGCCAGTTGATGGGGTGGGATACCCGAATCCCAGGTCTAGCCTATCAGCTTGAGTACCTGGAATGGGGAGTGGGCAGGCAATGGGGCTTCCCACAGAGAAGCTAGGGAAACCTCCCAAGTTTGTGAAGGAACTCAGGCCCAATGCTACAAAGAGCCTCTTAAGGGAAGGGGGGAGGTCTCCACCTGCTTTCAAAGGAAACAGTTATTTACAACTTTATACTCACTTGCGTCTGGGGGAGGTAATAGGGAGATGGGGAAAGGGACTACAACGTATTCTCCTTTCTCATTTCCAGCAACGAGAAGCAGCTGCAGAGAAAGAGTTAAAGGAGCAAGGAAGCTCCAGCCATTACCCCATTCCTGTGCCTAGGGCTGTCTGGGGGGTCATGACAGTGCTTTCTGCTCTGGCTAGGGGCCACTCGGTGTCTTTCTGCAGCAGCTGCCGGCCCCCCAAGCAATTTGCAAGGTCAATGCTGACCTGCTTCCTAAAAGGAACAAAACAATTCACTGGCAATGAAGCAAATAGCGCATACACCACATCGCAACCCCCTCTTCCTCAAATCAGGTTTTACCCCTGTGCCTCCCTGCCCAGATGCCGACTCTGGGCTTCCACCAGCCCCACTGGGAAACCCAGGATAGCATCACAGCTGCAAAGCATGTCTCGCCTCGCTGGCCAACCCAAGGAGACTCTCCGTACGGGGGAGAGATGCTATCGCTAAAGGAGACCTTAGCTTGGGGGAGGGGGAAGGAGGGAAAGCTATGTTTCTTACCAAGCGCCACAGTCACTTCCCCGAAGCGGAGAGAAGAGAAGGATGAATGAACTGAAACAAGTTGGAGGTTGAGCCCTCACAGAGCTCGGCTTCTTCTTCTGTCTCTCTGGGTCTCTCCCCGGTCCCTCTCCCGTCTGTCTCTCTGGTTTGCTCGCTAGCTTGCGCGCGCTCACGCTCTCCGTCTCTCTCTCTCACCCTCCCTTCCTTCCTCTCTCTCTCCCCCTCTCTCGCTCCCTTCTCTTCTCTCTCTCCCCCCCTTCCCACTTCCCCTCCCCCTTTGCTGGTTTTGGATTCACCACTGCTTGGTGCTGAGCACGAGGCTGTGCTGGGGCTCAGAACACAGCGCTGCAAAGGTTTGCATCTGTGGTTGTTTTAGGAAAGACTAAAGTAGTATTTGATTCTTTTAGCTATCCAGCAGAGAAACAGGGAAGCTCTGAGAGAAGGGGAAGAGCAAAGGAAGCAAAGGGAAGGAAAGAGAGCATAAAGGATAAGAGCGAATAGGAGGATAAAGGAAGTATGGATTACCATACTTGATGTGTGATGCTTACTAGCTAGCTGCTCCTAGACGGAAGATAAGTGGTCTGTCTCCCTTTCATCCCTATGGGCGCGCCTTAGCCCAGGCTCCATATAAAGGTTGGACAAATCTGTCTGTTCACATTACATCTCTGAGGACAATGGTGAGCAAAAAAAAAAAAAAAAAAAAAAACTACATCAAAGAGGTTGCCATTCCCACTCCACTAAGAAGAAAGGGTTCAGCCACATTGATCTGCCAGTGACCTAACTGCCACCCCCACCTCCAACCAAGTAGAAGTGTAGACCCAATACAGAACTGTCATCTGGAGCTTACCTCCAGGCAAAACAGACAAACAGCAGAACCACAAAGCTTTCCTTTCAAAAACCTCTAAAGGGAATACAGGTGTATGTAAGTTTGTGAGCCTACATGTAAGTTTGCACAAGGAGGAAGAAAGAAAGGAAGGAGATTAATTAACTCAAAGTATAAAAGAATAATATTCCCACTGAGGGAAAAAAACTGGACAAATTATAGTAATAATGCAACAGGGGTAGGGAAAGACCTAGACTGAGGGTAAAATAAAGGAACTTTGCTTTGACTTCTGCCTCTGAAAATTACTTGATTATTATCTTTGACAAGTCTGACCCTCATTATCCTCAATGGCAAAATGAATGGTGATGGATGGACATGATTTTGAAAGACCCTTTCACACCTAACAATCTAGGCTCTAAGACAGGAAAATCTCAGATGAAGGAGTTAACCTGTGGAGAGTGAAATATAGGCTACCAAATTTAAAAGGTTTTCCAAAGGTGAGTCCCCAAATGGGACCTCAAATCACACTGACAAAACATTCCCTTTTGAGCATTTCAGGGGCAACATAAATATGAACCGCTATCAAAGAATTCAGCCCCTCTTATGTGATTTTTTAACCCATTTAGTCAGAGAATCAAAATGGTCCTTTAGGGCATCTGATTGAACATATGTTTTATTGTGTATGTTAAGTGTACTGATATAGACTGGGACATGGAAGGCATTTAAAATTCTTCCCACAGTGTACTATTACTATCTGAACCACTATCCTGTTGGGTCCACTCCCTTCAAAAAATTCCTAAAACATTCTACTTCTGTTCATTGAGGTACATGTGCTATACTCTGACTACATGCATATACCCGTTTACTGAGTATATATAGAGGGATCTATAGGTTCAGTCACTGAACTGTAAGGACCCATAAGATAACTATCCCATTCCTTTTTGTGACTGAGTAGTATTCCATTGCATGTGCGTGTGTGTGTGTGTGTGTGTGTGTGTGTGTGTGTGTATGTGTGTGTACACACCACATCTTCTTTATCCATTCCTCTCTTAATGGACATCTAGATTGCTTCCATGTCCTGGCTGTTGCAAATAGTGCTGCAATGAACACTGGGGTGTGTATATCTTTTTGAACTGTGCAATTTGCAGCAATGTGGCTGGACCTAAAAATTCATACAGAGTGAAGTAAGAAAGAGAAAAACAAATATCGTATACTAATGCATATATGTGGAATCTAGAAAAAATGGTGTAGATGATCTTTGCAAAGCAGAAATAGAGACACAGACGTACAGGATAAATGTCTGGATACAAAGGAGAAAGGGGGTGGACGAATTGGGAGATTGGAATTGACATATATACACTAGTATGTATAAAATAGAAAACTAACGAGAACTTACTATATAGAACAGGCACTCTATTCAATGCTTTGTGCTGACCTAAATGTGAGAGAAATCCAGAAATGGGATATACGTATATGTAGAGCTGATTTACTTCGCTGTACAGCAGAAGCTAACACAAAACTGTAAAGCAACTATACTCCAATATAAATTAATTTAAAAACAGATAATGATCTCATTTTGCAGAAAGAGAAGCTTGCCTACAGAAAACAAATATAGCTCACACAATGTCATAGTGAATCAGTGACAACACCAAGACCACTCTAAGGCAAGTGTATGTGTGGGCACACAGCTGTGTACAATTCCTCCTGCACAGGTATGTACTTGTTTGCACAAATGCTCATTGGGTTTAGAGGATTAGTGAAATGGCAAGAAGAAATATTAGAAGCTGTCATAAGGTTGCTGTATTATTTCATAGGGTTGCCATAACAAATTACCATAAATTTGGTGGCTTAAAGCAACAAAAGTTTATTGTCTCACAATTCTGGAGGCCACAAGTCTGACATTAAGGTATTGGCAGGGTCACACTTGCCCTAAAGACTCTGGAGGGGAATCTTTCCATGACTCTTCCAGCTTCTGGTGGCCCCTAGAATTCCTTGCCTTATAGAAGCATCACTCCAATCTCTGCCTCAGTCTTCAAATTGTCTTCTCCTCTGTGTAACCAAATTTCCCTGCCTTTTCCTTTATAAAGACAGCAGTCACAGGATTTAAATCCTTAAATCTTTAAATCTTAAATCCTTAAATCTAGGATGACATCATCTCAAGAAATTTTACTGATTACTTCAGTATTTGAACGTCTGGTGATGTCCATGTGTAGAGTCTTCTCTTGTGTTGTTGGAAGAGGATGTTTGCTATGACCAGTGTGTTCTCTTGGCAGAACTGTTATCCTTTGCCCTGCTTCATTTTGTACTCCAAGGCCAAACTTGCCTGTTACTCCAGGTATTTCCCTTTCCCACAGTCAATCAATACCAATATCAGATTGGTTATGTTCTTTGCAGCCAAAGATGAAGAAGCTCTATACGGTCAGCAAAGACAAGACCTGGAGCTGACTGTGGCTCAGATCATGAACTTCTTATTGCAAAAGCCGGACTTAAATTGAAGAAAGTATGGAAAACCACTAAGCCATTCAGGTATGACCTGAATCAAATCCCTTATGATTATACAGTGAAGATGATGAATAGATTCAAGGGACTAGATCTGGTCGACAGAGTGCCTGAAGAACTACAGATGGATGTTCGTAACATTGTACAGGAGGCAGTGACCAAAACCACCCCCAAGAAAAAAGAAATGCAAGAAGGCAAAGTGTTTGTCTAAGGAGGCTTTACAAATAGCTGAGAAAAGAAGAGAAGTGAGAGACAAGGGAGAAAGGAAAAGATATACCAAACTGAATCCAAACTTCCAGAGAAGAAGAGCAAGGAGAAATAAGAAGGCCTTCTTAAATGAACAGTGAGAAGAAATAGAGGAAAACCATAGAATGGGAAATATTAGAGATCTCTTCAAGAAAACTGGAGAGATCAAGTGAACATTCCATGCAAGGATGGGCACAAAAACGGTAAGAATCTAACAGAAGTAGAAGAGATTAAAGAGATGAAAAGAATATACAGAAGAACTATTCAAAAATGGTCTTAATGACCCAGATAACCATAATGGTGTGGTCACTCACCGAGACGCTGACATCCTGGAGTGTGAAGTCAAGTGGTCCTTAGGAAGCATTACTACGGACAAAGGTAGTGAAGGTGATGGAATTCTCAGCTGAGCTATTTCAAACCCTAAAAGATCAATATGTCAGCAAATTTGGAAAACTCAGCAGTGGCCACAGGACTAGAAAAGGTCAGTTTTCATTCCATTCCCAAAGAAGAACAATGCCAAAAAATGTTCAGACTACCATACAACTGTGCTCATTTCACATGCTAGTGAGGTAACACTCAAAATCCTTCAAGCTAGGCTTCAGCAGTATGTGAACCAAGAATTTCCATATGTATAAGCTGTATTTAGAAAAGGCAGAGGAATGAGAGAACAAATTGCCAACATTCGTTTGATCACAGAGAAAGCAAGGAAGTTCCATAAAAACATCTATTTCTGCTTCATTGACTATGCTAAAGCCTTCGAATCTGTGGATCACAACAAACTGTGGAAAATTCTTAAAGAGATGAGAATACCAGACTACCTTACCTGCCTCCTGAGAAACATATATGCAGGTCAAGAAGCAACAGTTAGAACTGGACATGGAACAACAGACTAGTTCAAAATTGGGGAAGGAGGATGACAGGGCTGTATATTGTCACCCTGCTTATTTAACTTATATGCAGAGTGCATTATGTGAAATGCCGAGTTGGATGAATCACAAGCTGGAATCAAGATTGCCTGGAGAAATATCAACAACCTCAGATATGCAGATGATACCAGTTTAATGGCAGAAAGTAAAGAGGAGCTAAAGAGTTTCTTGATGAAAGTGAAAGAGGATAGTGAAAAAGCTGGCTTAAAACTCAACATTCAGAAAACTAGGATCATGGCATCCAGTCCCATCACTTCATGGCAAATAGAAGGGGAAAAAAATGGAAACAGTAACAGACTTTATTTTCTTGGTCTCCAAAATCTCTGCAGATGGTGACTACAGCCTTGAGATTAGAAAAGCCTTGCTCCTTGGAAGAAAAGCTGTGACAAACCTATCAGCATATTAAAAATCAGAGACATCACTTTGCCAACAGAGGTATATATAGCCAAAGCTATGGTTTTTCCAGTAGTCATGTACGGATGTGAGAGGTGGGTCATAAAGAATGTTGAGTGCTGAAGAACTGATGCTATCAAATTGCGGTGCTGGAGAAGACTCTTGAGAATTACCTGTACTGTGAGAAGATCAAACTAGTCAATCTTAAAGGAAATCAGTCCTGAATATTCATTGGAAAGACTGATGCTGAAGCTGAAACTCCAATACTTTGGCCACCTGATGCAAAGAGCTGACTCATTGGAGTAGACCCTGATGCTGAGAAAGATTGAAGGTAAAAGAAAAAGGGGGTGGCAGAGGATGAGATGGTTGGATGACATCACCAACTCAATGGACATGAGTTGAGCAAACTCTGGGAAATTGTGAAGGATAGGTAAGCCTGGCTTCCTGCAGTTCATGGGGTTGCAGAGAGTCGAACATGACTTAGCAACTAAACAACAACAACAACTTCTACAGAGAATATACATCCAAATAAGATCACATCCTCAGGTTCTGATGGACATGCATTTTGTTGTGTTAGTCACTCAATTGTGTCCAGCTCTTTGTGATCCCATGGGCTGTAGCCCACCAGGCTCCTCAGTCCATGGAATTCTCCAGGCAAGAATACTGGAGTGGATAGCCATTCCCTTCTCCAGGGTATCTTCCTAATCCAGGGATTGAATCCAGGTCTCTTGCATTGCAAGCAGATTCTTTACTGTCTGAGCCACCAGGGAAGCCCAGACATGAATTTTGGGAAGATACTATTTGACCAACTACAGTGGCCAAGTTTTCTTTTTGTCAGTTAAAGCCACTAAACAAATAAACCATCTCGGGAACCATCATTTTTAAAAGAAAAGATATTTCAATCCCCAGAAGTTAGATGAAGATACCCTCATAGCAAAACTATAATTTAAATCCTATGGTTTTAGCTATATTAATAGCTTAAAAAATAGTATTTTCATAAATGTTCTCAGTTCACTGCAAACCACAGAAAAAATTTTACTAGAACCACTTCTAATATTGGAGCAGTTTCTATCAAACCAATCCTGCTGCAGACAGCAATAATAAACTCTCGACAAAAAACAATCTGGATGCATTGGAAATGTATCATAAATAGTCATAAATTGGAAGAGAGTTGACAATTGAAAGAAAGGAACAATATTGAGTTTGCCCTTTTTAAAAATGTCTGCCTGAGGGCGGGCCACAGGCCAGAGCAATAACTAAAACTCTAGAGAAATTGAAAGTAAGTGTTGCAGCTGGTAAATGTTTAACAACTGGATCTCCAGGAAAAATAAATAAAAGCCCAATTCATAGTATTTCCCAATTTCCATAGTGTAAATACTCCCACCCTGGCTTATAGAACCAAAAGACAGAGTTCAGGATGACAAATGAAGCTGGAAAACAATGAGAGAAATCCAATAATTGAGAGAACTTCAGAGTGGGAGATCCCCATTCTGTGTACAAACTGCCCAAATCGCTGATGGAACTATCAATTACACATGTGGTAACAGTTTCCAAAGAGCCTAAATATAGCTGAAAAAATTAATCAGAATTTTCAGTGCTGCCCATCACAAAGGAGAGTTTTGAGTTTCAGTTCAACCATATTAATTGCTGACTAAAACAAACAAAAAAAGCAATTCTCTACAGAGAAATGAAAGAGAATATAGGTATCCTACATATATCATTCACAAAGTTTAGGGTATACTCCAAAATTCCTAGGGAAAAAAAAAAAAAAGGAAAATATTACCAGCAATCAGTGGAAACCAACCCTGAAATGGGCCAGATGTTGAAATTAGCAGAAAAGGATTTTAAGTCTTCTAGTGTAACCAATAATGGAAATAAAGGAAAACACACTTTTAATAAATAAATAGAAAATCATATCAGAAGTCTAGAAACAATCAAAAAGGAACAACGGATGCAAATTCTAGAATTGAAAATGAAATATCTGAAGTTCACTGGGTGGGCCTAATAGCAGATTGAAAGTGAAAGAAGGAAGAGTAAATTAACTTGAATGCAAATTAATGGATATTATTCAACCTGAAATACACAGAGAGAAAGATAGAAAAAGATTAATAGAGCCTCAGTGATCTGCTAGATAATATCAAAGTTCTAACATATATGTAGTTGGAGTCCCAGAAGGCAAAAAACAAAAGAGGCAGGAAAAATATTTGAAAAATAATGCCTGAAAATTTTCCCAGTATAATGAAACATAAATTTACAGATTCAAGGAGCTCAGTGAACCCCAAGCAAAATAAATGGGTACATCATATCAAACCACATGAAAATCAAATATTAAGGGAAAATCTTGAAAGAATCCAAAAAAAAAAAACACACACTGAAGAAAAATAATATATTTGACCATTGACTTCTCATCACAAAAAGAGATATCTTTAAAATGCTAAAATATAAGAAAAAGAAAATATATATCAATACATCTAGCAACATTGACTCTAAGGAAACTTTGAAAAGTTAAAGGTGGACTTCCAATTTCCTGTTTCCCATGTAAGGAATTTGGTAGTCACCACTCCATCTTATCAACAAGTAAACCTTGAGCAAACTGAAAAAACAATAGCTCTTACATGCATAAGGTGAGGACACAAGGCAAGCTGCTGCATGCAAGACTGGAGAGACAGAGGCGAATACAGGGAGCTAAAGCTTAACCCAGCAGAGACTCAATAGCTGAAACTGCCTGGGGATCCAATGCTGGGGTTAATTGATAAATTGCTGGGGGCTCAGTGTGGAGAAGTATGAGAATTAAAAATTCCAGGGGCACCCAGTAATAGGCAGCCCCACAAAATTGTGAGATTTATCTCTAGGAACTTATGTTCTCACAATAAATATTGGAGAAAAAAATTCCTCCTGCTTCCTTCACCAGGGGAGAGGGGGAAAGGAACCATGCTGAAATACACCTGAGTGTAAGGCCTGCCCTTAGGAGAATCTAGTTAACCAGAGCCTAGCCTGCTGGAGTATTATCAAAGCCTAACTGACCTGGGGAAAGGGAAATAGCCAACTTTACTCATTTCTAGTCTTTTGTGTGGAAAAAAGAAAAATACCCAACCTCAGCCCACTCTAGTCATCCTGATTTAACTAAGCAGGGTGAAAAATACTGAGAAGCATTTGTGAAGTCCACAGTGCAGAGACACAGGCTTACTAAATACTGAGACCTAATCATAGGAATGTATAATATTTCCTTCCCCCCTTCCTCCCATACCTCATATCGTGTCCAACAATCAAGAAAAAATTGTAATGCATGCCAAAATGCAAAAAACACAATTTGAAGAGACAAAGCAAGCATTACAAACAGGTCCGACAAAGATGCTGGAATTATCAGACCAGGAATTAGAAACAACTATGAATAATATGTAAGGGCTATCATGGATAAAGTAGATAGCATGCAAGATAACATGGGCAAATAAGCACAGAGACAGAAATCCTAAGAAAGAACCTAAAATAAATGCTGGAGATCAAAAACATTGTAACAGAAGTGAAGAATGCCTTTGATGGGCTTATTAGTAGACTAGACACAGAAAAAAATTACTGAGCTAGAGAATATATCAACAGAAAACTTTGTCCAAAACTGAAAAGCAAAAGACTAAAAAAAATAGAACAGAATATCCAAGGACTTGAGACAACTACAAAAATTGTAACATATGCATAATGGGAGTACCAGATGGAGAAGAGAGAAAGGAACAGAAGATATATTTGAAACAATAATGACCGATAATTTCCCCAAAATATTGTCATACACCAAACTGCAGATTTGGGAGCTCACAGGACACCACACAAGAAAAAATGCCAAAAAACTGTACTTAGGCCTATCATTTTCAAAATACATAAAATCAAAGATAAAGAAAAAAATCCGGTTTTAATTACTACAGCTTGTAGTATAGTTTGAAATCAGGAAGTGTGATGCCTCTGATTTTGTTCTCTCTTTCTCAGGGTTGCTTTGGTGAATCAGAGACTTTAATGGTTCTACATGGATTTTAGATTTTTTTTCCTATTTGTGTGAAAAATACCATTGAAATTTTGATAAGGATTGCACTGAATCTGTAGATTATAGTATGGACATTTAAGCAATATTAATTATTCTGATCCATATATATGAGCTATCTTTCCATTTATTTGTGTCTTCTTCAATTTATTTCTTTTCAGTATATAAACCTTTCACATCCTTGGTTAAATTTATTCCTAATAATATTATCGTTTTTGATGCTATGGTAAATGGGATTGCTTGCTAAATTACTTTTCAGATAGTTAATTTTTAGGATTCAGAAATGCAACTGATCTTTGTTGATTTTGTATCCTACAGCTTTGTTTAATTCATTATTAGTTATAATAATTTTTTGTGAAAATTTTAGTATTTTCTATACATAAGAGTATGTCATCTGCAAACAGAGAAGCATTTAATTTCTTCTTTGTTGATTCGGATGCCTTTTATTTCTTTGTCTTGCCTATTTGCTCTGGATAAAACTTTCAGTACTATATTGAATAGGAGTGGTGAGAGTGGGCACACTTATTCCACCGTAGAAAAAAGTTTTCAGCCTTTCACCATTGAGTATTATGTTAGCTGTGGGTCTTTCATACATGGGTTTTATTATGTTGAGGTACACTGGAAGAGACCTGGATTCTAGGAAAGATTGAAGGCAAAAGGAGAAGAAGGTGAAAGAGGGTAAGAAGGTTAAGATAACATGAATTTGAGCAAACTCTGGGAGACAGGGGAAGCCAGAGGAGACTGGAATGCTATAGTCCATAAGGTTGCAAAGAGTTGGATACAGCTTAGCAACTGAAGAAGAGCAGCATCCCTTCTACACCCAATTTGTTGTGAATTTCTATTGTAAAAGGATATTGGAGTGCTTTTTCTGCCTTTGTTGAAATAATCATATGATTTTTATCCTTGATTTTATTAATGTGGTTATCACATTTATTGATTTGCATATGTTGAATCATCATTGCCTCCCAGGGATAAATCCAGCTTGATCATGCTGTATGATCCTTTTAATGTGCTGTTGAATTAAGTTTGTTAGTATTTTGTTGGAAGATCTGTGTCTATATTCATCAGAGATACTGGATTATAGTTTGCTTTTCTTGAAGTCTACTTTTCTGGCAGTGGTATCATGATATTACTGTCCTAAAAATAAGTTTGGGGTGTTCCTTCCTCTTGAGTTTTTTTGGAAGAATTTTAGAAGGATTTGCCTTAATCTTTTTTACCATATTTGTTAGAATTCGGTGAATTAATGCTTCAATCTCCTGCTCATTATTTTTATGTTCAGATTTTCTGTTTCTTTATGATTCAGTCTTGGTAGGTTGTATATTTCTAGGAATTTATCCATTTCTTTTGTGTTATTCAATTTGTTGCAATCTAATTATTCATAATAGTGTATTATGGTCCTTTGTATTTTTGTAGTATCAGTCATAATGTTTACTGTCTCCTCTTTCATTTCTAATTGTGTTTATTTGAGTTTCTTCACCCCCCCCCCATTTAATCTAGATAAATATTTGTCAATTTTAACTTTTCAAAAAACTAACTCTTGGTGTTCCTTAATTTTTTCTACTGTTTTTCTAGTCTATATTGCTTTTATTTCTGCTCTAATTTGTATATATCCTTCCTTATGCTAACTTTGGATTTAGTTTGTTCTTCTTTTTCTAGTTCCTTGAGGTGTACAATGAGATTGTTTATTTGAGATCTCTTTTTCTTAATGTAGGTGTTTATCACTATAAAACTTTCCTCTTACAAATGTTTTTACTACATCCCTATATGTTTTGGTATGTTGTGTTTCCATTTTCTTTTGTCTCTAGATAGTTTGATTTTCCTTTTGATTTCTTCTTTGACCTATTGGCTTTTCAGAAGTGCACTGTTTGTTTTCCATGCATTTGTCAGTTTTCCAGTTTTCTTGCTCTTATTGATTTCCAATTTCATACTGTTGTGGTCATAAACAATCATCTTAAATTTGTTGAGACTTGCTTTGTAGTGCAACATATGGTATTGGAGAATGTTCCATGTGCACTTGAGAAGAATGAACATTCTGCTGCTGTTGGGTGCAATGCTCTAGATATGTTTGTTAGGTTCATTTACTCTATAGTGTAATTCATGTCTGCTATTTCCTTATTGATTTTTCTGTCAGGATGATCTGTTCAATGTTGAAAGTAGAGTATTGAAGTCCTATTACTTTCTTGCTATTTTCTCCCTTTAGTTCTGTTAATATTTGTTTTAAATATTTAAGCACTCCTATATTGTAAGTCCCCTACATACAAATGAGTTCCATTCTGAGAGCTTGTTCATATGTCAAATTTGTTCATAAGTCCAACAAAGTTAGCCTAGGTACCCAACTAACATAATCAGCTATATAGGACTATACTGTAATAGGTTTATAATACTTTTCACACAGATAATACATAAAATAGCACAAAAAGTAAAGAAAATATTTTTCATCTTACAGTGTAGTACTATGTATATTATCTAGGGTGAAACAGATTACCAGCCTAGGTTGAATGCATGAGACAAGTGCTCGGGCCTGGTACACTGGGAAGACCCAGAGGGATCAGTTAGAGAGGGAGGTGGGAGGAGGGATCGGGATGGGGAATACATGTAAATCCATGGCTGATTCATGTCAATGTATGACAAAGACCACTACAATATTGTAAAGTAATTAGCCTCCAACTAATAAAAATAAATGAAAAAAAAAGTATAGCAGTACAGTACAATAGCTGCCATACAGGAGTTGGCATCGAGTGAACAGGGAAGGATAGTTACCAGCTGGAGGAGAGAGAGGAGTTGGGGGATGGTAGAGCTGAAGGCTCATCAGCAATGGGAGAGAGAGAGCAAGCTGTACTTTCATTCATGCCTGACACTGATGGCACAGGTTCTGGTTCCTTGCTGGATTCAATTCTGTTTACCCTCTTGAAAAAATGATCCAGTGATGTCTGGATTCTGAAATTTGCACTGGATTGCCTTCTGAAGGGCTGCTGCAACCTTCGTATACCATCCTACATTCAGGTCCTTTGCCTCAAGAACTAACAATGCCTCCTCAAATAAAGAAAATCCCCCTGCTATTTCCTGGTTTGCGAGTCTCTTCAGGTCTTCAATTATTTCTTCCTGCTCTTATCTCTCTTTGTCCTTTCTCTGTGCCTCCAATTCCATCATTATTGCTTGACACTTCTTAGCAGTACTAGCTACATCACTGCTGCTTTTACACTTGCTTCCAGATATCCTGGGCTTGAAATAAAGATACTGTACTACTGTACCCTATATAGTACTATAAAATACAAAAACACGCAATCACTTGTAGAGGACACACACACATGACAATGTACACCCGACATGTGAACTAACTTATGTGACTGGACACGCAAACACTTTTGCATCTTT